>NW_027363417.1:0-600000 GCF_046119375.1 Phyllobates terribilis | reverse complement strand
GACAACTAGGGTTAGCGTCAGGACAAGTAGGGTTAGCGTCAGGACAACTAGGGTTAGCGTCAGGACAACTAGGGTTAGCGTCAGGACAACTAGGGTTAGCGTCAGGACAAGTAGGGTTAGCATCAGGACAACTAGGGTTAGCGTCAGGACAACTAGGGTTAGCGTCAGGACAACTAGGGTTATCGTCAGGACAACTAGGGTTAGCGTCAGGACAAGTAGGCTTAGCGTCAGGACAAGTAAGGTTAGCGTCAGGACAAGTAGGGTTAGCGTCAGGACAAGTAGGGTTAGCGTCAGGACAACTAGGGTTAGCGTCAGGACAACTAGGGTTAGCGTCAGGACAACTAGAGTTAGCATCAGGACAAGTAGGGTTAGCGTCAGGACAACTAGGGTTAGCGTCAGGACAACTAGGGTTAGCGTCAGGACAACAAGGGTTAGCGTCAGGACAACTAGGGTTAGCGTCAGGACAACTAGGGTTAGCGTCAGGACAACTAGGGTTAGCGTCAGGACAACTAGGGTTAGCGTCAGGACAAGTAGGGTTAGCGTCAGGACAACTAGGGTTAGCGTCAGGACAACTAGGGTTAGCATCAGGACAAATAGGGTTAGCGTCAGGACAACTAGGGTTAGCGTCAGGACAACTAGGGTTAGCGTCAGGACAACTAGGGTTAGCGTCAGGACAACTAGGGTTAGCGTCAGGACAAGTAGGGTTAGCGTCAGGACAAGTAGGGTTAGCGTCAGGACAAGTAGGGTTAGCGTCAGGACAAGTAGGGTTAGCGTCAGGACAAGTAGAGTTAGCGTCAGGACAAGTAGGGTTAGCGTCAGGACAACTAGGGTTAGCGTCAGGACAACTAGGGTTAGCGTCAGGACAACTACGGTTAGCGTCAGGACAACTAGGGTTAGCGTCAGGACAACTAGGGTTAGCGCCAGGACAAGTAGGGTTAGCGTCAGGACAACTAGGGTTAGCGTCAGGACAACTAGGGTTAGCGTCAGGACAAGTAGGGTTAGCGTCAGGACAAGTAGGGTTAGCGTCAGGACAACTAGGGTTAGCGTCAGGACAACTAGGGTTAGCGTCAGGACAAGTAGGGTTAGCGTCAGGACAACTAGGGTTAGCGTCAGGACAACTAGGATTAGCGTCAGGACAACTAGGGTTAGCGTCAGGACAAGTAGGGTTAGCGTCAGGACAAGTAGGGTTAGCGTCAGGACAAGTAGGGTTAGAGTCAGGACAACTAGTGTTAGCGTCAGGACAACTAGGGTTAGCGTCAGGACAACTAGGGTTAGCGTCATTAAAACTAGGGTTAGCGTCAGGACAAGTAGGGTTAGCGTCAGGACAAGTAGGGTTAGCGTCAGGACAACTAGGGTTAGCGTCAGGACAACTAGGGTTAGCGTCAGGACAACTAGGGTTAGCGTCTGGACAAGTAGGGTTAGCGTCAGGACAACTAGGGTTAGCGTCAGGACAAGTAGGGTTAGCGTCAGGACAACTAGGGTTAGCGTCAGGACAACTAGGGTTAGCGTCAGGACAAGTAGGGTTAGCGTCAGGACAAGTAGGGTTAGCGTCAGGACAACTAGGGTTAGCGTCAGGACAAGTAGGGTTAGCGTCAGGACAACTAGGGTTAGCGTCAGGACAAGTAGGGTTAGCATCAGGACAAGTAGGGTTAGCGTCAGGACAACTAGGGTTAGCGTCAGGACAGCTAGGGTTAGCGTCAGGACAACTAGGGTTAGCGTCAGGACAACTAGGGTTAGAGTCAGGACTACTAGGGTTAGCGTCAGGACAACTAGAGTTAGCGTCAGGACAACTAGGGTTAGCGTCAGGACAACTAGGGTTAGCGTCAGGACAACTAGGGTTAGCGTCAGGAAAACTAGGGTTAGCGTCAGGACAACTAGGGTTAGCGTCAGGACAACTAGGGTTAGCGTCAGGACAACTAGGGTTAGCGTCAGGACAACTCGGGTTAGCGTCAGGACAACTAGGGTTAGCGTCAGGACAACTCGGGTTAGCGTCAGGACAACTCGGGTTAGCGTCAGGACAACTCGGGTTAGCGTCAGGACAACTAGGGTTAGCGTCAGGACAAGTAGGGTTAGCGTCAGTACAACTAGGGTTAGCGTCAGGACAACTAGGGTTAGCGTCAGGACAACTACTGTTAGCGTCAGGACAACTAGGGTTAGCGTCAGGACAAGTAGGGTTAGCATCAGGACAACTAGGGTTAGCGTCAGGACAACTAGGGTTAGCGTCAGGACAACTAGGGTTAGCGTCAGGACAAGTAGGGTTAGCGTCAGGACAAGTAGGGTTAGCGTCAGGACAACTAGGGTTAGCGTCAGGAAAACTAGGGTTAGCGTCAGGACAAGTAGGGTTAGCGTCAGGACAAGTAGGGTTAGCGTCAGGACAACTAGGGTTAGCGTCAGGACAACTAGGGTTAGCGTCAGGACAACTAGGGTTAGCGTCAGGACAAGTAGGGTTAGCGTCAGGACAAGTAGGGTTAGCGTCAGGACAACTAGGGTTAGCGTCAGGACAACTAGGGTTAGCGTCAGGACAACTAGGGTTAGCGTCAGGACAAGTAGGGTTAGCGTCAGGACAAGTAAGGTTAGCGTCAGGACAAGTAGGGTTAGCGTCAGGACAACTAGGGTTAGCGTCAAGACAACTAGGGTTAGCATCAGGACAAG
Organism: Phyllobates terribilis; assembly: GCF_046119375.1. Classification (NCBI taxonomy): domain Eukaryota; kingdom Metazoa; phylum Chordata; class Amphibia; order Anura; family Dendrobatidae; genus Phyllobates; species Phyllobates terribilis. Next base: position 597,348 of record NW_027363417.1, on the reverse strand, counting down.
TAGGGTTAGCGTCAGGACAACTAGGGTTAGCGTCAGGACAACTAGGGTTAGCGTCAGGACAACTAGGGTTAGCGTCAGGACAACTAGGGTTAGCGTCAGGACAAGTAGGGTTAGCGTCAGGACAACTAGGGTTAGCGTCAGGACAAGTAGGGTTAGCGTCAGGACAACTAGGGTTAGCGTCAGGACAACTAGGGTTAGCGTCAGGACAAGAAGGGTTACCGTCAGGACAACTAGGGTTAGCGTCAGGACAACTAGGGTTAGCGTCAGGACAAGTAGGGTTAGCGTCAGGACAACTAGGGTTAGCGTCAGGACAACTAGGGTTAGCGTCAGGACAAGTAGGGTTAGCGTCAGGACAACTAGGGTTAGCGTCAGGACAACTAGGGTTAGCGTCAGGACAACTAGGGTTAGCGTCAGGACAACTAGGGTTAGCGTCAGGACAAGTAGGGTTAGCATCAGGACAACTAGGGTTAGCGTCAGGACAACTAGGGTTAGCGTCAGGACAACTAGGGTTATCGTCAGGACAACTAGGGTTAGCGTCAGGACAAGTAGGGTTAGCGTCAGGACAAGTAAGGTTAGCGTCAGGACAAGTAGGGTTAGCGTCAGGACAAGTAGGGTTAGCGTCAGGACAACTAGGGTTAGCGTCAGGACAACTAGGGTTAGCGTCAGGACAACTAGGGTTAGCGTCAGGACAACTAGAGTTAGCATCAGGACAAGTAGGGTTAGCGTCAGGACAACTAGGGTTAGCGTCAGGACAACTAGGGTTAGCGTCAGGACAACTAGGGTTAGCATCAGGACAAGTAGGGTTAGCGTCAGGACAAGTAGCGTTAGCATCAGGACAACTAGGGTTAGCGTCAGGACAACTAGGGTTAGCATCAGGACAACTAGGGTTAGCGTCAGGACAACTAGGGTTAGCGTCAGGACAACTAGGGTTAGCGTCAGGACAACTCGGGTTAGCGTCAGGACAACTAGGGTTAGCGTCAGGACAACTCGGGTTAGCGTCAGGACAACTCGGGTTAGCGTCAGGACAACTAGGGTTAGCGTCAGGACAAGTAGGGTTAGCGTCAGTACAACTAGGGTTAGCGTCAGGACAACTAGGGTTAGCGTCAGGACAACTACTGTTAGCGTCAGGACAACTAGGGTTAGCGTCAGGACAAGTAGGGTTAGCATCAGGACAACTAGGGTTAGCGTCAGGACAACTAGGGTTAGCGTCAGGACAACTAGGGTTAGCGTCAGGACAAGTAGGGTTAGCGTCAGGACAAGTAGGGTTAGCGTCAGGACAACTAGGGTTAGCGTCAGGAAAACTAGGGTTAGCGTCAGGACAAGTAGGGTTAGCGTCAGGACAAGTAGGGTTAGCGTCAGGACAAGTAGGGTTAGCGTCAGGACAACTAGGGTTAGCGTCAGGACAACTAGGGTTAGCGTCAGGACAACTAGGGTTAGCGTCAGGACAAGTAGGGTTAGCGTCAGGACAAGTAGGGTTAGCGTCAGGACAACTAGGGTTAGCGTCAGGACAACTAGGGTTAGCGTCAGGACAACTAGGGTTAGCGTCAGGACAAGTAGGGTTAGCGTCAGGACAAGTAAGGTTAGCGTCAGGACAAGTAGGGTTAGCGTCAGGACAACTAGGGTTAGCGTCAAGACAACTAGGGTTAGCATCAGGACAAGTAGGGTTAGCGTCAGGACAACTAGGGTTAGCGTCAGGACAACTAGGGTTAGCGTCAGGACAACTAGGGTTAGCGTCAGGACAACTAGGGTTAGCGTCAGGACAAGTAGGGTTAGCGTCAGGACAACTAGGGTTAGCGTCAGGACAAGTAGGGTTAGCGTCAGGACAACTAGGGTTAGCGTCAGGACAACTAGGGTTAGCGTCAGGACAACTAGGGTTAGCGTCAGGACAAGAAGGGTTACCGTCAGGACAACTAGGGTTAGCGTCAGGACAACTAGGGTTAGCGTCAGGACAAGTAGGGTTAGCGTCAGGACAACTAGGGTTAGCGTCAGGACAACTAGGGTTAGCGTCAGGACAAGTAGGGTTAGCGTCAGGACAACTAGGGTTAGCGTCAGGACAACTAGGGTTAGCGTCAGGACAACTAGGGTTAGCGTCAGGACAACTAGGGTTAGCGTCAGGACAAGTAGGGTTAGCATCAGGACAACTAGGGTTAGCGTCAGGACAACTAGGGTTAGCGTCAGGACAACTAGGGTTATCGTCAGGACAACTAGGGTTAGCGTCAGGACAAGTAGGGTTAGCGTCAGGACAAGTAAGGTTAGCGTCAGGACAAGTAGGGTTAGCGTCAGGACAAGTAGGGTTAGCGTCAGGACAACTAGGGTTAGCGTCAGGACAACTAGGGTTAGCGTCAGGACAACTAGGGTTAGCGTCAGGACAACTAGAGTTAGCATCAGGACAAGTAGGGTTAGCGTCAGGACAACTAGGGTTAGCGTCAGGACAACTAGGGTTAGCGTCAGGACAACTAGGGTTAGCGTCAGGACAAGTAGGGTTAGCGTCAGGACAAGTAGCGTTAGCATCAGGACAACTAGGGTTAGCGTCAGGACAACTAGGGTTAGCATCAGGACAACTAGGGTTAGCGTCAGGACAACTAGGGTTAGCGTCAGGACAACTAGGGTTAGCGTCAGGACAACTAGGGTTAGCGTCAGGACAAGTAGGGTTAGCGTCAGGACAAGTAGGGTTAGCGTCAGGACAAGTAGGGTTAGCGTCAGGACAAGTAGAGTTAGCGTCAGGACAAGTAGGGTTAGCGTCAGGACAACTAGGGTTAGCGTCAGGACAACTAGGGTTAGCGTCAGGACAACTACGGTTAGCGTCAGGACAACTAGGGTTAGCGTCAGGACAACTAGGGTTAGCGTCAGGACAAGTAGGGTTAGCGTCAGGACAACTAGGGTTAGCGTCAGGACAACTAGGGTTAGCGTCAGGACAACTAGGGTTAGCGTCAGGACAAGTAGGGTTAGCGTCAGGACAAGTAGGGTTAGCGTCAGGACAACTAGGGTTAGCGTCAGGACAACTAGGGTTAGCGTCAGGACAAGTAGGGTTAGCGTCAGGACAACTAGGGTTAGCGTCAGGACAACTAGGGTTAGCGTCAGGACAACTAGGGTTAGCGTCAGGACAAGTAGGGTTAGCGTCAGGACAAGTAGGGTTAGCGTCAGGACAAGTAGGGTTAGCGTCAGGACAACTAGTGTTAGCGTCAGGACAACTAGGGTTAGCGTCAGGACAACTAGGGTTAGCGTCATTAAAACTAGGGTTAGCGTCAGGACAACTAGGGTTAGCGTCAGGACAAGTAGGGTTAGCGTCAGGACAAGTAGGGTTAGCGTCAGGACAACTAGGGTTAGCGTCAGGACAACTAGGGTTAGCGTCAGGACAACTAGGGTTAGCGTCAGGACAACTAGGGTTAGCGTCTGGACAAGTAGGGTTAGCGTCAGGACAACTAGGGTTAGCGTCAGGACAACTAGGGTTAGCGTCAGGACAACTAGGGTTAGCGTCAGGACAACTAGGGTTAGCGTCAGGACAACTAGGGTTAGCGTCAGGACAAGTAGGGTTAGCGTCAGGACAACTAGGGTTAGCGTCAGGACAAGTAGGGTTAGCGTCAGGACAACTAGGGTTAGCGTCAGGACAACTAGGGTTAGCGTCAGGACAACTAGGGTTAGCGTCAGGACAAGTAGGGTTAGCGTCAGGACAACTAGGGTTAGCGTCAGGACAGCTAGGGTTAGCGTCAGGACAACTAGGGTTAGCGTCAGGACAACTAGGGTTAGAGTCAGGACTACTAGGGTTAGCGTCAGGACAACTAGAGTTAGCGTCAGGACAACTAGGGTTAGCGTCAGGACAACTAGGGTTAGCGTCAGGACAACTAGGGTTAGCGTCAGGAAAACTAGGGTTAGCGTCAGGACAACTAGGGTTAGCGTCAGGACAACTAGGGTTAGCGTCAGGCCAACTAGGGTTAGCGTCAGGACAACTCGGGTTAGCGTCAGGACAACTAGGGTTAGCGTCAGGACAACTCGGGTTAGCGTCAGGACAACTCGGGTTAGCGTCAGGACAACTAGGGTTAGCGTCAGTACAACTAGGGTTAGCGTCAGGACAACTAGGGTTAGCGTCAGGACAACTACTGTTAGCGTCAGGACAACTAGGGTTAGCGTCAGGACAAGTAGGGTTAGCATCAGGACAACTAGGGTTAGCGTCAGGACAACTAGGGTTAGCGTCAGGACAAGTAGGGTTAGCGTCAGGACAAGTAGGGTTAGCGTCAGGACAACTAGGGTTAGCGTCAGGACAACTAGGGATAGCGTCAGGACAACTAGGGTTAGCGTCAGGACAAGTAGGGTTAGCGTCAGGACAAGTAGGGTTAGCATCAGGACAACTAGGGTTAGCGTCAGGACAACTAGGGTTAGCGTCAGGACAACTAGGGTTAGCGTCAGGACAAGTAGGGTTAGCGTCAGGACAAGTAGGGTTAGCGTCAGGAAAACTAGGGTTAGCGTCAGGACAAGTAGGGTTAGCGTCAGGACAAGTAGGGTTAGCGTCAGGACAACTAGGGTTAGCGTCAGGACAACTAGGGTTAGCGTCAGGACAAGTAGGGTTAGCGTCAGGACAACTAGGGTTAGCGTCAGGACAACTAGGGTTAGCGTCAGGACAACTAGGGTTAGCGTCAGGACAACTAGGGTTAGCGTCAGGACAAGTAGGGTTAGCATCAGGACAACTAGGGTTAGCGTCAGGACAACTAGGGTTAGCGTCAGGACAACTAGGGTTATCGTCAGGACAACTAGGGTTAGCGTCAGGACAAGTAGGGTTAGCGTCAGGACAAGTAAGGTTAGCGTCAGGACAAGTAGGGTTAGCGTCAGGACAAGTAGGGTTAGCGTCAGGACAACTAGGGTTAGCGTCAGGACAACTAGGGTTAGCGTCAGGACAACTAGGGTTAGCGTCAGGACAACTAGAGTTAGCATCAGGACAAGTAGGGTTAGCGTCAGGACAACTAGGGTTAGCGTCAGGACAACTAGGGTTAGCGTCAGGACAACTAGGGTTAGCGTCAGGACAAGTAGGGTTAGCGTCAGGACAAGTAGCGTTAGCATCAGGACAACTAGGGTTAGCGTCAGGACAACTAGGGTTAGCATCAGGACAACTAGGGTTAGCGTCAGGACAACTAGGGTTAGCGTCAGGACAACTAGGGTTAGCGTCAGGACAACTAGGGTTAGCGTCAGGACAAGTAGGGTTAGCGTCAGGACAAGTAGGGTTAGCGTCAGGACAAGTAGGGTTAGCGTCAGGACAAGTAGAGTTAGCGTCAGGACAAGTAGGGTTAGCGTCAGGACAACTAGGGTTAGCGTCAGGACAACTAGGGTTAGCGTCAGGACAACTACGGTTAGCGTCAGGACAACTAGGGTTAGCGTCAGGACAACTAGGGTTAGCGTCAGGACAAGTAGGGTTAGCGTCAGGACAACTAGGGTTAGCGTCAGGACAACTAGGGTTAGCGTCAGGACAACTAGGGTTAGCGTCAGGACAAGTAGGGTTAGCGTCAGGACAAGTAGGGTTAGCGTCAGGACAACTAGGGTTAGCGTCAGGACAACTAGGGTTAGCGTCAGGACAAGTAGGGTTAGCGTCAGGACAACTAGGGTTAGCGTCAGGACAACTAGGGTTAGCGTCAGGACAACTAGGGTTAGCGTCAGGACAAGTAGGGTTAGCGTCAGGACAAGTAGGGTTAGCGTCAGGACAAGTAGGGTTAGCGTCAGGACAACTAGTGTTAGCGTCAGGACAACTAGGGTTAGCGTCAGGACAACTAGGGTTAGCGTCATTAAAACTAGGGTTAGCGTCAGGACAACTAGGGTTAGCGTCAGGACAAGTAGGGTTAGCGTCAGGACAAGTAGGGTTAGCGTCAGGACAACTAGGGTTAGCGTCAGGACAACTAGGGTTAGCGTCAGGACAACTAGGGTTAGCGTCAGGACAACTAGGGTTAGCGTCTGGACAAGTAGGGTTAGCGTCAGGACAACTAGGGTTAGCGTCAGGACAACTAGGGTTAGCGTCAGGACAACTAGGGTTAGCGTCAGGACAACTAGGGTTAGCGTCAGGACAACTAGGGTTAGCGTCAGGACAAGTAGGGTTAGCGTCAGGACAACTAGGGTTAGCGTCAGGACAAGTAGGGTTAGCGTCAGGACAACTAGGGTTAGCGTCAGGACAACTAGGGTTAGCGTCAGGACAACTAGGGTTAGCGTCAGGACAAGTAGGGTTAGCGTCAGGACAACTAGGGTTAGCGTCAGGACAGCTAGGGTTAGCGTCAGGACAACTAGGGTTAGCGTCAGGACAACTAGGGTTAGAGTCAGGACTACTAGGGTTAGCGTCAGGACAACTAGAGTTAGCGTCAGGACAACTAGGGTTAGCGTCAGGACAACTAGGGTTAGCGTCAGGACAACTAGGGTTAGCGTCAGGAAAACTAGGGTTAGCGTCAGGACAACTAGGGTTAGCGTCAGGACAACTAGGGTTAGCGTCAGGCCAACTAGGGTTAGCGTCAGGACAACTCGGGTTAGCGTCAGGACAACTAGGGTTAGCGTCAGGACAACTCGGGTTAGCGTCAGGACAACTCGGGTTAGCGTCAGGACAACTAGGGTTAGCGTCAGTACAACTAGGGTTAGCGTCAGGACAACTAGGGTTAGCGTCAGGACAACTACTGTTAGCGTCAGGACAACTAGGGTTAGCGTCAGGACAAGTAGGGTTAGCATCAGGACAACTAGGGTTAGCGTCAGGACAACTAGGGTTAGCGTCAGGACAAGTAGGGTTAGCGTCAGGACAAGTAGGGTTAGCGTCAGGACAACTAGGGTTAGCGTCAGGACAACTAGGGATAGCGTCAGGACAACTAGGGTTAGCGTCAGGACAAGTAGGGTTAGCGTCAGGACAAGTAGGGTTAGCATCAGGACAACTAGGGTTAGCGTCAGGACAACTAGGGTTAGCGTCAGGACAACTAGGGTTAGCGTCAGGACAAGTAGGGTTAGCGTCAGGACAAGTAGGGTTAGCGTCAGGAAAACTAGGGTTAGCGTCAGGACAAGTAGGGTTAGCGTCAGGACAAGTAGGGTTAGCGTCAGGACAACTAGGGTTAGCGTCAGGACAACTAGGGTTAGCGTCAGGACAACTAGGGTTAGCGTCAGGACAAGTAGGGTTAGCGTCAGGACAAGTAGGGTTAGCGTCAGGACAACTAGGGTTAGCGTCAGGACAACTAGGGTTAGCGTCAGGACAACTAGGGTTAGCGTCAGGACAAGTAGGGTTAGCGTCAGGACAAGTAAGGTTAGCGTCAGGACAAGTAGGGTTAGCGTCAGGACAACTAGGGTTAGCGTCAGGACAACTAGGGTTAGCATCAGGACAAGTAGGGTTAGCGTCAGGACAACTAGGGTTAGCGTCAGGACAACTAGGGTTAGCGTCAGGACAACTAGGGTTAGCGTCAGGACAACTAGGGTTAGCGTCAGGACAACTAGGGTTAGCGTCAGGACAAGTAGGGTTAGCGTCAGGACAACTAGGGTTAGCGTCAGGACAACTAGGGTTAGCGTCAGGACAACTAGGGTTAGCGTCAGGACAAGAAGGGTTACCGTCAGGACAACTAGGGTTAGCGTCAGGACAACTAGGGTTAGCGTCAGGACAAGTAGGGTTAGCGTCAGGACAACTAGGGTTAGCGTCAGGACAACTAGGGTTAGCGTCAGGACAAGTAGGGTTAGCGTCAGGACAACTAGGGTTAGCGTCAGGACAACTAGGGTTAGCGTCAGGACAACTAGGGTTAGCGTCAGGACAAGTAGGGTTAGCATCAGGACAACTAGGGTTAGCGTCAGGACAACTAGGGTTAGCGTCAGGACAACTAGGGTTATCGTCAGGACAACTAGGGTTAGCGTCAGGACAAGTAGGGTTAGCGTCAGGACAAGTAAGGTTAGCGTCAGGACAAGTAGGGTTAGCGTCAGGACAACTAGGGTTAGCGTCAGGACAACTAGGGTTAGCGTCAGGACAACTAGAGTTAGCGTCAGGACAAGTAGGGTTAGCGTCAGGACAACTAGGGTTAGCGTCAGGACAACTAGGGTTAGCGTCAGGACAACTAGGGTTAGCGTCAGGACAACTAGGGTTAGCGTCAGGACAAGTAGGGTTAGCATCAGGACAACTAGGGTTAGCGTCAGGACAACTAGGGTTAGCGTCAGGACAACTAGGGTTAGCGTCAGGACAAGTAGGGTTAGCGTCAGGACAACTAGGGTTAGCGTCAGGACAACTAGGGATAGCGTCAGGACAACTAGGGTTAGCGTCAGGACAACCAGTGTTAGCGTCAGGACAAGTAGGGTTAGCGTCAGGACAAGTAGGGTTAGCGTCAGGACAACTAGGGTTAGCGTCAGGACAACTAGGGTTAGCGTCAGGACAAGTAGGGTTAGCGTCAGGACAAGTAGGGTTAGCGTCAGGACAACTAGGGTTAGCGTCAGGAAAACTAGGGTTAGCGTCAGGACAAGTAGGGTTAGCGTCAGGACAAGTAGGGTTAGCGTCAGGACAACTAGGGTTAGCGTCAGGACAACTAGGGTTAGCGTCAGGACAAGTAGGGTTAGCGTCAGGACAAGTAGGGTTAGCGTCAGGACAACTAGGGTTAGCGTCAGGACAACTAGGGTTAGCGTCAGGACAACTAGGGATAGCGTCAGGACAAGTAGGGTTAGCGTCAGGACAAGTAAGGTTAGCGTCAGGACAAGTAGGGTTAGCGTCAGGACAACTAGGGTTAGCGTCAGGACAACTAGGGTTAGCATCAGGACAAGTAGGGTTAGCGTCAGGACAACTAGGGTTAGCGTCAGGACAACTAGGGTTAGCGTCAGGACAACTACGGTTAGCGTCAGGACAACTAGGGTTAGCGTCAGGACAACTAGGGTTAGCGTCAGGACAAGTAGGGTTAGCGTCAGGACAACTAGGGTTAGCGTCAGGACAAGTAGGGTTAGCGTCAGGACAACTAGGGTTAGCGTCAGGACAACTAGGGTTAGCGTCAGGACAACTAGGGTTAGCGTCAGGACAAGAAGGGTTACCGTCAGGACAACTAGGGTTAGCATCAGGACAACTAGGGTTAGCGTCAGGACAACTAGGGTTAGCGTCAGGACAACTAGGGTTAGCGTCAGGACAACTAGGGTTAGCGTCAGGACAACTAGGGTTATTTTCAGGACAACTAGGGTTAGCGTCAGGACAACTAGGGTTAGCGTCAGGACAAGTAGGATTAGCGTCAGGACAAGTAGGGTTAGCGTCAGGACAAGTAGGGTTAGCGTCAGGACAAGTAGGGTTAGCGTCAGGACAACTAGGGTTAGCGTCAGGACAACTAGGGTTAGCATCAGGACAACTAGGGTTAGCGTCAGGACAACTAGGGTTAGCATCAGGACAACTAGGGTTAGCGTCAGGACAACTTGGGTTAGCGTCAGGACAAGTTGGGTTAGCGTCAGGACAAGTAGGGTTAGCGTCAGGACAACTAGGGTTAGCGTTAGGACAAGTAGGGTTAGCGTCAGGACAAGTAGGGTTAGCGTCAGGACAAGTAGGGTTAGCGTCAGGACAACTAAGGTTAGCGTCAGGACAACTAGGGTTAGCGTCAGGACTACTAGGGTTAGCATCAGGACAACTAGGGTTAGCGTCAGGACAACTAGGGTTTGCATCAGGACAAGTAGGGTTAGCGTCAGGACAACTAGGGTTAGCGTCAGGACAAGTAGGGTTAGCGTCAGGACAACTAGGGTTAGCATCAGGACAACTAGGTTTAGCGTCAGGACAACTAGGGTTAGCGTCAGGACTAGTGTTGAGCGATACCTTCCGATATCGGGAAATATCGGATCGGATTGGATCGGACCGATACCGAAAAAGTATCGGATATCGCCGATTCCGATACCGGAAACCAATGCAAGTCAATGGGACATAAATATCGGAATTAAAATAAACCCTTTCTTTCCTTGTAGGTTAATTCTACATGAAGGAAAACAACTAAGAATAATGTAGAATGTATTGGGGGAGGTGGGGGAGACAATAAAAGCATAGAGGTTTAGCCCAGTCAAATGGAATAGCAGGAATTACTATTTTTTTATTATGTTCTGAGTTACGGAAATATTAACTATGTTAAGTATTTTTATATTTTGTCAGATATTTATGTTTCACTACTTCCATGCTCTTCACCTTCTTTTTTACTTCTCCCACACTTTCTCCTTCATCATCCTCAGCATCTTTTTCATCCACTTCTTCTTCACCTTCTTCTTCTTCACCTTCTTCGTATTATTCTTTTTTTTACATTCTTCATATTCTACTTCTTCATCTTCTTCATATTCTTCTTCTTCATCATATTCTTATTTGTGACAGGCATTCCTGTAGTTGTTATCTATAAAAGGTTGGACATTACACCTTTCGTTCTGCCCGTCACAAAAGATTTACAACAGGATTTGTCCGCGTTCAGTTTGGCCTGCAGCAGCAGGTCTTTTCCAGGGGCACCACGAGGAGGAACGGACTCACCCCCATACACTGCTTAGTCATCTTCTGCTTATAATTTAGATATTATCTTTTGCTCTGATTTTTAGTCTTATGCTTAATGTTCTTCCGCTTTTTGTTCTGCAGCTTCTTGTATTTCTGCTTCTTGGTTTTCTGTCTCTTGATCTTCTGTATCTTGCTGCTTGTCTTCTCTTCTTTGTCTTCTTAGTCAACTTCTTCAGGGTCATCTTCTTGGTCTTCTTCGGGGTGGTCTTCAGGGTCGTCGTCTTCGGGGGTTCTCGTCTTCGGGGTCCTCGTCTTCTTCGGGTTGGTCTTCTGGGTCCTCGTCTTCGGGGTCCTCGTCTTCTTCGGGGTGGTCTTCAGGGTCCTCGTCTTCTTCGGGGTGGTCTTCAGGGTCCTCGTCTTCTTCGGGGTGGTCTTCATGGTCCTCGTCTTCAGGGTCATTGTCTTCGGGGTCCTCGTCTTCTTAGGGTTGGTCTTCAGGGTCCTCGTCTTCAGGGTCCTCGTCAGGGAGATCCAGAGTGATTACCAAGAACCATTTCAAAAAGCTTGAACTTGGAAATGTAGCAGAAGGTACAAGAAAGCTGAGGAACTACCGAGGACCAGCTGATGGTACTGGAACCCGGATGGGTAGCAGAAGGTACAAGAGCCAATGGAACTACCGAGGACCAGCTGATGTTACTGGAACTCGGTTACTAAGCAGGAGGTACCTGTGCCAGAAAGCACTACCAAGGACCAGCAGACGTTGGTGGAACTTGGATACAGAGAAGGAGGCACCTAATACAAAGGCACTGCCGAGAACCAGCTGACGGTACTGGAACCCGGATGGGTAGCAGAAGGTACCCATGTAAAAGAAAGTTCAAGGCCGCGAGCCGGCCGCAGTTACCAAAACCCACAGTCCTGCAGGGGGTGCTTGTCCTATTGGCACTATGGAACCAGCCTTCATTGCCAGATCCCGCAGCCCACATAGGAGTCACCTAAACTGCAGGCACCATAGAGTCGGCTAACCCGACCGCAACACGACAGGACAACGCATTGGAGGCAAAGTGACGTTGACACTACCCGGAAACAGCTGGCGTGCTGGAACCAGGCTGGGCAGGAGGGAGTACCCGTGCCAAAGACACTGCCGAGAACCAGCTGACGGTACTGGAACCCGGATGGGTAGCAGAAGATACAAGAGCAAATGGAACTACCGAGGACCAGCTGACGGTACTGGAACCCGGATGGGTAGCAGAAGGTACAAGAGCCAATGGAACTACCGAGGACCAGCTGATGTTACTGGAACTCGGTTACTAAGCAGGAGGTACCTGTGCCAGAAAGCACTACCAAGGACCAGCAGACGTTGGTGGAACTTGGATACCGAGAAGGAGGCACCTAATCCAAAGGCACTGCCGAGAACCAGCTGACGGTACTGGAACCCGGATGGGTAGCAGAAGGTACCCATGTAAAAAAAACTTCAAGGCCGCGAGCCGGCCGCAGTTACCAAAACCCACAGTCCTACAGGGGGTGCTTGTCCTATTGGCACTATGGAACCAGCCTTCATTGCCAGATCCCGCAGCCCACATAGGAGTCACCTAAACTGCAGGCACCATAGAGTCGGCTAACCCGACCGCAACACGACAGGACAACGCATTGGAGGCAAAGTGACGTTGACACTACCCGGAAACAGCTGGCGTGCTGGAACCAGGCTGGGCAGGAGGGAGTACCCGTGCCAAAGACACTGCCGAGAACCAGCTGACGGTACTGGAACCTGGATGGGTAGCAGAAGATACAAGAGCAAATGGAACTACCGAGGACCAGCTGACGGTACTGGAACCCGGATGGGTAGCAGAAGGTACAAGAGCCAATGGAACTACCGAGGACCAGCTGATGTTACTGGAAGTCGGTTACTAAGCAGGAGGTACCTGTGCCAGAAAGCACTACCAAGGACCAGCAGATGTTGGTGGAACTTGGATACCGAGAAGGAGGCACCTAATCCAAAGGCACTGCCGAGAACCAGCTGACGGTACTGGAACCCGGATGGGTAGCAGAAGGTACCCATGTAAAAAAAAGTTCAAGGCCGCGAGCCGGCCGCAGTTACCAAAACCCACAGTCCTACAGGGGGTGCTTGTCCTATTGACACTATGGAACCAGCCTTCATTGCCAGATCCCGCAGCCCACATAGGAGTCACCTAAACTGCAGGCACCATAGAGTCGGCTAACCCGACCGCAACACGACAGGACAACGCATTGGAGGCAAAGTGACGTTGACACTACCCGGAAACAGCTGGCGTGCTGGAACCAGGCTGGGCAGGAGGGAGTACCCGTGCCAAAGACACTGCCGAGAACCAGCTGACGGTACTGGAACCCAGATGGGTAGCAGAAGATACAAGAGCAAATGGAACTACCGAGGACCAGCTGACGGTACTGGAACCCGGATGGGTAGCAGAAGGTACAAGAGCCAATGGAACTGCCGAGAACCAGCTGGCGGTGCTGGAGCCCAGGGTGAATACTAAAAACAGAGGAGCCAGAGGTGTATTTGGAGGAGGTTTTAAATCCGTAGTACAGTGGATGTGGACAAAGCAGGAGAATTTGCCGGACACACAGCTGGGGATCAGCTGACGTTACTGAACCCCAATAACAATGGAGAAAGCGTTGACTGTGCAGACGGCACTTCCGAGCGCCAACTGGCGGTGCTGGAGCCCAGGGATAAGAATAAAAACAGAGAGGAGCCAGAGGTGTAATTGGAGCAAGTTTTAAATAAGTAGCACAGTGAATATGGACAGAGCAGGAGAAATTGCCGTGAACACAGCAGGGGAACAGCTGACGTTACCGAATCCCAATAACACCGCAGCAAGTGTTGACTGTGCAGACAGCACTTCCGAGCGCCAACTGGCGGTGTTGGAGCCCAGGGATAAGAATGAAAACAGAGGAGCCAGAGGTGTAATTGGAGCAACTTTAAAATGTGTAGTACAGTGGATGTGGACAAAGCAGGAGAAATTGCCGTCCGCACAGCAGGGGAACAGCTGACGTTACTGAACCCCAATAACACCGCAGCAAGTGTTGACTGTGCAGACAGCACTTCCGAGCGCCAACTGGCGGTGCTGGAGCGCAGGGATAACAATAAAAACAGAGAGGAGCCAGAGGTGTAATTGGAGCAAGTTTTAAATAAGTAGCACAGTGAATATGGACAGAGCAGGAGAAATTGCCGTGAACACAGCAGGGGAACAGCTGACGTTACCGAACCCCAGTAACACCGCAGCAAGTGTTGACTGAGCAGACGGCACTTCCGAGCGCCAACTGGCGGTGTTGGAGCCCAGGGATAAGAATGAAAACAGAGGAGCCAGAGGTGTAATTGGAGCAACTTTAAAATGTGTAGTACAGTGGATGTGGACAAAGCAGGAGAAATTGCCGTCCGCACAGCAGGGGAACAGCTGACGTTACTGAACCCCAATAACACCGCAGCAAGTGTTGACTGTGCAGACGGCACTTCCGAGCGCCAACTGGCGGTGTTGGAGCCCAGGGATAAGAATGAAAACAGAGGAGCCAGAGGTGTAATTGGAGCAACTTTAAAATGTGTAGTACAGTGGATGTGGACAAAGCAGGAGAAATTGCCGTCCGCACAGCAGGGGAACAGCTGACGTTGCTGAACCCCAATAACATGGTAGCAAGTGTTGACTGTGCAGACGGCACTTCCGAGCGCCAACTGGCGGTGTTGGAGCCAAGGGATAAGAATGAAAACAGAGGAGCCAGAGGTGTAATTGGAGCAACTTTAAAATCTGTAGTAGTGAGAATGTGGACAGAGCAGGAGAAATTGCCATCCGCACAGCAGGGGAACAGCTGACGTTACTGAACCCCAATAACATGGTAGCAAGTGTTGACTCTGCAGACGGCACTTCCGAGCGCCAACTGGCGGTGTTGGAGCCCAGGGATAAGAATGAAAACAGAGGAGCCAGAGGTGTAATTGGAGCAACTTTAAAATGTGTAGTACAGTGGATGTGGACAAAGCAGGAGAAATTGCCGTCCGCACAGCAGGGGAACAGCTGACGTTACTGAACCCCAATAACACCGCAGCAAGTGTTGACTGTGCAGACGGCACTTCCGAGCGCCAACTGGCGGTGTTGGAGCTCAGGGATTACAGTTCAGGTGGTAGAAACATGAACAGAACAGTAGACCTGGATACTGTTGCCAACCAATTATTTATTCTGGAAGAGGACTGGCAAATTCATGAGAGATCCAGGCCTTGTTCATTTTGAGAAAAGTAAGCCGGTCAACGTTATCGGAGGATAGTCGCATGCGACGGTCTGTTAGTACACCACCTGCGGCACTAAAGACGCGTTCCGATAATACACTAGCAGCAGGGCAAGCTAGCACCTCCAGTGCATACTGACTAAGCTCTGGCCATGTATCCAGCTTACAGACCCAAAACTTGAAGGGAGAAGAGCCGTCTGGGAGTACACTAAGAGGGCAAGACATGTAGTCTGTCACCATCTGACGGAAACGTTGCCTCCTGCTGACTGGAGCCGTCTGTGATGGTGTAGACATTTGTGGCGGCGGGGACACAAAACTTTGCCACATTTCGGCCATACTGGTCTTGCCTTGTGCTGAGGCGCTGCTTCTGCTCCCTCTTTGTGCAGAGCTTCCTCCACTGCCTCGACGCACTGAGCTGCTTTGTAAAGCACTAGCAGCACTGCTCTCGGTTGGAATGGAGAACATGATGGAATGCACCAGTGCGTCTTGGTACTCCTGCATTTTACACCGGTTCAACGGTGTTATGAGGCTTTGTAAGTTGTCCCGGTAGCGAGGATCTAGGAGGGTGGACACCCAATAATCAGCCGTGTTGAGAATGTGGGCGATGCGGCGGTCGTTTCTCAGGCACTGCAGCATGAAATCAACCATGTGCTGCAGACTGCCAACTGGCCAAGAAACGCTGTCCCCTGCTTGAGGCGTGATCTCTGCCTGCTCTGCATCACCCCACCCTCGCTCTAGATACTGACTACTAGAGCATTGTGTACCTCCCTCCTCTGGACAGATGTCTTCCTCATCCATTGACTCCTCCTCATCCTCCTCACAAAGTGTTCCCTGCCTAGGCCTTTGTGAGGAACCACGTTGCGCAGACTGTAGAGAAGCAGATGGCATTTGTGACTCCTCATCCTCCACCTCTTCCAAAACCTCGTCCCTTAGTGCTTGCAGTGTTTTTTCAAGCAGGCAGATAAGGGGGATAGTCATGCTGACTAGTGCATCATCTGCACTCGCCATCCGCGTGGAATAATCGAAGGCACGCAAAACGTGGCAAATGTCCTTCATAGAGGCCCACTCAGTGGTGGTGAAGTGTGAACGGCGTGCACTGCGACTTGTTTGCGCCTGCTGCAGCTGGTACTCCATTACTGCTGCCTGCTGCTCACACAACCTCTCCAACATATGTAACGTTGAATTCCACCTGGTGGGTAGGTCACACATGATGCGATGTTCCGGAAGACATAATCGGCGCTGCAGAGCTGCAATACGTGATCTTGCATTGCTGGAACGCCGCAAGTGAGCGCACTCTATGCGGACCTTGTGAAGCAGTGCATCAAGATCCGGATAGTCCCTCAAAAAACTCTGCACGACCAAGTTGAGCACATGTGCCAGACATGGGATGTGAGTGAGGTTGCCTAGGCCCAGAGCTGCCACCAGATTTCGGCCATTGTCACACACTACCATGCCTGGCTGGAGATTCGCTGGCACAAACCACACGTCACTCTGCTGCTTGATGGCATTCCAGAGCTCCTGCGCTGTGTGGCTTCGATTCCCCAAAGAAATTAATTTTAATACGGCCTGTTGACGTTTGGCCACGGCTGTGCTCATATCGGTCATCATAACAGGTAACCGTTCACGGGTCGATGTGGAGGTAGACCGTGACGGCTCCTGCAGCGCTGATTCAGAGGAACTGGAGTATGAGGAGGAGTCAATGTGTACAGACTGGATTCCTGCAATCCTTGGAGTTGGCAGAACACGTACAGCGCCACTCTCAAGATCTGTACCCGGCTCCACAACATTTACCCAATGGGCAGTGAGGGAAAGGTATCGTCCCTGTCCATGTTTACTGGTCCACGCATCAGTGGTCAGGTGGACCTTGCTACTGACGGCGTTTTGTAGCGCATGTTTAATTTTTCCCTCCACATGATGTTGCAGGGCAGGGACGGCTTGCCTGCTGAAATAAAAGTGGCTGGGCACATTGTATTGTGGGACTGCCAATGCCATAAAGTTACGGAATGTGTCAGTCTCCACCAGCCTGAATGATAGCATTTCAAGGGCCAGTAGTTTAGCAATGCCAGCATTCAGAGCCTGTGCTCGGGGGTGGTTTGCCGAGTATGGGCGCCTTTTCTCCCATGCCTGTGCTAACGATGGCTGTAGACTGGCCTGGGAGTGTGAGGATGACTGGGAAAGTGGTGCTGTGGGTGGAATTACACTGTGTCTCTGTACAACAGTGCCAGAGATTCTTCCATGGCGATCCTGTGAGGAAGCCGAACCAGCTGTGTGTGAGCTGGAGGAAGAGGCTACAACACGAGCTGAAGAGGTGGTAAGTGGAGCTGTAGGTTGGCCTAGGTCTTCAGTGTGTTTTTGTAACTCCACCACGCGCTTGGTCCGCACATGTTTCCACATATTTGTGGTATTGAGGTTGCTGACACTTTTCCCTCTTTTCACCTTCTGATTACACAGCTTGCATTTGACAAAGCAAATGTCATCTGCAACTGTGTCAAAAAGGACCAGGCACTGCAAGTCTTGGGAGCGCCCGCTTTGGATTTTGGAAGAGCCATGCTTCTAATGGGTGCCGAAGTGGAGGCTACAGGCAACCAAGTCTGCCCCCTCCCTCTCCCTCCTTTTTGGGCCGTTCGGGGAATCTCTTCCTCAGAGCTGCTCCCACGACCTTCCTGTCCCTCACGCCATGATGGGTCAAGGACCTCATCATCTACACCACCCTCTTCAAACAACTGCTTCTCCTGGGTAGTCTCGACAGCACAGTACGCACCAGAAAGTGGCACCTGAGTCTCATCATCAGATGCGTACTGAGGTGTGCTGCTGACCATAGGCACTGGCCCACCCGCCTCTTCAGATTCAGAGAGACAAAACGGTTGCGCATCACTGCATACTACCTCTTCTTCAAATTCTCGAATTCTGCTTGGCTGGCCCCCTCTTTCCAAGCCAAGAGATTCAGAGAACAGAAGTAGAGATGGCTCCTGTCCAGGGCTCTCTGACTGCCTGGGCAATTTGGCAGGTGGTGAAGAGACAGATGGGTGCTCTTCAGTGCTCAGGACCTGAGAGGATCTGGAACTAATTGAAGTCGATGCGTTAGCTGCCATCCATCCGACAACGGCTTCAATTTGGTCCTCGCGCAGCAGTGGGGTACGGCTAGCTTCTACAAAGCTGCGCATAAAGGACTGTTCCCTGGTAAAACTGGGGGATGCTGAGTCACTGGTGCCCGCAGCAGGCACAGAATCCCCACATCCTCTCCCTGCAGGCACAGAATCCTCACGTCCTCTCCCTGCAGAAACTCCACGCCCACGCCCACGACCACATGCCTTACTCCCTGCCTTCTTCATCTTGGTAGACTGATAAAGATAGGCAGAAAAGTACTAAGGGTTTAGTGTGCTTATTCCTGAACAGCTGCTAACAGGTATAAGAAACACTAATTTTATAAAGTGTGGACTAGACTTTAATATGAGCTAATGTGGCCTACACAACTGTAAAGTGGAGTGTTTGGTGAACTTTATTTAGGTTTTTTTTTGTCACAAAGAGACACTGGATGTGCCTAAAGATGTAATAACGATATTATCACAAACTTTTTGTAGCTATTACAATGTAGGAAGGTAACCTACAATGCAATAGATGAGGCTGCAAAAAATAGGCTAATACTAATCTGGCTGGGGCTGCAGGGCCGAATGCTGCAGAAAGGCTCCTCTATCTACTCCTATATAGTGTGTTTGGAATCAATTTAGCTGAATACGGATGGAACCACCACACTAATAGGTGATATCAGGAAAAATTATGAATTGGCAATAAAGGACAATGTAGGAGGCAGTGACACACACTGAGTGCACTACAACCAGACGGGGTTGAAGCACACACTACAGGGTGAGCTGCACTCACACACCAGACCTTGCAGACAGCGGTGAACAGTACAGATGCAGAGCACTGTGCACTAGCGCTGCAAGACCAAAAAAATTTCTCTATCTACTCCTATATAGTGTGTTTGGAACCAATTTAGCTGAATATGGATGGAACCACCACACTAATAGGAGATATCAGGAAAAATTATGAATTGGCAAAAAAGGACAATGTATGAGGCAGTGACACACACTGAGTGCACTACAACCAGACGGGGTTGAAGCACACACTACAGGGTGAGCTGCACTCACACACCAGACCTTGCAGACAGCGGTGAACAGTACAGATGCAGAGCACTGTGCACTAGTGCTGCAAGACGGAAAAAAATTTCTCTATCTACTCCTATATAGTGTGTTTGGAACCAATTTAGCTGAATACAGATTGAACCACCACACTAATAGGAGATATCAGGAAAAATTATGAATTGGCAAAAAACGACAATGTATGAGGCAGTGACACACACTGAGTGCACTACAACCAGACGGGGTTGAAGCACACACTACAGGGTGAGCTGCACTCACACACCAGACCTTGCAGACAGCGGTGAACAGTACAGATGCAGAGCACTGTGCACTAGTGCTGCAAGACGGAAAAAAATTTCTCTATCTACTCCTATATAGTGTGTTTGGAACCAATTTAGCTGAATACAGATGGAACCACCACACTAATAGGAGATATCAGGAAAAATTATGAATTGGCAAAAAAGGACAATGTATGAGGCAGTGACACACACTGAGTGCACTACAACCAGACGTGGCTGAAGCACACACTACAGGGTGAGCTGCACTCACACACACAGACCTTGCAGACAGCGGTGAACAGCACAGGGAACTGTGCACTAGCACTGCAAGGCACAGTGATTTAGAAAGTAGCTTGGGTAAAGCAGTATAGAGCAAATAGGTAGCTAAAACTGTCCCTCAGAACAACAGCGTCCTATCCCTAACTGAATTCACAGCAGAGTGAGCTCAAAATGGCGGCAGCGGCTTTTATAGTGCATCATGACATGATTTCAGCAGACAATCACAGCCATGCCATTAGTTAAGATGCCTACATTCCTAACAGGATGTGCCCACACTTCTTAGGATCCTCATTGGCTGAATAAAATGAAAATGGCTCATTGCATTATGGAAACTTCCGATTCCGGTATACGATATTGCAAAAGTATCGGAATTAAGTATCGGAATTCCGATACCGCGAATATCGGCCGATACCCGATATTTCAGTATCGGAATGCTCAACACTAGTCAGGACAAGTAGGGTTAGCGTCAGGACAACTAGGGTTAGCGTCAGGACTACTAGGGTTAGCGTCAGGACAAGAAGGGTTAGCGTCAGGACAACTAGGGTTAGCGTCAGGACAACTAGGGTTAGCGTCAGGAAAACTAGGGTTAGCGTCAGGACAACTAGGGTTAGCGTCAGGACAACTAGGGTTAGCGTCAGGACAACTAGGGTTAGCGTCAGGACAACTAGGGTTAGCATCAGGACAACTACGGTTAGCGTCAGGACAACTACGGTTAGCGTCAGGACAACTAGGGTTAGCGTCAGGACAACTAGGGTTAGCATCAGTACAACTAGGGTTAGCGTCAGGACAACTAGGGTTAGCGTCAGGACAACTAGGGTTAGCGCCAGGACAACTAGGGTTAGCGCCAGGACAACTAGGGTTAGCGCCAGGACAACTAGGGTTAGCACCAGGACAACTAGGGTTAGCACCAGGACAACTAGGGTTAGCGCCAGGACAACTAGGGTTAGCGCCAGGACAACTAGGGTTAGCGCCAGGACAACTAGGGTTAGCGCCAGGACAACTAGGGTTAGCGCCAGGACAACTAGGGTTAGCGCCAGGAAAACTAGGGTTAGCGCCAGGACAACTATGGTTAGGGCCAGGACAACCAGGGTGAGCGCCAGGACAACTAGGGTTAGCACCAGGACAACTAGGGTTAGGGCCAGGACAACTAGGGTTAGCGCCAGGACAACTAGGGTTAGCGTCAGGACAACTAGGGTTAGCGCCAGGACAACTAGGGTTAGCGCCAGGACAACTAGGGTTAGCGTCAGGACAACTAGGGTTAGCGTCAGGACAACTAGGGTTAGCGTCAGGACAACTAGGGTTAGCGCCAGGACAACTAGGGTTAGCGTCAGGACAACTAGGGTTAGCGTCAGGACAACTAGGGTTAGCGTCAGGACAAATAGGGTTAGCGTCAGGACAACTAGGGTTGGCGTCAGGACAACTAGGGTTAGCGTCAGGACAACTAGGGTTAGCGTCAGGACAACTAGGGTTAGCGTCAGGACAACTAGGGTTAGCGTCAGGACAACTAGGGTTAGCGTCAGGACAAGTAGGGTTAGCGTCAGGACAAGTAGGGTTAGCGTCAGGACAAGTAGGGTTAGCGTCAGGACAAGTAGGTTTAGCGTCAGGACAACTAGGGTTAGCGTCAGGACAACTAGGGTTAGCGTCAGGACAACTACGGTTATCGTCAGGACAACTAGGGTTAGCGTCAGGACAACTAGGGTTAGCGTCAGGACAACTAGGATTAGCGTCAGGACAACTAGGGTTAGCGTCAGGACAACTAGGGTTAGCGTCAGGACAACTAGGGTTAGCGTCAGGACAACTAGGGTTAGCATCAGGACAACTACGGTTAGCGTCAGGACAACTACGGTTAGCGTCAGGACAACTAGGGTTAGCGTCAGTACAACTAGGGTTAGCATCAGGACAACTAGGGTTAGCGTCAGGACAACTAGGGTTAGCGTCAGGACAACTAGGGTTAGCGCCAGGACAACTAGGGTTAGCGCCAGGACAACTAGGGTTAGCACCAGGACAACTAGGGTTAGCACCAGGACAACTAGGGTTAGCGCCAGGACAACTAGGGTTAGCGCCAGGACAACTAGGGTTAGCGCCAGGACAACTAGGGTTAGCGCCAGGAAAACTAGGGTTAGCGCCAGGACAACTAGGGTTAGGGAAAGGACAACCAGGGTGAGCGCCAGGACAACTAGGGTGAGCGCCAGGACAACTAGGATGAGCGCCAGGACAACTAGGGTGAGCGCCAGAACAACTAGGGTTAGCGCCAGGACAACTAGGGATAGGGCCAGGACAACTAGGGTTAGCGCCAGGACAACTAGGGTTAGCGTCAGGACAACTAGGGTTAGCCCCAGGACAACTAGGGTTAGCGCCAGGACAACTAGGGTTAGCGTCAGGACAACTAGGGTTAGCGTCAGGACAACTAGGGTTAGCGTCAGGACAACTAGGGTTAGCACCAGGACAACTAGGGTTAGCGCCAGGACAACTAGGGTTAGCGTCAGGACAACTAGGGTTAGCGTCAGGACAACTAGGGTTAGCGTCAGGACAACTAGGGTTAGCGTCAGGACAACTAGGGTTGGCGTCAGGACAACTAGGGTTGGCGTCAGGACAACTAGGGTTAGCGTCAGGACAAGTAGGGTTAGCGTCAGGACAACTAGGGTTAGCGCCAGGACAACTAGGGTTAGCGCCAGGACAACTAGGGTTAGCGTCAGGACAACTAGGGTTAGCGCCAGGACAACTAGGGTTAGCGTCAGGACAACTAGGGTTAGCGCCAGGACAACTAGGGTTAGCGCCAGGACAACTAGGGTTAGCGTCAGGACAACTAGGGTTAGCGTCAGGACAACTAGGGTTAGCGTCAGGACAACTAGGGTTAGCGCCAGGACAACTAGGGTTAGCGTCAGGACAACTAGGGTTAGCGTCAGGACAACTAGGGTTAGCGTCAGGACAACTAGGGTTGGCGTCAGGACAACTAGGGTTAGCGTCAGGACAACTAGGGTTAGCGTCAGGACAAGTAGGGTTAGCGTCAGGACAACTAGTGTTAGCGCCAGGACAACTAGGGTTAGCGCCAGGACAACTAGGGTTAGCGCCAGGACAACTAGGGTTAGCGTCAGGACAACTAGGGTTAGCGCCAGGACAACTAGGGTTAGCGTCAGGACAACTAGGGTTAGCGCCAGGACAACTAGGGTTAGCGCCAGGACAACTAGGGTTAGCGTCAGGACAACTAGGGTTAGGGCCAGGACAACTAGGTTTAGCGTCAGGACAACTAGGGTTAGCGTCAGGACAACTAGGGTTAGCGTCAGGACAACTACGGTTATCGTCAGGACAACTAGGGTTAGCGTCAGGACAACTAGGGTTAGCGTCAGGACAACTAGGATTAGCGTCAGGACAACTAGGGTTAGCGTCAGGACAACTAGGGTTAGCGTCAGGACAACTAGGGATAGCATCAGGACAACTAGGGATAGCATCAGGACAACTACGGTTAGCGTCAGGACAACTACGGTTAGCGTCAGGAAAACTAGGGTTAGCGTCAGGACAACTAGGGTTAGCATCAGTACAACTAGGGTTAGCGTCAGGACAACTAGGGTTAGCATCAGGACAAATAGGGTTAGCGCCAGGACAACTAGGGTTAGCGCCAGGACAACTAGGGTTAGCGCCAGGACAACTAGGGTTAGCACCAGGACAACTAGGGTTAGCACCAGGACAACTAGGGTTAGCGCCAGGACAACTAGGTTCAGCGCCAGGACAACTAGGGTTAGCGCCAGGACAACTAGGGTTAGCGCCAGGAAAACTAGGGTTAGCGCCAGGACAACTATGGTTAGGGCCAGGACAACCAGGGTGAGCGCCAGGACAACTAGGGTTAGCACCAGGACAACTAGGGTTAGGGCCAGGACAACTAGGGTTAGCGTCAGGACAACTAGGGTTAGCGTCAGGACAACTAGGGTTAGCGCCAGGACAACTAGGGTTAGCGTCAGGACAACTAGGGTTAGCGTCAGGACAACTAGGGTTAGCGTCAGGACAAATAGGGTTAGCGTCAGGACAACTAGGGTTGGCGTCAGGACAACTAGGGTTAGCGTCAGGACAACTAGGGTTAGCGTCAGGACAACTAGGGTTAGCGTCAGGACAACTAGGGTTAGCGTCAGGACAACTAGGGTTAGCGTCAGGACAAGTAGGGTTAGCGTCAGGACAAGTAGGGTTAGCGTCAGGACAAGTAGGGTTAGCGTCAGGACAAGTAGGTTTAGCGTCAGGACAACTAGGGTTAGCGTCAGGACAACTAGGGTTAGCGTCAGGACAACTACGGTTATCGTCAGGACAACTAGGGTTAGCGTCAGGACAACTAGGGTTAGCGTCAGGACAACTAGGATTAGCGTCAGGACAACTAGGGTTAGCGTCAGGACAACTAGGGTTAGCGTCAGGACAACTAGGGTTAGCGTCAGGACAACTAGGGTTAGCATCAGGACAACTACGGTTAGCGTCAGGACAACTACGGTTAGCGTCAGGACAACTAGGGTTAGCGTCAGTACAACTAGGGTTAGCATCAGGACAACTAGGGTTAGCGTCAGGACAACTAGGGTTAGCGTCAGGACAACTAGGGTTAGCGCCAGGACAACTAGGGTTAGCGCCAGGACAACTAGGGTTAGCACCAGGACAACTAGGGTTAGCACCAGGACAACTAGGGTTAGCGCCAGGACAACTAGGGTTAGCGCCAGGACAACTAGGGTTAGCGCCAGGACAACTAGGGTTAGCGCCAGGAAAACTAGGGTTAGCGCCAGGACAACTAGGGTTAGGGAAAGGACAACCAGGGTGAGCGCCAGGACAACTAGGGTGAGCGCCAGGACAACTAGGATGAGCGCCAGGACAACTAGGGTGAGCGCCAGAACAACTAGGGTTA
Organism: Phyllobates terribilis; assembly: GCF_046119375.1. NCBI lineage: Eukaryota > Metazoa > Chordata > Amphibia > Anura > Dendrobatidae > Phyllobates > Phyllobates terribilis. The sequence continues at coordinate 573,126 of NW_027363417.1, read as the reverse complement.
GCGCCAGGACAACTAGGGATAGGGCCAGGACAACTAGGGTTAGCGCCAGGACAACTAGGGTTAGCGTCAGGACAACTAGGGTTAGCGCCAGGACAACTAGGGTTAGCGCCAGGACAACTAGGGTTAGCGTCAGGACAACTAGGGTTAGCGTCAGGACAACTAGGGTTAGCGTCAGGACAACTAGGGTTAGCACCAGGACAACTAGGGTTAGCGCCAGGACAACTAGGGTTAGCGTCAGGACAACTAGGGTTAGCGTCAGGACAACTAGGGTTAGCGTCAGGACAACTAGGGTTAGCGTCAGGACAACTAGGGTTGGCGTCAGGACAACTAGGGTTGGCGTCAGGACAACTAGGGTTAGCGTCAGGACAAGTAGGGTTAGCGTCAGGACAACTAGGGTTAGCGCCAGGACAACTAGGGTTAGCGCCAGGACAACTAGGGTTAGCGTCAGGACAACTAGGGTTAGCGCCAGGACAACTAGGGTTAGCGTCAGGACAACTAGGGTTAGCGCCAGGACAACTAGGGTTAGCGCCAGGACAACTAGGGTTAGCGTCAGGACAACTAGGGTTAGCGTCAGGACAACTAGGGTTAGCGTCAGGACAACTAGGGTTAGCGCCAGGACAACTAGGGTTAGCGTCAGGACAACTAGGGTTAGCGTCAGGACAACTAGGGTTAGCGTCAGGACAACTAGGGTTGGCGTCAGGACAACTAGGGTTAGCGTCAGGACAACTAGGGTTAGCGTCAGGACAAGTAGGGTTAGCGTCAGGACAACTAGTGTTAGCGCCAGGACAACTAGGGTTAGCGCCAGGACAACTAGGGTTAGCGCCAGGACAACTAGGGTTAGCGTCAGGACAACTAGGGTTAGCGCCAGGACAACTAGGGTTAGCGTCAGGACAACTAGGGTTAGCGCCAGGACAACTAGGGTTAGCGCCAGGACAACTAGGGTTAGCGTCAGGACAACTAGGGTTAGGGCCAGGACAACTAGGTTTAGCGTCAGGACAACTAGGGTTAGCGTCAGGACAACTAGGGTTAGCGTCAGGACAACTACGGTTATCGTCAGGACAACTAGGGTTAGCGTCAGGACAACTAGGGTTAGCGTCAGGACAACTAGGATTAGCGTCAGGACAACTAGGGTTAGCGTCAGGACAACTAGGGTTAGCGTCAGGACAACTAGGGATAGCATCAGGACAACTACGGTTAGCGTCAGGACAACTACGGTTAGCGTCAGGACAACTAGGGTTAGCGTCAGGACAACTAGGGTTAGCATCAGTACAACTAGGGTTAGCGTCAGGACAACTAGGGTTAGCATCAGGACAAATAGGGTTAGCGCCAGGACAACTAGGGTTAGCGCCAGGACAACTAGGGTTAGCGCCAGGACAACTAGGGTTAGCACCAGGACAACTAGGGTTAGCACCAGGACAACTAGGGTTAGCGCCAGGACAACTAGGTTCAGCGCCAGGACAACTAGGGTTAGCGCCAGGACAACTAGGGTTAGCGCCAGGAAAACTAGGGTTAGCGCCAGGACAACTATGGTTAGGGCCAGGACAACCAGGGTGAGCGCCAGGACAACTAGGGTTAGCACCAGGACAACTAGGGTTAGGGCCAGGACAACTAGGGTTAGCGCCAGGACAACTAGGGTTAGCGTCAGGACAACTAGGGTTAGCGCCAGGACAACTAGGGTTAGCGCCAGAACAACTAGGGTTAGCGCCAGGACAACTAGGGTTAGCGTCAGGACAACTAGGGTTAGCGTCAGGACAACTAGGGTTAGCGTCAGGACAACTAGGGTTAGCACCAGGACAACTAGGGTTAGCGCCAGGACAACTAGGGTTAGCGTCAGGACAACTAGGGTTAGCGTCAGGACAACTAGGGTTAGCGTCAGGACAAATAGGGTTAGCGTCAGGACAACTAGGGTTGGCGTCAGGACAACTAGGGTTAGCGTCAGGACAACTAGGGTTAGCGTCAGGACAAGTAGGGTTAGCGTCAGGACAACTAGGGTTAGCGCCAGGACAACTAGGGTTAGCGCCAGGACAACTAGGGTTAGCGCCAGGACAACTAGGGTTAGCGCCAGGACAACTAGGGTTAGCGTCAGGACAACTAGGGTTAGCGCCAGGACAACTAGGGTTAGCGTCAGGACAACTAGGGTTAGCGCCAGGACAACTAGGGTTAGCGCCAGGACAACTAGGGTTAGCGTCAGGACAACTAGGGTTAGCGTCAGGACAACTAGGGTTAGCGTCAGGACAACTAGGGTTAGCGCCAGGACAACTAGGGTTAGCGCCAGGACAACTAGGGTTAGCGTCAGGACAACTAGGGTTAGCATCAGGACAACTAGGGTTAGCGTCAGGACAACTAGGGTTAGCGTCAGGACAACTAGGGTTGGCGTCAGGACAACTAGGGTTAGCGTCAGGACAAGTAGGGTTAGCGTCAGGACAACTAGGGTTAGCGTCAGGACAACTAGGGTTAGCGTCAGGACAACTAGGGTTAGTGTCAGGACAAGTAGGGTTAGCGTCAGAACAACTAGGTTTAGCGTCAGGATAAGTAGGGTTAGCGCCAGGACAACTAGGGTTAGCGTCAGGACAACTAGGGTTAGCATCAGGACAACTAGGGTTAGCATCAGGACAACTAGGGTTAGCGTCAGGACAACTAGGGTTGGCGTCAGGACAACTAGGGTTAGCGTCAGGACAACTAGGGTTAGCGTCAGGACAAGTAGGGTTAGCGTCAGGACAACTAGGGTTAGCGCCAGGACAACTAGGGTTAGCGCCAGGACAACTAGGGTTAGCGCCAGGACAACTAGGGTTAGCGCCAGGACAACTAGGGTTAGCGTCAGGACAACTAGGGTTAGCGCCAGGACAACTAGGGTTAGCGTCAGGACAACTAGGGTTAGCGCCAGGACAACTAGGGTTAGCACCAGGACAACTAGGGTTAGCGTCAGGACAACTAGGGTTAGCGTCAGGACAACTAGGGTTAGGGCCAGGACAACTAGGGTTAGCGTCAGGACAACTAGGGTTAGCGTCAGGACAACTAGGGTTAGCGTCAGGACAACTAGGGTTGGCGTCAGGACAACTAGGGTTAGCGTCAGGATAACTAGGGTTAGCGTCAGGACAAGTAGGGTTAGCGTCAGGACAAGTAGGGTTAGCGTCAGGACAACTAGGGTTAGCGTCAGGACAACTAGGGTTAGCGTCAGTACAAGTAGGGTTAGCGTCAGGACAACTAGGGTAAGCGTCAGGACAACTAGGGTTAGCGTCAGGACAACTAGGGTTAGCGTCAGGACAACTAGGGTTAGCGTCAGGACAACTAGGGTTAGCGTCAGGACAACTAGGGTTAGCGTCAGGACAAGTAGGGTTAGCGTCAGGACAACTAGGGTTAGCATCAGGACAAGTAGGGTTAGCGTCAGGACAAGTAGGGTTAGCGTCAGGACAAGTAGGGTTAGCGTCAGGACAACTAGGGTTAGCGTCAGGACAACTAGGGTTAGCGTCAGGACAAGTAGGGTTAGCGTCAGAACAACTAGGTTTAGCGTCAGGATAAGTAGGGTTAGCGTCAGGACAACTAGGGTTAGCGTCAGGACAACTAGGGTTAGCGTCAGGACAAGTAGGGTTAGCGTCAGGACAACTAGGGTTAGCGTCAGGACAACTAGGGTTAGCGTCAGGACAACTAGGGTTAGCGTCAGAACAACTAGGGTTAGCGTCAGGACAAGTATGGTTAGCGTCAGGACAACTAGGGTTAGCATCAGGACAACTAGGGTTAGCGTCAGGACAAGTAGGGTTAGCGTCAGGACAACTAGGGTTAGCTTCAGGACAAGTAGGGTTAGCGTCAGGACAAGTAGGGTTAGCGTCAGGACAACTAGGGTTAGCGTCAGGACAAGTAGGGTTAGCGTCAGGACATCTAGGGTTAGCGTCAGGACAACTAGGGTTAGCGTTAGGACAACTAGGGTTAGCGTCAGGACAACTAGGGTTAGCGTCAGGACAACTAGGGTTAGAGTCAGGACAACTAGGGTTAGCATCAGTACAACTAGGGTTAGCGTCAGGACAACTAGGGTTAGCATCAGGACAAATAGGGTTAGCGCCAGGACAACTAGGGTTAGCGCCAGGACAACTAGGGTTAGCGCCAGGACAACTAGGGTTAGCACCAGGACAACTAGGGTTAGCACCAGGACAACTAGGGTTAGCGCCAGGACAACTAGGTTTAGCGCCAGGACAACTAGGGTTAGCGCCAGGACAACTAGGGTTAGCGCCAGGAAAACTAGGGTTAGCGCCAGGACAACTATGGTTAGGGCCAGGACAACCAGGGTGAGCGCCAGGACAACTAGGGTTAGCACCAGGACAACTAGGGTTAGGGCCAGGACAACTAGGGTTAGCGCCAGGACAACTAGGGTTAGCGTCAGGACAACTAGGGTTAGCGCCAGGACAACTAGGGTTAGCGCCAGGACAACTAGGGTTAGCGTCAGGACAACTAGGGTTAGCGTCAGGACAACTAGGGTTAGCGTCAGGACAACTAGGGTTAGCACCAGGACAACTAGGGTTAGCGCCAGGACAACTAGGGTTAGCGTCAGGACAACTAGGGTTAGCGTCAGGACAACTAGGGTTAGCGTCAGGACAACTAGGGTTAGCGTCAGGACAAATAGGGTTAGCGTCAGGACAACTAGGGTTGGCGTCAGGACAACTAGGGTTAGCGTCAGGACAACTAGGGTTAGCGTCAGGACAAGTAGGGTTAGCGTCAGGACAACTAGGGTTAGCGCCAGGACAACTAGGGTTAGCGCCAGGACAACTAGGGTTAGCGCCAGGACAACTTGGGTTAGCGCCAGGACAACTAGGGTTAGCGTCAGGACAACTAGGGTTAGCGCCAGGACAACTAGGGTTAGCGTCAGGACAACTAGGGTTAGCGCCAGGACAACTAGGGTTAGCGCCAGGACAACTAGGGTTAGCGTCAGGACAACTAGGGTTAGCGTCAGGACAACTAGGGTTAGCGTCAGGACAACTAGGGTTAGCACCAGGACAACTAGGGTTAGCGCCAGGACAACTAGGGTTAGCGTCAGGACAACTAGGGTTAGCATCAGGACAACTAGGGTTAGCATCAGGACAACTAGGGTTAGCATCAGGACAACTAGGGTTAGCGTCAGGACAACTAGGGTTGGCGTCAGGACAACTAGGGTTAGCGTCAGGACAACTAGGGTTAGCGTCAGGACAAGTAGGGTTAGCGTCAGGACAACTAGGGTTAGCATCAGGACAAGTAGGGTTAGCGTCAGGACAAGTAGGGTTAGCGTCAGGACAAGTAGGGTTAGCGTCAGGACAACTAGGGTTAGCGTCAGGACAACTAGGGTTAGTGTCAGGACAAGTAGGGTTAGCGTCAGAACAACTAGGTTTAGCGTCAGGATAAGTAGGGTTAGCGCCAGGACAACTAGGGTTACCGTCAGGACAACTAGGGTTAGCATCAGGACAACTAGGGTTAGCATCAGGACAACTAGGGTTAGCGTCAGGACAACTAGGGTTGGCGTCAGGACAACTAGGGTTAGCGTCAGGACAACTAGGGTTAGCGTCAGGACAAGTAGGGTTAGCGTCAGGACAACTAGGGTTAGCGCCAGGACAACTAAGGTTAGCGCCAGGACAACTAGGGTTAGCGCCAGGACAACTAGGGTTAGCGCCAGGACAACTAGGGTTAGCGTCAGGACAACTAGGGTTAGCGCCAGGACAACTAGGGTTAGCGTCAGGACAACTAGGGTTAGCGCCAGGACAACTAGGGTTAGCGCCAGGACAACTAGGGTTAGCGTCAGGACAACTAGGGTTAGCGTCAGGACAACTAGGGTTAGGGCCAGGACAACTAGGGTTAGCGTCAGGACAACTAGGGTTAGCGTCAGGACAACTAGGGTTAGCGTCAGGACAACTAGGGTTGGCGTCAGGACAACTAGGGTTAGCGTCAGGATAACTAGGGTTAGCGTCAGGACAAGTAGGGTTAGCGTCAGGACAAGTAGGGTTAGCGTCAGGACAACTAGGGTTAGCGTCAGGACAACTAGGGTTAGCGTCAGTACAAGTAGGGTTAGCGTCAGGACAACTAGGGTAAGCGTCAGGACAACTAGGGTTAGCGTCAGGACAACTAGGGTTAGCGTCAGGACAACTAGGGTTAGCGTCAGGACAACTAGGGTTAGCGTCAGGACAACTAGGGTTAGCGTCAGGACAAGTAGGGTTAGCGTCAGGACAACTAAGGTTAGCATCAGGACAAGTAGGGTTAGCGTCAGGACAAGTAGGGTTAGCGTCAGGACAAGTAGGGTTAGCGTCAGGACAACTAGGGTTAGCGTCAGGACAACTAGGGTTAGCGTCAGGACAAGTAGGGTTAGCGTCAGAACAACTAGGTTTAGCGTCAGGATAAGTAGGGTTAGCGTCAGGACAACTAGGGTTAGCGTCAGGACAACTAGGGTTAGCGTCAGGACAAGTAGGGTTAGCGTCAGGACAACTAGGGTTAGCGTCAGGACAACTAGGGTTAGCGTCAGAACAACTAGGGTTAGCGTCAGGACAAGTATGGTTAGCGTCAGGACAACTAGGGTTAGCGTCAAGACAACTAGGGTTAGCGTCAGGACAAGTAGGGTTAGCGTCAGGACAACTAGGGTTAGCTTCAGGACAAGTAGGGTTAGCGTCAGGACAAGTAGGGTTAGCGTCAGGACAACTAGGGTTAGCGTCAGGACAAGTAGGGTTAGCGTCAGGACATCTAGGGTTAGCTTCAGGACAACTAGGGTTAGCGTAAGGACAACTAGGGTTAGCGTCAGGACAACTAGGGTTAGCGTCAGGACAACTAGGGTTAGCGTCAGGACAACTAGGGTTAGCGTCAGGACAAGTAGGGTTAGCGTCAGGACAACTAGGGTTAGCGTCAGGACAAGTAGGGTTAGCGTCAGGACAAGTAGGGTTAGCGTCAGGACAAGTAGGTTTAGCGTCAGGAAAACTAGGGTTAGCGTCAGGACAACTAGGGTTAGCGTCAGGACAACTACGGTTAGCGTCAGGACAACTAGGGTTAGCGTCAGGACAACTAGGGTTAGCGTCAGGACAACTAGGATTAGCGTCAGGACAACTAGGGTTAGCGTCAGGACAACTAGGGTTAGCGTCAGGACAACTAGGGTTAGCGTCAGGACAACTAGGGTTAGCGTCAGGACAACTACGGTTAGCGTCAGGACAACTAGGGTTAGCGTCAGGACAACTAGGGTTAGCATCAGGACAACTAGGGTTAGCGTCAGGACAACTAGGGTTAGCGTCAGGACAACTAGGGTTAGCGCCAGGACAACTAGGGTTAGCGCCAGGACAACTAGGGTTAGCGCCAGGACAACTAGAGTTAGCGCCAGGACAACTAGGGTTAGCACCAGGACAACTAGGGTTAGCACCAGGACAACTAGGGTTAGCGCCAGGACAACTAGGGTTAGCACCAGGACAACTAGGGTTAGCGCCAGGACAACTAGGGTTAGCGCCAGGAAAACTAGGGTTAGCGCCAGGACAACTAGGGTTAGCGCCAGGACAACCAGGGTGAGCGCCAGGACAACTAGGGTGAGCGCCAGGACAACTAGGATGAGCGCCAGGACAACTAGGGTGAGCGCCAGAACAACTCGGGTTAGCGCCAGGACAACTAGGGTTAGCGCCAGGACAACTAGGGTTAGCGTCAGGACAACTAGGTTAGCATCAGGACAACTAGGGTTAGGGCCAGGACAACTAGGGTTAGCGTCAGGACAACTAGGGTTAGCGCCAGGACAACTAGGGTTAGCGCCAGGACAACTAGGGTTAGGGCCAGGACAACTAGGGTTAGCGCCAGGACAACTAGGGTTAGCGCCAGGACAACTAGGGTTAGCGCCAGGACAACTAGGGTTAGCGTCAGGACAACTAGGGTTAGCGCCAGGACAACTAGGGTTAGCGCCAGGACAACTAGGGTTAGCGTCAGGACAACTAGGGTTAGCGTCAGGACAACTAGGGTTAGGGCCAGGACAACTAGGGTTAGCGTCAGGACAACTAGGGTTAGCGTCAGGACAACTAGGGTTGGCGTCAGGACAACTAGGGTTAGCGTCAGGATAACTAGGGTTAGCGTCAGGACAAGTAGGGTTAGCGTCAGGACAAGTAGGGTTAGCGTCAGGACAACTAGGGTTAGCGTCAGGACAACTAGGGTTAGCGTCAGTACAAGTAGGGTTAGCGTCAGGACAACTAGGGTAAGCGTCAGGACAACTAGGGTTAGCGTCAGGACAACTAGGGTTAGCGTCAGGACAACTAGGGTTAGCGTCAGGACAACTAGGGTTAGCGTCAGGACAAGTAGGGTTAGCGTCAGGACAAGTAGGGTTAGCGTCAGGACAACTAGGGTTAGCGTCAGGACAAGTAGGGTTAGCGTCAGGACAAGTAGGGTTAGCGTCAGGACAAGTAGGGTTAGCGTCAGGACAACTAGGGTTAGCGTCAGGACAACTAGGGTTAGCGTCAGGACAACTAGGGTTAGCGTCAGGACAACTAGGGTTAGCGTCAGGACAACTAGGTTTAGCGTCAGGACAAGTAGGGTTAGCGTCAGGACATCTAGGGTTAGCGTCAGGACAACTAGGGTTAGCGTTAGGACAACTAGGGTTAGCGTCAGGACAACTAGGGTTAGCATCAGGACAACTAGGGTTAGAGTCAGGACAACTAGGGTTAGCGTCAGGACAAGTAGGGTTAGCGTCAGGACAACTAGGGTTAGCGTCAGGACAACTAGGGTTAGCGTCAGGACAAGTAGGGTTAGCGTCAGGACAAGTAGGGTTAGCGTCAGGACAAGTAGGTTTAGCGTCAGGACAACTAGGGTTAGCGTCAGGACAACTAGGGTTAGCGTCAGGACAACTACGGTTAGCGTCAGGACAACTAGGGTTAGCGTCAGGACAACTAGGGTTAGCGTCAGGACAACTAGGATTAGCGTCAGGACAACTAGGGTTAGCGTCAGGACAACTAGGGTTAGCGTCAGGACAACTAGGGTTAGCGTCAGGACAACTACGGTTAGCGTCAGGACAACTACGGTTAGCGTCAGGACAACTAGGGTTAGCGTCAGTACAACTAGGGTTAGCATCAGGACAAATAGGGCTAGCGTCAGGACAACTAGGGTTAGCGTCAGGACAACTAGGGTTAGCGCCAGGACAACTAGGGTTAGCGCCAGGACAACTAGGGTTAGCACCAGGACAACTAGGGTTAGCGCCAGGACAACTAGGGTTAGCACCAGGACAACTAGGGTTAGCGCCAGGACAACTAGGGTTAGCGCCAGGACAACTAGGGTTAGCGCCAGGACAACTAGGGTTAGCGCCAGGACAACTAGGGTTAGCGCCAGGACAACTAGGGTTAGCGCCAGGAAAACTAGGGTTAGCTTCAGGACAAGTAGGGTTAGCGTCAGGACAACTAGGGTTAGCGTCAGGACAACTAGGGTTAGCGTCAGGACAAGTAGGGTTAGCGTCAGGACATCTAGGGTTAGCGTCAGGACAACTAGGGTTAGCGTTAGGACAACTAGGGTTAGCACCAGGACAACTAGGATTAGCACCAGGACAAGTAGGGTTAGCGCCAGGACAACTAGGGTTAGCACCAGGACAACTAGGGTTAGCACCAGGACAACTAGGGTTAGCGCCAGGACAACTAGGGTTAGCGCCAGGACAACTAGGGTTAGCGTCAGGACAACTAGGGTTAGCGTCAGGACAACTAGGGTTAGCGTCAGGACAACTAGGGTTAGCGTCAGGACAACTAGGGTTAGCGTCAGGACAACTAGGGTTAGCACCAGGACAACTAGGGTTAGCGTCAGGACAACTAGGGTTAGCGCCAGGACAACTAGGGTTAGCGTCAGGACAAGTAGGGTTAGCGTCAGGACAACTAGGGTTAGCGCCAGGACAACTAGGGTTAGCGCCAGGACAACTAGGGTTAGCGCCAGGACAACTAGGGTTAGCGCCAGGACAACTAGGGTTAGCGTCAGGACAACTAGGGTTAGCGCCAGGACAACTAGGGTTAGCGTCAGGACAACTAGGGTTAGCGCCAGGACAACTAGGGTTAGCGCCAGGACAACTAGGGTTAGCGTCAGGACAACTAGGGTTAGCGTCAGGACAACTAGGGTTAGGGCCAGGACAACTAGGGTTAGCGTCAGGACAACTAGGGTTAGCGTCAGGACAACTAGGGTTAGCGTCAGGACAACTAGGGTTGGCGTCAGGACAACTAGGGTTAGCGTCAGGATAACTAGGGTTAGCGTCAGGACAAGTAGGGTTAGCGTCAGGACAAGTAGGGTTAGCGTCAGGACAACTAGGATTAGCGTCAGGACAACTAGGGTTAGCGTCAGTACAAGTAGGGTTAGCGTCAGGACAACTAGGGTAAGCGTCAGGACAACTAGGGTTAGCGTCAGGACAACTAGGGTTAGCGTCAGGACAACTAGGGTTAGCGTCAGGACAACTAGGGTTAGCGTCAGGACAAGTAGGGTTAGCGTCAGGACAAGTAGGGTTAGCGTCAGGACAACTAGGGTTAGCATCAGGACAAGTAGGGTTAGCGTCAGGACAAGTAGGGTTAGCGTCAGGACAAGTAGGGTTAGCGTCAGGACAACTAGGGTTAGCATCAGGACAACTAGGGTTAGCGTCAGGACAAGTAGGGTTAGCGTCAGAACAACTAGGGTTAGCGTCATGATAAGTAGGGTTAGCGTCAGGACAACTAGGGTTAGCGTCAGGACAAGTAGGGTTAGCGTCAGGACAACTAGGGTTAGCGTCAGGACAACTAGGGTTAGCGTCAGGACAACTAGGGTTAGCGTCAGGACAACTAGGGTTAGCGTCAGAACAACTAGGGTTAGCGTCAGGACAAGTAGGGTTAGCTTCAGGACAACTAGGGTTAGCGTCAGGACAAGTAGGGTTAGCGTCAGGACAACTAGGGTTAGCTTCAGGACAAGTAGGGTTAGCGTCAGGACAACTAGGGTTAGCGTCAGGACAACTAGGGTTAGCGTCAGGACAACTAGGGTTAGCGTCAGGACAACTAGGGTTAGCGTCAGGACAACTAGGGTTAGCGTCAGGACAACTAGAGTTAGCGTCAGGACAACTAGGGTTAGCGTCAGGACAACTAGGGTTAGAGTCAGGACAAGTAGGGTTAGCGTCAGGACAAGTAGGGTTAGCGTCAGGACAACTAGGGTTAGCGTCAGGACAAGTAGGGTTAGCGTCAGGACAAGTAGGGTTAGCGTCAGGACAAGTAGGGTTAGCGTCAGGACAAGTAGGGTTAGCGTCAGGACAACTAGGGTTAGCGTCAGGACAACTAGGGTTAGCGTCAGGACAACTACGGTTAGCGTCAGGACAACTAGGGTTAGCGTCAGGACAACTAGGGTTAGCGTCAGGACAACTAGGATTAGCGTCAGGACAACTAGGGTTAGCGTCAGGACAACTAGGGTTAGCGTCAGGACAACTACGGTTAGCGTCAGGACAACTAGGGTTAGCGTCAGGACAACTAGGGTTAGCGTCAGGACAACTAGGGTTAGCGTCAGGACAACTAGGGTTAGCGTCAGGACAACTAGGGTTAGCGCCAGGACAACTAGGGTTAGCGCCAGGACAACTAGGGTTAGCGCCAGGACAACTAGGGTTAGCACCAGGACAACTAGGGTTAGCGCCAGGACAACTAGGGTTAGCGCCAGGACAACTAGGGTTAGCGCCAGGACAACTAGGGTTAGCGCCAGGACAACTAGGGTTAGCGCCAGGACAACTAGGGTTAGCGCCAGGACAACTAGGGTTAGCGCCAGGACAACCAGGGTGAGCGCCAGGACAACTAGGGTGAGCGCCAGGACAACTAGGGTGAGCGCCAGGACAACTAGGGTGAGCGCCAGAACAACTAGGGTTAGCGCCAGGACAACTAGGGTTAGCGCCAGGACAACTAGGGTTAGCGTCAGGACAACTAGGGTTAGCGCCAGGACAACTAGGGTTAGCGCCAGGACAACTAGGGTTAGCGTCAGGACAACTAGGGTTAGCGCCAGGACAACTAGGGTTAGCGCCAGGACAACTAGGGTTAGCGCCAGGACAACTAGGGTTAGCGTCAGGACAACTAGGGTTAGCGCCAGGACAACTAGGGTTAGCGCCAGGACAACTAGGGTTAGCATCAGGACAACTAGGGTTAGCGTCAGGACAACTAGGGTTAGCGTCAGGACAACTAGGGTTAGCGCCAGGACAACTAGGGTTAGCGCCAGGACAACTAGGGTTAGCGCCAGGACAACTAGGGTTAGCGTCACGACAACTAGGGTTAGCGTCAGGACAACTAGGGTTAGCGTCAGGACAACTAGGGTTGGCGTCAGGACAACTAGGGTTGGCGTCAGGACAACTAGGGTTAGCGTCAGGACAACTAGGGTTAGCGTCAGGACAAGTAGGGTTAGCGTCAGGACAACTAGGGTTAGCGTCAGGACAACTAGGGTTGGCGTCAGGACAACTAGGGTTAGCGTCAGGATAACTAGGGTTAGCGTCAGGACAAGTAGGGTTAGCGTCAGGACAACTAGGGTTAGCGTCAGGACAACTAGGGTTAGCGTCAGGACAACTAGGGTTAGAGTCAGGACAAGTAGGGTTAGCGTCAGGACAAGTAGGGTTAGCGTCAGGACAAGTAGGGTTAGCGTCAGGACAAGTAGGGTTAGCGTCAGGACAAGTAGGGTTAGCGTCAGGACAAGTAGGTTTAGCGTCAGGACAACTAGGGTTAGCGTCAGGACAACTAGGGTTAGCGTCAGGACAACTAGGGTTAGCGTCAGGACAACTACGGTTAGCGTCAGGACAACTAGGGTTAGCGTCAGGACAACTAGGGTTAGCGTCAGGACAACTAGGATTAGCGTCAGGACAACTAGGGTTAGCGTCAGGACAACTAGGGTTAGCGTCAGGACAACTAGGGTTAGCGTCAGGACAACTAGGGTTAGCATCAGGACAACTAGGGTTAGCGTCAGGACAACTAGGGTTAGCGTCAGGACAACTAGGGTTAGCGCCAGGACAACTAGGGTTAGCGCCAGGACAACTAGGGTTAGCGCCAGGACAACTAGGGTTAGCACCAGGACAACTAGGGTTAGCACCAGGACAACTAGGGTTAGCGCCAGGACAACTAGGGTTAGCGCCAGGACAACTAGGGTTAGCGCCAGGACAACTAGGGTTAGCGCCAGGAAAACTAGGGTTAGCGCCAGGACAACTAGGGTTAGCGCCAGGACAACCAGGGTGAGCGCCAGGACAACCAGGGTGAGCGCCAGGACAACTAGGGTGAGCGCCAGGACAACTAGGGTGAGCGCCAGGACAACTAGGGTGAGCGCCAGGACAACTAGGGTGAGCCCCAGGACAACTAGGGTGAGCGCCAGAACAACTAGGGTTAGCGCCAGGACAACTAGGGTTAGCGCCAGGACAACTAGGGTTAGCGTCAGGACAACTAGGGTTAGCGCCAGGACAACTAGGGTTAGCGCCAGGACAACTAGGGTTAGCGTCAGGACAACTAGGGTTAGCGTCAGGACAACTAGGGTTAGCGCCAGGACAACTAGGGTTAGCGCCAGGACAACTAGGGTTAGCGTCAGGACAACTAGGGTTAGCGCCAGGACAACTAGGGTTAGCGTCAGGACAACTAGGGTTAGCGCCAGGACAACTAGGGTTAGCGCCAGGACAACTAGGGTTAGCATCAGGACAACTAGGGTTAGCGTCAGGACAACTAGGGTTAGCGCCAGGACAACTAGGGTTAGCGCCAGGACAACTAGGGTTAGCGCCAGGACAACTAGGGTTAGCGCCAGGACAACTAGGGTTAGCGCCAGGACAACTAGGGTTAGCGTCAGGACAACTAGGGTTAGCGCCAGGACAACTAGGGTTAGCGCCAGGACAACTAGGGTTAGCGCCAGGACAACTAGGGTTAGCGTCAGGACAACTAGGGTTAGCGTCAGGACAACTAGGGTTAGGGCCAGGACAACTAGGGTTAGCGTCAGGACAACTAGGGTTAGCGTCAGGACAACTAGGGTTAGCGTCAGGACAACTAGGGTTGGCGTCAGGACAACTAGGGTTAGCGTCAGGATAACTAGGGTTAGCGTCAGGACAAGTAGGGTTAGCGTCAGGACAAGTAGGGTTAGCGTCAGGACAACTAGGGTTAGCGTCAGGACAACTAGGGTTAGCGTCAGTACAAGTAGGGTTAGCGTCAGGACAACTAGGGTAAGCGTCAGGACAACTAGGGTTAGCGTCAGGAAAACTAGGGTTAGCGTCAGGACAACTAGGGTTAGCGTCAGGACAACTAGGGTTAGCGTCAGGACAAGTAGGGTTAGCGTCAGGACAAGTAGGGTTAGCGTCAGGACAACTAGGGTTAGCGTCAGGACAAGTAGGGTTAGCGTCAGGACAAGTAGGGTTAGCGTCAGGACAACTAGGGTTAGCGTCAGGACAACTAGGGTTAGCGTCAGGACAAGTAGGGTTAGCGTCAGAACAACTAGGGTTAGCGTCATGATAAGTAGGGTTAGCGTCAGGACAACTAGGGTTAGCGTCAGGACAACTAGGGTTAGCGTCAGGACAACTAGGGTTAGCGTCAGGACAACTAGGGTTAGCGTCAGAACAACTAGGGTTAGCGTCAGGACAAGTATGGTTAGCGTCAGGACAACTAGGGTTAGCGCCAGGACAACTAGGGTTAGCGCCAGGACAACTAGGGTTAGCGTCAGGACAACTAGGGTTAGCGTCAGGACAACTAGGGTTAGCGCCAGGACAACTAGGGTTAGCGCCAGGACAACTAGGGTTAGCATCAGGACAACTAGGTTTAGCGTCAGGACAACTAGGGTTAGCGTCAGGACAACTAGGGTTAGCACCAGGACAACTAGTGTTAGCGCCAGGACAACTAGGGTTAGCGCCAGGACAACTAGGGTTAGCGTCACGACAACTAGGGTTAGCGTCAGGACAACTAGGGTTAGCGTCAGGACAACTAGGGTTAGCGTCAGGACAACTAGGGTTGGCGTCAGGACAACTAGGGTTAGCGTCAGGACAACTAGGGTTAGCGCCAGGACAACTAGGGTTAGCGCCAGGACAACTAGGGTTAGCGCCAGGACAACTAGGGTTAGCGCCAGGAAAACTAGGGTTAGCGCCAGGACAACTAGGGTTAGCGCCAGGACAACCAGGGTGAGCGCCAGGACAACTAGGGTGAGCGCCAGGACAACTAGGATGAGCGCCAGGACAACTAGGGTGAGCGCCAGAACAACTCGGGTTAGCGCCAGGACAACTAGGGTTAGCGCCAGGACAACTAGGGTTAGCGTCAGGACAACTAGGTTAGCATCAGGACAACTAGGGTTAGGGCCAGGACAACTAGGGTTAGCGTCAGGACAACTAGGGTTAGCGCCAGGACAACTAGGGTTAGCGCCAGGACAACTAGGGTTAGGGCCAGGACAACTAGGGTTAGCGCCAGGACAACTAGGGTTAGCGCCAGGACAACTAGGGTTAGCGCCAGGACAACTAGGGTTAGCGTCAGGACAACTAGGGTTAGCGCCAGGACAACTAGGGTTAGCGCCAGGACAACTAGGGTTAGCGTCAGGACAACTAGGGTTAGCGTCAGGACAACTAGGGTTAGGGCCAGGACAACTAGGGTTAGCGTCAGGACAACTAGGGTTAGCGTCAGGACAACTAGGGTTGGCGTCAGGACAACTAGGGTTAGCGTCAGGATAACTAGGGTTAGCGTCAGGACAAGTAGGGTTAGCGTCAGGACAAGTAGGGTTAGCGTCAGGACAACTAGGGTTAGCGTCAGGACAACTAGGGTTAGCGTCAGTACAAGTAGGGTTAGCGTCAGGACAACTAGGGTAAGCGTCAGGACAACTAGGGTTAGCGTCAGGACAACTAGGGTTAGCGTCAGGACAACTAGGGTTAGCGTCAGGACAACTAGGGTTAGCGTCAGGACAAGTAGGGTTAGCGTCAGGACAAGTAGGGTTAGCGTCAGGACAACTAGGGTTAGCGTCAGGACAAGTAGGGTTAGCGTCAGGACAAGTAGGGTTAGCGTCAGGACAAGTAGGGTTAGCGTCAGGACAACTAGGGTTAGCGTCAGGACAACTAGGGTTAGCGTCAGGACAACTAGGGTTAGCGTCAGGACAACTAGGGTTAGCGTCAGGACAACTAGGTTTAGCGTCAGGACAAGTAGGGTTAGCGTCAGGACATCTAGGGTTAGCGTCAGGACAACTAGGGTTAGCGTTAGGACAACTAGGGTTAGCGTCAGGACAACTAGGGTTAGCATCAGGACAACTAGGGTTAGAGTCAGGACAACTAGGGTTAGCGTCAGGACAAGTAGGGTTAGCGTCAGGACAACTAGGGTTAGCGTCAGGACAACTAGGGTTAGCGTCAGGACAAGTAGGGTTAGCGTCAGGACAAGTAGGGTTAGCGTCAGGACAAGTAGGTTTAGCGTCAGGACAACTAGGGTTAGCGTCAGGACAACTAGGGTTAGCGTCAGGACAACTACGGTTAGCGTCAGGACAACTAGGGTTAGCGTCAGGACAACTAGGGTTAGCGTCAGGACAACTAGGATTAGCGTCAGGACAACTAGGGTTAGCGTCAGGACAACTAGGGTTAGCGTCAGGACAACTAGGGTTAGCGTCAGGACAACTACGGTTAGCGTCAGGACAACTACGGTTAGCGTCAGGACAACTAGGGTTAGCGTCAGTACAACTAGGGTTAGCATCAGGACAAATAGGGCTAGCGTCAGGACAACTAGGGTTAGCGTCAGGACAACTAGGGTTAGCGCCAGGACAACTAGGGTTAGCGCCAGGACAACTAGGGTTAGCACCAGGACAACTAGGGTTAGCGCCAGGACAACTAGGGTTAGCACCAGGACAACTAGGGTTAGCGCCAGGACAACTAGGGTTAGCGCCAGGACAACTAGGGTTAGCGCCAGGACAACTAGGGTTAGCGCCAGGACAACTAGGGTTAGCGCCAGGACAACTAGGGTTAGCGCCAGGAAAACTAGGGTTAGCTTCAGGACAAGTAGGGTTAGCGTCAGGACAACTAGGGTTAGCGTCAGGACAACTAGGGTTAGCGTCAGGACAAGTAGGGTTAGCGTCAGGACATCTAGGGTTAGCGTCAGGACAACTAGGGTTAGCGTTAGGACAACTAGGGTTAGCACCAGGACAACTAGGATTAGCACCAGGACAAGTAGGGTTAGCGCCAGGACAACTAGGGTTAGCACCAGGACAACTAGGGTTAGCACCAGGACAACTAGGGTTAGCGCCAGGACAACTAGGGTTAGCGCCAGGACAACTAGGGTTAGCGTCAGGACAACTAGGGTTAGCGTCAGGACAACTAGGGTTAGCGTCAGGACAACTAGGGTTAGCGTCAGGACAACTAGGGTTAGCGTCAGGACAACTAGGGTTAGCACCAGGACAACTAGGGTTAGCGTCAGGACAACTAGGGTTAGCGCCAGGACAACTAGGGTTAGCGTCAGGACAAGTAGGGTTAGCGTCAGGACAACTAGGGTTAGCGCCAGGACAACTAGGGTTAGCGCCAGGACAACTAGGGTTAGCGCCAGGACAACTAGGGTTAGCGCCAGGACAACTAGGGTTAGCGTCAGGACAACTAGGGTTAGCGCCAGGACAACTAGGGTTAGCGTCAGGACAACTAGGGTTAGCGCCAGGACAACTAGGGTTAGCGCCAGGACAACTAGGGTTAGCGTCAGGACAACTAGGGTTAGCGTCAGGACAACTAGGGTTAGGGCCAGGACAACTAGGGTTAGCGTCAGGACAACTAGGGTTAGCGTCAGGACAACTAGGGTTAGCGTCAGGACAACTAGGGTTGGCGTCAGGACAACTAGGGTTAGCGTCAGGATAACTAGGGTTAGCGTCAGGACAAGTAGGGTTAGCGTCAGGACAAGTAGGGTTAGCGTCAGGACAACTAGGATTAGCGTCAGGACAACTAGGGTTAGCGTCAGTACAAGTAGGGTTAGCGTCAGGACAACTAGGGTAAGCGTCAGGACAACTAGGGTTAGCGTCAGGACAACTAGGGTTAGCGTCAGGACAACTAGGGTTAGCGTCAGGACAACTAGGGTTAGCGTCAGGACAAGTAGGGTTAGCGTCAGGACAAGTAGGGTTAGCGTCAGGACAACTAGGGTTAGCATCAGGACAAGTAGGGTTAGCGTCAGGACAAGTAGGGTTAGCGTCAGGACAAGTAGGGTTAGCGTCAGGACAACTAGGGTTAGCATCAGGACAACTAGGGTTAGCGTCAGGACAAGTAGGGTTAGCGTCAGAACAACTAGGGTTAGCGTCATGATAAGTAGGGTTAGCGTCAGGACAACTAGGGTTAGCGTCAGGACAAGTAGGGTTAGCGTCAGGACAACTAGGGTTAGCGTCAGGACAACTAGGGTTAGCGTCAGGACAACTAGGGTTAGCGTCAGGACAACTAGGGTTAGCGTCAGAACAACTAGGGTTAGCGTCAGGACAAGTAGGGTTAGCTTCAGGACAACTAGGGTTAGCGTCAGGACAAGTAGGGTTAGCGTCAGGACAACTAGGGTTAGCTTCAGGACAAGTAGGGTTAGCGTCAGGACAACTAGGGTTAGCGTCAGGACAACTAGGGTTAGCGTCAGGACAACTAGGGTTAGCGTCAGGACAACTAGGGTTAGCGTCAGGACAACTAGGGTTAGCGTCAGGACAACTAGAGTTAGCGTCAGGACAACTAGGGTTAGCGTCAGGACAACTAGGGTTAGAGTCAGGACAAGTAGGGTTAGCGTCAGGACAAGTAGGGTTAGCGTCAGGACAACTAGGGTTAGCGTCAGGACAAGTAGGGTTAGCGTCAGGACAAGTAGGGTTAGCGTCAGGACAAGTAGGGTTAGCGTCAGGACAAGTAGGGTTAGCGTCAGGACAACTAGGGTTAGCGTCAGGACAACTAGGGTTAGCGTCAGGACAACTACGGTTAGCGTCAGGACAACTAGGGTTAGCGTCAGGACAACTAGGGTTAGCGTCAGGACAACTAGGATTAGCGTCAGGACAACTAGGGTTAGCGTCAGGACAACTAGGGTTAGCGTCAGGACAACTACGGTTAGCGTCAGGACAACTAGGGTTAGCGTCAGGACAACTAGGGTTAGCGTCAGGACAACTAGGGTTAGCGTCAGGACAACTAGGGTTAGCGTCAGGACAACTAGGGTTAGCGCCAGGACAACTAGGGTTAGCGCCAGGACAACTAGGGTTAGCGCCAGGACAACTAGGGTTAGCACCAGGACAACTAGGGTTAGCGCCAGGACAACTAGGGTTAGCGCCAGGACAACTAGGGTTAGCGCCAGGACAACTAGGGTTAGCGCCAGGACAACTAGGGTTAGCGCCAGGACAACTAGGGTTAGCGCCAGGACAACTAGGGTTAGCGCCAGGACAACCAGGGTGAGCGCCAGGACAACTAGGGTGAGCGCCAGGACAACTAGGGTGAGCGCCAGGACAACTAGGGTGAGCGCCAGAACAACTAGGGTTAGCGCCAGGACAACTAGGGTTAGCGCCAGGACAACTAGGGTTAGCGTCAGGACAACTAGGGTTAGCGCCAGGACAACTAGGGTTAGCGCCAGGACAACTAGGGTTAGCGTCAGGACAACTAGGGTTAGCGCCAGGACAACTAGGGTTAGCGCCAGGACAACTAGGGTTAGCGCCAGGACAACTAGGGTTAGCGTCAGGACAACTAGGGTTAGCGCCAGGACAACTAGGGTTAGCGCCAGGACAACTAGGGTTAGCATCAGGACAACTAGGGTTAGCGTCAGGACAACTAGGGTTAGCGTCAGGACAACTAGGGTTAGCGCCAGGACAACTAGGGTTAGCGCCAGGACAACTAGGGTTAGCGCCAGGACAACTAGGGTTAGCGTCACGACAACTAGGGTTAGCGTCAGGACAACTAGGGTTAGCGTCAGGACAACTAGGGTTGGCGTCAGGACAACTAGGGTTGGCGTCAGGACAACTAGGGTTAGCGTCAGGACAACTAGGGTTAGCGTCAGGACAAGTAGGGTTAGCGTCAGGACAACTAGGGTTAGCGTCAGGACAACTAGGGTTGGCGTCAGGACAACT
Organism: Phyllobates terribilis; assembly: GCF_046119375.1. Classification (NCBI taxonomy): domain Eukaryota; kingdom Metazoa; phylum Chordata; class Amphibia; order Anura; family Dendrobatidae; genus Phyllobates; species Phyllobates terribilis. Next base: position 553,185 of record NW_027363417.1, on the reverse strand, counting down.
AGGGTTAGCGTCAGGATAACTAGGGTTAGCGTCAGGACAAGTAGGGTTAGCGTCAGGACAACTAGGGTTAGCGTCAGGACAACTAGGGTTAGCGTCAGGACAACTAGGGTTAGAGTCAGGACAAGTAGGGTTAGCGTCAGGACAAGTAGGGTTAGCGTCAGGACAAGTAGGGTTAGCGTCAGGACAAGTAGGGTTAGCGTCAGGACAAGTAGGGTTAGCGTCAGGACAAGTAGGTTTAGCGTCAGGACAACTAGGGTTAGCGTCAGGACAACTAGGGTTAGCGTCAGGACAACTAGGGTTAGCGTCAGGACAACTACGGTTAGCGTCAGGACAACTAGGGTTAGCGTCAGGACAACTAGGGTTAGCGTCAGGACAACTAGGATTAGCGTCAGGACAACTAGGGTTAGCGTCAGGACAACTAGGGTTAGCGTCAGGACAACTAGGGTTAGCGTCAGGACAACTAGGGTTAGCATCAGGACAACTAGGGTTAGCGTCAGGACAACTAGGGTTAGCGTCAGGACAACTAGGGTTAGCGCCAGGACAACTAGGGTTAGCGCCAGGACAACTAGGGTTAGCGCCAGGACAACTAGGGTTAGCACCAGGACAACTAGGGTTAGCACCAGGACAACTAGGGTTAGCGCCAGGACAACTAGGGTTAGCGCCAGGACAACTAGGGTTAGCGCCAGGACAACTAGGGTTAGCGCCAGGAAAACTAGGGTTAGCGCCAGGACAACTAGGGTTAGCGCCAGGACAACCAGGGTGAGCGCCAGGACAACCAGGGTGAGCGCCAGGACAACTAGGGTGAGCGCCAGGACAACTAGGGTGAGCGCCAGGACAACTAGGGTGAGCGCCAGGACAACTAGGGTGAGCCCCAGGACAACTAGGGTGAGCGCCAGAACAACTAGGGTTAGCGCCAGGACAACTAGGGTTAGCGCCAGGACAACTAGGGTTAGCGTCAGGACAACTAGGGTTAGCGCCAGGACAACTAGGGTTAGCGCCAGGACAACTAGGGTTAGCGTCAGGACAACTAGGGTTAGCGTCAGGACAACTAGGGTTAGCGCCAGGACAACTAGGGTTAGCGCCAGGACAACTAGGGTTAGCGTCAGGACAACTAGGGTTAGCGCCAGGACAACTAGGGTTAGCGTCAGGACAACTAGGGTTAGCGCCAGGACAACTAGGGTTAGCGCCAGGACAACTAGGGTTAGCATCAGGACAACTAGGGTTAGCGTCAGGACAACTAGGGTTAGCGCCAGGACAACTAGGGTTAGCGCCAGGACAACTAGGGTTAGCGCCAGGACAACTAGGGTTAGCGCCAGGACAACTAGGGTTAGCGCCAGGACAACTAGGGTTAGCGTCAGGACAACTAGGGTTAGCGCCAGGACAACTAGGGTTAGCGCCAGGACAACTAGGGTTAGCGCCAGGACAACTAGGGTTAGCGTCAGGACAACTAGGGTTAGCGTCAGGACAACTAGGGTTAGGGCCAGGACAACTAGGGTTAGCGTCAGGACAACTAGGGTTAGCGTCAGGACAACTAGGGTTAGCGTCAGGACAACTAGGGTTGGCGTCAGGACAACTAGGGTTAGCGTCAGGATAACTAGGGTTAGCGTCAGGACAAGTAGGGTTAGCGTCAGGACAAGTAGGGTTAGCGTCAGGACAACTAGGGTTAGCGTCAGGACAACTAGGGTTAGCGTCAGTACAAGTAGGGTTAGCGTCAGGACAACTAGGGTAAGCGTCAGGACAACTAGGGTTAGCGTCAGGAAAACTAGGGTTAGCGTCAGGACAACTAGGGTTAGCGTCAGGACAACTAGGGTTAGCGTCAGGACAAGTAGGGTTAGCGTCAGGACAAGTAGGGTTAGCGTCAGGACAACTAGGGTTAGCGTCAGGACAAGTAGGGTTAGCGTCAGGACAAGTAGGGTTAGCGTCAGGACAACTAGGGTTAGCGTCAGGACAACTAGGGTTAGCGTCAGGACAAGTAGGGTTAGCGTCAGAACAACTAGGGTTAGCGTCATGATAAGTAGGGTTAGCGTCAGGACAACTAGGGTTAGCGTCAGGACAACTAGGGTTAGCGTCAGGACAACTAGGGTTAGCGTCAGGACAACTAGGGTTAGCGTCAGAACAACTAGGGTTAGCGTCAGGACAAGTATGGTTAGCGTCAGGACAACTAGGGTTAGCGCCAGGACAACTAGGGTTAGCGCCAGGACAACTAGGGTTAGCGTCAGGACAACTAGGGTTAGCGTCAGGACAACTAGGGTTAGCGCCAGGACAACTAGGGTTAGCGCCAGGACAACTAGGGTTAGCATCAGGACAACTAGGTTTAGCGTCAGGACAACTAGGGTTAGCGTCAGGACAACTAGGGTTAGCACCAGGACAACTAGTGTTAGCGCCAGGACAACTAGGGTTAGCGCCAGGACAACTAGGGTTAGCGTCACGACAACTAGGGTTAGCGTCAGGACAACTAGGGTTAGCGTCAGGACAACTAGGGTTAGCGTCAGGACAACTAGGGTTGGCGTCAGGACAACTAGGGTTAGCGTCAGGACAACTAGGGTTAGCGTCAGGACAAGTAGGGTTAGCGTCAGGACAACTAGGGTTAGCGTCAGGACAACTAGGGTTGGCGTCAGGACAACTAGGGTTAGCGTCAGGATAACTAGGGTTAGCGTCAGGACAAGTAGGGTTAGCGTCAGGACAACTAGGGTTAGCGTCAGGACAACTAGGGTTAGCGTCAGGACAACTAGGGTTAGAGTCAGGACAAGTAGGGTTAGCGTCAGGACAAGTAGGGTTAGCGTCAGGACAACTAGGGTTAGCGTCAGGACAAGTAGGGTTAGCGTCAGGACAAGTAGGGTTAGCGTCAGGACAAGTAGGGTTAGCGTCAGGACAAGTAGGTTTAGCGTCAGGACAACTAGGGTTAGCGTCAGGACAACTAGGGTTAGCGTCAGGACAACTAGGGTTAGCGTCAGGACAACTACGGTTAGCGTCAGGACAACTAGGGTTAGCGTCAGGACAACTAGGGTTAGCGTCAGGACAACTAGGATTAGCGTCAGGACAACTAGGGTTAGCGTCAGGACAACTAGGGTTAGCGTCAGGACAACTAGGGTTAGCGTCAGGACAACTAGGGTTAGCATCAGGACAACTAGGGTTAGCGTCAGGACAACTAGGGTTAGCGTCAGGACAACTAGGGTTAGCGCCAGGACAACTAGGGTTAGCGCCAGGACAACTAGGGTTAGCGCCAGGACAACTAGGGTTAGCACCAGGACAACTAGGGTTAGCACCAGGACAACTAGGGTTAGCGCCAGGACAACTAGGGTTAGCGCCAGGACAACTAGGGTTAGCGCCAGGACAACTAGGGTTAGCGCCAGGAAAACTAGGGTTAGCGCCAGGACAACTAGGGTTAGCGCCAGGACAACCAGGGTGAGCGCCAGGACAACCAGGGTGAGCGCCAGGACAACTAGGGTGAGCGCCAGGACAACTAGGGTGAGCGCCAGGACAACTAGGGTGAGCGCCAGGACAACTAGGGTGAGCCCCAGGACAACTAGGGTGAGCGCCAGAACAACTAGGGTTAGCGCCAGGACAACTAGGGTTAGCGCCAGGACAACTAGGGTTAGCGTCAGGACAACTAGGGTTAGCGCCAGGACAACTAGGGTTAGCGCCAGGACAACTAGGGTTAGCGTCAGGACAACTAGGGTTAGCGTCAGGACAACTAGGGTTAGCGCCAGGACAACTAGGGTTAGCGCCAGGACAACTAGGGTTAGCGTCAGGACAACTAGGGTTAGCGCCAGGACAACTAGGGTTAGCGTCAGGACAACTAGGGTTAGCGCCAGGACAACTAGGGTTAGCGCCAGGACAACTAGGGTTAGCATCAGGACAACTAGGGTTAGCGTCAGGACAACTAGGGTTAGCACCAGGACAACTAGGGTTAGCGCCAGGACAACTAGGGTTAGCGTCAGGACAACTAGGGTTAGCGTCAGGACAACTAGGGTTAGCATCAGGACAACTAGGGTTAGCGTCAGGACAACTAGGGTTGGCGTCAGGACAACTAGGGTTAGCGTCAGGACAAGTAGGGTTAGCGTCAGGACAACTAGGGTTAGCGCCAGGACAACTAGGGTTAGCGCCAGGACAACTAGGGTTAGCGCCAGGACAACTAGGGTTAGCGCCAGGACAACTAGGGTTAGCGTCAGGACAACTAGGGTTAGCGCCAGGACAACTAGGGTTAGCGCCAGGACAACTAGGGTTAGCGCCAGGACAACTAGGGTTAGCGTCAGGACAACTAGGGTTAGCGTCAGGACAACTAGGGTTAGGGCCAGGACAACTAGGGTTAGCGTCAGGACAACTAGGGTTAGCGTCAGGACAACTAGGGTTAGCGTCAGGACAACTAGGGTTGGCGTCAGGACAACTAGGGTTAGCGTCAGGATAACTAGGGTTAGCGTCAGGACAAGTAGGGTTAGCGTCAGGACAAGTAGGGTTAGCGTCAGGACAAGTAGGGTTAGCGTCAGGACAACTAGGGTTAGCGTCAGGACAAGTAGGGTTAGCGTCAGGACAAGTAGGGTTAGCGTCAGGACAACTAGGGTTAGCGTCAGGACAACTAGGGTTAGCGTCAGGACAAGTAGGGTTAGCGTCAGAACAACTAGGGTTAGCGTCATGATAAGTAGGGTTAGCGTCAGGACAACTAGGGTTAGCGTCAGGACAACTAGGGTTAGCGTCAGGACAACTAGGGTTAGCGTCAGGACAACTAGGGTTAGCGTCAGAACAACTAGGGTTTGCGTCAGGACAAGTATGGTTAGCGTCAGGACAACTAGGGTTAGCGTCAGGACAACTAGGGTTAGCGTCAGGACAAGTAGGGTTAGAGTCAGGACAACTAGGGTTAGCTTCAGGACAAGTAGGGTTAGCGTCAGGACAACTAGGGTTAGCGTCAGGACAACTAGGTTTAGCGTCAGGACAAGTAGGGTTAGCGTCAGGACATCTAGGGTTAGCATCAGGACAACTAGGGTTAGCGTTAGGACAACTAGGGTTAGCGTCAGGACAACTAGGGTTAGCGTCAGGACAACTAGGGTTAGAGTCAGGACAACTAGGGTTAGCGTCAGGACAAGTAGGGTTATCGTCAGGACAACTAGGGTTAGCGTCAGGACAACTAGGGTTAGCGACAGGACAAGTAGGGTTAGCGTCAGGACAAGTAGGGTTAGCGTCAGGACAAGTAGGTTTAGCGTCAGGACAACTAGGGTTAGCGTCAGGACAACTAGGGTTAGCGTCAGGACAACTACGGTTAGCGTCAGGACAACTAGGGTTAACGTCAGGACAACTAGGGTTAGCGTCAGGACAACTAGGATTAGCGTCAGGACAACTAGGGTTAGCGTCAGGACAACTAGGGTTAGCGTCAGGACAACTAGGGTTAGCGTCAGGACAACTACGGTTAGCGTCAGGACAACTACGGTTAGCGTCAGGACAACTAGGGTTAGCGTCAGTACAACTAGGGTTAGCGTCAGGACAACTACGGTTAGCGTCAGGACAACTAGGGTTAGCGTCAGTACAACTAGGGTTAGCGTCAGGACAACTAGGATTAGCGTCAGGACAACTAGGGTTAGCGTCAGGACAACTAGGGTTAGCGCCAGGACAACTAGGGTTAGCGCCAGGACAACTAGGGTTAGCGCCAGGACAACTAGGGTTAGCGCCAGGACAACTAGGGTTAGCGCCAGGACAACTAGGGTTAGCACCAGGACAACTAGGGTTAGCGCCAGGACAACTAGGGTTAGCGCCAGGACAACTAGGGTTAGCGCCAGGACAACTAGGGTTAGCGCCAGGAAAACTAGGGTTAGCTTCAGGACAAGTAGGGTTAGCGTCAGGACAACTAGGGTTAGCGTCAGGACAACTAGGGTTAGCGTCAGGACAAGTAGGGTTAGCGTCAGGACATCTAGGGTTAGCGTCAGGACAACTAGGGTTAGCGTTAGGACAACTAGGGTTAGCACCAGGACAACTAGGATTAGCACCAGGACAACTAGGGTTAGCGCCAGGACAACTAGGGTTAGCGCCAGGACAACTAGGTTTAGCACCAGGACAACTAGGGTTAGCGCCAGGACAACTAGGGTTAGCACCAGGACAACTAGGGTTAGCGCCAGGACAACTAGGGTTAGCGCCAGGACAACTAGGGTTAGCGCCAGGACAACTAGGGTTAGCGTCAGGACAACTAGGGTTAGCGTCAGGACAACTAGGGTTAGCGTCAGGACAAGTAGGGTTAGAGTCAGGACAACTAGGGTTAGCTTCAGGACAAGTAGGGTTAGCGTCAGGACAACTAGGGTTAGCGTCAGGACAACTAGGTTTAGCGTCAGGACAAGTAGGGTTAGCGTCAGGACATCTAGGGTTAGCATCAGGACAACTAGGGTTAGCGTTAGGACAACTAGGGTTAGCGTCAGGACAACTAGGGTTAGCGTCAGGACAACTAGGGTTAGAGTCAGGACAACTAGGGTTAGCGTCAGGACAAGTAGGGTTATCGTCAGGACAACTAGGGTTAGCGTCAGGACAACTAGGGTTAGCGTCAGGACAAGTAGGGTTAGCGTCAGGACAAGTAGGGTTAGCGTCAGGACAAGTAGGTTTAGCGTCAGGACAACTAGGGTTAGCGTCAGGACAACTAGGGTTAGCGTCAGGACAACTACGGTTAGCGTCAGGACAACTAGGGTTAGCGTCAGGACAACTAGGGTTAGCGTCAGGACAACTAGGATTAGCGTCAGGACAACTAGGGTTAGCGTCAGGACAACTAGGGTTAGCGTCAGGACAACTAGGGTTAGCGTCAGGACAACTACGGTTAGCGTCAGGACAACTACGGTTAGCGTCAGGACAACTAGGGTTAGCGTCAGTACAACTAGGGTTAGCGTCAGGACAACTACGGTTAGCGTCAGGACAACTAGGGTTAGCGTCAGTACAACTAGGGTTAGCGTCAGGACAACTAGGATTAGCGTCAGGACAACTAGGGTTAGCGTCAGGACAACTAGGGTTAGCGCCAGGACAACTAGGGTTAGCGCCAGGACAACTAGGGTTAGCGCCAGGACAACTAGGGTTAGCGCCAGGACAACTAGGGTTAGCGCCAGGACAACTAGGGTTAGCACCAGGACAACTAGGGTTAGCGCCAGGACAACTAGGGTTAGCGCCAGGACAACTAGGGTTAGCGCCAGGACAACTAGGGTTAGCGCCAGGAAAACTAGGGTTAGCTTCAGGACAAGTAGGGTTAGCGTCAGGACAACTAGGGTTAGCGTCAGGACAACTAGGGTTAGCGTCAGGACAAGTAGGGTTAGCGTCAGGACATCTAGGGTTAGCGTCAGGACAACTAGGGTTAGCGTTAGGACAACTAGGGTTAGCACCAGGACAACTAGGATTAGCACCAGGACAACTAGGGTTAGCGCCAGGACAACTAGGGTTAGCGCCAGGACAACTAGGTTTAGCACCAGGACAACTAGGGTTAGCGCCAGGACAACTAGGGTTAGCACCAGGACAACTAGGGTTAGCGCCAGGACAACTAGGGTTAGCGCCAGGACAACTAGGGTTAGCGCCAGGACAACTAGGGTTAGCATCAGGACAACTAGGGTTAGCGTCAGGACAACTAGGGTTAGCTTCAGGACAAGTAGGGTTAGCGTCAGGACAACTAGGGTTAGCGTCAGGACAACTAGGGTTAGCGTCAGGACAAGTAGGGTTAGCGTCAGGACATCTAGGGTTAGCGTCAGGACAACTAGGGTTAGCGTCAGGACAACTAGGGTTAGCGTCAGGACAACTAGGGTTAGAGTCAGGACAACTAGGGTTAGCGTCAGGACAAGTAGGGTTAGCATCAGGACAACTAGGGTTAGCGTCAGGACAACTAGGGTTAGCGTCAGGACAAGTAGGGTTAGCGTCAGGACAACTAGGGTTAGCGTCAGGACAAGTAGGGTTAGCGTCAGGACAACTAGGGTTAGCGTCAGGACAAGTAGGGTTAGCGTCAGGACAACTAGGGTTAGCGTCAGGACAACTAGGGTTAGCGTCAGGACAAGTAGGGTTAGCGCCAGGACAAGTAGGGTTAGCGCCAGGACAACTAGGGTTAGCGTCAGGACAACTAGGGTTAGCGTCAGGACAAGTAGAGTTAGCGTCAGGACAAGTAGGGTTAGCGTCAGGACAAGTAGGGTTAGCGTCAGGACAACTAGGGTTAGCGTCAGGACAACTAGGGTTAGCGTCAGGACAACTAGGGTTAGCGTCAGGACAACTAGGGTTAGCGTCAGGACAACTAGGGTTAGCGTCAGGACAACTAGGGTTAGCGTCAGGACAAGTATGGTTAGCGTCAGGACAAGTAGGGTTAGCGTCAGGACAATTAGGGTTAGCGTCAGGACAAGTAGGGTTAGAGTCAGGACAACTAGGGTTAGCGTCAGGACAGCTAGGGTTAGCATAAGGACAACTAGGGTTAGCGTCAGGACAACTAGGGTTAGCGTCAGGACAACTAGGGTTAGCATCAGGACAAGTAGGGTTAGCGTCAGGACAAGTAGGGTTAGCGTCAGGACAAGTAGGGTTAGCGTCAGGACAAGTAGGGTTAGCATCAGGACAGCTAGGGTTAGCGTCAGGACAACTAGGGATAGCGTCAGGACAACTAGGGTTAGCGTCAGGACAACTAGGGTTAGCGTCAGGACAACTAGGGTTAGCGTCAGGACAAGTAGGGTTAGCGTCAGGACAAGTAGGGTTAGCGTCAGGACAACTAGGGTTAGCGTCAGGACAACTAGGGTTAGCGTCAGGACAACTAGGGTTACCGTCAGGACAAGTAGGGTTAGCGTCAGGACAACTAGGGTTAGCGTCAGGACAACTAGGGTTAGCATCAGGACAACTAGGGTTAGCGTCAGGACAACTAGGGTTATCGTCAGGAAAACTAGGTTTAGCTTCAGGACAACTAGGGTTAGCGTCAGGACAACTAGGGTTAGCGTCAGGACAACTAGGGTTAGCGTCAGGACAAATAGGTTTAACATCAGGATAACTAGGGTTAGCGTCAGGACAACTAGGGTTAGCGTCAGGACAACTAGGGTTAGCGTCAGGATAACTAGGGTTAGCGTCAGGACAAGTAGGGTTAGCGTCAGGACAACTAGGGTTAGCGTCAGGACAACTAGGGTTAGCGTCAGGACAACTAGGGTTAGAGTCAGGACAAGTAGGGTTAGCGTCAGGACAAGTAGGGTTAGCGTCAGGACAACTAGGGTTAGCGTCAGGACAAGTAGGGTTAGCGTCAGGACAAGTAGGGTTAGCGTCAGGACAAGTAGGGTTAGCGTCAGGACAAGTAGGTTTAGCGTCAGGACAACTAGGGTTAGCGTCAGGACAACTAGGGTTAGCGTCAGGACAACTAGGGTTAGCGTCAGGACAACTACGGTTAGCGTCAGGACAACTAGGGTTAGCGTCAGGACAACTAGGGTTAGCGTCAGGACAACTAGGATTAGCGTCAGGACAACTAGGGTTAGCGTCAGGACAACTAGGGTTAGCGTCAGGACAACTAGGGTTAGCGTCAGGACAACTAGGGTTAGCATCAGGACAACTAGGGTTAGCGTCAGGACAACTAGGGTTAGCGTCAGGACAACTAGGGTTAGCGCCAGGACAACTAGGGTTAGCGCCAGGACAACTAGGGTTAGCGCCAGGACAACTAGGGTTAGCACCAGGACAACTAGGGTTAGCACCAGGACAACTAGGGTTAGCGCCAGGACAACTAGGGTTAGCGCCAGGACAACTAGGGTTAGCGCCAGGACAACTAGGGTTAGCGCCAGGAAAACTAGGGTTAGCGCCAGGACAACTAGGGTTAGCGCCAGGACAACCAGGGTGAGCGCCAGGACAACCAGGGTGAGCGCCAGGACAACTAGGGTGAGCGCCAGGACAACTAGGGTGAGCGCCAGGACAACTAGGGTGAGCGCCAGGACAACTAGGGTGAGCCCCAGGACAACTAGGGTGAGCGCCAGAACAACTAGGGTTAGCGCCAGGACAACTAGGGTTAGCGCCAGGACAACTAGGGTTAGCGTCAGGACAACTAGGGTTAGCGCCAGGACAACTAGGGTTAGCGCCAGGACAACTAGGGTTAGCGTCAGGACAACTAGGGTTAGCGTCAGGACAACTAGGGTTAGCGCCAGGACAACTAGGGTTAGCGCCAGGACAACTAGGGTTAGCGTCAGGACAACTAGGGTTAGCGCCAGGACAACTAGGGTTAGCGTCAGGACAACTAGGGTTAGCGCCAGGACAACTAGGGTTAGCGCCAGGACAACTAGGGTTAGCATCAGGACAACTAGGGTTAGCGTCAGGACAACTAGGGTTAGCACCAGGACAACTAGGGTTAGCGCCAGGACAACTAGGGTTAGCGTCAGGACAACTAGGGTTAGCGTCAGGACAACTAGGGTTAGCATCAGGACAACTAGGGTTAGCGTCAGGACAACTAGGGTTGGCGTCAGGACAACTAGGGTTAGCGTCAGGACAAGTAGGGTTAGCGTCAGGACAACTAGGGTTAGCGCCAGGACAACTAGGGTTAGCGCCAGGACAACTAGGGTTAGCGCCAGGACAACTAGGGTTAGCGCCAGGACAACTAGGGTTAGCGTCAGGACAACTAGGGTTAGCGCCAGGACAACTAGGGTTAGCGCCAGGACAACTAGGGTTAGCGCCAGGACAACTAGGGTTAGCGTCAGGACAACTAGGGTTAGCGTCAGGACAACTAGGGTTAGGGCCAGGACAACTAGGGTTAGCGTCAGGACAACTAGGGTTAGCGTCAGGACAACTAGGGTTAGCGTCAGGACAACTAGGGTTGGCGTCAGGACAACTAGGGTTAGCGTCAGGATAACTAGGGTTAGCGTCAGGACAAGTAGGGTTAGCGTCAGGACAAGTAGGGTTAGCGTCAGGACAAGTAGGGTTAGCGTCAGGACAACTAGGGTTAGCGTCAGGACAAGTAGGGTTAGCGTCAGGACAAGTAGGGTTAGCGTCAGGACAACTAGGGTTAGCGTCAGGACAACTAGGGTTAGCGTCAGGACAAGTAGGGTTAGCGTCAGAACAACTAGGGTTAGCGTCATGATAAGTAGGGTTAGCGTCAGGACAACTAGGGTTAGCGTCAGGACAACTAGGGTTAGCGTCAGGACAAGTAGGGTTAGCGTCAGGACAAGTAGGGTTAGCGTCAGGACAACTAGGGTTAGCGTCAGGACAACTAGGGTTAGCGTCAGGACAACTAGGGTTACCGTCAGGACAAGTAGGGTTAGCGTCAGGACAACTAGGGTTAGCGTCAGGACAACTAGGGTTAGCATCAGGACAACTAGGGTTAGCGTCAGGACAACTAGGGTTAGCGTCAGGACAACTAGGGTTAGCGTCAGGACAACTAGGGTTAGCGTCAGGACAACTAGGGTTAGCGTCAGGACAACTAGGGTTAGCGTCAGGACAACTAGGGTTAGCGTCAGGACAAGTATGGTTAGCGTCAGGACAAGTAGGGTTAGCGTCAGGACAATTAGGGTTAGCGTCAGGACAAGTAGGGTTAGAGTCAGGACAACTAGGGTTAGCGTCAGGACAGCTAGGGTTAGCATAAGGACAACTAGGGTTAGCGTCAGGACAACTAGGGTTAGCGTCAGGACAACTAGGGTTAGCATCAGGACAAGTAGGGTTAGCGTCAGGACAAGTAGGGTTAGCGTCAGGACAAGTAGGGTTAGCGTCAGGACAAGTAGGGTTAGCATCAGGACAGCTAGGGTTAGCGTCAGGACAACTAGGGATAGCGTCAGGACAACTAGGGTTAGCGTCAGGACAACTAGGGTTAGCGTCAGGACAACTAGGGTTAGCGTCAGGACAAGTAGGGTTAGCGTCAGGACAAGTAGGGTTAGCGTCAGGACAACTAGGGTTAGCGTCAGGACAACTAGGGTTAGCGTCAGGACAACTAGGGTTACCGTCAGGACAAGTAGGGTTAGCGTCAGGACAACTAGGGTTAGCGTCAGGACAACTAGGGTTAGCATCAGGACAACTAGGGTTAGCGTCAGGACAACTAGGGTTATCGTCAGGAAAACTAGGTTTAGCTTCAGGACAACTAGGGTTAGCGTCAGGACAACTAGGGTTAGCGTCAGGACAACTAGGGTTAGCGTCAGGACAAATAGGTTTAACATCAGGATAACTAGGGTTAGCGTCAGGACAACTAGGGTTAGCGTCAGGACAACTAGGGTTAGCGTCAGGATAACTAGGGTTAGCGTCAGGACAAGTAGGGTTAGCGTCAGGACAACTAGGGTTAGCGTCAGGACAACTAGGGTTAGCGTCAGGACAACTAGGGTTAGAGTCAGGACAAGTAGGGTTAGCGTCAGGACAAGTAGGGTTAGCGTCAGGACAACTAGGGTTAGCGTCAGGACAAGTAGGGTTAGCGTCAGGACAAGTAGGGTTAGCGTCAGGACAAGTAGGGTTAGCGTCAGGACAAGTAGGTTTAGCGTCAGGACAACTAGGGTTAGCGTCAGGACAACTAGGGTTAGCGTCAGGACAACTAGGGTTAGCGTCAGGACAACTACGGTTAGCGTCAGGACAACTAGGGTTAGCGTCAGGACAACTAGGGTTAGCGTCAGGACAACTAGGATTAGCGTCAGGACAACTAGGGTTAGCGTCAGGACAACTAGGGTTAGCGTCAGGACAACTAGGGTTAGCGTCAGGACAACTAGGGTTAGCATCAGGACAACTAGGGTTAGCGTCAGGACAACTAGGGTTAGCGTCAGGACAACTAGGGTTAGCGCCAGGACAACTAGGGTTAGCGCCAGGACAACTAGGGTTAGCGCCAGGACAACTAGGGTTAGCACCAGGACAACTAGGGTTAGCACCAGGACAACTAGGGTTAGCGCCAGGACAACTAGGGTTAGCGCCAGGACAACTAGGGTTAGCGCCAGGACAACTAGGGTTAGCGCCAGGAAAACTAGGGTTAGCGCCAGGACAACTAGGGTTAGCGCCAGGACAACCAGGGTGAGCGCCAGGACAACCAGGGTGAGCGCCAGGACAACTAGGGTGAGCGCCAGGACAACTAGGGTGAGCGCCAGGACAACTAGGGTGAGCGCCAGGACAACTAGGGTGAGCCCCAGGACAACTAGGGTGAGCGCCAGAACAACTAGGGTTAGCGCCAGGACAACTAGGGTTAGCGCCAGGACAACTAGGGTTAGCGTCAGGACAACTAGGGTTAGCGCCAGGACAACTAGGGTTAGCGCCAGGACAACTAGGGTTAGCGTCAGGACAACTAGGGTTAGCGTCAGGACAACTAGGGTTAGCGCCAGGACAACTAGGGTTAGCGCCAGGACAACTAGGGTTAGCGTCAGGACAACTAGGGTTAGCGCCAGGACAACTAGGGTTAGCGTCAGGACAACTAGGGTTAGCGCCAGGACAACTAGGGTTAGCGCCAGGACAACTAGGGTTAGCATCAGGACAACTAGGGTTAGCGTCAGGACAACTAGGGTTAGCACCAGGACAACTAGGGTTAGCGCCAGGACAACTAGGGTTAGCGTCAGGACAACTAGGGTTAGCGTCAGGACAACTAGGGTTAGCATCAGGACAACTAGGGTTAGCGTCAGGACAACTAGGGTTGGCGTCAGGACAACTAGGGTTAGCGTCAGGACAAGTAGGGTTAGCGTCAGGACAACTAGGGTTAGCGCCAGGACAACTAGGGTTAGCGCCAGGACAACTAGGGTTAGCGCCAGGACAACTAGGGTTAGCGCCAGGACAACTAGGGTTAGCGTCAGGACAACTAGGGTTAGCGCCAGGACAACTAGGGTTAGCGCCAGGACAACTAGGGTTAGCGCCAGGACAACTAGGGTTAGCGTCAGGACAACTAGGGTTAGCGTCAGGACAACTAGGGTTAGGGCCAGGACAACTAGGGTTAGCGTCAGGACAACTAGTGTTAGCGTCAGGACAACTAGGGTTAGCGTCAGGACAACTAGGGTTGGCGTCAGGACAACTAGGGTTAGCGTCAGGATAACTAGGGTTAGCGTCAGGACAAGTAGGGTTAGCGTCAGGACAAGTAGGGTTAGCGTCAGGACAAGTAGGGTTAGCGTCAGGACAACTAGGGTTAGCGTCAGGACAAGTAGGGTTAGCGTCAGGACAAGTAGGGTTAGCGTCAGGACAACTAGGGTTAGCGTCAGGACAACTAGGGTTAGCGTCAGGACAAGTAGGGTTAGCGTCAGAACAACTAGGGTTAGCGTCATGATAAGTAGGGTTAGCGTCAGGACAACTAGGGTTAGCGTCAGGACAACTAGGGTTAGCGTCAGGACAAGTAGGGTTAGCGTCAGGACAAGTAGGGTTAGCGTCAGGACAACTAGGGTTAGCGTCAGGACAACTAGGGTTAGCGTCAGGACAACTAGGGTTACCGTCAGGACAAGTAGGGTTAGCGTCAGGACAACTAGGGTTAGCGTCAGGACAACTAGGGTTAGCATCAGGACAACTAGGGTTAGCGTCAGGACAACTAGGGTTATCGTCAGGAAAACTAGGTTTAGCTTCAGGACAACTAGGGTTAGCGTCAGGACAACTAGGGTTAGCGTCAGGACAACTAGGGTTAGCGTCAGGACAAATAGGTTTAACATCAGGATAACTAGGGTTAGCGTCAGGACAACTAGGGTTAGCGTCAGGACAACTAGGGTTAGCGTCAGGACAACTAGGGTTAGCGTCAGGACAACTAGGGTTAGCGTCAGGACAACTAGGGTTAGCGTCAGGACAAGTAGGGTTAGCGTCAGGACAAGTAGGGTTAGCGTCAGGACAACTAGGGTTAGCGTCAGGACAACTAGGGTTAGCGCCAGGACAACTAGGGTTAGCATCAGGACAACTAGGGTTAGCATCAGGACAACTAGGGTTAGCTTCAGGACAAGTAGGGTTAGCGTCAGGACAACTAGGGTTAGCGTCAGGACAACTAGGGTTAGCGTCAGGACAAGTAGGGTTAGCGTCAGGACAAGTAGGGTTAGCGTCAGGACAACTAGGGTTAGCGTCAGGACAACTAGGGTTAGCGCCAGGACAACTAGGGTTAGCATCAGGACAACTAGGGTTAGCATCAGGACAACTAGGGTTAGCTTCAGGACAAGTAGGGTTAGCGTCAGGACAACTAGGGTTAGCGTCAGGACAACTAGGGTTAGCGTCAGGACAAGTAGGGTTAGCGTCAGGACATCTAGGGTTAGCGTCAGGACAACTAGGGTTAGCGTCAGGACAACTAGGGTTAGCATCAGGACAACTAGGGTTAGAGTCAGGACAACTAGGGTTAGCGTCAGGACAAGTAGGGTTAGCATCAGGACAACTAGGGTTAGCGTCAGGACAACTAGGGTTAGCGTCAGGACAAGTAGGGTTAGCGTCAGGACAACTAGGGTTAGCGTCAGGACAAGTAGGGTTAGCGTCAGGACAACTAGGGTTAGCGTCAGGACAAGTAGGGTTAGCGTCAGGACAACTAGGGTTAGCGTCAGGACAACTAGGGTTAGCGTCAGGACAAGTAGGGTTAGCGCCAGGACAAGTAGGGTTAGCGCCAGGACAACTAGGGTTAGCGTCAGGACAACTAGGGTTAGCGTCAGGACAAGTAGAGTTAGCGTCAGGACAAGTAGGGTTAGCGTCAGGACAAGTAGGGTTAGCGTCAGGACAACTAGGGTTAGCGTCAGGACAACTAGGGTTAGCGTCAGGACAACTAGGGTTAGCGTCAGGACAACTAGGGTTAGCGTCAGGACAACTAGGGTTAGCGTCAGGACAACTAGGGTTAGCGTCAGGACAAGTATGGTTAGCGTCAGGACAAGTAGGGTTAGCGTCAGGACAATTAGGGTTAGCGTCAGGACAAGTAGGGTTAGAGTCAGGACAACTAGGGTTAGCGTCAGGACAGCTAGGGTTAGCATAAGGACAACTAGGGTTAGCGTCAGGACAACTAGGGTTAGCGTCAGGACAACTAGGGTTAGCATCAGGACAAGTAGGGTTAGCGTCAGGACAAGTAGGGTTAGCGTCAGGACAAGTAGGGTTAGCGTCAGGACAAGTAGGGTTAGCATCAGGACAGCTAGGGTTAGCGTCAGGACAACTAGGGATAGCGTCAGGACAACTAGGGTTAGCGTCAGGACAACTAGGGTTAGCGTCAGGACAACTAGGGTTAGCGTCAGGACAAGTAGGGTTAGCGTCAGGACAAGTAGGGTTAGCGTCAGGACAACTAGGGTTAGCGTCAGGACAACTAGGGTTAGCGTCAGGACAACTAGGGTTACCGTCAGGACAAGTAGGGTTAGCGTCAGGACAACTAGGGTTAGCGTCAGGACAACTAGGGTTAGCATCAGGACAACTAGGGTTAGCGTCAGGACAACTAGGGTTATCGTCAGGAAAACTAGGTTTAGCTTCAGGACAACTAGGGTTAGCGTCAGGACAACTAGGGTTAGCGTCAGGACAACTAGGGTTAGCGTCAGGACAAATAGGTTTAACATCAGGATAACTAGGGTTAGCGTCAGGACAACTAGGGTTAGCGTCAGGACAACTAGGGTTAGCGTCAGGACAACTAGGGTTAGCGTCAGGACAACTAGGGTTAGCGTCAGGACAACTAGGGTTAGCGTCAGGACAAGTAGGGTTAGCGTCAGGACAAGTAGGGTTAGCGTCAGGACAACTAGGGTTAGCGTCAGGACAACTAGGGTTAGCGCCAGGACAACTAGGGTTAGCATCAGGACAACTAGGGTTAGCATCAGGACAACTAGGGTTAGCTTCAGGACAAGTAGGGTTAGCGTCAGGACAACTAGGGTTAGCGTCAGGACAACTAGGGTTAGCGTCAGGACAAGTAGGGTTAGCGTCAGGACATCTAGGGTTAGCGTCAGGACAACTAGGGTTAGCGTCAGGACAACTAGGGTTAGCGTCAGGACAACTAGGGTTAGCGTCAGGACAACTAGGGTTAGAGTCAGGACAACTAGGGTTAGCGTCAGGACAAGTAGGGTTAGCATCAGGACAACTAGGGTTAGCGTCAGGACAAGTAGGGTTAGCGTCAGGACAAGTAGGGTTAGCGTCAGGACAACTAGGGTTAGCGTCAGGACAAGTAGGGTTAGCGTCAGGACAACTAGGGTTAGCGTCAGGACAAGTAGGGTTAGCGTCAGGACAACTAGGGTTAGCGTCAGGACAACTAGGGTTAGCGTCAGGACAAGTAGGGTTAGCGCCAGGACAACTAGGGTTAGCGTCAGGACAACTAGGGTTAGCGTCAGGACAAGTAGAGTTAGCGTCAGGACAAGTAGGGTTAGCGTCAGGACAAGTAGGGTTAGCGTCAGGACAACTAGGGTTAGCGTCAGGACAACTAGGGTTAGCGTCAGGACAACTAGGGTTAGCGTCAGGACAACTAAGGTTAGCGTCAGGACAACTAGGGTTAGCGTCAGGACAACTAGGGTTAGCGCCAGGACAACTAGGGTTAGCGTCAGGACAGCTAGGGTTAGCGCCAGGACAACTAGGGTTAGCGCCAGGACAACTAGGGTTAGCGCCAGGACAACTAGGGTTAGCGTCAGGACAACTAGGGTTAGCGTCAGGACAACTAGGGTTAGGGCCAGGACAACTAGGGTTAGCGTCAGGACAACTAGGGTTAGCGTCAGGACAACTAGGGTTGGCGTCAGGACAACTAGGGTTGGCGTCAGGACAACTAGGGTTAGCGTCAGGATAACTAGGGTTAGCTTCAGGACAAGTAGGGTTAGCGTCAGGACAAATAGGGTTAGCGTCAGGACAACTAGGGTTAGCGTCAGGACAACTAGGGTTAGCGTCAGTACAAGTAGGGTTAGCGTCAGGACAACTAGGGTTAGCGTCAGGACAACTAGGGTTAGCGTCAGGACAACTAGGGTTAGCGTCAGGACAAGTAGGGTTAGCGTCAGGACAAGTAGGGTTAGCGTCAGGACAACTAGGGTTAGCGTCAGGACAAGTAGGGTTAGCGTCAGGACAAGTAGGGTTAGCGTCAGGACAAGTAGGGTTAGCGTCAGGACAACTAGGGTTAGCGTCAGGACAACTAGGGTTAGCGTCAGGACAAGTAGGGTTAGCGTCAGAACAACTAGGGTTAGCGTCATGATAAGTAGGGTTAGCGTCAGGACAACTAGGGTTAGCGTCAGGACAACTAGGGTTAGCGTCAGGACAAGTAGGGTTAGCGTCAGGACAACTAGGGTTAGCGTCAGGACAACTAGGGTTAGCGTCAGAACAACTAGGGTTAGCGTCAGGACAAGTATGGTTAGCGTCAGGACAACTAGGGTTAGCGTCAGGACAACTAGGGTTAGCGTCAGGACAAGTAGGGTTAGCGTCAGGACAACTAGGGTTAGCTTCAGGACAAGTAGGGTTAGCGTCAGGACAACTAGGGTTAGCGTCAGGACAACTAGGGTTAGCGTCAGGACAACTAGGTTTAGCGTCAGGACAAGTAGGGTTAGCGTCAGGACATCTAGGGTTAGCGTCAGGACATCTAGGGTTAGCGTCAGGACAACTAGGGTTAGCGTTAGGACAACTAGGGTTAGCGTCAGGACAACTAGGGTTAGCGTCAGGACAACTAGGGTTAGAGTCAGGACAACTAGGGTTAGCGTCAGGACAACTAGGGTTAGCGTCAGGACAAGTAGGGTTAGCGTCAGGACAACTAGGGTTAGCGTCAGGACAACTAGGGTTAGCGTCAGGACAAGTAGGGTTAGCGTCAGGACAAGTAGGGTTAGCGTCAGGACAAGTAGGTTTAGCGTCAGGACAACTAGGGTTAGCGTCAGGACAACTAGGGTTAGCGTCAGGACAACTACGGTTAGCGTCAGGACAACTAGGGTTAGCGTCAGGACAACTAGGGTTAGCGTCAGGACAACTAGGATTAGCGTCAGGACAACTAGGGTTAGCGTCAGGACAATTAGGGTTAGCGTCAGGACAACTAGGGTTAGCGTCAGGACAACTACGGTTAGCGTCAGGACAAGTAGGGTTAGCGTCAGGAGAAGTAGGGTTAGCGTCAGGACAACTAGGGTTAGCGTCAGGACAACTAGGGTTAGCGTCAGTACAAGTAGGGTTAGCGTCAGGACAACTAGGGTAAGCGTCAGGACAACTAGGGTTAGCGTCAGGACAACTAGGGTTAGCGTCAGGACAACTAGGGTTAGCGTCAGGACAACTAGGGTTAGCGTCAGGACAAGTAGGGTTAGCGTCAGGACAAGTAGGGTTAGCGTCAGGACAACTAGGGTTAGCGTCAGGACAAGTAGGGTTAGCGTCAGGACAAGTAGGGTTAGCGTCAGGACAACTAGGGTTAGCGTCAGGACAACTAGGGTTAGCGTCAGGACAAGTAGGGTTAGCGTCAGAACAACTAGGGTTAGCGTCATGATAAGTAGGGTTAGCGTCAGGACAACTAGGGTTAGCGTCAGGACAACTAGGGTTAGCGTCAGGACAAGTAGGGTTAGCGTCAGGACAACTAGGGTTAGCGTCAGGACAACTAGGGTTAGCGTCAGAACAACTAGGGTTAGCGTCAGGACAAGTATGGTTAGCGTCAGGACAACTAGGGTTAGCGTCAGGACAACTAGGGTTAGCGTCAGGACAACTAGGGTTAGCGTCAGGACAAGTAGGGTTAGCGTCAGGAAAACTAGGGTTAGCTTCAGGACAAGTAGGGTTAGCGTCAGGACAACTAGGGTTAGCGTCAGGACAACTAGGTTTAGCGTCAGGACAAGTAGGGTTAGCGTCAGGACATCTAGGGTTAGCGTCAGGACAACTAGGTTTAGCGTTAGGACAACTAGGGTTAGCGTCAGGACAACTAGGGTTAGCGTCAGGACAACTAGGGTTAGAGTCAGGACAACTAGGGTTAGCGTCAGGACAAGTAGGGTTAGCGTCAGGACAACTAGGGTTAGCGTCAGGACAACTAGGGTTAGCGTCAGGACAAGTAGGGTTAGCGTCAGGACAAGTAGGGTTAGCGTCAGGACAAGTAGGGTTAGCGTCAGGACAACTAGGGTTAGCGTCAGGACAACTACGGTTAGCGTCAGGACAACTAGGGTTAGCGTCAGGACAACTAGGGTTAGCGTCAGGACAACTAGGATTAGCGTCAGGACAACTAGGGTTAGCGTCAGGACAACTAGGGTTAGCGTCAGGACAACTAGGGTTAGCGTCAGGACAACTACGGTTAGCGTCAGGACAACTACGGTTAGCGTCAGGACAACTAGGGTTAGCGTCAGTACAACTAGGGTTAGCGTCAGGACAACTAGGGCTAGCGTCAGGACAACTAGGGTTAGCGTCAGGACAACTAGGGTTAGCGCCAGGACAACTAGGGTTAGCGCCAGGACAACTAGGGTTAGCACCAGGACAACTAGGGTTAGCGCCAGGACAACTAGGGTTAGCGCCAGGACAACTAGGGTTAGCGCCAGGACAACTAGGGTTAGCGCCAGGACAACTAGGGTTAGCGCCAGGACAACTAGGGTTAGCGCCAGGACAACTAGGGTTAGCGCCAGGAAAACTAGGGTTAGCTTCAGGACAAGTAGGGTTAGCGTCAGGACAACTAGGGTTAGCGTCAGGACAACTAGGGTTAGCGTCAGGACAAGTAGGGTTAGCGTCAGGACATCTAGGGTTAGCGTCAGGACAACTAGGGTTAGCGTCAGGACAACTAGGGTTAGCGTTAGGACAACTAGGGTTAGCACCAGGACAACTAGGATTAGCGTCAGGACAAGTAGGGTTAGCGTCAGGACAACTAGGGTTAGCGTCAGGACAACTAGGGTTAGCGTCAGGACAAGTAGGGTTAGCGTCAGGACAAGTAGGGTTAGCGTCAGGACAAGTAGGGTTAGCGTCAGGACAAGTAGGGTTAGCGTCAGGACAACTAGGGTTAGCGTCAGGACAACTAGGGTTAGCGTCAGGACAAGTAGGGTTAGCGTCAGAACAACTAGGGTTAGCGTCATGATAAGTAGGGTTAGCGTCAGGACAACTAGGGTTAGCGTCAGGACAACTAGGGTTAGCGTCAGGACAAGTAGGGTTAGCGTCAGGACAACTAGGGTTAGCGTCAGGACAACTAGGGTTAGCGTCAGAACAACTAGGGTTAGCGTCAGGACAAGTATGGTTAGCGTCAGGACAACTAGGGTTAGCGTCAGGACAACTAGGGTTAGCGTCAGGACAACTAGGGTTAGCGTCAGGACAAGTAGGGTTAGCGTCAGGAAAACTAGGGTTAGCTTCAGGACAAGTAGGGTTAGCGTCAGGACAACTAGGGTTAGCGTCAGGACAACTACGGTTAGCGTCAGGACAACTAGGGTTAGCATCAGGACAACTAGGGTTAGCGTCAGGACAACTAGGATTAGCGTCAGGACAACTAGGGTTAGCGTCAGGACAACTAGGGTTAGCGTCAGGACAACTAGGGTTAGCGTCAGGACAACTACGGTTAGCGTCAGGACAACTACGGTTAGCGTCAGGACAACTAGGGTTAGCGTCAGTACAACTAGGGTTAGCGTCAGGACAACTAGGGTTAGCGTCAGGACAACTAGGGTTAGCGTCAGGACAACTAGGGTTAGCGTCAGGACAAGTAGGGTTAGCGTCAGGACAAGTAGGGTTAGCGTCAGGACAACTAGGGTTAGCGTCAGGACAAGTAGGGTTAGCGTCAGGACAAGTAGGGTTAGCGTCAGGACAACTAGGGTTAGCGTCAGGACAACTAGGGTTAGCGTCAGGACAAGTAGGGTTAGCGTCAGAACAACTAGGGTTAGCGTCATGATAAGTAGGGTTAGCGTCAGGACAACTAGGGTTAGCGTCAGGACAACTAGGGTTAGCGTCAGGACAAGTAGGGTTAGCGTCAGGACAACTAGGGTTAGCGTCAGGACAACTAGGGTTAGCGTCAGAACAACTAGGGTTAGCGTCAGGACAAGTATGGTTAGCGTCAGGACAACTAGGGTTAGCGTCAGGACAACTAGGGTTAGCGTCAGGACAACTAGGGTTAGCGTCAGGACAAGTAGGGTTAGCGTCAGGAAAACTAGGGTTAGCTTCAGGACAAGTAGGGTTAGCGTCAGGACAACTAGGGTTAGCGTCAGGACAACTAGGTTTAGCGTCAGGACAAGTAGGGTTAGCGTCAGGACATCTAGGGTTAGCGTCAGGACAACTAGGTTTAGCGTTAGGACAACTAGGGTTAGCGTCAGGACAACTAGGGTTAGCGTCAGGACAACTAGGGTTAGAGTCAGGACAACTAGGGTTAGCGTCAGGACAAGTAGGGTTAGCGTCAGGACAACTAGGGTTAGCGTCAGGACAACTAGGGTTAGCGTCAGGACAAGTAGGGTTAGCGTCAGGACAAGTAGGGTTAGCGTCAGGACAAGTAGGGTTAGCGTCAGGACAACTAGGGTTAGCGTCAGGACAACTACGGTTAGCGTCAGGACAACTAGGGTTAGCGTCAGGACAACTAGGGTTAGCGTCAGGACAACTAGGATTAGCGTCAGGACAACTAGGGTTAGCGTCAGGACAACTAGGGTTAGCGTCAGGACAACTAGGGTTAGCGTCAGGACAACTACGGTTAGCGTCAGGACAACTACGGTTAGCGTCAGGACAACTAGGGTTAGCGTCAGTACAACTAGGGTTAGCGTCAGGACAACTAGGGCTAGCGTCAGGACAACTAGGGTTAGCGTCAGGACAACTATGGTTAGCGCCAGGACAACTAGGGTTAGCGCCAGGACAACTAGGGTTAGCACCAGGACAACTAGGGTTAGCGCCAGGACAACTAGGGTTAGCGCCAGGACAACTAGGGTTAGCGCCAGGACAACTAGGGTTAGCGCCAGGACAACTAGGGTTAGCGCCAGGACAACTAGGGTTAGCGCCAGGACAACTAGGGTTAGCGCCAGGAAAACTAGGGTTAGCTTCAGGACAAGTAGGGTTAGCGTCAGGACAACTAGGGTTAGCGTCAGGACAACTAGGGTTAGCGTCAGGACAAGTAGGGTTAGCGTCAGGACATCTAGGGTTAGCGTCAGGACAACTAGGGTTAGCGTCAGGACAACTAGGGTTAGCGTTAGGACAACTAGGGTTAGCACCAGGACAACTAGGATTAGCGTCAGGACAAGTAGGGTTAGCGTCAGGACAACTAGGGTTAGCGTCAGGACAACTAGGGTTAGCGTCAGGACAAGTAGGGTTAGCGTCAGGACAAGTAGGGTTAGCGTCAGGACAACTAGGGTTAGCGTCAGGACAAGTAGGGTTAGCGTCAGGACAAGTAGGGTTAGCGTCAGGACAACTAGGGTTAGCGTCAGGACAACTAGGGTTAGCGTCAGGACAAGTAGGGTTAGCGTCAGAACAACTAGGGTTAGCGTCATGATAAGTAGGGTTAGCGTCAGGACAACTAGGGTTAGCGTCAGGACAACTAGGGTTAGCGTCAGGACAAGTAGGGTTAGCGTCAGGACAACTAGGGTTAGCGTCAGGACAACTAGGGTTAGCGTCAGAACAACTAGGGTTAGCGTCAGGACAAGTATGGTTAGCGTCAGGACAACTAGGGTTAGCGTCAGGACAACTAGGGTTAGCGTCAGGACAACTAGGGTTAGCGTCAGGACAAGTAGGGTTAGCGTCAGGAAAACTAGGGTTAGCTTCAGGACAAGTAGGGTTAGCGTCAGGACAACTAGGGTTAGCGTCAGGACAACTAGGTTTAGCGTCAGGACAAGTAGGGTTAGCGTCAGGACATCTAGGGTTAGCGTCAGGACAACTAGGGTTAGCGTCAGGACAACTAGGGTTAGCGTCAGGACAACTAGGGTTAGCGTCAGGACAAGTAGGGTTAGCGTCAGGAAAACTAGGGTTAGCTTCAGGACAAGTAGGGTTAGCGTCAGGACAACTAGGGTTAGCGTCAGGACAACTAGGTTTAGCGTCAGGACAAGTAGGGTTAGCGTCAGGACATCTAGGGTTAGCGTCAGGACAACTAGGTTTAGCGTTAGGACAACTAGGGTTAGCGTCAGGACAACTAGGGTTAGCGTCAGGACAACTAGGGTTAGAGTCAGGACAACTAGGGTTAGCGTCAGGACAAGTAGGGTTAGCGTCAGGACAACTAGGGTTAGCGTCAGGACAACTAGGGTTAGCGTCAGGACAAGTAGGGTTAGCGTCAGGACAAGTAGGGTTAGCGTCAGGACAAGTAGGGTTAGCGTCAGGACAACTAGGGTTAGCGTCAGGACAACTACGGTTAGCGTCAGGACAACTAGGGTTAGCGTCAGGACAACTAGGGTTAGCGTCAGGACAACTAGGGTTAGCGTCAGGACAACTAGGGTTAGCGTCAGGACAACTAGGGTTAGCGTCAGGACAACTACGGTTAGCGTCAGGACAACTACGGTTAGCGTCAGGACAACTAGGGTTAGCGTCAGTACAACTAGGGTTAGCGTCAGGACAACTAGGGCTAGCGTCAGGACAACTAGGGTTAGCGTCAGGACAACTATGGTTAGCGCCAGGACAACTAGGGTTAGCGCCAGGACAACTAGGGTTAGCACCAGGACAACTAGGGTTAGCGCCAGGACAACTAGGGTTAGCGCCAGGACAACTAGGGTTAGCGCCAGGACAACTAGGGTTAGCGCCAGGACAACTAGGGTTAGCGCCAGGACAACTAGGGTTAGCGCCAGGACAACTAGGGTTAGCGCCAGGAAAACTAGGGTTAGCTTCAGGACAAGTAGGGTTAGCGTCAGGACAACTAGGGTTAGCGTCAGGACAACTAGGGTTAGCGTCAGGACAAGTAGGGTTAGCGTCAGGACATCTAGGGTTAGCGTCAGGACAACTAGGGTTAGCGTCAGGACAACTAGGGTTAGCGTTAGGACAACTAGGGTTAGCACCAGGACAACTAGGATTAGCGTCAGGACAAGTAGGGTTAGCGTCAGGACAACTAGGGTTAGCGTCAGGACAACTAGGGTTAGCGTCAGGACAAGTAGGGTTAGCGTCAGGACAAGTAGGGTTAGCGTCAGGACAACTAGGGTTAGCGTCAGGACAAGTAGGGTTAGCGTCAGGACAAGTAGGGTTAGCGTCAGGACAACTAGGGTTAGCGTCAGGACAACTAGGGTTAGCGTCAGGACAAGTAGGGTTAGCGTCAGAACAACTAGGGTTAGCGTCATGATAAGTAGGGTTAGCGTCAGGACAACTAGGGTTAGCGTCAGGACAACTAGGGTTAGCGTCAGGACAAGTAGGGTTAGCGTCAGGACAACTAGGGTTAGCGTCAGGACAACTAGGGTTAGCGTCAGAACAACTAGGGTTAGCGTCAGGACAAGTATGGTTAGCGTCAGGACAACTAGGGTTAGCGTCAGGACAACTAGGGTTAGCGTCAGGACAACTAGGGTTAGCGTCAGGACAAGTAGGGTTAGCGTCAGGAAAACTAGGGTTAGCTTCAGGACAAGTAGGGTTAGCGTCAGGACAACTAGGGTTAGCGTCAGGACAACTAGGTTTAGCGTCAGGACAAGTAGGGTTAGCGTCAGGACATCTAGGGTTAGCGTCAGGACAACTAGGTTTAGCGTTAGGACAACTAGGGTTAGCGTCAGGACAACTAGGGTTAGCGTCAGGACAACTAGGGTTAGAGTCAGGACAACTAGGGTTAGCGTCAGGACAAGTAGGGTTAGCGTCAGGACAACTAGGGTTAGCGTCAGGACAACTAGGGTTAGCGTCAGGACAAGTAGGGTTAGCGTCAGGACAAGTAGGGTTAGCGTCAGGACAAGTAGGGTTAGCGTCAGGACAACTAGGGTTAGCGTCAGGACAACTACGGTTAGCGTCAGGACAACTAGGGTTAGCGTCAGGACAACTAGGGTTAGCGTCAGGACAACTAGGATTAGCGTCAGGACAACTAGGGTTAGCGTCAGGACAACTAGGGTTAGCGTCAGGACAACTAGGGTTAGCGTCAGGACAACTACGGTTAGCGTCAGGACAACTACGGTTAGCGTCAGGACAACTAGGGTTAGCGTCAGTACAACTAGGGTTAGCGTCAGGACAACTAGGGCTAGCGTCAGGACAACTGGGGTTAGCGTCAGGACAACTATGGTTAGCGCCAGGACAACTAGGGTTAGCGCCAGGACAACTAGGGTTAGCACCAGGACAACTAGGGTTAGCGCCAGGACAACTAGGGTTAGCGCCAGGACAACTAGGGTTAGCGCCAGGACAACTAGGGTTAGCGCCAGGACAACTAGGGTTAGCGCCAGGACAACTAGGGTTAGCGCCAGGACAACTAGGGTTAGCGCCAGGAAAACTAGGGTTAGCTTCAGGACAAGTAGGGTTAGCGTCAGGACAACTAGGGTTAGCGTCAGGACAACTAGGGTTAGCGTCAGGACAAGTAGGGTTAGCGTCAGGACATCTAGGGTTAGCGTCAGGACAACTAGGGTTAGCGTCAGGACAACTAGGGTTAGCGTTAGGACAACTAGGGTTAGCACCAGGACAACTAGGATTAGCACCAGGACAACTAGGGTTAGCGCCAGGACAACTAGGGTTAGCGCCAGGACAACTAGGGTTAGCGCCAGGACAACTAGGGTTAGCGCCAGGACAACTAGGTTTAGCACCAGGACAACTAGGGTTAGCGCCAGGACAACTAGGGTTAGCGCCAGGACAACTAGGGTTAGCATCAGGACAACTAGGGTTAGCGTCAGGACAACTAGGGTTAGCTTCAGGACAAGTAGGGTTAGCGTCAGGACAACTAGGGTTAGCGTCAGGACAACTAGGGTTAGCGTCAGGACAAGTAGGGTTAGCGTCAGGACATCTAGGGTTAGCGTCAGGACAACTAGGGTTAGCGTCAGGACAACTAGGGTTAGAGTCAGGACAACTAGGGTTAGCGTCAGGACAAGTAGGGTTAGCATCAGGACAACTAGGGTTAGCGTCAGGACAACTAGGGTTAGCGTCAGGACAAGTAGGGTTAGCGTCAGGACAACTAGGGTTAGCGTCAGGACAAGTAGGGTTAGCGTCAGGACAACTAGGGTTAGCGTCAGGACAAGTAGGGTTAGCGTCAGGACAACTAGGGTTAGCGTCAGGACAACTAGGGTTAGCGTCAGGACAAGTAGGGTTAGCGCCAGGACAACTAGGGTTAGCGTCAGGACAACTAGGGTTAGCGTCAGGACAAGTAGAGTTAGCGTCAGGACAAGTAGGGTTAGCGTCAGGACAAGTAGGGTTAGCGTCAGGACAACTAGGGTTAGCGTCAGGACAACTAGGGTTAGCGTCAGGACAACTAGGGTTACCGTCAGGACAACTAGGGTTAGCGTCAGGACAACTAGGGTTAGCGTCAGGACAACTAGGGTTAGCGTCAGGACAAGTATGGTTAGCGTCAGGACAAGTAGGGTTAGCGTCAGGACAATTAGGGTTAGCGTCAGGACAAGTAGGGTTAGAGTCAGGACAACTAGGGTTAGCGTCAGGACAGCTAGGGTTAGCATAAGGACAACTAGGGTTAGCGTCAGGACAACTAGGGTTAGCGTCAGGACAACTAGGGTTAGCATCAGGACAAGTAGGGTTAGCGTCAGGACAACTAGGGTTAGCGTCAGGACAAGTAGGGTTAGCGTCAGGACAACTAGGGATAGCGTCAGGACAACTAGGGTTAGCGTCAGGACAACTAGGGTTAGCGTCAGGACAACTAGGGTTAGCGTCAGGACAACTAGGGTTAGCGTCAGGACAAGTAGGGTTAGCGTCAGGACAACTAGGGTTAGCGTCAGGACAACTAGGGTTAGCGTCAGGACAACTAGGGTTACCGTCAGGACAAGTAGGGTTAGCGTCAGGACAACTAGGGTTAGTGTCAGGACAACTAGGGTTAGCATCAGGACAACTAGGGTTAGCGTCAGGACAACTAGGGTTATCGTCAGGACAACTAGGTTTAGCTTCAGGACAACTAGGGTTAGCGTCAGGACAACTAGGGTTAGCGTCAGGACAACTAGGGTTAGCGTCAGGACAAATAGGTTTAGCATCAGGATAACTAGGGTTAGCGTCAGGACAACTAGGGTTAGCGTCAGGACAACTAGGGTTAGCGTCAGGACAACTAGGGTTAGCGTCAGGACAACTAGGGTTAGCGTCAGGACAAGTAGGGTTAGCGTCAGGACAAGTAGGGTTAGCGTCAGGACAAGTAGGGTTAGCGTCAGGACAACTAGGGTTAGCGTCAGGACAACTAGGGTTAGCGCCAGGACAACTAGGGTTAGCATCAGGACAACTAGGGTTAGCGTCAGGACAACTAGGGTTAGCTTCAGGACAAGTAGGGTTAGCGTCAGGACAACTAGGGTTAGCGTCAGGACAACTAGGGTTAGCGTCAGGACAAGTAGGGTTAGCGTCAGGACATCTAGGGTTAGCGTCAGGACAACTAGGGTTAGCGTTAGGACAACTAGGGTTAGCGTCAGGACAACTAGGGTTAGCCTCAGGACAACTAGGGTTAGAGTCAGGACAACTAGGGTTAGCGTCAGGACAAGTAGGGTTAGCATCAGGACAACTAGGGTTAGCGTCAGGACAACTAGGGTTAGCGTCAGGACAAGTAGGGTTAGCGTCAGGACAACTAGGGTTAGCGTCAGGACAAGTAGGGTTAGCGTCAGGACAACTAGGGTTAGCGTCAGGACAAGTAGGGTTAGCGCCAGGACAACTAGGGTTAGCGTCAGGACAACTAGGGTTAGCGTCAGGACAAGTAGAGTTAGCGTCAGGACAAGTAGGGTTAGCGTCAGGACAAGTAGGGTTAGCGTCAGGACAACTAGGGTTAGCGTCAGGACAACTAGGGTTAGCGTCAGGACAACTAGGGTTAGCGTCAGGACAACTAGGGTTAGCGTCAGGACAAGTAGGGTTAGCGTCAGGACATCTAGGGTTAGCGTCAGGACAACTAGGGTTAGCGTTAGGACAACTAGGGTTAGCGTCAGGACAACTAGGGTTAGCCTCAGGACAACTAGGGTTAGAGTCAGGACAACTAGGGTTAGCGTCAGGACAAGTAGGGTTAGCATCAGGACAACTAGGGTTAGCGTCAGGACAACTAGGGTTAGCGTCAGGACAAGTAGGGTTAGCGTCAGGACAACTAGGGTTAGCGTCAGGACAAGTAGGGTTAGCGTCAGGACAACTAGGGTTAGCGTCAGGACAAGTAGGGTTAGCGTCAGGACAACTAGGGTTAGCGTCAGGACAACTAGGGTTAGCGTCAGGACAAGTAGGGTTAGCGCCAGGACAACTAGGGTTAGCGTCAGGACAACTAGGGTTAGCGTCAGGACAAGTAGAGTTAGCGTCAGGACAAGTAGGGTTAGCGTCAGGACAAGTAGGGTTAGCGTCAGGACAACTAGGGTTAGCGTCAGGACAACTAGGGTTAGCGTCAGGACAACTAGGGTTAGCGTCAGGACAACTAGGGTTAGCGTCAGGACAACTAGGGTTAGCGTCAGGACAAGTATGGTTAGCGTCAGGACAAGTAGGGTTAGCGTCAGGACAATTAGGGTTAGCGTCAGGACAAGTAGGGTTAGAGTCAGGACAACTAGGGTTAGCGTCAGGACAGCTAGGGTTAGCGTCAGGACAACTAGGGTTAGCGTCAGGACAACTAGGGTTAGCGTCAGGACAAC
Organism: Phyllobates terribilis; assembly: GCF_046119375.1. Lineage (NCBI taxonomy): Eukaryota > Metazoa > Chordata > Amphibia > Anura > Dendrobatidae > Phyllobates > Phyllobates terribilis. The sequence continues at coordinate 523,849 of NW_027363417.1, read as the reverse complement.
TAGGGTTAGCGTCAGGACAACTAGGGTTAGCGTCAGGACAAGTAGGGTTAGCGTCAGGACAACTAGGGTTAGCGTCAGGACAAGTAGGGTTAGCATCAGGACAGCTAGGGTTAGCGTCAGGACAACTAGGGTTAGCGTCAGGACAACTAGGGTTAGCGTCAGGACAACTAGGGTTAGCATCAGGACAAGTAGGGTTAGCGTCAGGACAAGTAGGGTTAGCGTCAGGACAAGTAGGGTTAGCATCAGGACAGCTAGGGTTAGCGTCAGGACAACTAGGGATAGCGTCAGGACAACTAGGGTTAGCGTCAGGACAACTAGGGTTAGCGTCAGGACAACTAGGGTTAGCGTCAGGACAACTAGGGTTAGCGTCAGGACAAGCAGGGTTAGCGTCAGGACAACTAGGGTTAGCGTCAGGACAACTAGGGTTAGCGTCAGGACAACTAGGGTTAGCGTCAGGACAACTAGGGTTACCGTCAGGACAAGTAGGGTTAGCGTCAGGACAACTAGGGTTAGCGTCAGGACAACTAGGGTTAGCATCAGGACAACTAGGGTTAGCGTCAGGACAACTAGGGTTATCGTCAGGACAACTAGGTTTAGCTTCAGGACAACTAGGGTTAGCGTCAGGACAACTAGGGTTAGCGTCAGGACAACTAGGGTTAGCGTCAGGACAAATAGGTTTAGCATCAGGATAACTAGGGTTAGCGTCAGGACAACTAGGGTTAGCGTCAGGACAACTAGGGTTAGCGTCAGGACAACTAGGGTTAGCGTCAGGACAAGTAGGGTTAGCGTCAGGACAAGTAGGGTTAGCGTCAGGACAACTAGGTTTAGCGTCAGGACAACTAGGGTTAGCGTCAGGACAACTAGGGTTAGCGTCAGGACAACTAGGGTTAGCGTCAGGACAACTAGGGTTAGCGTCAGGACAACTAGGGTTAGCGTCAGGACAACTAGGGTTAGCGTCAGGACAACTAGGGTTAGCGTCAGGACAAGTAGGGTTAGCACCAGGACAACTAGGGTTAGCGCCAGGACAACTAGGGTTAGCGCCAGGACAACTAGGGATAGCGCCAAGAAAACTAGGGTTAGCGCCAGGACAACTAGGGTTAGCGCCAGGACAACTAGGGTTAGCACCAGGACAAATAGGGTTAGCGCCAGGACAACTAGGGTTAGCGCCAGGACAACTAGGGTGAGCGTCAGGACAACTAGGGTTAGCGCCAGGACAACTAGGGTTAGCGTCAGGACAACTAGGGTAAGCGCCAGGACAACTAGGGTTAGCACCAGGACAACTAGGGTTAGCGTCAGGACAACTAGGGTTAGCGTCAGGACAACTAGGGTTAGCGCCAGGACAACTAGGGTTAGCGTCAGGACAACTAGGGTTAGCGTCAGGATAACTCGGGTTAGCGTCAGGACAACTAGGGTTAGCGGCAGGACAACTAGGGTTAGCGTCAGGACAACTCGGGTTAGCGGCAGGACAACTCGGGTTAGCGTCAGAACAACTCGGGTTAGCGTCAGGACAACTCGGGTTAGCGTCAGGACAACTCGGGTTAGCGTCAGGACTACTCGGGTAAGCGTCAGGACAACTCGGGTTAGCGTCAGGACAACTCGGGTTAGCGTCAGGACAACTCGGGTTAGCGTCAGGACAACTCGGGTTAGCGTCAGGACAACTAGGGTTAGCATCAGGACTACTAGGGTTAGCGTCAGGACAACTCGGGTTTGCGTCAGGACAACTAGGGTTAGCGTCAGGACAACTTGGGTTAGCGTCAGGACAACTAGGGTTAGCGTCAGGACAACTAGGGTTAGCGTCAGGACAACTAGGGTTAGCGTCAGGACAACTAGGGTTAGCGTCAGGACAACTAGGTTTAGCGTCAGGACAACTAGGTTTAGCGTCAGAACAACTCGGGTTAGCGTCAGGACAACTAGGGTTAGCGTCAGGACAACTCGGGTTAGCGTAAGGACAACTCAAGTTAGCCTCAGGACAACTCGGGTTAGCGTCAGGACAACTTGGGTTAGCGTCAGGACAACTAGGGTTAGCGTCAGGACAACTAGGGTTAGCGTCAGGACAACTAGGGTTAGAGTCAGGACAACTAGGGTTAGCGTCAGGACAACTAGGGTTAGCGTCAGGACAACTAGGTTTAGCGTCAGGACAACTAGGTTTAGCGTCAGAACAACTCGGGTTAGCGTCAGGACAACTAGGGTTAGCGTCAGGACAACTCGGGTTAGCGTCAGGACAACTCAAGTTAGCCTCAGGACAACTCGGGTTAGCGTCAGGACAACTCGGGTTAGCGTCAGGACAACTCGGGTTAGCGTCAGGACAACTCGGGTTAGCGTCAGATCAATTCGGGTTAGCGTCAGGACAACTCGGGTTAGCGTCAGGACAACTCGGGTTAGCGTCAGGACAACTCGGGTTAGCGTCAGGACAACTAGGGTTAGCGTCAGGACAACTAGGGTTAGCGTCAGATCAACTCGGGTTAGCGTCAGGACAACTCGGGTTAGCGTCAGATCAACTCGGGTTAGCGTCAGGACAACTCGGGTTAGCGTCAGGACAACTCGGGTTAGCGTCAGGACAACTCGGGTTAGCGTCAGGACAACTCGGGTTAGCGTCAGGACAACTCGGGTTAGCGTCAGGACAACTAGGGTTAGCGTCAGGACAACTCGGGTTAGCGTCAGGACAACTAGGGTTAGCGTCAGGACAACTCGGGTTAGCGTCAGGACAACTAGGGTTAGCGTCAGGACAACTAGGGTTAGCGTCAGGACAACTAGGGTTAGCGTCAGGAAAACTAGGGTAAGCGTCAGGACAACTAGGGTTAGCGTCAGGACAACTAGGGTTAGCGTCAGGACAACTAGGGTTAGCGTCAGGACAACTAGGGTTAGCGTCAGGACAACTAGGGTTAGCGTCAAGACAACTTGGGTTAGCGTCAGGACAACTAGGGTTAGCGTCAGGACAACTAGGGTTAGCGTCAGGACAACTAGGGTTAGCGTCAGGACAACTAGGGTTAGCGTCAGGACAACTTGGGTTAGCATCAGGACAACTAGGGTTAGCGTCAGGACAACTAGGGTTAGCGTCAGGACAACTAGGGTTAGCATCAGGACAACTAGGGTTAGCGTCAGGACAACTAGGGTTAGCGTCAGGACAAGTAGGGTTAGCGTCAGGACAACTAGGGTTAGCGCCAGGACAACTAGGGTTAGCGCCAGGACAACTAGGGATAGCGCCAGGAAAACTAGGGTTAGCGCCAGGACAACTAGGGTTAGCGCCAGGACAACTAGGGTTATCGCCAGGACAAATAGGGTTAGCGCCAGGACAACTAGGGTTAGCGCCAGGACAACTAGGGTTAGCATCAGGACAACTAGGGTTAGCGCCAGGACAACTAGGGTTAGCGCCAGGACAACTAGGGTTAGCGCCAGGACAACTAGGGTTAGCACCAGGACAACTAGGGTTAGCATCAGGACAACTAGGGTTAGCGTCAGGACAACTAGGGTTAGCACCAGGACAACTAGGGTTAGCATCAGGACAACTAGGGTTAGCGTCAGGATAACTCGGGTTAGCGTCAGGACTACTCGGGTAAGCGTCAGGACAACTCGGGTTAGCGTCAGGACAACTCGGGTTAGCGTCAGGACAACTCGGGTTAGCGTCAGGACAACTCGGGTTAGCGTCAGGACAACTCGGGTTAGCGTCAGGACAACTCGGGTTAGCGTCAGGACAACTAGGGTTAGCGTCAGGACTACTAGGGTTAGCGTCAGGACAACTCGGGTTTGCGTCAGGACAACTAGGGTTAGCGTCAGGACAACTTGGGTTAGCGTCAGGACAACTAGGGTTAGCGTCAGGACAACTAGGGTTAGCGTCAGGACAACTAGCGTTAGCGTCAGGACAACTAGGGTTAGAGTCAGGACAACTAGGGTTAGCGTCAGGACAACTAGGGTTAGCGTCAGGACAACTAGGTTTAGCGTGAGGACAACTAGGTTTAGCGTCAGAACAACTCGGGTTAGCGTCAGGACAACTAGGGTTAGCGTCAGGACAACTCGGGTTAGCGTCAGGACAACTAAAGTTAGCCTCAGGACAACTCGGGTTAGCGTCAGGACAACTCGGGTTAGCGTCAGGACAACTCGGGTTAGCGTCAGGACAACTAGGGTTAGCGTCAGGACAACTAGGGTTAGCATCAGGACAAGTAGGGTTAGCATCAGGACAACTAGGGTTAGCGTCAGGACAACTAGGGTTAGCGTCAGGACAACTAGGGTTAGCATCAGGACAACTAGGGTTAGCGTCAGGACAACTAGGGTTAGCGTCAGGACAACTAGGGTTAGCATCAGGACAAGTAGGGTTAGCGTCAGGACAACTAGGGTTAGCGTCAGGACAACTAGGGTTAGCGTCAGGACAACTAGGGTTAGCGTCAGGACAAGTAGGGTTAGCACCAGGACAACTAGGGTTAGCGCCAGGACAACTAGGGTTAGCGCCAGGACAACTAGGGATAGCGCCAGGACAACTAGGGTTAGCGCCAGGACAACTAGGGTTAGCACCAGGACAAATAGGGTTAGCGCCAGGACAACTAGGGTTAGCGCCAGGACAACTAGGGTTAGCGCCAGGACAACTAGGGTTAGCGCCAGGACAACTAGGGTTAGCGCCAGGACAACTAGGGTTTGCGTCAGGACAACTAGGGTTAGCGCCAGGACAACTAGGGTTAGCACCAGGACAACTAGGGTTAGCGTCAGGACAACTAGGGTTAGCGTCAGGACAACTAGGGTTAGCGCCAGGACAACTAGGGTTAGCGTCAGGACAACTAGGGTTAGCGTCAGGATAACTCGGGTTAGCGTCAGGACAACTAGGGTTAGCGGCAGGACAACTAGGGTTAGCGTCAGGACAACTCGGGTTAGCGGCAGGACAACTCGGGTTAGAGTCAGAACAACTCGGGTTAGCGTCAGGACAACTCGGGTTAGCGTCAGGACAACTCGGGTTAGCGTCAGGACTACTCGGGTAAGCGTCAGGACAACTAGGGTTAGCGTCAGGACAACTCGGGTTAGCGTCAGGACAACTCGGGTTAGCGTCAGGACAACTCGGGTTAGCGTCAGGACAACTCGGGTTAGCGTCAGGACAACTTGGGTTAGCGTCAGGACTACTAGGGTTAGCGTCAGGACAACTTGGGTTTGCGTCAGGACAACTAGGGTTAGCGTCAGGACAACTTGGGTTAGCGTCAGGACAACTAGGGTTAGCGTCAGGACAACTAGGGTTAGCGTCAGGACAACTAGGGTTAGCGTCAGGACGACTAGGGTTAGAGTCAGGACAACTAGGGTTAGCGTCAGGACAACTAGGTTTAGCGTCAGGACAACTAGGTTTAGCGTCAGGACGACTAGGGTTAGAGTCAGGACAACTAGGGTTAGCGTCAGGACAACTAGGTTTAGCGTCAGGACAACTAGGTTTAGCGTCAGAACAACTCGGGTTAGCGTCAGGACAACTAGGGTTAGCGTCAGGACAACTCGGGTTAGCGTAAGGACAACTCGGGTTAGCGTAAGGACAACTCAAGTTAGCCTCAGGACAACTCGTGTTAGCGTCAGGACAACTAGGGTTAGCGTCAGGACAACTAGGGTTAGCGCCAGGACAACTAGGGTTAGCGTCAGGACAACTAGGGTTAGCGTCAGGATAACTCGGGTTAGCGTCAGGACAACTAGGGTTAGCGGCAGGACAACTAGGGTTAGCGTCAGGACAACTCGGGTTAGCGGCAGGACAACTCGGGTTAGAGTCAGAACAACTCGGGTTAGCGTCAGGACAACTCGGGTTAGCGTCAGGACAACTCGGGTTAGCGTCAGGACTACTCGGGTAAGCGTCAGGACAACTAGGGTTAGCGTCAGGACAACTCGGGTTAGCGTCAGGACAACTCGGGTTAGCGTCAGGACAACTCGGGTTAGCGTCAGGACAACTCGGGTTAGCGTCAGGACAACTAGGGTTAGCGTCAGGACTACTAGGGTTAGCGTCAGGACAACTTGGGTTTGCGTCAGGACAACTAGGGTTAGCGTCAGGACAACTTGGGTTAGCGTCAGGACAACTAGGGTTAGCGTCAGGACAACTAGGGTTAGCGTCAGGACGACTAGGGTTAGCGTCAGGACGACTAGGGTTAGAGTCAGGACAACTAGGGTTAGCGTCAGGACAACTAGGTTTAGCGTCAGGACAACTAGGTTTAGCGTCAGAACAACTCGGGTTAGCGTCAGGACAACTAGGGTTAGCGTCAGGACAACTCGGGTTAGCGTAAGGACAACTCGGGTTAGCGTAAGGACAACTCAAGTTAGCCTCAGGACAACTCGTGTTAGCGTCAGGACAACTTGGGTTAGCGTCAGGACAACTAGGGTTAGCATCAGGACAAGTAGGGTTAGCGTCAGGACAAGTAGGGTTAGCGTCAGGACAACTAGGGTTAGCGTCAGGACAAATAGGGTTAGAGTCAGGACAACTAGGTTTAGCGTCAGGACAACTAGGTTTAGCGTCAGAACAACTCGGGTTAGCGTCAGGACAACTAGGGTTAGCGTCAGGACAACTCGGGTTAGCGTAAGGACAACTCAAGTTAGCCTCAGGACAACTCGGGTTAGCGTCAGGACAACTTGGGTTAGCGTCAGGACAACTAGGGTTAGCGTCAGGACAACTAGGGTTAGCGTCAGGACAACTAGGGTTAGAGTCAGGACAACTAGGGTTAGCGTCAGGACAAGTAGGGTTAGCACCAGGACAACTAGGGTTAGCGCCAGGACAACTAGGGTTAGCGCCAGGACAACTAGGGTTAGCGCCAGGACAACTAGGGTTAGCGCCAGGACAAATAGGGTTAGCGCCAGGACAACTAGGGTTAGCGCCAGGACAACTAGGGTTAGCGTCAGGACAACTAGGGTTAGCGCCAGGACAACTAGGGTTAGCGTCAGGACAACTAGGGTTAGCGCCAGGACAACTAGGGTTAGCGCCAGGACAACTAGGGTTAGCGTCAGGACAACTAGGGTTAGCGTCAGGACAACTAGGGTTAGCGCCAGGACAACTAGGGTTAGCGTCAGGACAACTAGGGTTAGCGTCAGGATAACTCGGGTTAGCGTCAGGACAACTAGGGTTAGCGTCAGGACAACTAGGGTTAGCGTCAGGACAACTCGGATTAGCGGCAGGACAACTCGGGTTAGAGTCAGAACAACTCGGGTTAGCGTCAGGACAACTCGGTTTAGCGTCAGGACAACTCGGGTTAGCGTCAGGACTACTCGGGTAAGCGTCAGGACAACTCGGGTTAGCGTCAGGACAACTCGGGTTAGCGTCAGATCAACTCGGGTTAGCGTCAGGACAACTCGGGTTAGCGTCAGGACAACTCGGGTTAGCGTCAGGACAACTCGGGTTAGCGTCAGGACAACTCGGGTTAGCGTCAGGACAACTCGGGTTAGCGTCAGGACAACTCGGGTTAGCGTCAGGACAACTAGGGTTAGCGTCAGGACAACTAGGGTTAGCGTCAGATCAACTCGGGTTAGCGTCAGGACAACTCGGGTAAGCGTCAGATCAACTCGGGTTAGCGTCAGGACAACTCGGGTTAGCGTCAGGACAACTCGGGTTAGCGTCAGGACAACTCGGGTTAGCGTCAGGACAACTCGGGTTAGCGTCAGGACAACTAGGGTTAGCGTCAGGACAACTCGGGTTAGCGTCAGGACAACTAGGGTTAGCGTCAGGACAACTCGGGTTAGCGTCAGGACAACTAGGGTTAGCGTCAGGACAACTAGGGTTAGCGTCAGGACAACTAGGGTTAGCGTCAGGACAACTAGGGTTAGCGTCAGGAAAACTAGGGTAAGCGTCAGGACAACTAGGGTTAGCGTCAGGACAACTAGGGTTAGCGTCAGGACAACTAGGGTTAGCGTCAGGACAACTTGGGTTAGCGTCAGGACAACTAGGGTTAGCGTCAGGACAACTAGGGTTAGCGTCAGGACAACTAGGGTTAGCGTCAGGACAACTTGGGTTAGCGTCAGGACAACTAGGGTTTGCGTCAGGACAACTAGGGTTAGCGTCAGGACAACTAGGGTTAGCGTCAGGACAACTAGGGTTAGCGTCAGGACAACTAGGGTTAGCGTGAGGACAACTAGGGTTAGCGTCAGGACAAGTAGGGTTAGCGTCAGGACAACTAGGGTTAGCGTCAGGACAACTAGGGTTAGCGTCAGGACAAGTAGGGTTAGCGTCAGGACAACTAGGGTTAGCGTCAGGACAACTAGGGTTAGCGTCAGGACAAGTAGGGTTAGCACCAGGACAACTAGGGTTAGCGCCAGGACAACTAGGGTTAGCGCCAGGACAACTAGGGATAGCGCCAGGAAAACTAGGGTTAGCGCCAGGACAACTAGGGTTAGCGCCAGGACAACTAGGGTTAGCGCCAGGACAAATAGGGTTAGCGCCAGGACAACTAGGGTTAGCGCCAGGACAACTAGGGTTAGCGTCAGGACAACTAGGGTTAGCGCCAGGACAACTAGGGTTAGCGTCAGGACAACTAGGGTTAGCGCCAGGACAACTAGGGTTAGCGCCAGGACAACTAGGGTTAGCGTCAGGACAACTAGGGTTAGCGTCAGGACAACTAGGGTTAGCGCCAGGACAACTAGGGTTAGCGTCAGTACAACTAGGGTTAGCGTCAGGATAACTCGGGTTAGCGGCAGGACAACTAGGGTTAGCGGCAGGACAACTAGGTTTAGCGTCAGGACAACTCGGGTTAGCGTCAGGACAACTCGGGTTAGCGTCAGAACAACTCGGGTTAGCGTCAGGACAACTCGGGTTAGCGTCAGGACAACTCGGGTTAGCGTCAGGACTACTCGGGTAAGCGTCAGGACAACTCGGGTTAGCGTCAGGACAACTCGGGTTAGCGTCAGGACAACTCGGGTTAGCGTCAGGACAACTCGGGTTAGCGTCAGGACTAAGAGGGTTAGCGTCAGGACAACTCGGGTTTGCGTCAGGACAACTAGGGTTAGCGTCAGGACAACTTGGGTTAGCGTCAGGACAACTAGGGTTAGCGTCAGGACAACTAGGGTTAGCGTCAGGACAACTAGCGTTAGCGTCAGGACAACTAGTGTTAGAGTCAGGACAACTAGGGTTAGCGTCAGGACAACTAGGGTTAGCGTCAGGACAACTAGGTTTAGCGCAAGGACAACTAGGGTTAGCGTCAGGACAACTAGGGTTAGCGTCAGGATAACTCGGGTTAGCGTCAGGACAACTAGGGTTAGCGGCAGGACAACTAGGTTTAGCGTCAGGACAACTCGGGTTAGCGTCAGGACAACTCGGGTTAGCGTCAGAACAACTCGGGTTAGCGTCAGGACAACTCGGGTTAGCGTCAGGACAACTCGGGTTAGCGTCAGGACTACTCGGGTAAGCGTCAGGACAACTCGGGTTAGCGTCAGGACAACTCGGGTTAGAGTCAGGACAACTCGGGTTAGCGTCAGGACAACTCAGGTTAGCGTCAGGACAACTCGGGTTAGCGTCAGGACAACTAGGGTTAGCGTCAGGACTAAGAGGGTTAGCGTCAGGACAACTCGGGTTTGCGTCAGGACAACTAGGGTTAGCGTCAGGACAACTTGGGTTAGCGTCAGGACAACTAGGGTTAGCGTCAGGACAACTAGCGTTAGCGTCAGGACAACTAGGGTTAGAGTCAGGACAACTAGGGTTAGCGTCAGGACAACTAGGGTTAGCGTCAGGACAACTAGGTTTAGCGTCAGGACAACTAGGTTTAGCGTCAGAACAACTCGGGTTAGCGTCAGGACAACTAGGGTTAGCGTCAGGACAACTCGGGTTAGCGTCAGGACAACTCAAGTTAGCCTCAGGACAACTCGGGTTAGCGTCAGGACAACTCGGGTTAGCGTCAGGACAACTAGGGTTAGCGTCAGGACAACTAGGGTTAGCGTCAGGACAACTAGGGTTAGCGTCAGGACAACTTGGGTTAGCGTCAGGACAACTAGGGTTAGCGTCAGGACAACTAGGGTTAGCGTCAGGACAACTAGGGTTAGCGTCAGGACAACTAGGGTTAGCGTCAGGACAACTAGGGTTAGCGTGAGGACAACTAGGGTTAGCGTCAGGACAAGTAGGGTTAGCATCAGGACAACTAGGGTTAGCGTCAGGACAACTAGGGTTAGCGTCAGGACAAGTAGGGTTAGCGTCAGGACAACTAGGGTTAGCGTCAGGACAACTAGGGTTAGCGTCAGGACAAGTAGGGTTAGCACCAGGACAACTAGGGTTAGCGCCAGGACAACTAGGGTTAGCGCCAGGACAACTAGGGATAGCACCAGGAAAACTAGGGTTAGCGCCAGGACAACTAGGGTTAGCGCCAGGACAACTAGGGTTAGCACCAGGACAAATAGGGTTAGCGCCAGGACAACTAGGGTTAGCGCCAGGACAACTAGGGTTAGCGTCAGGACAACTAGGGTTAGCGCCAGGACAACTAGGGTTAGCGTCAGGACAACTAGGGTTAGCGCCAGGACAACTAGGGTTAGCACCAGGACAACTAGGGTTAGCGTCAGGACAACTAGGGTTAGCGTCAGGACAACTAGGGTTAGCGCCAGGACAACTAGGGTTAGCGTCAGTACAACTAGGGTTAGCGTCAGGATAACTCGGGTTAGCGTCAGGACAACTAGGGTTAGCGGCAGGACAACTAGGGTTAGCGGCAGGACAACTAGGTTTAGCGTCAGGACAACTCGGGTTAGCGTCAGGACAACTCGGGTTAGCGTCAGAACAACTCGGGTTAGCGTCAGGACAACTCGGGTTAGCGTCAGGACAACTCGGGTTAGCGTCAGGACTACTCGGGTAAGCGTCAGGACAACTCGGGTTAGCGTCAGGACAACTCGGGTTAGCGTCAGGACAACTCGGGTTAGCGTCAGGACAACTCGGGTTAGCGTCAGGACAACTAGGGTTAGCGTCAGGACTAAGAGGGTTAGCGTCAGGACAACTCGGGTTTGCGTCAGGACAACTAGGGTTAGCGTCAGGACAACTTGGGTTAGCGTCAGGACAACTAGGGTTAGCGTCAGGACAACTAGGGTTAGCGTCAGGACAACTAGCGTTAGCGTCAGGACAACTAGGGTTAGAGTCAGGACAACTAGGGTTAGCGTCAGGACAACTAGGGTTAGCGTCAGGACAACTAGATTTAGCGCAAGGACAACTAGGGTTAGCGTCAGGACAACTAGGGTTAGCGTCAGGATAACTCGGGTTAGCGTCAGGACAACTAGGGTTAGCGGCAGGACAACTAGGTTTAGCGTCAGGACAACTCGGGTTAGCGTCAGGACAACTCGGGTTAGCGTCAGAACAACTCGGGTTAGCGTCAGGACAACTCGGGTTAGCGTCAGGACAACTCGGGTTAGCGTCAGGACTACTCGGGTAAGCGTCAGGACAACTCGGGTTAGCGTCAGGACAACTCGGGTTAGAGTCAGGACAACTCGGGTTAGCGTCAGGACAACTCGGGTTAGCGTCAGGACAACTCGGGTTAGCGTCAGGACAACTAGGGTTAGCGTCAGGACTAAGAGGGTTAGCGTCAGGACAACTCGGGTTTGCGTCAGGACAACTAGGGTTAGCGTCAGGACAACTTGGGTTAGCGTCAGGACAACTAGGGTTAGCGTCAGGACAACTAGGGTTAGCGTCAGGACAACTAGCGTTAGCGTCAGGACAACTAGGGTTAGAGTCAGGACAACTAGGGTTAGCGTCAGGACAACTAGGGTTAGCGTCAGGACAACTAGGTTTAGCGTCAGGACAACTAGGTTTAGCGTCAGAACAACTCGGGTTAGCGTCAGGACAACTCGGGTTAGCGTCAGGACAACTAGGGTTAGCATCAGGACTACTAGGGTTAGCGTCAGGACAACTCGGGTTTGCGTCAGGACAACTAGGGTTAGCGTCAGGACAACTTGGGTTAGCGTCAGGACAACTAGGGTTAGCGTCAGGACAACTAGGGTTAGCGTCAGGACAACTAGGGTTAGCGTCAGGACAACTAGGGTTAGCGTCAGGACAACTAGGTTTAGCGTCAGGACAACTAGGTTTAGCGTCAGAACAACTCGGGTTAGCGTCAGGACAACTAGGGTTAGCGTCAGGATAACTCGGGTTAGCGTAAGGACAACTCAAGTTAGCCTCAGGACAACTCGGGTTAGCGTCAGGACAACTTGGGTTAGCGTCAGGACAACTAGGGTTAGCGTCAGGACAACTAGGGTTAGAGTCAGGACAACTAGGGTTAGCGTCAGGACAACTAGGGTTAGCGTCAGGACAACTAGGTTTAGCGTCAGGACAACTAGGTTTAGCGTCAGAACAACTCGGGTTAGCGTCAGGACAACTAGGGTTAGCGTCAGGACAACTCGGGTTAGCGTCAGGACAACTCAAGTTAGCCTCAGGACAACTCGGGTTAGCGTCAGGACAACTCGGGTTAGCGTCAGGACAACTCGGGTTAGCGTCAGGACAACTCGGGTTAGCGTCAGATCAATTCGGGTTAGCGTCAGGACAACTCGGGTTAGCGTCAGGACAACTCGGGTTAGCGTCAGGACAACTCGGGTTAGCGTCAGGACAACTCGGGTTAGCGTCAGGACAACTAGGGTTAGCGTCAGGACAACTAGGGTTAGCGTCAGATCAACTCGGGTTAGCGTCAGGACAACTCGGGTTAGCGTCAGATCAACTCGGGTTAGCGTCAGGACAACTCGGGTTAGCGTCAGGACAACTCGGGTTAGCGTCAGGACAACTCGGGTTAGCGTCAGGACAACTCGGGTTAGCGTCAGGACAACTCGGGTTAGCGTCAGGACAACTAGGGTTAGCGTCAGGACAACTCGGGTTAGCGTCAGGACAACTAGGGTTAGCGTCAGGACAACTCGGGTTAGCGTCAGGACAACTAGGGTTAGCGTCAGGACAACTAGGGTTAGCGTCAGGACAACTAGGGTTAGCGTCAGGAAAACTAGGGTAAGCGTCAGGACAACTAGGGTTAGCGTCAGGACAACTAGGGTTAGCGTCAGGACAACTAGGGTTAGCGTCAGGACAACTAGGGTTAGCGTCAGGACAACTAGGGTTAGCGTCAAGACAACTTGGGTTAGCGTCAGGACAACTAGGGTTAGCGTCAGGACAACTAGGGTTAGCGTCAGGACAACTAGGGTTAGCGTCAGGACAACTTGGGTTAGCGTCAGGACAACTAGGGTTAGCGTCAGGACAACTAGGGTTAGCGTCAGGACAACTAGGGTTAGCATCAGGACAACTAGGGTTAGCGTCAGGACAACTAGGGTTAGCGTCAGGACAAGTAGGGTTAGCACCAGGACAACTAGGGTTAGCGCCAGGACAACTAGGGTTAGCATCAGGACTACTAGGGTTAGCGTCAGGACAACTCGGGTTTGCGTCAGGACAACTAGGGTTAGCGTCAGGACAACTTGGGTTAGCGTCAGGACAACTAGGGTTAGCGTCAGGACAACTAGGGTTAGCGTCAGGACAACTAGGGTTAGCGTCAGGACAACTAGGGTTAGCGTCAGGACAACTAGGTTTAGCGTCAGGACAACTAGGTTTAGCGTCAGAACAACTCGGGTTAGCGTCAGGACAACTAGGGTTAGCGTCAGGATAACTCGGGTTAGCGTAAGGACAACTCAAGTTAGCCTCAGGACAACTCGGGTTAGCGTCAGGACAACTTGGGTTAGCGTCAGGACAACTAGGGTTAGCGTCAGGACAACTAGGGTTAGAGTCAGGACAACTAGGGTTAGCGTCAGGACAACTAGGGTTAGCGTCAGGACAACTAGGTTTAGCGTCAGGACAACTAGGTTTAGCGTCAGAACAACTCGGGTTAGCGTCAGGACAACTAGGGTTAGCGTCAGGACAACTCGGGTTAGCGTCAGGACAACTCAAGTTAGCCTCAGGACAACTCGGGTTAGCGTCAGGACAACTCGGGTTAGCGTCAGGACAACTCGGGTTAGCGTCAGGACAACTCGGGTTAGCGTCAGATCAATTCGGGTTAGCGTCAGGACAACTCGGGTTAGCGTCAGGACAACTCGGGTTAGCGTCAGGACAACTCGGGTTAGCGTCAGGACAACTCGGGTTAGCGTCAGGACAACTAGGGTTAGCGTCAGGACAACTAGGGTTAGCGTCAGATCAACTCGGGTTAGCGTCAGGACAACTCGGGTTAGCGTCAGATCAACTCGGGTTAGCGTCAGGACAACTCGGGTTAGCGTCAGGACAACTCGGGTTAGCGTCAGGACAACTCGGGTTAGCGTCAGGACAACTCGGGTTAGCGTCAGGACAACTCGGGTTAGCGTCAGGACAACTAGGGTTAGCGTCAGGACAACTCGGGTTAGCGTCAGGACAACTAGGGTTAGCGTCAGGACAACTCGGGTTAGCGTCAGGACAACTAGGGTTAGCGTCAGGACAACTAGGGTTAGCGTCAGGACAACTAGGGTTAGCGTCAGGAAAACTAGGGTAAGCGTCAGGACAACTAGGGTTAGCGTCAGGACAACTAGGGTTAGCGTCAGGACAACTAGGGTTAGCGTCAGGACAACTAGGGTTAGCGTCAGGACAACTAGGGTTAGCGTCAAGACAACTTGGGTTAGCGTCAGGACAACTAGGGTTAGCGTCAGGACAACTAGGGTTAGCGTCAGGACAACTAGGGTTAGCGTCAGGACAACTTGGGTTAGCGTCAGGACAACTAGGGTTAGCGTCAGGACAACTAGGGTTAGCGTCAGGACAACTAGGGTTAGCATCAGGACAACTAGGGTTAGCGTCAGGACAACTAGGGTTAGCGTCAGGACAAGTAGGGTTAGCACCAGGACAACTAGGGTTAGCGCCAGGACAACTAGGGTTAGCGCCAGGACAACTAGGGATAGCGCCAGGAAAACTAGGGTTAGCGCCAGGACAACTAGGGTTAGCGCCAGGACAACTAGGGTTAGCGCCAGGACAAATAGGGTTAGCGCCAGGACAACTAGGGTTAGCGCCAGGACAACTAGGGTTAGCATCAGGACAACTAGGGTTAGCGCCAGGACAACTAGGGTTAGCGCCAGGACAACTAGGGTTAGCACCAGGACAACTAGGGTTAGCATCAGGACAACTAGGGTTAGCGTCAGGACAACTAGGGTTAGCACCAGGACAACTAGGGTTAGCATCAGGACAACTAGGGTTAGCGTCAGGATAACTCGGGTTAGCGTCAGAACAACTAGGGTTAGCGGCAGGACAACTAGGGTTAGCGTCAGGACAACTCGGGTTAGCGTCAGGACAACTCGGGTTAGCGTCAGAACAACTCGGGTTAGCGTCAGGACAACTCGGGTTAGCGTCAGGACAACTCGGGTTAGCGTCAGGACTACTCGGGTAAGCGTCAGGACAACTCGGGTTAGCGTCAGGACAACTCGGGTTAGCGTCAGGACAACTCGGGTTAGCGTCAGGACAACTCGGGTTAGCGTCAGGACAACTCGGGTTAGCGTCAGGACAACTCGGGTTAGCGTCAGGACAACTAGGGTTAGCGTCAGGACTACTAGGGTTAGCGTCAGGACAACTCGGGTTTGCGTCAGGACAACTAGGGTTAGCGTCAGGACAACTTGGGTTAGCGTCAGGACAACTAGGGTTAGCGTCAGGACAACTAGGGTTAGCGTCAGGACAACTAGCGTTAGCGTCAGGACAACTAGGGTTAGAGTCAGGACAACTAGGGTTAGCGTCAGGACAACTAGGGTTAGCGTCAGGACAACTAGGTTTAGCGTGAGGACAACTAGGTTTAGCGTCAGAACAACTCGGGTTAGCGTCAGGACAACTAGGGTTAGCGTCAGGACAACTAAAGTTAGCCTCAGGACAACTCGGGTTAGCGTCAGGACAACTCGGGTTAGCGTCAGGACAACTCGGGTTAGCGTCAGGACAACTAGGGTTAGCGTCAGGACAACTAGGGTTAGCATCAGGACAAGTAGGGTTAGCATCAGGACAACTAGGGTTAGCGTCAGGACAACTAGGGTTAGCGTCAGGACAACTAGGGTTAGCATCAGGACAACTAGGGTTAGCGTCAGGACAACTAGGGTTAGCGTCAGGACAACTAGGGTTAGCATCAGGACAAGTAGGGTTAGCGTCAGGACAACTAGGGTTAGCGTCAGGACAACTAGGGTTAGCGTCAGGACAACTAGGGTTAGCGTCAGGACAAGTAGGGTTAGCACCAGGACAACTAGGGTTAGCGCCAGGACAACTAGGGTTAGCGCCAGGACAACTCGGGTTAGCGTCAGGACAACTCGGGTTAGCGTCAGGACTACTCGGGTAAGCGTCAGGACAACTCGGGTTAGCGTCAGGACAACTCGGGTTAGCGTCAGGACAACTCGGGTTAGCGTCAGGACTACTCGGGTAAGCGTCAGGACAACTCGGGTTAGCGTCAGGACAACTCGGGTTAGCGTCAGGACAACTCGGGTTAGCGTCAGGACAACTCGGGTTAGCGTCAGGACAACTCGGGTTAGCGTCAGGACAACTCGGGTTAGCGTCAGGACAACTAGGGTTAGCGTCAGGACTACTAGGGTTAGCGTCAGGACAACTCGGGTTTGCGTCAGGACAACTAGGGTTAGCGTCAGGACAACTTGGGTTAGCGTCAGGACAACTAGGGTTAGCGTCAGGACAACTAGGGTTAGCGTCAGGACAACTAGCGTTAGCGTCAGGACAACTAGGGTTAGAGTCAGGACAACTAGGGTTAGCGTCAGGACAACTAGGGTTAGCGTCAGGACAACTAGGTTTAGCGTGAGGACAACTAGGTTTAGCGTCAGAACAACTCGGGTTAGCGTCAGGACAACTAGGGTTAGCGTCAGGACAACTAAAGTTAGCCTCAGGACAACTCGGGTTAGCGTCAGGACAACTCGGGTTAGCGTCAGGACAACTCGGGTTAGCGTCAGGACAACTAGGGTTAGCGTCAGGACAACTAGGGTTAGCATCAGGACAAGTAGGGTTAGCATCAGGACAACTAGGGTTAGCGTCAGGACAACTAGGGTTAGCGTCAGGACAACTAGGGTTAGCATCAGGACAACTAGGGTTAGCGTCAGGACAACTAGGGTTAGCGTCAGGACAACTAGGGTTAGCATCAGGACAAGTAGGGTTAGCGTCAGGACAACTAGGGTTAGCGTCAGGACAACTAGGGTTAGCGTCAGGACAACTAGGGTTAGCGTCAGGACAAGTAGGGTTAGCAACAGGACAACTAGGGTTAGCGCCAGGACAACTAGGGTTAGCGCCAGGACAACTAGGGATAGCGCCAGGACAACTAGGGTTAGCGCCAGGACAACTAGGGTTAGCACCAGGACAAATAGGGTTAGCGCCAGGACAACTAGGGTTAGCGCCAGGACAACTAGGGTTAGCGCCAGGACAACTAGGGTTAGCGCCAGGACAACTAGGGTTAGCGCCAGGACAACTAGGGTTAGCGTCAGGACAACTAGGGTTAGCGCCAGGACAACTAGGGTTAGCACCAGGACAACTAGGGTTAGCGTCAGGACAACTAGGGTTAGCGTCAGGACAACTAGGGTTAGCGCCAGGACAACTAGGGTTAGCGTCAGGACAACTAGGGTTAGCGTCAGGATAACTCGGGTTAGCGTCAGGACAACTAGGGTTAGCGGCAGGACAACTAGGGTTAGCGTCAGGACAACTCGGGTTAGCGGCAGGACAACTCGGGTTAGAGTCAGAACAACTCGGGTTAGCGTCAGGACAACTCGGGTTAGCGTCAGGACAACTCGGGTTAGCGTCAGGACTACTCGGGTAAGCGTCAGGACAACTAGGGTTAGCGTCAGGACAACTCGGGTTAGCGTCAGGACAACTCGGGTTAGCGTCAGGACAACTCGGGTTAGCGTCAGGACAACTCGGGTTAGCGTCAGGACAACTTGGGTTAGCGTCAGGACAACTTGGGTTTGCGTCAGGACAACTAGGGTTAGCGTCAGGACAACTTGGGTTAGCGTCAGGACAACTAGGGTTAGCGTCAGGACAACTAGGGTTAGCGTCAGGACAACTAGGGTTAGCGTCAGGACGACTAGGGTTAGAGTCAGGACAACTAGGGTTAGCGTCAGGACAACTAGGTTTAGCGTCAGGACAACTAGGTTTAGCGTCAGAACAACTCGGGTTAGCGTCAGGACAACTAGGGTTAGCGTCAGGACAACTCGGGTTAGCGTAAGAACAACTCGGGTTAGCGTAAGGACAACTCAAGTTAGCCTCAGGACAACTCGTGTTAGCGTCAGGACAACTAGGGTTAGCGTCAGGACAACTAGGGTTAGCGCCAGGACAACTAGGGTTAGCGTCAGGACAACTAGGGTTAGCGTCAGGATAACTCGGGTTAGCGTCAGGACAACTAGGGTTAGCGGCAGGACAACTAGGGTTAGCGTCAGGACAACTCGGGTTAGCGGCAGGACAACTCGGGTTAGAGTCAGAACAACTCGGGTTAGCGTCAGGACAACTCGGGTTAGCGTCAGGACAACTCGGGTTAGCGTCAGGACTACTCGGGTAAGCGTCAGGACAACTAGGGTTAGCGTCAGGACAACTCGGGTTAGCGTCAGGACAACTCGGGTTAGCGTCAGGACAACTCGGGTTAGCGTCAGGACAACTCGGGTTAGCGTCAGGACAACTAGGGTTAGCGTCAGGACTACTAGGGTTAGCGTCAGGACAACTTGGGTTTGCGTCAGGACAACTAGGGTTAGCGTCAGGACAACTTGGGTTAGCGTCAGGACAACTAGGGTTAGCGTCAGGACAACTAGGGTTAGCGTCAGGACAACTAGGGTTAGCGTCAGGACGACTAGGGTTAGAGTCAGGACAACTAGGGTTAGCGTCAGGACAACTAGGTTTAGCGTCAGGACAACTAGGTTTAGCGTCAGAACAACTCGGGTTAGCGTCAGGACAACTAGGGTTAGCGTCAGGACAACTCGGGTTAGCGTAAGGACAACTCGGGTTAGCGTAAGGACAACTCAAGTTAGCCTCAGGACAACTCGTGTTAGCGTCAGGACAACTTGGGTTAGCGTCAGGACAACTAGGGTTAGCATCAGGACAAGTAGGGTTAGCGTCAGGACAAGTAGGGTTAGCGTCAGGACAACTAGAGTTAGCGTCAGGACAAATAGGGTTAGAGTCAGGACAACTAGGTTTAGCGTCAGGACAACTAGGTTTAGCGTCAGAACAACTCGGGTTAGCGTCAGGACAACTAGGGTTAGCGTCAGGACAACTCGGGTTAGCGTAAGGACAACTCAAGTTAGCCTCAGGACAACTCGGGTTAGCGTCAGGACAACTTGGGTTAGCGTCAGGACAACTAGGGTTAGCGTCAGGACAACTAGGGTTAGCGTCAGGACAACTAGGGTTAGAGTCAGGACAACTAGGGTTAGCGTCAGGACAAGTAGGGTTAGCACCAGGACAACTAGGGTTAGCGCCAGGACAACTAGGGTTAGCGCCAGGACAACTAGGGTTAGCGCCAGGACAACTAGGGTTAGCGCCAGGACAACTAGGGTTAGCGCCAGGACAACTAGGGTTAGCGTCAGGACAACTAGGGTTAGCGCCAGGACAACTAGGGTTAGCGTCAGGACAACTAGGGTTAGCGCCAGGACAACTAGGGTTAGCGCCAGGACAACTAGGGTTAGCGTCAGGACAACTAGGGTTAGCGTCAGGACAACTAGGGTTAGCGCCAGGACAACTAGGGTTAGCGTCAGGACAACTAGGGTTAGCGTCAGGATAACTCGGGTTAGCGTCAGGACAACTAGGGTTAGCGTCAGGACAACTAGGGTTAGCGTCAGGACAACTCGGGTTAGCGGCAGGACAACTCGGGTTAGAGTCAGAACAACTCGGGTTAGCGTCAGGACAACTCGGTTTAGCGTCAGGACAACTCGGGTTAGCGTCAGGACTACTCGGGTAAGCGTCAGGACAACTCGGGTTAGCGTCAGGACAACTCGGGTTAGCGTCAGATCAACTCGGGTTAGCGTCAGGACAACTCGGGTTAGCGTCAGGACAACTCGGGTTAGCGTCAGGACAACTCGGGTTAGCGTCAGGACAACTCGGGTTAGCGTCAGGACAACTCGGGTTAGCGTCAGGACAACTCGGGTTAGCGTCAGGACAACTAGGGTTAGCGTCAGGACAACTAGGGTTAGCGTCAGATCAACTCGGGTTAGCGTCAGGACAACTCGGGTAAGCGTCAGATCAACTCGGGTTAGCGTCAGGACAACTCGGGTTAGCGTCAGGACAACTCGGGTTAGCGTCAGGACAACTCGGGTTAGCGTCAGGACAACTCGGGTTAGCGTCAGGACAACTAGGGTTAGCGTCAGGACAACTCGGGTTAGCGTCAGGACAACTAGGGTTAGCGTCAGGACAACTCGGGTTAGCGTCAGGACAACTAGGGTTAGCGTCAGGACAACTAGGGTTAGCGTCAGGACAACTAGGGTTAGCGTCAGGACAACTAGGGTTAGCGTCAGGAAAACTAGGGTAAGCGTCAGGACAACTAGGGTTAGCGTCAGGACAACTAGGGTTAGCGTCAGGACAACTAGGGTTAGCGTCAGGACAACTTGGGTTAGCGTCAGGACAACTAGGGTTAGCGTCAGGACAACTAGGGTTAGCGTCAGGACAACTAGGGTTAGCGTCAGGACAACTTGGGTTAGCGTCAGGACAACTAGGGTTTGCGTCAGGACAACTAGGGTTAGCGTCAGGACAACTAGGGTTAGCGTCAGGACAACTAGGGTTAGCGTCAGGACAACTAGGGTTAGCGTGAGGACAACTAGGGTTAGCGTCAGGACAAGTAGGGTTAGCATCAGGACAACTAGGGTTAGCGTCAGGACAACTAGGGTTAGCGTCAGGACAAGTAGGGTTAGCGTCAGGACAACTAGGGTTAGCGTCAGGACAACTAGGGTTAGCGTCAGGACAAGTAGGGTTAGCACCAGGACAACTAGGGTTAGCGCCAGGACAACTAGGGTTAGCGCCAGGACAACTAGGGATAGCGCCAGGAAAACTAGGGTTAGCGCCAGGACAACTAGGGTTAGCGCCAGGACAACTAGGGTTAGCGCCAGGACAAATAGGGTTAGCGCCAGGACAACTAGGGTTAGCGCCAGGACAACTAGGGTTAGCGTCAGGACAACTAGGGTTAGCGCCAGGACAACTAGGGTTAGCGTCAGGACAACTAGGGTTAGCGCCAGGACAACTAGGGTTAGCGCCAGGACAACTAGGGTTAGCGTCAGGACAACTAGGGTTAGCGTCAGGACAACTAGGGTTAGCGCCAGGACAACTAGGGTTAGCGTCAGTACAACTAGGGTTAGCGTCAGGATAACTCGGGTTAGCGGCAGGACAACTAGGGTTAGCGGCAGGACAACTAGGTTTAGCGTCAGGACAACTCGGGTTAGCGTCAGGACAACTCGGGTTAGCGTCAGAACAACTCGGGTTAGCGTCAGGACAACTCGGGTTAGCGTCAGGACAACTCGGGTTAGCGTCAGGACTACTCGGGTAAGCGTCAGGACAACTCGGGTTAGCGTCAGGACAACTCGGGTTAGCGTCAGGACAACTCGGGTTAGCGTCAGGACAACTCGGGTTAGCGTCAGGACTAAGAGGGTTAGCGTCAGGACAACTCGGGTTTGCGTCAGGACAACTAGGGTTAGCGTCAGGACAACTTGGGTTAGCGTCAGGACAACTAGGGTTAGCGTCAGGACAACTAGGGTTAGCGTCAGGACAACTAGCGTTAGCGTCAGGACAACTAGGGTTAGAGTCAGGACAACTAGGGTTAGCGTCAGGACAACTAGGGTTAGCGTCAGGACAACTAGGTTTAGCGCAAGGACAACTAGGGTTAGCGTCAGGACAACTAGGGTTAGCGTCAGGATAACTCGGGTTAGCGTCAGGACAACTAGGGTTAGCGGCAGGACAACTAGGTTTAGCGTCAGGACAACTCGGGTTAGCGTCAGGACAACTCGGGTTAGCGTCAGAACAACTCGGGTTAGCGTCAGGACAACTCGGGTTAGCGTCAGGACAACTCGGGTTAGCGTCAGGACTACTCGGGTAAGCGTCAGGACAACTCGGGTTAGCGTCAGGACAACTCGGGTTAGAGTCAGGACAACTCGGGTTAGCGTCAGGACAACTCGGGTTAGCGTCAGGACAACTAGGGTTAGCGTCAGGACTAAGAGGGTTAGCGTCAGGACAACTCGGGTTTGCGTCAGGACAACTAGGGTTAGCGTCAGGACAACTTGGGTTAGCGTCAGGACAACTAGGGTTAGCGTCAGGACAACTAGGGTTAGCGTCAGGACAACTAGCGTTAGCGTCAGGACAACTAGGGTTAGAGTCAGGACAACTAGGGTTAGCGTCAGGACAACTAGGGTTAGCGTCAGGACAACTAGGTTTAGCGTCAGGACAACTAGGTTTAGCGTCAGAACAACTCGGGTTAGCGTCAGGACAACTAGGGTTAGCGTCAGGACAACTCGGGTTAGCGTCAGGACAACTCAAGTTAGCCTCAGGACAACTCGGGTTAGCGTCAGGACAACTCGGGTTAGCGTCAGGACAACTAGGGTTAGCGTCAGGACAACTAGGGTTAGCGTCAGGACAACTTGGGTTAGCGTCAGGACAACTAGGGTTAGCGTCAGGACAACTAGGGTTAGCGTCAGGACAACTAGGGTTAGCGTCAGGACAACTAGGGTTAGCGTCAGGACAACTAGGGTTAGCGTGAGGACAACTAGGGTTAGCGTCAGGACAAGTAGGGTTAGCATAAGGACAACTAGGGTTAGCGTCAGGACAACTAGGGTTAGCGTCAGGACAAGTAGGGTTAGCGTCAGGACAACTAGGGTTAGCGTCAGGACAACTAGGGTTAGCGTCAGGACAAGTAGGGTTAGCACCAGGACAACTAGGGTTAGCGCCAGGACAACTAGGGTTAGCGCCAGGACAACTAGGGATAGCACCAGGAAAACTAGGGTTAGCGCCAGGACAACTAGGGTTAGCGCCAGGACAACTAGGGTTAGCACCAGGACAAATAGGGTTAGCGCCAGGACAACTAGGGTTAGCGCCAGGACAACTAGGGTTAGCGTCAGGACAACTAGGGTTAGCGCCAGGACAACTAGGGTTAGCGTCAGGACAACTAGGGTTAGCGCCAGGACAACTAGGGTTAGCACCAGGACAACTAGGGTTAGCGTCAGGACAACTAGGGTTAGCGTCAGGACAACTAGGGTTAGCGCCAGGACAACTAGGGTTAGCGTCAGTACAACTAGGGTTAGCGTCAGGATAACTCGGGTTAGCGTCAGGACAACTAGGGTTAGCGGCAGGACAACTAGGTTTAGCGTCAGGACAACTCGGGTTAGCGTCAGGACAACTCGGGTTAGCGTCAGAACAACTCGGGTTAGCGTCAGGACAACTCGGGTTAGCGTCAGGACAACTCGGGTTAGCGTCAGGACTACTCGGGTAAGCGTCAGGACAACTCGGGTTAGCGTCAGGACAACTCGGGTTAGCGTCAGGACAACTCGGGTTAGCGTCAGGACAACTCGGGTTAGCGTCAGGACAACTAGGGTTAGCGTCAGGACTAAGAGGGTTAGCGTCAGGACAACTCGGGTTTGCGTCAGGACAACTAGGGTTAGCGTCAGGACAACTTGGGTTAGCGTCAGGACAACTAGGGTTAGCGTCGGAACAACTAGGGTTAGCGTCAGGACAACTAGCGTTAGCGTCAGGACAACTAGGGTTAGAGTCAGGACAACTAGGGTTAGCGTCAGGACAACTAGGGTTAGCGTCAGGACAACTAGGTTTAGCGCAAGGACAACTAGGGTTAGCGTCAGGACAACTAGGGTTAGCGTCAGGATAACTCGGGTTAGCGTCAGGACAACTAGGGTTAGCGGCAGGACAACTAGGTTTAGCGTCAGGACAACTCGGGTTAGCGTCAGGACAACTCGGGTTAGCGTCAGAACAACTCGGGTTAGCGTCAGGACAACTCGGGTTAGCGTCAGGACAACTCGGGTTAGCGTCAGGACTACTCGGGTAAGCGTCAGGACAACTCGGGTTAGCGTCAGGACAACTCGGGTTAGAGTCAGGACAACTCGGGTTAGCGTCAGGACAACTCGGGTTAGCGTCAGGACAACTCGGGTTAGCGTCAGGACAACTAGGGTTAGCGTCAGGACAACTCGGGTTTGCGTCAGGACAACTAGGGTTAGCGTCAGGACAACTTGGGTTAGCGTCAGGACAACTAGGGTTAGCGTCAGGACAACTAGGGTTAGCGTCAGGACAACTAGGGTTAGCGTCAGGACAACTAGCGTTAGCGTCAGGACAACTAGGGTTAGAGTCAGGACAACTAGGGTTAGCGTCAGGACAACTAGGTTTAGCGTCAGGACAACTAGGTTTAGCGTCAGAACAACTCGGGTTAGCGTCAGGACAACTAGGGTTAGCGTCAGGACAACTCGGGTTAGCGTCAGGACAACTCGGGTTAGCGTCAGGACAACTCAAGTTAGCCTCAGGACAACTCGGGTTAGCGTCAGGACAACTCGGGTTAGCGTCAGGACAACTCGGGTTAGCGTCAGGACAACTCGGGTTAGCGTCAGATCAACTCGGGTTAGCGTCAGGACAACTCGGGTTAGCGTCAGGACAACTAGGGTTAGCGTCAGGACAACTAGGGTTAGCGTCAGGACAACTAGGGTTAGCGTCAGGACAACTAGGGTTAGCGTCAGGAAAACTAGGGTAAGCGTCAGGACAACTAGGGTTAGCGTCAGGACAACTAGGGTTAGCGTCAGGACAACTAGGGTTAGCGTCAGGACAACTAGGGTTAGCGTCAGGACAACTAGGGTTAGCGTCAGGACAACTAGGGTTAGCGTCAGGACAACTTGGGTTAGCGTCAGGACAACTAGGGTTAGCGTCAGGACAACTAGGGTTAGCGTCAGGACAACTAGGGTTAGCGTCAGGACAACTAGGGTTAGCGTCAGGACAACTAGGGTTAGCGTCAGGACAACTAGGGTTAGCGCCAGGACAACTAGGGTTAGCGTCAGTACAACTAGGGTTAGCGTCAGGATAACTCGGGTTAGCGTCAGGACAACTAGGGTTAGCGGCAGGACAACTAGGTTTAGCGTCAGGACAACTCGGGTTAGCGTCAGGACAACTCGGGTTAGCGTCAGAACAACTCGGGTTAGCGTCAGGACAACTCGGGTTAGCGTCAGGACAACTCGGGTTAGCGTCAGGACTACTCGGGTAAGCGTCAGGACAACTCGGGTTAGCGTCAGGACAACTCGGGTTAGCGTCAGGACAACTCGGGTTAGCGTCAGGACAACTCGGGTTAGCGTCAGGACAACTAGGGTTAGCGTCAGGACTAAGAGGGTTAGCGTCAGGACAACTCGGGTTTGCGTCAGGACAACTAGGGTTAGCGTCAGGACAACTTGGGTTAGCGTCAGGACAACTAGGGTTAGCGTCAGGACAACTAGGGTTAGCGTCAGGACAACTAGCGTTAGCGTCAGGACAACTAGGGTTAGAGTCAGGACAACTAGGGTTAGCGTCAGGACAACTAGGGTTAGCGTCAGGACAACTAGGTTTAGCGCAAGGACAACTAGGGTTAGCGTCAGGACAACTAGGGTTAGCGTCAGGATAACTCGGGTTAGCGTCAGGACAACTAGGGTTAGCGGCAGGACAACTAGGTTTAGCGTCAGGACAACTCGGGTTAGCGTCAGGACAACTCGGGTTAGCGTCAGAACAACTCGGGTTAGCGTCAGGACAACTCGGGTTAGCGTCAGGACAACTCGGGTTAGCGTCAGGACTACTCGGGTAAGCGTCAGGACAACTCGGGTTAGCGTCAGGACAACTCGGGTTAGAGTCAGGACAACTCGGGTTAGCGTCAGGACAACTCGGGTTAGCGTCAGGACAACTCGGGTTAGCGTCAGGACAACTAGGGTTAGCGTCAGGACTAAGAGGGTTAGCGTCAGGACAACTCGGGTTTGCGTCAGGACAACTAGGGTTAGCGTCAGGACAACTTGGGTTAGCGTCAGGACAACTAGGGTTAGCATCAGGACAACTAGGGTTAGCGTCAGGACAACTAGCGTTAGCGTCAGGACAACTAGGGTTAGAGTCAGGACAACTAGGGTTAGCGTCAGGACAACTAGGGTTAGCGTCAGGACAACTAGGTTTAGCGTCAGGACAACTAGGTTTAGCGTCAGAACAACTCGGGTTAGCGTCAGGACAACTAGGGTTAGCGTCAGGACAACTCGGGTTAGCGTCAGGACAACTCAAGTTAGCCTCAGGACAACTCGGGTTAGCGTCAGGACAACTCGGGTTAGCGTCAGGACAACTCGGGTTAGCGTCAGGACAACTCGGGTTAGCGTCAGATCAACTCGGGTTAGCGTCAGGACAACTCGGGTTAGCGTCAGGACAACTAGGGTTAGCGTCAGGACTAAGAGGGTTAGCGTCAGGACAACTCGGGTTTGCGTCAGGACAACTAGGGTTAGCGTCAGGACAACTTGGGTTAGCGTCAGGACAACTAGGGTTAGCGTCAGGACAACTAGGGTTAGCGTCAGGACAACTAGCGTTAGCGTCAGGACAACTAGGGTTAGAGTCAGGACAACTAGGGTTAGCGTCAGGACAACTAGGGTTAGCGTCAGGACAACTAGGTTTAGCGCAAGGACAACTAGGGTTAGCGTCAGGACAACTAGGGTTAGCGTCAGGATAACTCGGGTTAGCGTCAGGACAACTAGGGTTAGCGGCAGGACAACTAGGTTTAGCGTCAGGACAACTCGGGTTAGCGTCAGGACAACTCGGGTTAGCGTCAGAACAACTCGGGTTAGCGTCAGGACAACTCGGGTTAGCGTCAGGACAACTCGGGTTAGCGTCAGGACTACTCGGGTAAGCGTCAGGACAACTCGGGTTAGCGTCAGGACAACTCGGGTTAGAGTCAGGACAACTCGGGTTAGCGTCAGGACAACTCGGGTTAGCGTCAGGACAACTCGGGTTAGCGTCAGGACAACTAGGGTTAGCATCCGGACTAAGAGGGTTAGCGTCAGGACAACTCGGGTTTGCGTCAGGACAACTAGGGTTAGCGTCAGGACAACTTGGGTTAGCGTCAGGACAACTAGGGTTAGCGTCAGGACAACTAGGGTTAGCGTCAGGACAACTAGCGTTAGCGTCAGGACAACTAGGGTTAGAGTCAGGACAACTAGGGTTAGCGTCAGGACAACTAGGGTTAGCGTCAGGACAACTAGGTTTAGCGTCAGGACAACTAGGTTTAGCGTCAGAACAACTCGGGTTAGCGTCAGGACAACTAGGGTTAGCGTCAGGACAACTCGGGTTAGCGTCAGGACAACTCAAGTTAGCCTCAGGACAACTCGGGTTAGCGTCAGGACAACTCGGGTTAGCGTCAGGACAACTCGGGTTAGCGTCAGGACAACTCGGGTTAGCGTCAGATCAACTCGGGTTAGCGTCAGGACAACTCGGGTTAGCGTCAGGACAACTCGGGTTAGCGTCAGGACAACTCGGGTTAGCGTCAGGACAACTCGGGTTAGCGTCAGGACAACTCGGGTCAGCGTCAGGACAACTAGGGTTAGCGTCAGGACAACTCGGGTTAGCGTCAGGACAACTAGGGTTAGCGTCAGGACAACTAGGGTTAGCGTCAGGACAACTCGGGTTAGCGTCAGGACAACTAGGGTTAGCGTCAGGACAACTAGGGTTAGCGTCAGGACAACTAGGGTTAGCGTCAGGAAAACTAGGGTAAGCGTCAGGACAACTAGGGTTAGCGTCAGGACAACTAGGGTTAGCGTCAGGACAACTAGGGTTAGCGTCAGGACAACTAGGGTTAGCGTCAGGACAACTAGGGTTAGCGTCAGGACAACTTGGGTTAGCGTCAGGACAACTAGGGTTAGCGTCAGGACAACTAGGGTTAGCGTCAGGACAACTAGGGTTAGCGTCAGGACAACTAGGGTTAGCGCCAGGACAACTAGGGTTAGCACCAGGACAACTAGGGTTAGCGTCAGGACAACTAGGGTTAGCGCCAGGACAACTAGGGTTAGCGCCAGGACAACTAGGGTTAGCGTCAGTACAACTAGGGTTAGCGTCAGGATAACTCGGGTTAGCGTCAGGACAACTAGGGTTAGCGGCAGGACAACTAGGTTTAGCGTCAGGACAACTCGGGTTAGCGTCAGGACAACTCGGGTTAGCGTCAGAACAACTCGGGTTAGCGTCAGGACAACTCGGGTTAGCGTCAGGACAACTCGGGTTAGCGTCAGGACTACTCGGGTAAGCGTCAGGACAACTCGGGTTAGCGTCAGGACAACTCGGGTTAGCGTCAGGACAACTCGGGTTAGCGTCAGGACAACTCGGGTTAGCGTCAGGACAACTAGGGTTAGCGTCAGGACTAAGAGGGTTAGCGTCAGGACAACTCGGGTTTGCGTCAGGACAACTAGGGTTAGCGTCAGGACAACTTGGGTTAGCGTCAGGACAACTAGGGTTAGCGTCAGGACAACTAGGGTTAGCGTCAGGACAACTAGCGTTAGCGTCAGGACAACTAGGGTTAGAGTCAGGACAACTAGGGTTAGCGTCAGGACAACTAGGGTTAGCGTCAGGACAACTAGGTTTAGCGCAAGGACAACTAGGGTTAGCGTCAGGACAACTAGGGTTAGCGTCAGGATAACTCGGGTTAGCGTCAGGACAACTAGGGTTAGCGGCAGGACAACTAGGTTTAGCGTCAGGACAACTCGGGTTAGCGTCAGGACAACTCGGGTTAGCGTCAGAACAACTCGGGTTAGCGTCAGGACAACTCGGGTTAGCGTCAGGACAACTCGGGTTAGCGTCAGGACTACTCGGGTAAGCGTCAGGACAACTCGGGTTAGCGTCAGGACAACTCGGGTTAGAGTCAGGACAACTCGGGTTAGCGTCAGGACAACTCGGGTTAGCGTCAGGACAACTCGGGTTAGCGTCAGGACAACTAGGGTTAGCGTCAGGACTAAGAGGGTTAGCGTCAGGACAACTCGGGTTTGCGTCAGGACAACTAGGGTTAGCGTCAGGACAACTTGGGTTAGCGTCAGGACAACTAGGGTTAGCATCAGGACAACTAGGGTTAGCGTCAGGACAACTAGCGTTAGCGTCAGGACAACTAGGGTTAGAGTCAGGACAACTAGGGTTAGCGTCAGGACAACTAGGGTTAGCGTCAGGACAACTAGGTTTAGCGTCAGGACAACTAGGTTTAGCGTCAGAACAACTCGGGTTAGCGTCAGGACAACTAGGGTTAGCGTCAGGACAACTCGGGTTAGCGTCAGGACAACTCAAGTTAGCCTCAGGACAACTCGGGTTAGCGTCAGGACAACTCGGGTTAGCGTCAGGACAACTCGGGTTAGCGTCAGGACAACTCGGGTTAGCGTCAGATCAACTCGGGTTAGCGTCAGGACAACTCGGGTTAGCGTCAGGACAACTCGGGTTAGCGTCAGGACAACTCGGGTTAGCGTCAGGACAACTCGGGTTAGCGTCAGGACAACTAGGGTTAGCGTCAGGACAACTCGGGTTAGCGTCAGGACAACTAGGGTTAGCGTCAGGACAACTAGGGTTAGCGTCAGGACAACTTGGGTTAGCGTCAGGACAACTAGGGTTAGCGTCAGGACAACTAGGGTTAGCGTCAGGACAACTAGGGTTAGCGTCAGGACAACTACGGTTAGCGTCAGGACAACTAGGGTTAGCGTGAGGACAACTAGGGTTAGCGTCAGGACAAGTAGGGTTAGCGTCAGGACAAGTAGGGTTAGCATCAGGACAACTAGGGTTAGCGTCAGGACAACTAGGGTTAGCGTCAGGACAAGTAGGGTTAGCGTCAGGACAAGTAGGGTTAGCGTCAGGACACCTAGGGTTAGCGTCAGGACAACTAGGGTTAGCGTCAGGACAACTAGGGTTAGCGTCAGGACAACTAGGGTTAGCGTCAGGACAACTAGGGTTAGCGTCAGGACAAGTAGGGTTAGCATCAGGACAACTAGGGTTAGCGTCAGGACAACTAGGGTTATCCTCAGGACAAGTAGGGTTAGCGTCAGGACAACTAGGGTTAGCGTCAGGACAACTAGGGTTAGCGTCAGGACAACTAGGGTTAGCGTCAGGACATGTAGGGTTAGCGTCAGGACAAGTAGGGTTAGCGTCAGGACAACTAGGGTTAGCGTCAGGACAACTAGGGTTAGCGTCAGGACAAGTAGGTTTAGCATCAGGACAAGTAGGGTTAGCGTCAGGACAACCAGGGTTAGCGTCAGGACAACTAGGGTTAGCGTCAGGACAACTAGGGTTAGCGTCAGGACAACTAGGGTTAGCGTCAGGACAACTAGGGTTAGCGTCAGGACAACTAGGGTTAGCGTCAGGACAAGAAGGGTTAGCGTCAGTACAAGTAGGGTTAGCGTCAGGAAAAGTAGGGTTAGCGTCAGGACAAGTAGGGTTAGCGTCAGGACAACTAGGGTTAGCGTCAGGACAACTAGGCTTAGCGTCAGGACAAGTAGGGTTAGCGTCAGGACATGTAGGGTTAGCGTCAGGACAACTAGGGTTAGCGTCAGGACAAGTAAGGTTAGCGTCAGGACAAGTAGGGTTAGCGTCAGGACAACTAGGGTTAGCGTCAGGACAACTAGGGTTAGCGTCAGGACAACTAGGGTTAGCGTCAGGACAAGTAGGGTTAGCGTCAGGACAACTAGATTTGGCATCAGGACAACTAGGGTTAGCGTCAGGACAACTAGGTTTAGCGTCAGAACAACTCGGGTTAGCGTCAGGACAACTAGGGTTAGCGTCAGGACAACTCGGGTTAGCGTCAGGACAACTCAAGTTAGCCTCAGGACAACTCGGGTTAGCGTCAGGACAACTCGGGTTAGCGTCAGGACAACTCGGGTTAGCGTCAGGACAACTCGGGTTAGCGTCAGATCAACTCGGGTTAGCGTCAGGACAACTCGGGTTAGCGTCAGCACAACTAGGGTTAGCGTCAGGACTAAGAGGGTTAGCGTCAGGACAACTCGGGTTTGCGTCAGGACAACTAGGGTTAGCGTCAGGACAACTTGGGTTAGCGTCAGGACAACTAGGGTTAGCGTCAGGACAACTAGGGTTAGCGTCAGGACAACTAGCGTTAGCGTCAGGACAACTAGGGTTAGAGTCAGGACAACTAGGGTTAGCGTCAGGACAACTAGGGTTAGCGTCAGGACAACTAGGTTTAGCGCAAGGACAACTAGGGTTAGCGTCAGGACAACTAGGGTTAGCGTCAGGATAACTCGGGTTAGCGTCAGGACAACTAGGGTTAGCGGCAGGACAACTAGGTTTAGCGTCAGGACAACTCGGGTTAGCGTCAGGACAACTCGGGTTAGCGTCAGAACAACTCGGGTTAGCGTCAGGACAACTCGGGTTAGCGTCAGGACAACTCGGGTTAGCGTCAGGACTACTCGGGTAAGCGTCAGGACAACTCGGGTTAGCGTCAGGACAACTCGGGTTAGAGTCAGGACAACTCGGGTTAGCGTCAGGACAACTCGGGTTAGCGTCAGGACAACTCGGGTTAGCGTCAGGACAACTAGGGTTAGCGTCAGGACTAAGAGGGTTAGCGTCAGGACAACTCGGGTTTGCGTCAGGACAACTAGGGTTAGCGTCAGGACAACTTGGGTTAGCGTCAGGACAACTAGGGTTAGCGTCAGGACAACTAGGGTTAGCGTCAGGACAACTAGCGTTAGCGTCAGGACAACTAGGGTTAGAGTCAGGACAACTAGGGTTAGCGTCAGGACAACTAGGGTTAGCGTCAGGACAACTAGGTTTAGCGTCAGGACAACTAGGTTTAGCGTCAGAACAACTCGGGTTAGCGTCAGGACAACTAGGGTTAGCGTCAGGACAACTCGGGTTAGCGTCAGGACAACTCAAGTTAGCCTCAGGACAACTCGGGTTAGCGTCAGGACAACTCGGGTTAGCGTCAGGACAACTCGGGTTAGCGTCAGGACAACTCGGGTTAGCGTCAGATCAACTCGGGTTAGCGTCAGGACAACTCGGGTTAGCGTCAGGACAACTCGGGTTAGCGTCAGGACAACTCGGGTTAGCGTCAGGACAACTCGGGTTAGCGTCAGGACAACTCGGGTTAGCGTCAGGACAACTAGGGTTAGCGTCAGGACAACTCGGGTTAGCGTCAGGACAACTAGGGTTAGCGTCAGGACAACTAGGGTTAGCGTCAGGACAACTCGGGTTAGCGTCAGGACAACTAGGGTTAGCGTCAGGACAACTAGGGTTAGCGTCAGGACAACTAGGGTTAGCGTCAGGACAACTAGGGTTAGCGTCAGGAAAACTAGGGTAAGCGTCAGGACAACTAGGGTTAGCGTCAGGACAACTAGGGTTAGCGTCAGGACAACTAGGGTTAGCGTCAGGACAACTAGGGTTAGCGTCAGGACAACTAGGGTTAGCGTCAGGACAACTAGGGTTAGCGTCAGGACAACTTGGGTTAGCGTCAGGACAACTAGGGTTAGCGTCAGGACAACTAGGGTTAGCGTCAGGACAACTAGGGTTAGCGTCAGGACAACTAGGGTTAGCGCCAGGACAACTAGGGTTAGCACCAGGACAACTAGGGTTAGCGTCAGGACAACTAGGGTTAGCGTCAGGACAACTAGGGTTAGCGCCAGGACAACTAGGGTTAGCGTCAGTACAACTAGGGTTAGCGTCAGGATAACTCGGGTTAGCGTCAGGACAACTAGGGTTAGCGGCAGGACAACTAGGTTTAGCGTCAGGACAACTCGGGTTAGCGTCAGGACAACTCGGGTTAGCGTCAGAACAACTCGGGTTAGCGTCAGGACAACTCGGGTTAGCGTCAGGACAACTCGGGTTAGCGTCAGGACTACTCGGGTAAGCGTCAGGACAACTCGGGTTAGCGTCAGGACAACTCGGGTTAGCGTCAGGACAACTCGGGTTAGCGTCAGGACAACTCGGGTTAGCGTCAGGACAACTAGGGTTAGCGTCAGGACTAAGAGGGTTAGCGTCAGGACAACTCGGGTTTGCGTCAGGACAACTAGGGTTAGCGTCAGGACAACTTGGGTTAGCGTCAGGACAACTAGGGTTAGCGTCAGGACAACTAGGGTTAGCGTCAGGACAACTAGCGTTAGCGTCAGGACAACTAGGGTTAGAGTCAGGACAACTAGGGTTAGCGTCAGGACAACTAGGGTTAGCGTCAGGACAACTAGGTTTAGCGCAAGGACAACTAGGGTTAGCGTCAGGACAACTAGGGTTAGCGTCAGGATAACTCGGGTTAGCGTCAGGACAACTAGGGTTAGCGGCAGGACAACTAGGTTTAGCGTCAGGACAACTCGGGTTAGCGTCAGGACAACTCGGGTTAGCGTCAGAACAACTCGGGTTAGCGTCAGGACAACTCGGGTTAGCGTCAGGACAACTCGGGTTAGCGTCAGGACTACTCGGGTAAGCGTCAGGACAACTCGGGTTAGCGTCAGGACAACTCGGGTTAGAGTCAGGACAACTCGGGTTAGCGTCAGGACAACTCGGGTTAGCGTCAGGACAACTCGGGTTAGCGTCAGGACAACTAGGGTTAGCGTCAGGACTAAGAGGGTTAGCGTCAGGACAACTCGGGTTTGCGTCAGGACAACTAGGGTTAGCGTCAGGACAACTTGGGTTAGCGTCAGGACAACTAGGGTTAGCATCAGGACAACTAGGGTTAGCGTCAGGACAACTAGCGTTAGCGTCAGGACAACTAGGGTTAGAGTCAGGACAACTAGGGTTAGCGTCAGGACAACTAGGGTTAGCGTCAGGACAACTAGGTTTAGCGTCAGGACAACTAGGTTTAGCGTCAGAACAACTCGGGTTAGCGTCAGGACAACTAGGGTTAGCGTCAGGACAACTCGGGTTAGCGTCAGGACAACTCAAGTTAGCCTCAGGACAACTCGGGTTAGCGTCAGGACAACTCGGGTTAGCGTCAGGACAACTCGGGTTAGCGTCAGGACAACTCGGGTTAGCGTCAGATCAACTCGGGTTAGCGTCAGGACAACTCGGGTTAGCGTCAGGACAACTCGGGTTAGCGTCAGGACAACTCGGGTTAGCGTCAGGACAACTCGGGTTAGCGTCAGGACAACTAGGGTTAGCGTCAGGACAACTCGGGTTAGCGTCAGGACAACTAGGGTTAGCGTCAGGACAACTAGGGTTAGCGTCAGGACAACTCGGGTTAGCGTCAGGACAACTAGGGTTAGCGTCAGGACAACTAGGGTTAGCGTCAGGACAACTAGGGTTAGCGTCAGGACAACTAGGGTTAGCGTCAGGAAAACTAGGGTAAGCGTCAGGACAACTAGGGTTAGCGTCAGGACAACTAGGGTTAGCGTCAGGACAACTAGGGTTAGCGTCAGGACAACTAGGGTTAGCGTCAGGACAACTTGGGTTAGCGTCAGGACAACTAGGGTTAGCGTCAGGACAACTAGGGTTAGCGTCAGGACAACTAGGGTTAGCGTCAGGACAACTAGGGTTAGCGTCAGGACAACTTGGGTTAGCGTCAGGACAACTAGGGTTAGCGTCAGGACAACTAGGGTTAGCGTCAGGACAACTAGGGTTAGCGTCAGGACAACTACGGTTAGCGTCAGGACAACTAGGGTTAGCGTGAGGACAACTAGGGTTAGCGTCAGGACAAGTAGGGTTAGCATCAGGACAACTAGGGTTAGCGTCAGGACAACTAGGGTTAGCGTCAGGACAAGTAGGGTTAGCGTCAGGACAAGTAGGGTTAGCGTCAGGACACCTAGGGTTAGCGTCAGGACAACTAGGGTTAGCGTCAGGACAACTAGGGTTAGCGTCAGGACAACTAGGGTTAGCGTCAGGACAACTAGGGTTAGCGTCAGGACAAGTAGGGTTAGCATCAGGACAACTAGGGTTAGCGTCAGGACAACTAGGGTTATCCTCAGGACAAGTAGGGTTAGCGTCAGGACAACTAGGGTTAGCGTCAGGACAACTAGGGTTAGCGTCAGGACAACTAGGGTTAGCGTCAGGACATGTAGGGTTAGCGTCAGGACAAGTAGGGTTAGCGTCAGGACAACTAGGGTTAGCGTCAGGACAACTAGGGTTAGCGTCAGGACAAGTAGGTTTAGCATCAGGACAAGTAGGGTTAGCGTCAGGACAACCAGGGTTAGCGTCAGGACAACTAGGGTTAGCGTCAGGACAACTAGGGTTAGCGTCAGGACAACTAGGGTTAGCGTCAGGACAACTAGGGTTAGCGTCAGGACAACTAGGGTTAGCGTCAGGACAAGAAGGGTTAGCGTCAGTACAAGTAGGGTTAGCGTCAGGAAAAGTAGGGTTAGCGTCAGGACAAGTAGGGTTAGCGTCAGGACAACTAGGGTTAGCGTCAGGACAACTAGGCTTAGCGTCAGGACAAGTAGGGTTAGCGTCAGGACATGTAGGGTTAGCGTCAGGACAACTAGGGTTAGCGTCAGGACAAGTAAGGTTAGCGTCAGGACAACTAGGGTTAGCGTCAGGACAACTAGGGTTAGCGTCAGGACAACTAGGGTTAGCGTCAGGACAAGTAGGGTTAGCGTCAGGACAACTAGATTTGGCATCAGGACAACTAGGGTTAGCGTCAGGACAAGTAGGGTTAGCGTCAGGACAAGTAGGGTTAGCGTCAGGACAACTAGGGTTAGCGTCAGGACAACTAGGGTTAGCGTCAGGACAAGACGGCTTAGCGTCAGGACAAGTAGGGTTAGCGTCAGGACATGTAGGGTTAGCGTCAGGACAACTAGGGTTAGCGTCAGGACAAGTAAGGTTAGCGTCAGGACAAGTAGGGTTAGCGTCAGGACAACTAGGGTTAGCGTCAGGACAACTAGGGTTAGCGTCAGGACAACTAGGGTTAGCGTCAGGACAAGTAGGGTTAGCGTCAGGACAACTAGATTTGGCATCAGGACAACTAGGGTTAGCGTCAGGACAAGTAGGGTTAGCGTCAGGACAAGTAGGGTTAGCGTCAGGACAACTAGGGTTAGCGTCAGGACAACTAGGGTTAGCGTCAGGACAAGTAGGGTTAGCGCCAGGACAACTAGGGTTAGCGTCAGGACAACTAGGGTTAGCGTCAGGACAACTAGGGATAGCGTCAGGACAAGTAGGGTTAGCGTCAGGACAACTAGGGTTTACGTCAGGACAAGTACGGTTAGCGTCAGGACAACTAGGGTTAGCGTCAGGACAACTAGGGTTAGCGTCAGGACAACTAGGGTTAGCGTCAGGACAACTAGGGTTAGCGTCAGGACAAGTAGGGTTAGCGTCAGGACAACTAGGGTTAGCGTCAGGACAAGTAGGGTTAGCGTCAGGACAACTAGGGTTAGCGTCAGGACAACTAGGGTTAGCGTCAGGACAACTAGGGTTAGCGCAAGGACAACTAGGGTTAGCGCCAGGACAACTAGGGTTAGCGCCAGGACAACTAGGGTTAGCGCCAGGACAACTAGGGTTAGCGTCAGGACAACTAGGGTTAGCGCCAGGACAACTAGGGTTAGCGTCAGGACAACTAGGGTTAGCGCCAGGACAACTAGGGTTAGCGCCAGGACAACTAGGGTTAGCGCCAGGACAACTAGGGTTAGCGTCAGGACAACTCGGGTTAGCGTCAGGACAACTAGGGTTAGCGTCAGGACAACTCGGGTTAGCGTCAGGACAACTCGGGTTAGCGTCAGGACAACTCGGGTTAGCGTCAGGACAACTCGGGTTAGCGTCAGAACAACTCGGGTTAGCGTCAGGACAACTCGGGTTAGCGTCAGGACAACTCGGGTTAGCGTCAGGACAACTCGGGTTAGCGTCAGGACTACTCGGGTAAGCGTCAGGACAACTCGGGTTAGCGTCAGGACAACTCGGGTTAGCGTCAGGACAACTCGGGTTAGCGTCAGGACAACTCGGGTTAGCGTCAGGACAACTCGGGTTAGCGTCA
This sequence comes from Phyllobates terribilis, assembly GCF_046119375.1. NCBI lineage: Eukaryota > Metazoa > Chordata > Amphibia > Anura > Dendrobatidae > Phyllobates > Phyllobates terribilis. The sequence goes on along the minus strand of NW_027363417.1, from coordinate 487,169 downwards.
GGACAACTCGGGTTAGCGTCAGATCAACTCGGGTTAGCGTCAGGACAACTCGGGTTAGCGTCAGGACAACTCGGGTTAGCGTCAGGACAACTCGGGTTAGCGTCAGGACAACTCGGGTTAGCGTCAGGACTACTAGGGTTAGCGTCAGGACAACTCGGGTTAGCGTCAGGACAACTAGGGTTAGCGTCAGGACAACTAGGGTTAGCGTCAGGACAACTAGTGTTAGATTCAGGACAACTAGTGTTAGCGTCAGGACAACTAGGGTTAGCGTCAGGACAACTAGGGTTAGCGTCAGGACAACTAGGGTTAGCGTCAGGACAACTCGGGTTAGCGTCAGAACAACTCGGGTTAACGTCAGGACAACTAGGGTTAGCGTCAGGACAACTCGGGTTAGCGTCAGGACAACTCGGGTTAGCCTCAGGACAACTCGGGTTAGCGTCAGGACAACTCGGGTTAGCGTCAGGACAACTCGGGTTAGCGTCAGGACAACTCGGGTTAGCGTCAGATCAACTCGGGTTAGCGTCAGGACAACTCGGGTTAGCGTCAGGACAACTCGGGTTAGCGTCAGGACAACTCGGGTTAGCGTCAGGACAACTAGGGTTAGCGTCAGGACAACTCGGGTTAGCGTCAGGACAACTCGGGTTAGCGTCAGGACAACTAGGGTTAGCGTCAGGACAACTCGGGTTAGCGTCAGGACAACTAGGGTTAGCGTCAGGACAACTAGGGTTAGCGTCAGGACAACTAGGGATAGAGTCAGGACAACTCGGGTTAGCGTCAGGACAACTCGGGTTAGCGTCAGGACAACTCGGGTTAGCGTCAGGACAACTCGGGTTAGCGTCAGGACTACTCGGGTAAGCGTCAGGACAACTCGGGTTAGCGTCAGGACAACTCGGGTTAGCGTCAGGACAACTCGGGTTAGCGTCAGGACAACTCGGGTTAGCGTCAGGACAACTCGGGTTAGCGTCAGGACTACTAGGGTTAGCGTCAGGACAACTCGGGTTAGCGTCAGGACAACTAGGGTTAGCGTCAGGACAACTAGGGTTAGCGTCAGGACAACTAGGGTTAGAGTCAGGACAACTAGTGTTAGCGTCAGGACAACTAGGGTTAGCGTCAGGACAACTAGGGTTAGCGTCAGGACAACTAGGTTTAGCGTCAGGACAACTAGGGTTAGCGTCAGGACAACTCGGGTTAGCGTCAGAACAACTCGGGTTAGCGTCAGGACAACTAGGGTTAGCGTCAGGACAACTCGGGTTAGCGTCAGGACAACTCGGGTTAGCCTCAGGACAACTCGGGTTAGCGTCAGGACAACTCGGGTTAGCGTCAGGACAACTCGGGTTAGCGTCAGGACAACTCGGGTTAGCGTCAGATCAACTCGGGTTAGCGTCAGGACAACTCGGGTTAGCGTCAGGACAACTCGGGTTAGCGTCAGGACAACTCGGGTTAGCGTCAGGACAACTAGGGTTAGCGTCAGGACAACTCGGGTTAGCGTCAGGACAACTCGGGTTAGCGTCAGGACAACTAGGGTTAGCGTCAGGACAAATCGGGTTAGCGTCAGGACAGCTAGGGTTAGCGTCAGGACAACTAGGGATAGAGTCAGGACAACTCGGGTTAGCGTCAGGACAACTCGGGTTAGCGTCAGGACAACTCGGGTTAGCGTCAGGACTACTCGGGTAAGCGTCAGGACAACTCGGGTTAGCGTCAGGACAACTCGGGTTAGCGTCAGGACAACTCGGGTTAGCGTCAGGACAACTCGGGTTAGCGTCAGGACAACTCGGGTTAGCGTCAGGACTACTAGGGTTAGCGTCAGGACAACTCGGGTTAGCGTCAGGACAACTAGGGTTAGCGTCAGGACAACTAGGGTTAGCGTCAGGACAACTAGGGTTAGAGTCAGGACAACTAGGGTTAGCGTCAGGACAACTAGGGTTAGCGTCAGGACAACTAGGGTTAGCGTCAGGACAACTAGGTTTAGCGTCAGGACAACTAGGGTTAGCGTCAGGACAACTCGGGTTAGCGTCAGGACAACTCGGGTTAGCGTCAGGACAACTAGGGTTAGCGTCAGGACAAATCGGGTTACCGTCAGGACAACTAGGGTTAGCGTCAGGACAACTAGGGTTAGCGTCAGGACAACTAGGGATAGAGTCAGGACAACTCGGGTTAGCGTCAGGACAACTCGGGTTAGCGTCAGGACAACTCGGGTTAGCGTCAGGACTACTCGGGTAAGCGTCAGGACAACTCGGGTTAGCGTCAGGACAACTCGGGTTAGCGTCAGGACAACTCGGGTTAGCGTCAGGACAACTCGGGTTAGCGTCAGGACAACTCGGGTTAGCGTCAGGACAACTCGGGTTAGCGTCAGGACAACTAGGGTTAGCGTCAGGACAACTAGGGTTAGCGTCAGGACAACTAGGGTTAGCGTCAGGACAACTCGGGTTAGCGTCAGGACAACTCGGGTTAGCGTCAGGACAACTCGGGTTAGCGTCAGGACAACTCGGGTTAGCGTCAGGACAACTCGGGTTAGCATCAGGACAACTCGGGTTAGACTCAGGACAACTCGGGTTAGCGTCAGGACAACTCGGGTTAGCGTCAGGACAACTCGGGTTAGCGTCAGGACAACTCGGGTTAGCGTCAGATCAACTCGGGTTAGCGTCAGGACAACTCGGGTTAGCGTCAGGACAACTCGGGTTAGCGTCAGGACAACTCGGGTTAGCGTCAGGACAACTAGGGTTAGCGTCAGGACAACTAGGGTTAGCGTCAGGACAACTCGGGTTAGCGTCAGGACAACTAGGGTTAGCGTCAGGACAACTCGGGTTAGCGTCAGGACAACTCGGGTTAGCGTCAGGACAACTAGGGTTAGCGTCAGGACAACTCGGGTTAGCGTCAGGACAACTAGGGTTAGCGTCAGGACAACTAGGGTTAGCGTCAGGACAACTAGGGTTAGCGTCAGGACAACTAGGGTTAGCGTCAGGACAACTAGGGTTATCCACAGGACAAGTAGGGTTAGCGTCAGGACAACTAGGGTTAGCGTCAGGACAACTAGGGTTAGCGCCAGGACAACTAGGGTTAGCATCAGGACAAATAGGGTTAGCGTCAGGACAACTAGGGTTAGCGTCAGGACAACTAGGGTTAGCGTCAGGACAACTAGGGTTAGCGTCAGGACAACTAGGGTTAGCGTCAGGACAACTAGGGATAGAGTCAAGACAACTCGGGTTAGCGTCAGGACAACTCGGGTTAGCGTCAGGACAACTCGGGTTAGCGTCAGGACAACTCGGGTTAGCGTCAGGACTACTCGGGTAAGCGTCAGGACAACTCGGGTTAGCGTCAGGACAACTCGGGTTAGCGTCAGGACAACTCGGGTTAGCGTCAGGACAACTCGGGTTAGCGTCAGGACAACTCGGGTTAGCGTCAGGACAACTCGGGTTAGCGTCAGGACAACTAGGGTTAGCGTCAGGACAACTAGGGTTAGAGTCAGGACAACTAGTGTTAGCGTCAGGACAACTAGGGTTAGCGTCAGGACAACTAGGGTTAGCGTCAGGACAACTAGGTTTAGCGTCAGGACAACTAGGTTTAGCGTCAGGACAACTAGGGTTAGCGTCAGGACTACTCGGGTTAGCGTCAGGACAACTAGGGTTAGCGTCAGGACAACTCGGGTTAGCGTCAGGACAACTCGGGTTAGCGTCAGGACAACTAGGGTTAGCGTCAGGACAACTAGGGTTAGCGTCAGGACAAGTAGGGTTAGCGCCAGGACAACTAGGGTTAGCGTCAGGACAACTAGGGTTAGCGTCAGGACAACTAGGGATAGCGTCAGGACAAGTAGGGTTAGCGTCAGGACAACTAGGGTTTACGTCAGGACAAGTACGGTTAGCGTCAGGACAACTAGGGTTAGCGTCAGGACAACTAGGGTTAGCGTCAGGACAACTAGGGTTAGCGTCAGGACAACTAGGGTTAGCGTCAGGACAAGTAGGGTTAGCGTCAGGACAACTAGGGTTAGCGTCAGGACAAGTAGGGTTAGCGTCAGGACAACTAGGGTTAGCGTCAGGACAACTAGGGTTAGCGTCAGGACAACTAGGGTTAGCGCAAGGACAACTAGGGTTAGCGCCAGGACAACTAGGGTTAGCGCCAGGACAACTAGGGTTAGCGCCAGGACAACTAGGGTTAGCGTCAGGACAACTAGGGTTAGCGCCAGGACAACTAGGGTTAGCGTCAGGACAACTAGGGTTAGCGCCAGGACAACTAGGGTTAGCGCCAGGACAACTAGGGTTAGCGCCAGGACAACTAGGGTTAGCGTCAGGACAACTAGGGTTAGCGTCAGGACAACTCGGGTTAGCGTCAGGACAACTAGGGTTAGCGTCAGGACAACTCGGGTTAGCGTCAGGACAACTCGGGTTAGCGTCAGGACAACTCGGGTTAGCGTCAGGACAACTCGGGTTAGCGTCAGAACAACTCGGGTTAGCGTCAGGACAACTCGGGTTAGCGTCAGGACAACTCGGGTTAGCGTCAGGACAACTCGGGTTAGCGTCAGGACTACTCGGGTAAGCGTCAGGACAACTCGGGTTAGCGTCAGGACAACTCGGGTTAGCGTCAGGACAACTCGGGTTAGCGTCAGGACAACTCGGGTTAGCGTCAGGACAACTCGGGTTAGCGTCAGGACAACTCGGGTTAGCGTCAGATCAACTCGGGTTAGCGTCAGGACAACTCGGGTTAGCGTCAGGACAACTCGGGTTAGCGTCAGGACAACTCGGGTTAGCGTCAGGACAACTCGGGTTAGCGTCAGGACTACTAGGGTTAGCGTCAGGACAACTCGGGTTAGCGTCAGGACAACTAGGGTTAGCGTCAGGACAACTAGGGTTAGCGTCAGGACAACTAGTGTTAGATTCAGGACAACTAGTGTTAGCGTCAGGACAACTAGGGTTAGCGTCAGGACAACTAGGGTTAGCGTCAGGACAACTAGGGTTAGCGTCAGGACAACTCGGGTTAGCGTCAGAACAACTCGGGTTAACGTCAGGACAACTAGGGTTAGCGTCAGGACAACTCGGGTTAGCGTCAGGACAACTCGGGTTAGCCTCAGGACAACTCGGGTTAGCGTCAGGACAACTCGGGTTAGCGTCAGGACAACTCGGGTTAGCGTCAGGACAACTCGGGTTAGCGTCAGATCAACTCGGGTTAGCGTCAGGACAACTCGGGTTAGCGTCAGGACAACTCGGGTTAGCGTCAGGACAACTCGGGTTAGCGTCAGGACAACTAGGGTTAGCGTCAGGACAACTCGGGTTAGCGTCAGGACAACTCGGGTTAGCGTCAGGACAACTAGGGTTAGCGTCAGGACAACTCGGGTTAGCGTCAGGACAACTAGGGTTAGCGTCAGGACAACTAGGGTTAGCGTCAGGACAACTAGGGATAGAGTCAGGACAACTCGGGTTAGCGTCAGGACAACTCGGGTTAGCGTCAGGACAACTCGGGTTAGCGTCAGGACAACTCGGGTTAGCGTCAGGACTACTCGGGTAAGCGTCAGGACAACTCGGGTTAGCGTCAGGACAACTCGGGTTAGCGTCAGGACAACTCGGGTTAGCGTCAGGACAACTCGGGTTAGCGTCAGGACAACTCGGGTTAGCGTCAGGACTACTAGGGTTAGCGTCAGGACAACTCGGGTTAGCGTCAGGACAACTAGGGTTAGCGTCAGGACAACTAGGGTTAGCGTCAGGACAACTAGGGTTAGAGTCAGGACAACTAGTGTTAGCGTCAGGACAACTAGGGTTAGCGTCAGGACAACTAGGGTTAGCGTCAGGACAACTAGGTTTAGCGTCAGGACAACTAGGGTTAGCGTCAGGACAACTCGGGTTAGCGTCAGAACAACTCGGGTTAGCGTCAGGACAACTAGGGTTAGCGTCAGGACAACTCGGGTTAGCGTCAGGACAACTCGGGTTAGCCTCAGGACAACTCGGGTTAGCGTCAGGACAACTCGGGTTAGCGTCAGGACAACTCGGGTTAGCGTCAGGACAACTCGGGTTAGCGTCAGATCAACTCGGGTTAGCGTCAGGACAACTCGGGTTAGCGTCAGGACAACTCGGGTTAGCGTCAGGACAACTCGGGTTAGCGTCAGGACAACTAGGGTTAGCGTCAGGACAACTCGGGTTAGCGTCAGGACAACTCGGGTTAGCGTCAGGACAACTAGGGTTAGCGTCAGGACAAATCGGGTTAGCGTCAGGACAGCTAGGGTTAGCGTCAGGACAACTAGGGATAGAGTCAGGACAACTCGGGTTAGCGTCAGGACAACTCGGGTTAGCGTCAGGACAACTCGGGTTAGCGTCAGGACTACTCGGGTAAGCGTCAGGACAACTCGGGTTAGCGTCAGGACAACTCGGGTTAGCGTCAGGACAACTCGGGTTAGCGTCAGGACAACTCGGGTTAGCGTCAGGACAACTCGGGTTAGCGTCAGGACTACTAGGGTTAGCGTCAGGACAACTCGGGTTAGCGTCAGGACAACTAGGGTTAGCGTCAGGACAACTAGGGTTAGCGTCAGGACAACTAGGGTTAGAGTCAGGACAACTAGGGTTAGCGTCAGGACAACTAGGGTTAGCGTCAGGACAACTAGGGTTAGCGTCAGGACAACTAGGTTTAGCGTCAGGACAACTAGGGTTAGCGTCAGGACAACTCGGGTTAGCGTCAGGACAACTCGGGTTAGCGTCAGGACAACTAGGGTTAGCGTCAGGACAAATCGGGTTACCGTCAGGACAACTAGGGTTAGCGTCAGGACAACTAGGGTTAGCGTCAGGACAACTAGGGATAGAGTCAGGACAACTCGGGTTAGCGTCAGGACAACTCGGGTTAGCGTCAGGACAACTCGGGTTAGCGTCAGGACTACTCGGGTAAGCGTCAGGACAACTCGGGTTAGCGTCAGGACAACTCGGGTTAGCGTCAGGACAACTCGGGTTAGCGTCAGGACAACTCGGGTTAGCGTCAGGACAACTCGGGTTAGCGTCAGGACAACTCGGGTTAGCGTCAGGACAACTAGGGTTAGCGTCAGGACAACTAGGGTTAGCGTCAGGACAACTAGGGTTAGCGTCAGGACAACTCGGGTTAGCGTCAGGACAACTCGGGTTAGCGTCAGGACAACTCGGGTTAGCGTCAGGACAACTCGGGTTAGCGTCAGGACAACTCGGGTTAGCATCAGGACAACTCGGGTTAGACTCAGGACAACTCGGGTTAGCGTCAGGACAACTCGGGTTAGCGTCAGGACAACTCGGGTTAGCGTCAGGACAACTCGGGTTAGCGTCAGATCAACTCGGGTTAGCGTCAGGACAACTCGGGTTAGCGTCAGGACAACTCGGGTTAGCGTCAGGACAACTCGGGTTAGCGTCAGGACAACTAGGGTTAGCGTCAGGACAACTAGGGTTAGCGTCAGGACAACTCGGGTTAGCGTCAGGACAACTAGGGTTAGCGTCAGGACAACTCGGGTTAGCGTCAGGACAACTCGGGTTAGCGTCAGGACAACTAGGGTTAGCGTCAGGACAACTCGGGTTAGCGTCAGGACAACTAGGGTTAGCGTCAGGACAACTAGGGTTAGCGTCAGGACAACTAGGGTTAGCGTCAGGACAACTAGGGTTAGCGTCAGGACAACTAGGGTTATCCACAGGACAAGTAGGGTTAGCGTCAGGACAACTAGGGTTAGCGTCAGGACAACTAGGGTTAGCGCCAGGACAACTAGGGTTAGCGTCAGGACAAATAGGGTTAGCGTCAGGACAACTAGGGTTAGCGTCAGGACAACTAGGGTTAGCGTCAGGACAACTAGGGTTAGCGTCAGGACAACTAGGGTTAGCGTCAGGACAACTAGGGATAGAGTCAAGACAACTCGGGTTAGCGTCAGGACAACTCGGGTTAGCGTCAGGACAACTCGGGTTAGCGTCAGGACAACTCGGGTTAGCGTCAGGACTACTCGGGTAAGCGTCAGGACAACTCGGGTTAGCGTCAGGACAACTCGGGTTAGCGTCAGGACAACTCGGGTTAGCGTCAGGACAACTCGGGTTAGCGTCAGGACAACTCGGGTTAGCGTCAGGACAACTCGGGTTAGCGTCAGGACAACTAGGGTTAGCGTCAGGACAACTAGGGTTAGAGTCAGGACAACTAGTGTTAGCGTCAGGACAACTAGGGTTAGCGTCAGGACAACTAGGGTTAGCGTCAGGACAACTAGGTTTAGCGTCAGGACAACTAGGTTTAGCGTCAGGACAACTAGGGTTAGCGTCAGGACTACTCGGGTTAGCGTCAGGACAACTAGGGTTAGCGTCAGGACAACTCGGGTTAGCGTCAGGACAACTCGGGTTAGCCTCAGTACAACTCGGGTTAGCGTCAGGACAACTCGGGTTAGCGTCAGGACAACTCGGGTTAGCGTCAGGACAACTCGGGTTAGCGTCAGATCAACTCGGGTTAGCGTCAGGACAACTCGGGTTAGCGTCAGGACAACTCGGGTTAGCGTCAGGACAACTCGGGTTAGCGTCAGGACAACTCGGGTTAGCGTCAGGACAACTCGGGTTAGCGTCAGGACAACTAGGGTTAGCGTCAGGACAACTAGGGTTAGCGTCAGGACAACTCGGGTTAGCGTCAGGACAACTAGGGTTAGCGTCAGGACAACTCGGGTTAGCGTCAGGACAACTAGGGTTAGCGTCAGGACAACTTGGGTTAGCGTCAGGACAACTAGGGTTAGCGTCAGGACAACTAGGGTTAGCGTCAGGACAAGTAGGGTTAGCGTCAAGACAACTCGGGTTAGCGTCAGGACAACTCGGGTTAGCGTCAGGACAACTAGGGTTAGCGTCAGGACAACTAGGGTTAGCGTCAGGACAACTAGGGTTAGCGTCAGGACAACTATGGTTAGAGTCAGGACAACTAGGGTTAGCGTCAGGACAACTAGGGTTAGCGTCAGGACAACTAGGTTTAGCGTCAGGACAACTAGGGTTAGCGTCAGGACAACTCGGGTTAGCGTCAGAACAACTCGGGTTAGCGTCAGGACAACTAGGGTTAGCGTCAGGACAACTCGGGTTAGCGTCAGGACAACTCGGGTTAGCCTCAGGACAACTCGGGTTAGCGTCAGGACAACTCGGGTTAGCGTCAGGACAACTCGGGTTAGCGTCAGGACAACTCGGGTTAGCGTCAGATCAACTCGGGTTAGCGTCAGGACAACTCGGGTTAGCGTCAGGACAACTCGGGTTAGAGTCAGGACAACTCGGGTTAGCGTCAGGACAACTAGGGTTAGCGTCAGGACAACTCGGGTTAGCGTCAGGACAACTCGGGTTAGCGTCAGGACAACTAGGGTTAGCGTCAGGACAACTCGGGTTAGCGTCAGGACAACTAGGGTTAGCGTCAGGACAACTAGGGTTAGCGTCAGGACAACTCGGGTTAGCGTCAGGACAACTAGGGTTAGCGTCAGGACAACTAGGGTTAGCGTCAGGACAACTAGGGTTAGCGTCAGGACAACTAGGGTAAGCGTCAGGACAACTAGGGTTAGCGTCAGGACAACTAGGGTTAGCGTCAGGACAACTAGGGTTAGCGTCAGGACAACTAGGGTTAGCGTCAGGACAACTTGGGTTAGCGTCAGGACAACTAGGGTTAGCGTCAGGACAACTAGGGTTAGCGTCAGGACAACTAGGGTTAGCGTCAGGACAACTAGGGTTAGCGTGAGGACAACTAGGGTTAGCGTCAGGACAACTAGGGATAGAGTCAGGACAACTAGGGTTAGCGTCAGGACAACTAGGGTTAGCGTCAGGACAACTAGGGATAGAGTCAGGACAACTAGGGTTAGCGTCAGGACAACTAGGGTTAGCGTCAGGACAACTAGGGTTAGCGTCAGGACAACTAGGGTTAGCGTGAGGACAACTAGGGTTAGCGTCAGGACAAGTAGGGTTAGCGTCAGGACAACTAGGGTTAGCATCAGGACAACTAGGGTTAGCGTCAGGACAAGTAGGGTTAGCGCCAGGACAAGTAGGGTTAGCGTCAGGACACCTAGGGTTAGCGTCAGGACAACTAGGGTTAGCGTCAGGACAACTAGGGTTAGCGTCAGGACAATTAGGGTTAGCGTCAGGACAACTAGGGTTAGCGTCAGGACAACTAGGGATAGCGTCAGGACAAGTAGGGTTAGCGTCAGGACAACTAGGGTTAGCTTCAGGACAACTAGGGTTAGCGTCAGGACAACTAGGGTTAGCCTCAGGACAACTAGGGTTAGCGTCAGGACAACTAGGGTTAGCGTCAGGACAAGTAGGGTTAGCGTCAGGACAACTAGGGTTAGCGTCAGGACAAGTAGGGTTAGCGTCAGGACAACTCGGGTTAGCGTCAGGACAACTAGGGTTAGCGTCAGGACAACTCGGGTTAGCGTCAGGACAACTAGGGTTAGCGTCAGGATAACTCGGGTTAGCGTCAGGACAACTCGGGTTAGCGGCAGGACAACTATGGTTAGCTGCAGGACAACTCGGGTTAGCGTCAGGACAAGTAGGGTTAGCGTCAGTACAAGTAGGGTTAGCGTCAGGACAAGTAGGGTTAGCGTCAGGACAACTAGGGTTAGCGTCAGCACAACTAGGGTTAGCATCAGGACAACTAGGGTTAGCGTCAGGACAACTAGGGTTAGCGTCAGGACAACTAGGCTTAGCGTCAGGACAAGTAGGGTTAGCATCAGGACAAGTAGGGTTAGCGTCAGGACAACTAGGGTTAGCGTCAGGACAAGTAAGGTTAGCGTCAGGACAAGTAGGGTTAGCGTCAGGACAACTAGGGTTAGCGTCAGGACAACTAGGGTTAGCGTCAGGACAACTAGGGTTAGCATCAGGACAACTAGGGTTAGCGTCAGGACAACTAGGGTTAGCGTCAGGACAAGTAGGGTTAGCGTCAGGACGACTAGGGTTAGCGTCAGGACGACTAGGGTTAGCGTCAGGACAAGTAGGGTTAGCGTCAGGACAACTAGGGTTAGCGTCAGGACAACTAGGGTTAGCGTCAGGACAACTAGGGATAGCGTCAGGACAAGTAGGGTTAGCGTCAGGACAACTAGGGTTAGCGTCAGGACAAGTAGGGTTAGCGTCAGGACAAGTAGGGTTAGCGTCAGGACAACTAGGGTTAGCGTCAGGACAACTACGGTTAGCGTCAGGACAACTAGGGTTAGCGTCAGGACAAGTAGGGTTAGCGTCAGGACAACTAGGGTTAGCGTCAGGACAAGTAGGGTTAGAGTCAGGACAACTAGGGTTAGCGTCAGAACAACTAGGGTTAGCGTCAGGACAACTAGGGTTAGCGTCAGGACAACTAGCGTTAGCGTCAGGACAAATAGGGTTAGCGTCAGGACAAATAGGGTTAGCGTCAAGACAACTAGGGTTAGCGTCAGGACAACTAGGGTTAGCGTCAGGACAACTCGGGTTAGCGTCAGGACAACTAGGGTTAGCGTCAGGACAACTCGGGTTAGCGTCAGGACAACTAGGGTTAGCGTCAGGATAACTCGGGTTAGCGTCAGGACAACTCGAGTTAGCGGCAGGACAACTCGGGTTAGCGGCAGGACAACTCGGGTTACCGTCAGGACAACTCGGGTTAGCGTCAGGACAACTCGCGTTAGCGTCAGCACAACTCGGGTAAGCGTCAGGACAACTCGGGTAAGCGTCAGGACAACTCGGGTTAGCGTCAGGACAACTCGGGTTAGCGTCAGGACAACTAGGGTTAGCGTCAGGACAACTAGGGTTAGCGTCAGGACAACTAGGGTTAGCGTCAGGACAACTAGGGTTAGCGTCAGGACAAGTAGGGTTAGCGTCAGGACAACTAGGGTTAGCGTCAGGACAACTAGGGTTAGCGTCAGGGCAAGTAGGGTTAGCGTCAGGACAACTAGGGTTAGCGTCAGGACAACTAGGGTTAGCGTCAGGACAAGTAGGGTTAGCGTCAGCACAACTAGGGTTAGCGTCAGGACAACTAGGGTTAGCGTCAGGACAAGTAGGGTTAGCGTCAGGACAACTAGGGTTAGCGTCAGGACAACTAGGGTTAGCGTCAGGACAACTAGGGTTAGCGTCAGGACAACTAGGGTTAGCGTCAGGACAACTAGGGTTAGCATCAGGACAAGTAGGGCTAGCGTCAGGACAACTAGGGTTAGCATCAGGACAACTAGGCTTAGCGTCAGGACAAGTAGGGTTAGCGTCAGGACAAGTAGGGTTAGCGTCAGGACAACTAGGGTTAGCGTCAGGACAAGTAAGGTTAGCGTCAGGACAAGTAGGGTTAGCGTCAGGACAACTAGGGTTAGCGTCAGGACAAGTAGGGTTAGCGTCAGGACAAATAGGGTTAGCGTCAAGACAACTAGGGTTAGCGTCAGGACAACTAGGGTTAGCGTCAGGACAACTCGGGTTAGCGTCAGGACAACTCGGGTTAGCGTCAGGACAACTAGGGTTAGCGTCAGGACAACTCGGGTTAGCGTCAGGACAACTAGGGTTAGCGTCAGGATAACTCGGGTTAGCGTCAGGACAACTCGAGTTAGCGGCAGGACAACTCGGGTTAGCGGCAGGACAACTCGGGTTACCGTCAGGACAACTCGGGTTAGCGTCAGGACAACTCGGGTTAGCGTCAGGACAACTCGCGTTAGCGTCAGGACAACTCGGGTAAGCGTCAGGACAACTCGGGTTAGCGTCAGGACAACTCGGGTTAGCGTCAGGACAACTAGGGTTAGCGTCAGGACAACTAGGGTTAGCGTCAGGACAACTAGGGTTAGCGTTAGGACAACTAGGGTTAGCGTCAGGACAAGTAGGGTTAGCGTCAGGACAACTAGGGTTAGCGTCAGGACAACTAGGGTTAGCGTCAGGGCAAGTAGGGTTAGCGTCAGGACAACTAGGGTTAGCGTCAGGACAACTAGGGTTAGCGTCAGGACAAGTAGGGTTAGCGTCAGCACAACTAGGGTTAGCGTCAGGACAACTAGGGTTAGCGTCAGGACAAGTAGGGTTAGCGTCAGGACAACTAGGGTTAGCGTCAGGACAACTAGGGTTAGCGTCAGGACAACTAGGGTTAGCGTCAGGACAACTAGGGTTAGCGTCAGGACAACTAGGGTTAGCATCAGGACAAGTAGGGTTAGCGTCAGGACAACTAGGGTTAGCATCAGGACAACTAGGCTTAGCGTCAGGACAAGTAGGGTTAGCGTCAGGACAAGTAGGGTTAGCGTCAGGACAACTAGGGTTAGCGTCAGGACAAGTAAGGTTAGCGTCAGGACAAGTAGGGTTAGCGTCAGGACAACTAGGGTTAGCGTCAGGACAACTAGGGTTAGCGTCAGGACAAGTAGGGTTAGCATCAGGACAACTAGGGTTAGCGTCAGGACAAGTAGGGTTAGCGTCAGGACAAGTAGGGTTAGCGTCAGGACAACTAGGGTTAGCGTCAGGACAAGTAGGGTTAGCGTCAGGACAACTAGGGTTAGCGTCAGGACAACTAGGGTTAGCGTCAGGACAACTAGGGTTAGCGTCAGGACAACTAGGGATAGCGTCAGGACAAGTAGGGTTAGCGTCAGGACAACTCGGGTTAGCGTCAGGACAACTCGGGTTAGCGTCAGGACAACTCGGGTTAGCGTCAGGACAACTCGGGTTAGCGTCAGGACAACTAGGGTTAGCGTCAGGACAACTCGGGTTAGCGTCAGGACAACTAGGGTTAGCGTCAGGACAACTCGGGTTAGCGTCAGGACAACTCGGGTTAGCGTCAGGACAACTAGGGTTAGCGTTAGGACAACTAGGGTTAGCGTCAGGACAACTAGGGTTAGCGTCAGGACAACTAGGGTTAGCGTCAGGACATCTAGGGTTAGCGTCAGGAAAACTAGGGTAAGCGTCAGGACAACTAGGGTTAGCGTCAGGACAACTAAGGTTAGCGTCAGGACAACTAGGGTTAGCGTCAGGACAACTAGGGTTAGCGTCAGGACAACTAGGGTTAGCGTCAGGACAACTAGGGTTAGCGTCAGGAAAACTAGGGTTAGCGTCAGGACAACTAGGGTTAGCGTCAGGACAAGTAGGGTTAGCGTCAGGACAAGTAGGGTTAGCGTCAGGACAACTAGGGTTAGCGTCAGGACAACTAGGGTTAGCGTCAGGACAACTAGGGTTAGCGTCAGGACAACTAGGGTTAGCGTCAGGACAAGTAGGGTTAGCGTCAGGACAACTAGGGTTAGCGTCAGGACAACTAGGGTTAGCCTCAGGACAACTAGGGTTAGCCTCAGGACAACTAGGGTTAGCGTCAGGACAACTAGGGTTAGCGTCAGGACAACTAGGGTTAGCGTCAGGACAAGTAGGGTTAGCGTCAGGACAAGTAGGGTTAGCGTCAGGACAAGTAGGGTTAGCGTCAGGACAACTAGGGTTAGCGTCAGGACAAGTAGGGTTAGCATCAGGACAAGTAGGGTTAGCATCAGGACAACCAGGGTTAGCGTCAGGACAACTAGGGTTAGCGTCAGGACAACTAGGGTTAGAGTCAGGACAACTAGGGTTAGCGTCAGGACAAGAAGGGTTAGCGTCAGTACAAGTAGGGTTAGCGTCAGGACAAGTAGGGTTAGCGTCAGGACAAGTAGGGTTAGCGTCAGGACAACTAGGGTTAGCGTCAGGACAACTAGGGTTAGCGTCAGGACAACTAGGGTTAGCGTCAGGACAACTAGGGTTAGCGCAAGGACAACTAGGCTTAGCGTCAGGACAACTAGGGTTAGCGCCAGGACAACTAGGGTTAGCGCCAGGACAACTAGGGTTAGCGTCAGGACAACTAGGGTTAGCGCCAGGACAACTAGGGTTAGCGTCAGGACAATTAGGGTTAGCACCAGGACAACTAGGGTTAGCGTCAGGACAAATAGGGTTAGCGTCAGGACAACTAGGGTTAGCGCCAGGACAACTAGGGTTAGCGTCAGGACAACTAGGGTTAGCGTCAGGAGAACTCGGGTTAGCGTCAGGACAACTCGGGTTAGCGTCAGGACAACTCGGGTTAGCGTCAGGACAACTCGGGTTAGCGTCAGGACAACTCGGGTTAGCGTCAGGACAACTCGGGTTAGCGTCAGGACAACTAGGGTTAGCGTCAGGACAACTAGGGTTAGCGTCAGGACAACTTGGGTTAGCGTCAGGACAACTAGGGTTAGCGTCAGGACAACTAGGGTTAGCGTCAGGACAACTAGGGTTAGCGTCAGGACAACTAGGGTTAGCGTGAGGACAACTAGGGTTAGCGTGAGGACAACTAGGGTTAGCGTCAGGACAAGTAGGGTTAGCGTCAGGACAACTAGGGTTAGCGTCAGGACAACTAGGGTTAGCGTCAGGACAATTAGGGTTAGCGTCAGGACAAGTAGGGTTAGCGTCAGGACACCTAGGGTTAGCGTCAGGACAACTAGGGTTAGCGTCAGGACAACTAGGGTTAGCGTCAGGACAACTAGGGTTAGCGTCAGGACAACTAGGGTTAGCGTCAGGAGAAGTAGTGTTAGCGTCAGGACAACTAGGGTTAGCGTCAGGACAACTAGGGTTAGCGTCAGGACAACTAGGGTTAGCGTCAGGACAACTAGGGTTGGCGTCAGGACAACTAGGTTTAGCGTCAGGATAAGTAGGGTTAGCGTCAGGACAAGTAGGGTTAGCGTCAGGACAACTAGGGTTAGCGTCAGGACAACTAGGGTTAGCGTCAGGACAACTAGGGATAGCGTCAGGACAAGTAGGGTTAGCGTCAGGACAACTAGGGTTAGCGTCAGGACAAGTAGGGTTAGCGTCAGGACAACTAGGGTTAGCGTCAGGACAACTAGGGTTAGCGTCAGGACAACTAGGGTTAGCGTCAGGACAAGTAGGGTTAGCGTCAGGACAACTCGGGTTAGCGTCAGGACAACTCGGGTTAGCGTCAGGACAACTCGGGTTAGCGTCAGGACAACTCGGGTTAGCGTCAGGACAACTCGGGTTAGCGTCAGGACAACTCGGGTTAGCGTCAGGACAACTCGGGTTAGCGTCAGGACAACTCGGGTTAGCGTCAGGACAACTCGGGTTAGCGTCAGGACAACTAGGGTTAGCGTCAGGACAACTAGGGTTAGCGTCAGGACAACTAGGGTTAGCGTCAGGACAACTTGGGTTAGCGTCAGGACAACTAGGGTTAGCGTCAGGACAACTAGGGTTAGCGTCAGGACAACTAGGGTTAGCGTCAGGACAACTAGGGTTAGCGTCAGGACAACTAGGGTTAGCGTGAGGACAACTAGGGTTAGCGTCAGGACAAGTAGGGTTAGCGTCAGGACAACTAGGGTTAGCGTCAGGACAACTAGGGTTAGCGTCAGGACAACTAGGGTTAGCGTCAGGACAAGTAGGGTTAGCGTCAGGACAAGTAGGGTTAGCGTCAGGACACCTAGGGTTAGCGTCAGGACAACTAGGGTTAGCGTCAGGACAACTAGGGTTAGCGTCAGGACAACTAGGGTTAGCGTCAGGACAAGTAGTGTTAGCGTCAGGACAACTAGGGTTAGCGTCAGGACAACTAGGGTTAGCGTCAGGACAACTAGGGTTAGCGTCAGGACAACTAGGGTTGGCGTCAGGACAACTAGGTTTAGCGTCAGGACAAGTAGGGTTAGCGTCAAGACAAGTAGGGTTAGCATCAGGACAACTAGGGTTAGCGTCAGGACAACTAGGGTTAGCGTCAGGACAAATAGGGTTAGCGTCAGGACAACTAGGGTTAGCGCCAGGACAACTAGGGTTAGCGTCAGGACAACTAGGGTTAGCGTCAGGATAACTCGGGTTATCGTCAGGACAACTAGGGTTAGCGTCAGGACAACTCGGGTTAGCGTCAGGACAACTCGGGTTAGCGTCAGGACAACTCGGGTTAGCGTCAGAACAACTCGGGTTAGCGTCAGAACAACTCGGGTTAGCGTCAGGACAACTCGGGTTAGCGTCAGGACAACTCGGGTTAGCGTCAGGACAACTCGGGTTAGCGTCAGGACTACTCGGGTAAGCGTCAGGACAACTCGGGTTAGCGTCAGGACAACTCGGGTTAGCGTCAGGACAACTCGGGTTAGCGTCAGGACAACTCGGGTTAGCGTCAGGACTACTAGGGTTAGCGCCAGGACAACTCGGGTTAGCGTCAGGACAACTCGGGTTAGCGTCAGGACAACTAGGGTTAGCGTCAGGACAACTAGGGTTAGCGTCAGGACAAGTAGGGTTAGCGTCAGGACAACTAGGGTTAGCGTCAGGACAACTAGGGTTAGCGTCAGGACAATTAGGGTTAGCGTCAGGACAAGTAGGGTTAGCGTCAGGACACCTAGGGTTAGCGTCAGGACAACTAGGGTTAGCGTCAGGACAACTAGGGTTAGCGTCAGGACAACTAGGGTTAGCGTCAGGACAACTAGGGTTAGCGTCAGGAGAAGTAGTGTTAGCGTCAGGACAACTAGGGTTAGCGTCAGGACAACTAGGGTTAGCGTCAGGACAACTAGGGTTAGCGTCAGGACAACTAGGGTTGGCGTCAGGACAACTAGGTTTAGCGTCAGGATAAGTAGGGTTAGCGTCAGGACAAGTAGGGTTAGCGTCAGGACAACTAGGGTTAGCGTCAGGACAACTAGGGTTAGCGTCAGGACAACTAGGGATAGCGTCAGGACAAGTAGGGTTAGCGTCAGGACAACTAGGGTTAGCGTCAGGACAAGTAGGGTTAGCGTCAGGACAACTAGGGTTAGCGTCAGGACAACTAGGGTTAGCGTCAGGACAACTAGGGTTAGCGTCAGGACAAGTAGGGTTAGCGTCAGGACAACTCGGGTTAGCGTCAGGACAACTCGGGTTAGCGTCAGGACAACTCGGGTTAGCGTCAGGACAACTCGGGTTAGCGTCAGGACAACTCGGGTTAGCGTCAGGACAACTCGGGTTAGCGTCAGGACAACTCGGGTTAGCGTCAGGACAACTCGGGTTAGCGTCAGGACAACTAGGGTTAGCGTCAGGACAACTAGGGTTAGCGTCAGGACAACTAGGGTTAGCATCAGGACAACTTGGGTTAGCGTCAGGACAACTAGGGTTAGCGTCAGGACAACTAGGGTTAGCGTCAGGACAACTAGGGTTAGCGTCAGGACAACTAGGGTTAGCGTCAGGAAAACTAGGGTTAGCGTGAGGACAACTAGGGTTAGCGTCAGGACAAGTAGGGTTAGCGTCAGGACAACTAGGGTTAGCGTCAGGACAACTAGGGTTAGCGTCAGGACAACTAGGGTTAGCGTCAGGACAAGTAGGGTTAGCGTCAGGACAAGTAGGGTTAGCGTCAGGACACCTAGGGTTAGCGTCAGGACAACTAGGGTTAGCGTCAGGACAACTAGGGTTAGCGTCAGGACAACTAGGGTTAGCGTCAGGACAAGTAGTGTTAGCGTCAGGACAACTAGGGTTAGCGTCAGGACAACTAGGGTTAGCGTCAGGACAACTAGGGTTAGCGTCAGGACAACTAGGGTTGGCGTCAGGACAACTAGGTTTAGCGTCAGGACAAGTAGGGTTAGCGTCAAGACAAGTAGGGTTAGCATCAGGACAACTAGGGTTAGCGTCAGGACAACTAGGGTTAGCGTCAGGACAAATAGGGTTAGCGTCAGGACAACTAGGGTTAGCGCCAGGACAACTAGGGTTAGCGTCAGGACAACTAGGGTTAGCGTCAGGATAACTCGGGTTATCGTCAGGACAACTAGGGTTAGCGTCAGGACAACTCGGGTTAGCGTCAGGACAACTCGGGTTAGCGTCAGGACAACTCGGGTTAGCGTCAGAACAACTCGGGTTAGCGTCAGAACAACTCGGGTTAGCGTCAGGACAACTCGGGTTAGCGTCAGGACAACTCGGGTTAGCGTCAGGACAACTCGGGTTAGCGTCAGGACTACTCGGGTAAGCGTCAGGACAACTCGGGTTAGCGTCAGGACAACTCGGGTTAGCGTCAGGACAACTCGGGTTAGCGTCAGGACAACTCGGGTTAGCGTCAGGACTACTAGGGTTAGCGCCAGGACAACTCGGGTTAGCGTCAGGACAACTCGGGTTAGCGTCAGGACAACTAGGGTTAGCGTCAGGACAACTAGGGTTAGCGTCAGGACAACTAGGGTTAGAGTCAGGACAACTAGGGTTAGAGTCAGGACAACTAGGGTTAGCGTCAGGACAACTAGGGTTAGCGTCAGGACAACTAGGTTTAGCGTCAGGACAACTAGGTTTAGCGTCAGGACAACTAGGGTTAGCGTCAGGACAACTCGGGTTAGCGTCAGAACAACTCGGGTTAGCGTCAGGACAACTAGGGTTAGCGTCAGGACAACTCGGGTTAGCGTCAGGACAACTAGGGTTAGCGTCAGGACAACTCGGGTTAGCATCAGGACAACTAGGGTTAGCGTCAGGACAACTAGGGTTAGCGTCAGGACAACTCGGGTTAGCGTCAGGACAACTAGGGTTAGCGTCAGGACAACTAGGGTTAGCGTCAGGACAACTAGGGTTAGCGTGAGGACAACTAGGGTTAGCGTCAGGACAAGTAGGGCTAGCGTCAGGACAACTAGGGTTAGCATCAGGACAAGTAGGGTTAGCGCCAGGACAAGTAGGGTTAGCGCCAGGACAAGTAGGGTTAGCGTCAGGACACCTAGGGTTAACGTCAGGACAACTAGGGTTAGCGTCAGGACAACTAGGGTTAGCGTCAGGACAATTAGGGTTAGCGTCAGGACAAGTAGGGTTAGCGTCAGGACAACTAGGGATAGCGTCAGGACAAGAAGGGTTAGCGTCAGGACAACTAGGGTTAGCTTCAGGACAACTAGGGTTAGCGTCAGGACAACTAGGGTTAGCGTCAGGACAACTAGGGTTAGCGTCAGGACAACTCGGGTTAGCGTCAGGACAACTCTTGTTAGCGTCAGGACAACTCGGGTTAGCGTCAGGACAACTCGGGTTAGCGTCAGATCAACTCGGGTTAGCGTCAGGACAACTCGGGTTAGCGTCAGGACAACTCGGGTTAGCGTCAGGACAACTCGGGTTAGCGTCAGGACAACTCGTGTTAGCGTCAGGACAACTCGGGTTAGCGTCAGGACAACTCGGGTTAGCGTCAGATCAACTCGGGTTAGCGTCAGGACAACTCAAGTTAGCGTAAGGACAACTCGGGTTAGCGTCAGGACAACTAGGGTTAGCGTCAAGACAACTAGGGTTAGCGTCAGGACAACTAGGGTTAGCGTCAGGACAACTAGGGTTAGCGTGAGGACAACTAGGGTTAGCGTCAGGACAACTAGGGATAGCGTCAGGACAACTAGGGTTAGCGTCAGGACAACTAGGGTTAGCGTCAGGACAACTAGGGTTAGCGTCAGGACAACTAGGGTTAGCGTGAGGACAACTAGGGTTAGCGTCAGGACAAGTAGGGCTAGCGTCAGGACAACTAGGGTTAGCATCAGGACAACTAGGGTTAGCGTCAGGACAAGTAGGGTTAGCGCCAGGACAAGTAGGGTTAGCGTCAGGACACCTAGGGTTAGCGTCAGGACAACTAGGGTTAGCGTCAGGACAACTAGGGTTAGCGTCAGGACAATTAGGGTTAGCGTCAGGACAAGTAGGGTTAGCGTCAGGACAACTAGGGATAGCGTCAAGACAAGAAGGGTTAGCGTCAGGACAACTAGGGTTAGCTTCAGGACAACTAGGGTTAGCGTCAGGACAACTAGGGTTAGCGTCAGGACAACTAGGGTTAGCGTCAGGACAAGTAGGGTTAGCGTCAGGACAAGTAGGGTTAGCGTCAGGACAACTAGGGTTAGCGTCAGGACAACTAGGGTTAGCGTCAGGACAAGTAGGGTTAGCGTCAGGACAAGTAGGGTTAGCGTCAGGACAAGTAGGGTTAGCGTCAGGACAACTCGGGTTAGCGTCAGGACAACTAGGGTTAGCGTCAGGACAACTCGGGTTAGCGTCAGGACAACTAGGGTTAGCGTCAGGATAACTCGGGTTAGCGTCAGGACAACTCGGGTTAGCGGCAGGACAACTAGGGTTAGCGGCAGGACAACTCGGGTTAGCGTCAGGACAAGTAGGGTTAGCGCCAGGACAAGTAGGGTTAGCGTCAGGACACCTAGGGTTGGCGTCAGGACAACTAGGGTTAGCGTCAGGACAAGTAGGGTTAGCGCCAGGACAAGTAGCGTTAGCGTCAGGACACCTAGGGTTAGCGTCAGGACAACTAGGGTTAGCGTCAGGACAACTAGGGTTAGCGTCAGGACAATTAGGGTTAGCGTCAGGACAAGTAGGGTTAGCGTCAGGACAACTAGGGATAGCGTCAAGACAAGAAGGGTTAGCGTCAGGACAACTAGGGTTAGCTTCAGGACAACTAGGGTTAGCGTCAGGACAACTAGGGTTAGCGTCAGGACAACTAGGGTTAGCGTCAGGACAAGTAGGGTTAGCGTCAGGACAAGTAGGGTTAGCGTCAGGACAACTAGGGTTAGCGTCAGGACAACTAGGGTTAGCGTCAGGACAAGTAGGGTTAGCGTCAGGACAAGTAGGGTTAGCGTCAGGACAAGTAGGGTTAGCGTCAGGACAACTCGGGTTAGCGTCAGGACAACTAGGGTTAGCGTCAGGACAACTCGGGTTAGCGTCAGGACAACTAGGGTTAGCGTCAGGATAACTCGGGTTAGCGTCAGGACAACTCGGGTTAGCGGCAGGACAACTAGGGTTAGCGGCAGGACAACTCGGGTTAGCGTCAGGACAAGTAGGGTTAGCGCCAGGACAAGTAGGGTTAGCGTCAGGACACCTAGGGTTGGCGTCAGGACAACTAGGGTTAGCGTCAGGACAACTAGGGTTAGCGTCAGGACAACTAGGGATAGCGTCAGGACAAGTAGGGTTAGCGTCAGGACAAGTAGGGTTAGCGTCAGGACAACTAGGGTTAGCTTCTGGACAACTAGGGTTAGCGTCAGGACAACTAGGGTTAGCGTCAGGACAACTAGGGTTAGCGTCAGGACAAGTAGGGTTAGCGTCAGGACAAGTAGGGTTAGCGTCAGGACAACTAGGGTTAGCGTCAGGACAAGTAGGGTTAGCGTCAGGACAACTCGGGTTAGCGTCAGGACAACTAGGGTTAGCGTCAGGACAACTCGGGTTAGCGTCAGGACAACTAGGGTTAGCGTCAGGATAACTCGGGTTAGCGTCAGGACAACTCGGGTTAGCGGCAGGACAACTAGGGTTAGCGGCAGGACAACTCGGGTTAGCGTCAGGACAAGTAGGTTAGCGTCAGTACAAGTAGGGTTAGCATCAGGACAAGTAGGGTTAGCGTCAGGACAACTAGGGTTAGCGTCAGCACAACTAGGGTTAGCGTCAGGACAACTAGGGTTAGCGTCAGGACAACTAGGCTTAGCGTCAGGACAAGTAGGGTTAGCGTCAGGACAAGTAGGGTTAGCGTCAGGACAACTAGGGTTAGCGTCAGGACAAGTAAGGTTAGCGTCAGGACAAGTAGGGTTAGCGTCAGGACAACTAGGGTTAGCGTCAGGACAACTAGGGTTAGCGTCAGGACAAGTAGGGTTAGCATCAGGACAACTAGGGTTAGCGTCAGGACAACTAGGGTTAGCGTCTGGACAAGTAGGGTTAGCGTCAGGACTACTAGGGTTAGCGTCAGGACGACTAGGGTTAGCGTCAGGACAAGTAGGGTTAGCGTCAGGACAACTAGGGTTAGCGTCAGGACAACTAGGGTTAGCGTCAGGACAAGTAGGGTTAGCGTCAGGACAAGTAGGGTTAGCGTCAGGACAACTAGGGTTAGCGTCAGGACAAGTAGGGTTAGCGTCAGGACAAGTAGGGTTAGCGTCAGGACAAGTAGGGTTAGCGTCAGGACAACTAGGGTTAGCGTCAGGACAACTAGGGTTAGCGTCAGGACAAGTAGGGTTAGCGTCAGGACAAGTAGGGTTAGCGTCAGGACAACTAGGGTTAGCGTCAGGACAAGTAGGGTTAAAGTCAGGACAACTAGGGTTAGCGTCAGGACAACTAGGGTTAGCGTCAGGACAACTAGGGTTAGCGTCAGGACAACTAGCGTTAGCGTCAGGACAAATAGGGTTAGCGTCAGGACAAATAGGGTTAGCGTCAAGACAACTAGGGTTAGCGTCAGGACAACTAGGGTTAGCGTCAGGACAACTCGGGTTAGCGTCAGGACAACTCGGGTTAGCGTCAGGACAACTAGGGTTAGCGTCAGGACAACTAGGGTTAGCGTCAGGACAACTAGGGTTAGCGTCAGGACAACTAGGGTTAGCGTCAGGACAACTCGGGTTAGCGTCAGGATAACTCGGGTTAGCGTCAGGACAACTCGGGTTAGCGGCAGGACAACTAGGGTTAGCGGCAGGACAACTCGGGTTAGCGTCAGGACAACTCGGGTTAGCGTCAGGACAACTCGGGTTAGCGTCAGGACAACTCGGGTTAGCGTCAGGACAACTCGCGTTAGCGTCAGGACAACTCGGGTAAGCGTCAGGACAACTCGGGTTAGCGTCAGGACAACTCGGGTTAGCGTCATGACAACTAGGGTTAGCGTCAGGACAACTAGGGTTAGCGTCAGGACAACTAGGGTTAGCGTCAGGACAACTAGGGTTAGCGTCAGGACAAGTAGGGTTAGCGTCAGGACAACTAGGGTTAGCGTCAGGACAACTAGGGTTAGCGTCAGGACAACTAGGGTTAGCGTCAGGACAACTAGGGTTAGCGTCAGGACAACTAGGGTTAGCGTCAGGACAACTAGGGTTAGCGTCAGGACAAGTAGGTTTAGCGTCAGGACAACTAGGGTTAGCGTCAGGACAACTAGGGTTAGCGTCAGGGCAAGTAGGGTTAGCGTCAGGACAACTAGGGTTAGCGTCAGGACAACTAGGGTTAGCGTCAGGACAAGTAGGGTTAGCGTCAGGACAACTAGGGTTAGCGTCAGGACAAGTAGGGTTAGCGTCAGGACAAGTAGGGTTAGCGTCAGGACAAGTAGGGTTAGCGTCAGGACAAGTAGGGTTAGCGTCAGGACAAGTAGGGTTAGCGTCAGGACAACTAGGGTTAGCGTCAGGACAAGTAGGGTTAGAGTCAGGACAACTAGGGTTAGCATCAGAACAACTAGGGTTAGCGTCAGGACAACTAGGGTTAGCGTCTGGACAAGTAGGGTTAGCGTCAGGACAACTAGGGTTAGCGTCAGGACGACTAGGGTTAGCGTCAGGACAAGTAGGGTTAGCGTCAGGACAACTAGGGTTAGCGTCAGGACAACTAGGGTTAGCGTCAGGACAACTAGGGTTAGCGTCAGGACAACTAGGGATAGCGACAGGACAAGTAGGGTTAGCGTCAGGACAACTAGGGTTAGCGTCAGGACAAGTAGGGTTAGCGTCAGGACAAGTAGGGTTAGCGTCAGGACAACTAGGGTTAGCGTCAGGACAACTAGGCTTAACGTCAGGACAAGTAGGGTTAGCGTCAGGACAAGTAGGGTTAGCGCCAGGACAACTAGGGTTAGCGTCAGGACAAGTAGGGTTAAAGTCAGGACAACTAGGGTTAGCGTCAGAACAACTAGGGTTAGCGTCAGGACAACTAGGGTTAGCGTCAGGACAACTGGGGTTAGCGTCAGGACAACTAGCGTTAGCGTCAGGACAAATAGGGTTAGCGTCAGGACAAATAGGGTTAGCGTCAAGACAACTAGGGTTAGCGTCAGGACAACTAGGGTTAGCGTCAGGACAACTCGGGTTAGCGTCAGGACAACTCGGGTTAGCGTCAGGACAACTAGGGTTAGCGTCAGGACAACTCGGGTTAGCGTCAGGACAACTAGGGTTAGCGTCAGGATAACTCGGGTTAGCGTCAGGACAACTCGGGTTAGCGGCAGGACAACTAGGGTTAGCGGCAGGACAACTCGGGTTAGCGTCAGGACAACTCGGGTTAGCGTCAGGACAACTCGGGTTAGCGTCAGGACAACTCGCGTTAGCGTCAGGACAACTCGGGTAAGCATCAGGACAACTCGGGTTAGCGTCATGACAACTAGGGTTAGCGTCAGGACAACTAGGGTTAGCGTCAGGACAACTAGGGTTAGCGTCAGGAAAACTAGGGTTAGCGTCAGGACAACTAGGGTTAGCGTCAGGACAAGTAGGGTTAGCGTCAGGACAAGTAGGGTTAGCGTCAGGACAACTAGGGTTAGCGTCAGGACAAGTAGGGTTAAAGTCAGGACAACTAGGGTTAGCGTCAGAACAACTAGGGTTAGCGTCAGGACAACTAGGGTTAGCGTCAGGACAACTAGGGTTAGCGTCAGGACAACTAGCGTTAGCGTCAGGACAAATAGGGTTAGCGTCAGGACAAATAGGGTTAGCGTCAAGACAACTAGGGTTAGCGTCAGGACAACTAGGGTTAGCGTCAGGACAACTCGGGTTAGCGTCAGGACAACTAGGGTTAGCGTCAGGACAACTCGGGTTAGCGTCAGGACAACTAGGGTTAGCGTCAGGATAACTCGGGTTAGCGTCAGGACAACTCGGGTTAGCGGCAGGACAACTAGGGTTAGCGGCAGGACAACTCGGGTTAGCGTCAGGACAACTCGGGTTAGCGTCAGGACAACTCGGGTTAGCGTCAGGACAACTCGCGTTAGCGTCAGGACAACTCGGGTAAGCGTCAGGACAACTCGGGTTAGCGTCAGGACAACTCGGGTTAGCGTCATGACAACTAGGGTTAGCGTCAGGACAACTAGGGTTAGCGTCAGGACAACTAGGGTTAGCGTCAGGACAAGTAGGGTTAGCGTCAGGACAACTAGGGTTAGCGTCAGGACAACTAGGGTTAGCGTCAGGGCAAGTAGGGTTAGCGTCAGGACAACTAGGGTTAGCGTCAGGACAACTAGGGTTAGCGTCAGGACAAGTAGGGTTAGAATCAGGACAACTAGGGTTAGCGTCAGGACAACTAGGGTTAGCGTCAGGGCAAGTAGGGTTAGCGTCAGGACAACTAGGGTTAGCGTCAGGACAACTAGGGTTAGCGTCAGGACAACTAGGGTTAGCGTCAGGACAACTAGGGTTAGCGTCAGGACAAGTAGGGTTAGCGTCAGGACAAGTAGGGTTAGCGTCAGGACAACTAGGGTTAGCGTCAGGACAAGTAGGGTTAGAGTCAGGACAACTAGGGTTAGCATCAGAACAACTAGGGTTAGCGTCAGGACAACTAGGGTTAGCGTCTGGACAAGTAGGGTTAGCGTCAGGACAACTAGGGTTAGCGTCAGGACGACTAGGGTTAGCGTCAGGACAAGTAGGGTTAGCGTCAGGACAACTAGGGTTAGCGTCAGGACAACTAGGGTTAGCGTCAGGACAACTAGGGTTAGCGTCAGGACAACTGGGGTTAGCGTCAGGACAACTAGCGTTAGCGTCAGGACAAATAGGGTTAGCGTCAGGACAAATAGGGTTAGCGTCAAGACAACTAGGGTTAGCGTCAGGACAACTAGGGTTAGCGTCAGGACAACTCGGGTTAGCGTCAGGACAACTCGGGTTAGCGTCAGGACAACTAGGGTTAGCGTCAGGACAACTCGGGTTAGCGTCAGGACAACTAGGGTTAGCGTCAGGATAACTCGGGTTAGCGTCAGGACAACTCGGGTTAGCGGCAGGACAACTCGGGTTAGCGGCAGGACAACTCGGGTTAGCGTCAGGACAACTCGGGTTAGCGTCAGGACAACTCGCGTTAGCGTCAGGACAACTCGGGTAAGCATCAGGACAACTCGGGTTAGCGTCAGGACAACTAGGGTTAGCGTCAGGACAACTAGGGTTAGCGTCAGGACAACTAGGGTTAGCGTCAGGACAACTAGGGTTAGCGTCAGGACAAGTAGGGTTAGCGTCAGGACAAGTAGGGTTAGCGTCAGGACAACTAGGGTTAGCGTCAGGACAAGTAGGGTTAAAGTCAGGACAACTAGGGTTAGCGTCAGAACAACTAGGGTTAGCGTCAGGACAACTAGGGTTAGCGTCAGGACAATTAGGGTTAGCGTCAGGACAACTAGCGTTAGCGTCAGGACAAATAGGGTTAGCGTCAGGACAAATAGGGTTAGCGTCAAGACAACTAGGGTTAGCGTCAGGACAACTAGGGTTAGCGTCAGGACAACTTGGGTTAGCGTCAGGACAACTCGGGTTAGCGTCAGGACAACTAGGGTTAGCGTCAGGACAACTCGGGTTAGCGTCAGGACAACTAGGGTTAGCGTCAGGATAACTCGGGTTAGCGTCAGGACAACTCGGGTTAGCGGCAGGACAACTAGGGTTAGCGTCAGGACAACTAGGGTTAGCGTCAGGACAACTAGGGTTAGCGTCAGGACAACTAGGGTTAGCGTCAGGACAAGTAGGGTTAGCGTCAGGACAACTAGGGTTAGCGTCAGGACAACTAGGGTTAGCGTCAGGGCAAGTAGGGTTAGCGTCAGGACAACTAGGGTTAGCGTCAGGACAACTAGGGTTAGCGTCAGGACAAGTAGGGTTAGAATCAGGACAACTAGGGTTAGCGTCAGGACAACTAGGGTTAGCGTCAGGGCAAGTAGGGTTAGCGTCAGGACAACTAGGGTTAGCGTCAGGACAAGTAGGGTTAGCGTCAGGACAAGTAGGGTTAGCGTCAGGACAACTAGGGTTAGCGTCAGGACAACTAGGGTTAGCGTCAGGACAAGTAGGGTTAGCGTCAGGACAAGTAGGGTTAGCGTCAGGACAACTAGGGTCAGCGTCAGGACAACTAGGGTTAGCGTCAGGACAACTAGGGTTAGCGTCAGGACAAGTAGGGTTAGAGTCAGGACAACTAGGGTTAGCGTCAGAACAACTAGGGTTAGCGTCAGGACAACTAGGGTTAGCGTCAGGACGACTAGGGTTAGCGTCAGGACGACTAGGGTTAGCGTCAGGACAAGTAGGGTTAGCGTCAGGACAACTCGGGTAAGCGTCAGGACTACTAGGGTTAGCGTCAGGATAACTCGGGTTAGCGTCAGGACAACTCGGGTTAGCGGCAGGACAACTAGGGTTAGCGGCAGGACAACTCGGGTTAGCGTCAGGACAACTCGGGTTAGCGTCAGGACAACTCGGGTTAGCGTCAGGACAACTCCCGTTAGCGTCAGGACAACTCGGGTAAGCATCAGGACAACTCGGGTAAGCATCAGGACAACTCGGGTTAGCGTCAGGACAACTAGGGTTAGCGTCAGGACAACTAGGGTTAGCGTCAGGACAACTAGGGTTAGCGTCAGGACAACTAGGGTTAGCGTCAGGACAAGTAGGGTTAGCGTCAGGACAACTAGGGTTAGCGTCAGGACAACTAGGGTTAGCGTCAGGGCAAGTAGGGTTAGCGTCAGGACAACTAGGGTTAGCGTCAGGACAAGTAGGGTTAGCGTCAGGACAAGTAGGGTTAGAGTCAGGACAACTAGGGTTAGCGTCAGGACAACTAGGGTTAGCGTCAGGGCAAGTAGGGTTAGCGTCAGGACAACTAGGGTTAGCGTCAGGACAACTAGGGTTAGCGTCAGGACAAGTAGGGTTAGCGTCAGGACAACTAGGGTTAGCGTCAGGACAACTAGGGTTAGCGTCAGGACAAGTAGGGTTAGCGTCAGGACAAGTAGGGTCAGCGTCAGGACAACTAGGGTCAGCGTCAGGACAACTAGGGTTAGCGTCAGGACAAGTAGGGTTAGAGTCAGGACAACTAGGGTTAGCATCAGAACAACTAGGGTTAGCGTCAGGACAACTAGGGTTAGCGTCTGGACAAGTAGGGTTAGCGTCAGGACAACTAGGGTTAGCGTCAGGACGACTAGGGTTAGCGTCAGGACAAGTAGGGTTAGCGTCAGGACAACTAGGGTTAGCGTCAGGACAACTAGGGTTAGCGTCAGGACAACTAGGGTTAGCGTCAGGACAACTAGGGATAGCGTCAGGACAAGTAGGGTTAGCGTCAGGACAACTAGGGTTAGCGTCAGGACAAGTAGGGTTAGCGTCAGGACAAGTAGGGTTAGCGTCAGGACAACTAGGGTTAGCGTCAGGACAACTAGGGTTAACGTCAGGACAAGTAGGGTTAGCGTCAGGACAAGTAGGGTTAGCGCCAGGACAACTAGGGTTAGCGTCAGGACAAGTAGGGTTAAAGTCAGGACAACTAGGGTTAGCGTCAGAACAACTAGGGTTAGCGTCAGGACAACTAGGGTTAGCGTCAGGACAACTGGGGTTAGCGTCAGGACAACTAGCGTTAGCGTCAGGACAAATAGGGTTAGCGTCAGGACAAATAGGGTTAGCGTCAAGACAACTAGGGTTAGCGTCAGGACAACTAGGGTTAGCGTCAGGACAACTCGGGTTAGCGTCAGGACAACTCGGGTTAGCGTCAGGACAACTCGGGTTAGCGTCAGGACAACTAGGGTTAGCGTCAGGACAACTCGGGTTAGCGTCAGGACAACTAGGGTTAGCGTCAGGACAACTCGGGTTAGCGTCAGGACAACTCGGGTTAGCGGCAGGACAACTAGGGTTAGCGGCAGGACAACTCGGGTTAGCTTCAGGACAACTCGGGTTAGCGTCAGGACAACTCGGGTTAGCGTCAGGACAACTCGCGTTAGCGTCAGGACAACTCGGGTTAGCGGCAGGACAACTAGGGTTAGCGGCAGGACAACTCGGGTTAGCTTCAGGACAACTCGGGTTAGCGTCAGGACAACTCGAGTTAGCGTCAGGACAACTCGCGTTAGCGTCAGGACAACTCGGGTAAGCATCAGGACAACTCGGGTTAGCGTCAGGACAACTCGGGTTAGCGTCATGACAACTAGGGTTAGCGTCAGGACAACTAGGGTTAGCGTCAGGACAACTAGGGTTAGCGTCAGGACAACTAGGGTTAGCGTCAGGACAAGTAGGGTTAGCGTCAGGACAACTAGGGTTAGCGTCAGGACAACTAGGGTTAGCGTCAGGGCAAGTAGGGTTAGCGTCAGGACAACTAGGGTTAGCGTCAGGACAACTAGGGTTAGCGTCAGGACAAGTAGGGTTAGCGTCAGGACAACTAGGGTTAGCGTCAGGACAACTAGGGTTAGCGTCAGGGCAAGTAGGGTTAGCTTCAGGACAACTCGGGTTAGCGTCAGGACAACTAGGGTTAGCGTCAGGAGAAGTAGGGTTAGCGTCAGGACAACTAGGGTTAGCGTCAGGACAACTAGGGTTAGCGTCAGGACAAGTAGGGTTAGCGTCAGGACAAGTAGGGTTAGCGTCAGGACAACTAGGGTTAGCGTCAGGACAACTAGGGTTAGCGTCAGGACAACTAGGGTTAGCGTCAGGACAAGTAGGGTTAGAGTCAGGACAACTAGGGTTAGCATCAGAACAACTAGGGTTAGCGTCAGGACAACTAGGGTTAGCGTCAGGACAACTAGGGTTAGCGTCAGGACAACTAGCGTTAGCGTCAGGACAACTAGCGTTAGCGTCAGGACAAATAGGGTTAGCGTCAGGACAAATAGGGTTAGCGTCAAGACAACTAGGGTTAGCGTCAGGACAACTAGGGTTAGCGTCAGGACAACTCGGGTTAGCGTCAGGACAACTCGGGTTAGCGTCAGGACAACTAGGGTTAGCGTCAGGACAACTCGGGTTAGCGTCAGGACAACTAGGGTTAGCGTCAGGATAACTCGGGTTAGCGTCAGGATAACTCGGGTTAGCGTCAGGACAACTCGGGTTAGCGGCAGGACAACTCGGGTTAGCGTCAGGACAACTCGGGTTAGCGTCAGGACAACTCGGGTTAGCGTCAGGACAACTCGCGTTAGCGTCAGGACAACTCGGGTAAGCGTCAGGACAACTCGGGTAAGCGTCAGGACAACTCGGGTTAGCGTCAGGACAACTCGGGTTAGCGTCATGACAACTAGGGTTAGCGTCAGGACAACTAGGCTTAGCATCAGGACAACTAGGGTTAGCGTCAGGACAACTAGGGTTAGCGTCAGGACAACTAGGGTTAGCGTCAGGACAACTAGGGTTAGCGTCAGGACAAGTAGGGTTAGCGTCAGGACAACTAGGGTTAGCGTCAGGGCAAGTAGGGTTAGCGTCAGGACAACTAGGGTTAGCGTCAGGACAACTAGGGTTAGCGTCAGGACAAGTAGGGTTAGCGTCAGGACAACTAGGGTTAGCGTCAGGACAACTAGGGTTAGCGTCAGGACAACTCGGGTTAGCGTCAGGACAACTAGGGTTAGCGTCAGGATAACTCGGGTTAGCGTCAGGACAACTCGGGTTAGCGGCAGGACAACTAGGGTTAGCGTCAGGACAACTAGGGTTAGCGTCAGGACAACTAGGGTTAGCGTCAGGACAACTAGGGTTAGCGTCAGGACAAGTAGGGTTAGCGTCAGGACAACTAGGGTTAGCGTCAGGACAACTAGGGTTAGCGTCAGGACAACTCGGGTTAGCGTCAGGACAACTAGGGTTAGCGTCAGGACAACTCGGGTTAGCGTCAGGACAACTAGGGTTAGCGTCAGGATAACTCGGGTTAGCGTCAGGACAACTCGGGTTAGCGGCAGGACAACTAGGGTTAGCGGCAGGACAACTCGGGTTAGCTTCAGGACAACTCGGGTTAGCGTCAGGACAACTCGGGTTAGCGTCAGGACAACTCGCGTTAGCGTCAGGACAACTCGGGTAAGCATCAGGACAACTCGGGTTAGCGTCAGGACAACTCGGGTTAGCGTCATGACAACTAGGGTTAGCGTCAGGACAACTAGGGTTAGCGTCAGGACAACTAGGGTTAGCGTCAGGACAAGTAGGGTTAGCGTCAGGACAACTAGGGTTAGCGTCAGGGCAAGTAGGGTTAGCGTCAGGACAACTAGGGTTAGCGTCAGGACAAGTAGGGTTAGCGTCAGGACAACTAGGGTTAGCGTCAGGACAACTAGGGTTAGCGTCAGGACAACTCGGGTTAGCGTCAGGACAACTAGGGTTAGCGTCAGGATAACTCGGGTTAGCGTCAGGACAACTCGGGTTAGCGGCAGGACAACTAGGGTTAGCGTCAGGACAACTAGGGTTAGCGTCAGGACAACTAGGGTTAGCGTCAGGACAACTAGGGTTAGCGTCAGGACAAGTAGGGTTAGCGTCAGGACAACTAGGGTTAGCGTCAGGACAACTAGGGTTAGCGTCAGGGCAAGTAGGGTTAGCGTCAGGACAACTAGGGTTAGCGTCAGGACAACTAGGGTTAGCGTCAGGACAAGTAGGGTTAGAATCAGGACAACTAGGGTTAGCGTCAGGACAACTAGGGTTAGCGTCAGGGCAAGTAGGGTTAGCGTCAGGACAACTAGGGTTAGCGTCAGGACAAGTAGGGTTAGCGTCAGGACAAGTAGGGTTAGCGTCAGGACAACTAGGGTTAGCGTCAGGACAACTAGGGTTAGCGTCAGGACAAGTAGGGTTAGCGTCAGGACAAGTAGGGTTAGCGTCAGGACAACTAGGGTCAGCGTCAGGACAACTAGGGTTAGCGTCAGGACAAGTAGGGTTAGAGTCAGGACAACTAGGGTTAGCGTCAGAACAACTAGGGTTAGCGTCAGGACAACTAGGGTTAGCGTCAGGACGACTAGGGTTAGCGTCAGGACGACTAGGGTTAGCGTCAGGACAAGTAGGGTTAGCGTCAGGACAACTCGGGTTAGCGTCAGGACTACTAGGGTTAGCGTCAGGATAACTCGGGTTAGCGTCAGGACAACTCGGGTTAGCGGCAGGACAACTAGGGTTAGCGGCAGGACAACTCGGGTTAGCGTCAGGACAACTCGGGTTAGCGTCAGGACAACTCGGGTTAGCGTCAGGACAACTCCCGTTAGCGTCAGGACAACTCGGGTAAGCATCAGGACAACTCGGGTTAGCGTCAGGACAACTCGGGTTAGCGTCATGACAACTAGGGTTAGCGTCAGGACAACTAGGGTTAGCGTCAGGACAACTAGGGTTAGCGTCAGGACAACTAGGGTTAGCGTCAGGACAAGTAGGGTTAGCGTCAGGACAACTAGGGTTAGCGTCAGGACAACTAGGGTTAGCGTCAGGGCAAGTAGGGTTAGCGTCAGGACAACTAGGGTTAGCGTCAGGACAACTAGGGTTAGCGTCAGGACAAGTAGGGTTAGAGTCAGGACAACTAGGGTTAGCGTCAGGACAACTAGGGTTAGCGTCAGGGCAAGTAGGGTTAGCGTCAGGACAACTAGGGTTAGCGTCAGGACTACTAGGGTTAGCGTCAGGATAACTCGGGTTAGCGTCAGGACAACTCGGGTTAGCGGCAGGACAACTAGGGTTAGCGGCAGGACAACTCGGGTTAGCGTCAGGACAACTCGGGTTAGCGTCAGGACAACTCGGGTTAGCGTCAGGACAACTCCCGTTAGCGTCAGGACAACTCGGGTAAGCATCAGGACAACTCGGGTTAGCGTCAGGACAACTCGGGTTAGCGTCATGACAACTAGGGTTAGCGTCAGGACAACTAGGGTTAGCGTCAGGACAACTAGGGTTAGCGTCAGGACAACTAGGGTTAGCGTCAGGACAAGTAGGGTTAGCGTCAGGACAACTAGGGTTAGCGTCAGGACAACTAGGGTTAGCGTCAGGGCAAGTAGGGTTAGCGTCAGGACAACTAGGGTTAGCGTCAGGACAACTAGGGTTAGCGTCAGGACAAGTAGGGTTAGAGTCAGGACAACTAGGGTTAGCGTCAGGACAACTAGGGTTAGCGTCAGGGCAAGTAGGGTTAGCGTCAGGACAACTAGGGTTAGCGTCAGGACAACTAGGGTTAGCGTCAGGACAAGTAGGGTTAGCGTCAGGACAACTAGGGTTAGCGTCAGGACAAGTAGGGTCAGCGTCAGGACAACTAGGGTCAGCGTCAGGACAACTAGGGTTAGCGTCAGGACAAGTAGGGTTAGAGTCAGGACAACTAGGGTTAGCATCAGAACAACTAGGGTTAGCGTCAGGACAACTAGGGTTAGCGTCTGGACAAGTAGGGTTAGCGTCAGGACAACTAGGGTTAGCGTCAGGACGACTAGGGTTAGCGTCAGGACAAGTAGGGTTAGCGTCAGGACAACTAGGGTTAGCGTCAGGACAACTAGGGTTAGCGTCAGGACAACTAGGGTTAGCGTCAGGACAACTAGGGATAGCGTCAGGACAAGTAGGGTTAGCGTCAGGACAACTAGGGTTAGCGTCAGGACAAGTAGGGTTAGCGTCAGGACAAGTAGGGTTAGCGTCAGGACAACTAGGGTTAGCGTCAGGACAACTAGGGTTAACGTCAGGACAAGTAGGGTTAGCGTCAGGACAAGTAGGGTTAGCGCCAGGACAACTAGGGTTAGCGTCAGGACAAGTAGGGTTAAAGTCAGGACAACTAGGGTTAGCGTCAGAACAACTAGGGTTAGCGTCAGGACAACTAGGGTTAGCGTCAGGACAACTGGGGTTAGCGTCAGGACAACTAGCGTTAGCGTCAGGACAAATAGGGTTAGCGTCAGGACAAATAGGGTTAGCGTCAAGACAACTAGGGTTAGCGTCAGGACAACTAGGGTTAGCGTCAGGACAACTCGGGTTAGCGTCAGGACAACTCGGGTTAGCGTCAGGACAACTCGGGTTAGCGTCAGGACAACTAGGGTTAGCGTCAGGACAACTCGGGTTAGCGTCAGGACAACTAGGGTTAGCGTCAGGATAACTCGGGTTAGCGTCAGGACAACTCGGGTTAGCGGCAGGACAACTAGGGTTAGCGGCAGGACAACTCGGTTTAGCTTCAGGACAACTCGGGTTAGCGTCAGGACAACTCGGGTTAGCGTCAGGACAACTCGCGTTAGCGTCAGGACAACTCGGGTAAGCATCAGGACAACTCGGGTTAGCGTCAGGACAACTCGGGTTAGCGTCATGACAACTAGGGTTAGCGTCAGGACAACTAGGGTTAGCGTCAGGACAACTAGGGTTAGCGTCAGGACAAGTAGGGTTAGCGTCAGGACAAGTAGGGTTAGCGTCAGGACAACTAGGGTTAGCGTCAGGACAACTAGGGTTAGCGTCAGGGCAAGTAGGGTTAGCGTCAGGACAACTAGGGTTAGCGTCAGGACAACTAGGGTTAGCGTCAGGACAAGTAGGGTTAGCGTCAGGACAACTAGGGTTAGCGTCAGGACAACTAGGGTTAGCGTCAGGACAACTCGGGTTAGCGTCAGGACAACTAGGGTTAGCGTCAGGACAAGTAGGGTTAGCGTCAGGACAACTAGGGTTAGCGTCAGGACAACTAGGGTTAGCGTCAGGACAAGTAGGGTTAGCGTCAGGACAAGTAGGGTTAGCGTCAGGACAACTAGGGTTAGCGTCAGGACAACTAGGGTTAGCGTCAGGACAACTAGGGTTAGCGTCAGGACAAGTAGGGTTAGAGTCAGGACAAGTAGGGTTAGAGTCAGGACAACTAGGGTTAGCATCAGAACAACTAGGGTTAGCGTCAGGACAACTAGGGTTAGCGTCAGGACAACTAGGGTTAGCGTCAGGACAACTAGCGTTAGCGTCAGGACAAATAGGGTTAGCGTCAGGACAAATAGGGTTAGCGTCAAGACAACTAGGGTTAGCGTCAGGACAACTAGGGTTAGCGTCAGGACAACTCGGGTTAGCGTCAGGACAACTCGGGTTAGCGTCAGGACAACTAGGGTTAGCGTCAGGACAACTCGGGTTAGCGTCAGGACAACTAGGGTTAGCGTCAGGATAACTCGGGTTAGCGTCAGGATAACTCGGGTTAGCGTCAGGACAACTCGGGTTAGCGGCAGGACAACTAGGGTTAGCGGCAGGACAACTCGGGTTAGCGTCAGGACAACTCGGGTTAGCGTCAGGACAACTCGGGTTAGCGTCAGGACAACTCGCGTTAGCGTCAGGACAACTCGGGTAAGCGTCAGGACAACTCGGGTTAGCGTCAGGACAACTAGGGTTAGCGTCAGGACAACTAGGCTTAGCATCAGGACAACTAGGGTTAGCATCAGGACAACTAGGGTTAGCGTCAGGACAACTAGGGTTAGCGTCAGGACAACTAGGGTTAGCGTCAGGACAACTAGGGTTAGCATCAGGACAAGTAGGGTTAGCGTCAGGACAACTAGGGTTAGCGTCAGGGCAAGTAGGGTTAGCGTCAGGACAACTAGGGTTAGCGTCAGGACAACTAGGGTTAGCGTCAGGACAAGTAGGGTTAGCGTCAGGACAACTAGGGTTAGCGTCAGGACAACTAGGGTTAGCGTCAGGACAACTAGGGTTAGCGTCAGGGCAAGTAGGGTTAGCGTCAGGACAACTAGGGTTAGCGTCAGGACAACTAGGGTTAGCGTCAGGACAACTAGGGTTAGCGTCAGGACAACTAGGGTTAGCGTCAGGACAACTAGGGTTAGCGTCAGGACAAGTAGGGTTAGCGTCAGGACAACTAGGGTTAGCGTCAGGACAACTAGGGTTAGCGTCAGGACAAGTAGGGTTAGCGTCAGGACAAATAGGGTTAGCGTCAGGACAAGTAGGGTTAGCGTCAGGACAACTAGGGTTAGCGTCAGGACAACTAGGGTTAGCACCAGGACAACTAGGGTTAGCGTCAGGACAAGTAGGGTTAGCATCAGGACAAGTAGGGTTAACGTCAGGACAACTAGGGTTAGCGTCAGGACAAGTAGGGTTAGCATCAGGACAAGTAGAGTTAGCGTCAGGACAACTAGGGTTAGCGTCAGGACAACTAGGGTTAGCGTGAGGACAACTAGGGTTAGCGTGAGGACAACTAGGGTTAGCGTCAGGACAACTAGGGTTAGCGTCAGGACAAGTAGGGTTAGCGTCAGGACAAGTAGGGTTAGCGTCATTACAACTAGGGTTAGCGTCAGGACAACTAGGGTTAGCGTCAGGACAACTAGGGTTAGCGTCAGGACAACTCGGGTTAGCGTCAGGACAACTCGTGTTAGCGTCAGGACAACTAGGGTTAGCGTCAGGACAACTCGGGTTAGCGTCAGGACAACTAGGGTTAGCGTCAGGATAACTCGGGTTAGCGTCAGGACAACTCGGGTTAGCGGCAGGACAACTAGGGTTAGCGGCAGGACAACTCGGGTTAGCGTCAGGAAAACTCGGGTTAACGTCAGGACAACTCGGGTTAGCATCAGGACAACTCGCGTTAGCGTCAGGACAACTCGGGTAAGCGTCAGGACAACTCGGGTTAGCGTCAGGACAACTCGGGTTAGCGTCATGACAACTAGGGTTAGCGTCAGGACAACTAGGGTTAGCGTCAGGACAACTAGGGTTAGCGTCAGGACAACTAGGGTTAGCGTCAGGACAAGTAGGGTTAGCGTCAGGACAACTAGGGTTAGCGTCAGGGCAAGTAGGGTTAGCGTCAGGACAACTAGGGTTAGCGTCAGGACAACTAGGGTTAGCGTCAGGACAAGTAGGGTTAGCGTCAGGACAAGTAGGGTTAGCGTCAGGACAACTAGGGTTAGCGTCAGGACAAGTAGGGTTAGCGTCAGGACAACTAGGGTTAGCGTCAGGACAACTAGGGTTAGCGTCAGGACAACTAGGGTTAGCGTCAGGACAAGTAGGGTTAGCGTCAGGACAACTAGGGTTAGCGTCAGGACAAGTAGGGTTAGCGTCAGGACAACTAGGGTTAGCGTCAGGACAACTAGGGTTAGCACCAGGACAACTAGGGTTAGCGTCAGGACAAGTAGGGTTAGCAACAGGACAAGTAGGGTTAGCGTCAGGACAACTAGGGTTAGCGTCAGGACAACTAGGGTTAGCGTCAGGACAACTAGGGTTAGCGTCAGGGCAAGTAGGGTTAGCGTCAGGACAACTAGGGTTAGCGTCAGGACAACTAGGGTTAGCGTCAGGACAACTAGGGTTAGCGTCAGGACAACTAGGGTTAGCGTCAGGACAACTAGGGTTAGCGTCAGGACAAGTAGGGTTAGCGTCAGGACAACTAGGGTTAGCGTCAGGACAACTAGGGTTAGCGTCAGGACAAGTAGGGTTAGCGTCAGGACAAATAGGGTTAGCGTCAGGACAAGTAGGGTTAGCGTCAGGACAACTAGGGTTAGCGTCAGGACAACTAGGGTTAGCACCAGGACAACTAGGGTTAGCGTCAGGACAAGTAGGGTTAGCATCAGGACAAGTAGGGTTAACGTCAGGACAACTAGGGTTAGCGTCAGGACAAGTAGGGTTAGCATCAGGACAAGTAGAGTTAGCGTCAGGACAACTAGGGTTAGCGTCAGGACAACTAGGGTTAGCGTGAGGACAACTAGGGTTAGCGTGAGGACAACTAGGGTTAGCGTCAGGACAACTAGGGTTAGCGTCAGGACAAGTAGGGTTAGCGTCAGGACAAGTAGGGTTAGCGTCATTACAACTAGGGTTAGCGTCAGGACAACTAGGGTTAGCGTCAGGACAACTAGGGTTAGCGTCAGGACAACTCGGGTTAGCGTCAGGACAACTCGTGTTAGCGTCAGGACAACTAGGGTTAGCGTCAGGACAACTCGGGTTAGCGTCAGGACAACTAGGGTTAGCGTCAGGATAACTCGGGTTAGCGTCAGGACAACTCGGGTTAGCGGCAGGACAACTAGGGTTAGCGGCAGGACAACTCGGGTTAGCGTCAGGAAAACTCGGGTTAACGTCAGGACAACTCGGGTTAGCATCAGGACAACTCGCGTTAGCGTCAGGACAACTCGGGTAAGCGTCAGGACAACTCGGGTTAGCGTCAGGACAACTCGGGTTAGCGTCATGACAACTAGGGTTAGCGTCAGGACAACTAGGGTTAGCGTCAGGACAACTAGGGTTAGCGTCAGGACAACTAGGGTTAGCGTCAGGACAAGTAGGGTTAGCGTCAGGACAACTAGGGTTAGCGTCAGGGCAAGTAGGGTTAGCGTCAGGACAACTAGGGTTAGCGTCAGGACAACTAGGGTTAGCGTCAGGACAAGTAGGGTTAGCGTCAGGACAAGTAGGGTTAGCGTCAGGACAACTAGGGTTAGCGTCAGGACAAGTAGGGTTAGCGTCAGGACAACTAGGGTTAGCGTCAGGACAACTAGGGTTAGCGTCAGGACAACTAGGGTTAGCGTCAGGACAAGTAGGGTTAGCGTCAGGACAACTAGGGTTAGCGTCAGGACAAGTAGGGTTAGCGTCAGGACAACTAGGGTTAGCGTCAGGACAACTAGGGTTAGCACCAGGACAACTAGGGTTAGCGTCAGGACAAGTAGGGTTAGCAACAGGACAAGTAGGGTTAGCATCAGGACAAGTAGGGTTAACGTCAGGACAACTAGGGTTAGCGTCAGGACAAGTAGGGTTAGCATCAGGACAAGTAGGGTTAGCATCAGGACAAGTAGAGTTAGCGTCAGGACAACTAGGGTTAGCGTCAGGACAACTAGGGTTAGCGTGAGGACAACTAGGGTTAGCGTCAGGACAACTAGGGTTAGCGTCAGGACAACTAGGGTTAGCGTCAGGACAAGTAGGGTTAGCATCAGGACAAGTAGAGTTAGCGTCAGGACAACTAGGGTTAGCGTCAGGACAAGTAGGGTTAGCGTCAGGACAACTACGGTTAGCGTCAGGACAACTAGGGTTAGCGTCAGGACAACTAGGGTTAGCGTCAGGAGAAGTAGGGTTAGCGTCAGGACAACTAGGGTTAGCGTCAGGACAAGTAGGGTTAGCGTCAGGACAACTAGGGTTAGCGTCAGGACAACTAGGGTTAGCACCAGGACAACTAGGGTTAGCGTCAGGACAAGTAGGGTTAGCATCAGGACAAGTAGGGTTAGCATCAGGACAAGTAGGGTTAACGTCAGGACAACTAGGGTTAGCGTCAGGACAGGTAGGGTTAGCATCAGGACAAGTAGAGTTAGCGTCAGGACAACTAGGGTTAGCGTCAGGACAACTAGGGTTAGCGTGAGGACAACTAGGGTTAGCGTCAGGACAACTAGGGTTAGCGTCAGGACAAGTAGGGTTAGCGTCAGGACAAGTAGGGTTAGCGTCATTACAACTAGGGTTAGCGTCAGGACAACTAGGGTTAGCGTCAGGACAACTAGGGTTAGCGTCAGGACAACTCGGGTTAGCGTCAGGACAACTCGGGTTAGCGTCAGGACAACTAGGGTTAGCGTCAGGACAACTAGGGTTAGCGTCAGGACAACTCGGGTTAGCGTCAGGACAACTCGGGTTAGCGTCAGGACAACTCGGGTTAGCGTCAGGACAACTCGCGTTAGCGTCAGGACAACTCGGGTAAGCGTCAGGACAACTCGGGTTAGCGTCATGACAACTAGGGTTAGCGTCAGGACAACTAGGGTTAGCGTCAGGACAACTAGGGTTAGCGTCAGGACAACTAGGGTTAGCGTCAGGACAACTAGGGTTAGCGTCAGGACAAGTAGGGTTAGCGTCAGGACAACTAGGGTTAGCGTCAGGACAACTAGGGTTAGCGTCAGGACAACTAGGGTTAGCGTCAGGACAAGTAGGGTTAGCGCCAGGACAACTAGGGTTAGCGTCAGGACAACTAGGGTTAGCGTCAGGACAAGTAGGGTTAGCGTCAGGACAACTAGGGTTAGCGTCAGGACAACTAGGGTTAGCGTCAGGACAACTAGGGTTAGCGTCAGGACAACTAGGGTTAGCGTCAGGACAAGTAGGGTTAGCGTCAGGACAAGTAGGGTTAGCGTCAGGACAACTAGCGTTAGCGTCAGGACAACTAGGGTTAGCACCAGGACAACTAGGGTTAGCGTCAGGACAAGTAGGGTTAGCATCAGGACAAGTAGGGTTAACGTCAGGACAACTAGGGTTAGCGTCAGGACAAGTAGGGTTAGCATTGGGACAAGTAGAGTTAGCGTCAGGACAACTAGGGTTAGCGTCAGGACAACTAGGGTTAGCGTGAGGACAACTAGGGTTAGCGTCAGGACAACTAGGGTTAGCGTCAGGACAACTAGGGTTAGCGTCAGGACAAGTAGGGTTAGCGTCAGGACAAGTAGGGTTAGCGTCATTACAACTAGGGTTAGCGTCAGGACAACTAGGGTTAGCGTCAGGACAAGTAGGGTTAGCGTCAGGACAAGTAGGGTTAGCGTCAGGACAACTAGGGTTAGCGTCAGGACAACTCGGGTTAGCGTCAGGACAACTCGGGTTAGCGTCAGGACAACTCGGGTTAGCGTCAGGAAAACTAGGGTTAGCGTCAGGATAACTCGGGTTAGCGTCAGGACAACTCGGGTTAGCGGCAGGACAACTCGGGTTAGCGTCAGGACAACTCGGGTTAGCGTCAGGACAACTCGCGTTAGCGTCAGGACAACTCGGGTAAGCGTCAGGACAACTCGGGTAAGCGTCAGGACAACTCGGGTTAGCGTCAGGACAACTCGGGTTAGCGTCATGACAACTAGGGTTAGCGTCAGGACAACTAGGCTTAGCATCAGGACAACTAGGGTTAGCGTCAGGACAACTAGGGTTAGCGTCAGGACAACTAGGGTTAGCGTCAGGACAACTAGGGTTAGCGTCAGGACAAGTAGGGTTAGCGTCAGGACAACTAGGGTTAGCGTCAGGGCAAGTAGGGTTAGCGTCAGGACAACTAGGGTTAGCGTCAGGACAACTAGGGTTAGCGTCAGGACAAGTAGGGTTAGCGTCAGGACAACTAGGGTTAGCGTCAGGACAACTAGGGTTAGCGTCAGGACAACTAGGGTTAGCGTCAGGGCAAGTAGGGTTAGCGTCAGGACAACTAGGGTTAGCGTCAGGACAACTAGGGTTAGCGTCAGGACAAGTAGGGTTAGCGTCAGGACAACTAGGGTTAGCGTCAGGACAACTAGGGTTAGCGTCAGGACAAGTAGGGTTAGCGTCAGGACAACTAGGGTTAGCGTCAGGACAACTAGGGTTAGCGTCAGGACAAGTAGGGTTAGCGTCAGGACAAATAGGGTTAGCGTCAGGACAAGTAGGGTTAGCGTCAGGACAACTAGGGTTAGCACCAGGACAACTAGGGTTAGCGTCAGGACAAGTAGGGTTAGCATCAGGACAAGTAGGGTTAACGTCAGGACAACTAGGGTTAGCGTCAGGACAAGTAGGGTTAGCATCAGGACAAGTAGAGTTAGCGTCAGGACAACTAGGGTTAGCGTCAGGACAACTAGGGTTAGCGTGAGGACAACTAGGGTTAGCGTGAGGACAACTAGGGTTAGCGTCAGGACAACTAGGGTTAGCGTCAGGACAAGTAGGGTTAGCGTCAGGACAAGTAGGGTTAGCGTCATTACAACTAGGGTTAGCGTCAGGACAACTAGGGTTAGCGTCAGGACAACTAGGGTTAGCGTCAGGACAACTCGGGTTAGCGTCAGGACAACTCGTGTTAGCGTCAGGACAACTAGGGTTAGCGTCAGGACAACTCGGGTTAGCGTCAGGACAACTAGGGTTAGCGTCAGGATAACTCGGGTTAGCGTCAGGACAACTCGGGTTAGCGGCAGGACAACTAGGGTTAGAGGCAGGACAACTCGGGTTAGCGGCAGGACAACTCGGGTTAGCGGCAGGACAACTCGGGTTAGCGTCAGGACAACTCGCGTTAGCGTCAGGACAACTCGGGGAAGCGTCAGGACAACTCGCGTTAGCGTCAGGACAACTCGGGTTAGCGTCATGACAACTAGGGTTAGCGTCAGGACAACTAGGGTTAGCGTCAGGACAACTAGGGTTAGCGTCAGGACAACTAGGGTTAGCGTCAGGACAACTAGGGTTAGCGTCAGGACAAGTAGGGTTAGCGTCAGGACAACTAGGGTTAGCGTCAGGACAACTAGGGTTAGCGTCAGGGCAAGTAGGGTTAGCGTCAGGACAACTAGGGTTAGCGTCAGGACAACTAGGGTTAGCGTCAGGACAACTAGGGTTAGCGTCAGGACAACTCGGGTTAGCGTCAGGACAACTAGGGTTAGCGTCAGGACAACTCGGGTTAGCGTCAGGACAACTAGGGTTAGCGTCAGGATAACTCGGGTTAGCGTCAGGATAACTCGGGTTAGCGTCAGGACAACTCGGGTTAGCGGCAGGACAACTAGGGTTAGCGGCAGGACAACTCGGGTTAGCGTCAGGACAACTCGGGTTAGCGTCAGGACAACTCGGGTTAGCGTCAGGACAACTCGCGTTAGCGTCAGGACAACTCGGGTAAGCGTCAGGACAACTCGGGTAAGCGTCAGGACAACTCGGGTTAGCGTCAGGACAACTCGGGTTAGCGTCATGACAACTAGGGTTAGCGTCAGGACAACTAGGCTTAGCATCAGGACAACTAGGGTTAGCGTCAGGACAACTAGGGTTAGCGTCAGGACAACTAGGGTTAGCGTCAGGACAAGTAGGGTTAGCGTCAGGACAACTAGGGTTAGCGTCAGGGCAAGTAGGGTTAGCGTCAGGACAACTAGGGTTAGCGTCAGGACAACTAGGGTTAGCGTCAGGACAAGTAGGGTTAGCGTCAGGACAACTAGGGTTAGCGTCAGGACAACTAG
Organism: Phyllobates terribilis; assembly: GCF_046119375.1. Lineage (NCBI taxonomy): Eukaryota > Metazoa > Chordata > Amphibia > Anura > Dendrobatidae > Phyllobates > Phyllobates terribilis. The sequence continues at coordinate 444,047 of NW_027363417.1, read as the reverse complement.
GGTTAGCGTCAGGGCAAGTAGGGTTAGCGTCAGGACAACTAGGGTTAGCGTCAGGACAACTAGGGTTAGCGTCAGGACAAGTAGGGTTAGCGTCAGGACAACTAGGGTTAGCGTCAGGACAACTAGGGTTAGCGTCAGGACAAGTAGGGTTAGCGTCAGGACAACTAGGGTTAGCGTCAGGACAACTAGGGTTAGCGTCAGGACAAGTAGGGTTAGCGTCAGGACAAATAGGGTTAGCGTCAGGACAAGTAGGGTTAGCTTCAGGACAACTAGGGTTAGCGTCAGGACAACTAGGGTTAGCACCAGGACAACTAGGGTTAGCGTCAGGACAAGTAGGGTTAGCATCAGGACAAGTAGGGTTAACGTCAGGACAACTAGGGTTAGCGTCAGGACAAGTAGGGTTAGCATCAGGACAAGTAGAGTTAGCGTCAGGACAACTAGGGTTAGCGTCAGGACAACTAGGGTTAGCGTGAGGACAACTAGGGTTAGCGTGAGGACAACTAGGGTTAGCGTCAGGACAACTAGGGTTAGCGTCAGGACAAGTAGGGTTAGCGTCAGGACAAGTAGGGTTAGCGTCATTACAACTAGGGTTAGCGTCAGGACAACTAGGGTTAGCGTCAGGACAACTAGGGTTAGCGTCAGGACAACTCGGGTTAGCGTCAGGACAACTCGTGTTAGCGTCAGGACAACTAGGGTTAGCGTCAGGACAACTCGGGTTAGCGTCAGGACAACTAGGGTTAGCGTCAGGATAACTCGGGTTAGCGTCAGGACAACTCGGGTTAGCGGCAGGACAACTAGGGTTAGCGGCAGGACAACTCGGGTTAGCGTCAGGAAAACTCGGGTTAACGTCAGGACAACTCGGGTTAGCATCAGGACAACTCGCGTTAGCGTCAGGACAACTCGGGTAAGCGTCAGGACAACTCGGGTTAGCGTCAGGACAACTCGGGTTAGCGTCATGACAACTAGGGTTAGCGTCAGGACAACTAGGGTTAGCGTCAGGACAACTAGGGTTAGCGTCAGGACAACTAGGGTTAGCGTCAGGACAAGTAGGGTTAGCGTCAGGACAACTAGGGTTAGCGTCAGGGCAAGTAGGGTTAGCGTCAGGACAACTAGGGTTAGCGTCAGGACAACTAGGGTTAGCGTCAGGACAAGTAGGGTTAGCGTCAGGACAAGTAGGGTTAGCGTCAGGACAACTAGGGTTAGCGTCAGGACAAGTAGGGTTAGCGTCAGGACAACTAGGGTTAGCGTCAGGACAACTAGGGTTAGCGTCAGGACAAGTAGGGTTAGCGTCAGGACAACTAGGGTTAGCGTCAGGACAAGTAGGGTTAGCGTCAGGACAACTAGGGTTAGCGTCAGGACAACTAGGGTTAGCACCAGGACAACTAGGGTTAGCGTCAGGACAAGTAGGGTTAGCATCAGGACAAGTAGGGTTAGCATCAGGACAAGTAGGGTTAACGTCAGGACAACTAGGGTTAGCGTCAGGACAAGTAGGGTTAGCATCAGGACAAGTAGGGTTAGCATCAGGACAAGTAGAGTTAGCGTCAGGACAACTAGGGTTAGCGTCAGGACAACTAGGGTTAGCGTGAGGACAACTAGGGTTAGCGTCAGGACAACTAGGGTTAGCGTCAGGACAACTAGGGTTAGCGTCAGGACAAGTAGGGTTAGCATCAGGACAAGTAGAGTTAGCGTCAGGACAACTAGGGTTAGCGTCAGGACAAGTAGGGTTAGCGTCAGGACAACTACGGTTAGCGTCAGGACAACTAGGGTTAGCGTCAGGACAACTAGGGTTAGCGTCAGGAGAAGTAGGGTTAGCGTCAGGACAACTAGGGTTAGCGTCAGGACAAGTAGGGTTAGCGTCAGGACAACTAGGGTTAGCGTCAGGACAACTAGGGTTAGCACCAGGACAACTAGGGTTAGCGTCAGGACAAGTAGGGTTAGCATCAGGACAAGTAGGGTTAGCATCAGGACAAGTAGGGTTAATGTCAGGACAACTAGGGTTAGCGTCAGGACAGGTAGGGTTAGCATCAGGACAAGTAGAGTTAGCGTCAGGACAACTAGGGTTAGCGTCAGGACAACTAGGGTTAGCGTGAGGACAACTAGGGTTAGCGTCAGGACAACTAGGGTTAGCGTCAGGACAACTAGGGTTAGCGTCAGGACAAGTAGGGTTAGCGTCAGGACAAGTAGGGTTAGCGTCATTACAACTAGGGTTAGCGTCAGGACAACTAGGGTTAGCGTCAGGACAACTAGGGTTAGCGTCAGGACAACTCGGGTTAGCGTCAGGACAACTCGGGTTAGCGTCAGGACAACTAGGGTTAGCGTCAGGACAACTAGGGTTAGCGTCAGGACAACTCGGGTTAGCGTCAGGACAACTCGGGTTAGCGTCAGGACAACTCGGGTTAGCGTCAGGACAACTCGGGTAAGCGTCAGGACAACTCGGGTTAGCGTCATGACAACTAGGGTTAGCGTCAGGACAACTAGGGTTAGCGTCAGGACAACTAGGGTTAGCGTCAGGACAACTAGGGTTAGCGTCAGGACAACTAGGGTTAGCGTCAGGACAACTAGGGTTAGCGTCAGGACAAGTAGGGTTAGCGTCAGGACAACTAGGGTTAGCGTCAGGACAACTAGGGTTAGCGTCAGGACAACTAGGGTTAGCGTCAGGACAACTAGGGTTAGCGTCAGGACAAGTAGGGTTAGCGTCAGGACAACTAGGGTTAGCGTCAGGACAACTAGGGTTAGCGTCAGGACAAGTAGGGTTAGCGTCAGGACAACTAGGGTTAGCGTCAGGACAACTAGGGTTAGCGTCAGGACAACTAGGGTTAGCACCAGGACAACTAGGGTTAGCGTCAGGACAAGTAGGGTTAGCATCAGGACAAGTAGGGTTAACGTCAGGACAACTAGGGTTAGCGTCAGGACAAGTAGGGTTAGCATTGGGACAAGTAGAGTTAGCGTCAGGACAACTAGGGTTAGCGTCAGGACAACTAGGGTTAGCGTGAGGACAACTAGGGTTAGCGTCAGGACAACTAGGGTTAGCGTCAGGACAACTAGGGTTAGCGTCAGGACAAGTAGGGTTAGCGTCAGGACAAGTAGGGTTAGCGTCATTACAACTAGGGTTAGCGTCAGGACAACTAGGGTTAGCGTCAGGACAAGTAGGGTTAGCGTCAGGACAAGTAGGGTTAGCGTCAGGACAACTAGGGTTAGCGTCAGGACAACTCGGGTTAGCGTCAGGACAACTCGGGTTAGCGTCAGGACAACTCGGGTTAGCGTCAGGAAAACTAGGGTTAGCGTAAGGATAACTCGGGTTAGCGTCAGGACAACTCGGGTTAGCGGCAGGACAACTCGGGTTAGCGTCAGGACAACTCGGGTTAGCGTCAGGACAACTCGCGTTAGCGTCAGGACAACTCGGGTAAGCGTCAGGACAACTCGGGTAAGCGTCAGGACAACTCGGGTTAGCGTCAGGACAACTCGGGTTAGCGTCATGACAACTAGGGTTAGCGTCAGGACAACTAGGCTTAGCATCAGGACAACTAGGGTTAGCGTCAGGACAACTAGGGTTAGCGTCAGGACAACTAGGGTTAGCGTCAGGACAACTAGGGTTAGCGTCAGGACAAGTAGGGTTAGCGTCAGGACAACTAGGGTTAGCGTCAGGGCAAGTAGGGTTAGCGTCAGGACAACTAGGGTTAGCGTCAGGACAACTAGGGTTAGCGTCAGGACAAGTAGGGTTAGCGTCAGGACAACTAGGGTTAGCGTCAGGACAACTAGGGTTAGCGTCAGGACAACTAGGGTTAGCGTCAGGGCAAGTAGGGTTAGCGTCAGGACAACTAGGGTTAGCGTCAGGACAACTAGGGTTAGCGTCAGGACAAGTAGGGTTAGCGTCAGGACAACTAGGGTTAGCGTCAGGACAACTAGGGTTAGCGTCAGGACAAGTAGGGTTAGCGTCAGGACAACTAGGGTTAGCGTCAGGACAACTAGGGTTAGCGTCAGGACAAGTAGGGTTAGCGTCAGGACAAATAGGGTTAGCGTCAGGACAAGTAGGGTTAGCGTCAGGACAACTAGGGTTAGCGTCAGGACAACTAGGGTTAGCACCAGGACAACTAGGGTTAGCGTCAGGACAAGTAGGGTTAGCATCAGGACAAGTAGGGTTAACGTCAGGACAACTAGGGTTAGCGTCAGGACAAGTAGGGTTAGCATCAGGACAAGTAGAGTTAGCGTCAGGACAACTAGGGTTAGCGTCAGGACAACTAGGGTTAGCGTGAGGACAACTAGGGTTAGCGTGAGGACAACTAGGGTTAGCGTCAGGACAACTAGGGTTAGCGTCAGGACAAGTAGGGTTAGCGTCAGGACAAGTAGGGTTAGCGTCATTACAACTAGGGTTAGCGTCAGGACAACTAGGGTTAGCGTCAGGACAACTAGGGTTAGCGTCAGGACAACTCGGGTTAGCGTCAGGACAACTCGTGTTAGCGTCAGGACAACTAGGGTTAGCGTCAGGACAACTCGGGTTAGCGTCAGGACAACTAGGGTTAGCGTCAGGATAACTCGGGTTAGCGTCAGGACAACTCGGGTTAGCGGCAGGACAACTAGGGTTAGAGGCAGGACAACTCGGGTTAGCGGCAGGACAACTCGGGTTAGCGGCAGGACAACTCGGGTTAGCGTCAGGACAACTCGCGTTAGCGTCAGGACAACTCGGGGAAGCGTCAGGACAACTCGCGTTAGCGTCAGGACAACTCGGGTTAGCGTCATGACAACTAGGGTTAGCGTCAGGACAACTAGGGTTAGCGTCAGGACAACTAGGGTTAGCGTCAGGACAACTAGGGTTAGCGTCAGGACAACTAGGGTTAGCGTCAGGACAAGTAGGGTTAGCGTCAGGACAACTAGGGTTAGCGTCAGGACAACTAGGGTTAGCGTCAGGGCAAGTAGGGTTAGCGTCAGGACAACTAGGGTTAGCGTCAGGACAACTAGGGTTAGCGTCAGGACAACTAGGGTTAGCGTCAGGACAACTAGGGTTAGCGTCAGGACAACTAGGGTTAGCGTCAGGACAACTAGGGTTAGCGTCAGGACAACTAGGGTTAGCGTCAGGACAAGTAGGGTTAGCGTCAGGACAAGTAGGGTTAGCGTCAGGACAACTAGGGTTAGCGTCAGGACAACTAGGGTTAGCACCAGGACAACTAGGGTTAGCGTCAGGACAAGTAGGGTTAGCATCAGGACAAGTAGGGTTAACGTCAGGACAACTAGGGTTAGCGTCAGGACAAGTAGGGTTAGCGTCAGGACAAGTAGAGTTAGCGTCAGGACAACTAGGGTTAGCGTCAGGACAACTAGGGTTAGCGTGAGGACAACTAGGGTTAGCGTCAGGACAACTAGGGTTAGCGTCAGGACAACTAGGGTTAGCGTCAGGACAAGTAGGGTTAGCATCAGGACAAGTAGAGTTAGCGTCAGGACAACTAGGGTTAGCGTCAGGACAAGTAGGGTTAGGGTCAGGACAACTACGGTTAGCGTCAGGACAACTAGGGTTAGCGTCAGGACAACTAGGGTTAGCGTCAGGACAAGTAGGGTTAGCGTCAGGACAACTAGGGTTAGCGTCAGGACAAGTAGGGTTAGCGTCAGGACAACTAGGGTTAGCGTCAGGACAACTAGGGTTAGCACCAGGACAACTAGGGTTAGCGTCAGGACAAGTAGGGTTAGCATCAGGACAAGTAGGGTTAACGTCAGGACAACTAGGGTTAGCGTCAGGACAGGTAGGGTTAGCATCAGGACAAGTAGAGTTAGCGTCAGGACAACTAGGGTTAGCGTCAGGACAACTAGGGTTAGCGTGAGGACAACTAGGGTTAGCGTCAGGACAACTAGGGTTAGCGTCAGGACAAGTAGGGTTAGCGTCAGGACAAGTAGGGTTAGCGTCAGGACAAGTAGGGTTAGCGTCATTACAACTAGGGTTAGCGTCAGGACAACTAGGGTTAGCGTCAGGACAACTAGGGTTAGCGTCAGGACAACTCGGGTTAGCGTCAGGACAACTCGGGTTAGCGTCAGGACAACTAGGGTTAGCGTCAGGACAACTCGGTTTAGCGTCAGGACAACTCGGGTTAGCGTCAGGACAACTCGGGTTAGCGTCAGGACATCTCGCGTTAGCGTCAGGACAACTCGGGTAAGCGTCAGGACAACTCGGGTTAGCGTAAGGACAACTCGGGTTAGCGTCATGACAACTAGGGTTAGCGTCAGGACAACTAGGGTTAGCGTCAGGACAAGTAGGGTTAGCGTCAGGACAAGTAGGGTTAGCGTCATGACAACTAGGGTTAGCGTCAGGACAACTAGGGTTAGCGTCAGGACAAGTAGGGTTAGCGTCAGGACAAGTAGGGTTAGCGTCAGGACAAGTAGGGTTAGCGTCAGGACAACTAGGGTTAGCGTCAGGACAACTAGGGTTAGCGTCAGGACAACTAGGGTTAGCGTCAGGACAAGTAGGGTTAGCGTCAGGACAACTAGGGTTAGCGTCAGGACAACTAGGGTTAGCGTCAGGACAACTAGGGTTAGCGTCAGGACAACTAGGGTTAGCGTCAGGACAAGTAGGGTTAGCGTCAGGACAAGTAGGGTTAGCGTCAGGACAAGTAGGGTTAGCGTCAGGACAACTAGGGTTAGCGTCAGGACAACTAGGGTTAGCACCAGGACAACTAGGGTTAGCGTCAGGACAAGTAGGGTTAGCATCAGGACAAGTAGGGTTAACGTCAGGACAACTAGGGTTAGCGTCAGGACAAGTAGGGTTAGCGTCAGGACAAGTAGAGTTAGCGTCAGGACAACTAGGGTTAGCGTCAGGACAACTAGGGTTAGCGTGAGGACAACTAGGGTTAGCGTCAGGACAACTAGGGTTAGCGTCAGGACAACTAGGGTTAGCGTCAGGACAAGTAGGGTTAGCATCAGGACAAGTAGAGTTAGCGTCAGGACAACTAGGGTTAGCGTCAGGACAAGTAGGGTTAGCGTCAGGACAACTACGGTTAGCGTCAGGACAACTAGGGTTAGCGTCAGGACAACTAGGGTTAGCGTCAGGACAAGTAGGGTTAGCGTCAGGACAACTAGGGTTAGCGTCAGGACAAGTAGGGTTAGCGTCAGGACAACTAGGGTTAGCGTCAGGACAACTAGGGTTAGCACCAGGACAACTAGGGTTAGAGTCAGGACAAGTAGGGTTAGCATCAGGACAAGTAGGGTTAACGTCAGGACAACTAGGGTTAGCGTCAGGACAGGTAGCGTTAGCATCAGGACAAGTAGAGTTAGCGTCAGGACAACTAGGGTTAGCGTCAGGACAACTAGGGTTAGCGTGAGGACAACTAGGGTTAGCGTCAGGACAACTAGGGTTAGCGTCAGGACAAGTAGGGTTAGCGTCAGGACAAGTAGGGTTAGCGTCAGGACAAGTAGGGTTAGCGTCATTACAACTAGGGTTAGCGTCAGGACAACTAGGGTTAGCGTCAGGACAACTAGGGTTAGCGTCAGGACAACTCGGGTTAGCGTCAGGACAACTCGGGTTAGCGTCAGGACAACTAGGGTTAGCGTCAGGACAACTCGGTTTAGCGTCAGGACAACTCGGGTTAGCGTCAGGACAACTCGGGTTAGCGTCAGGACAACTCGCGTTAGCGTCAGGACAACTCGGGTAAGCGTCAGGACAACTCGGGTTAGCGTAAGGACAACTCGGGTTAGCGTCATGACAACTAGGGTTAGCGTCAGGACAACTAGGGTTAGCGTCAGGACAAGTAGGGTTAGCGTCAGGACAAGTAGGGTTAGCGTCATGACAACTAGGGTTAGCGTCAGGACAACTAGGGTTAGCGTCAGGACAAGTAGGGTTAGCGTCAGGACAAGTAGGGTTAGCGTCAGGACAACTAGGGTTAGCGTCAGGACAACTAGGGTTAGCGTCAGGACAACTAGGGTTAGCGTCAGGACAACTAGGGTTAGCGTCAGGACAAGTAGGGTTAGCGTCAGGACAACTAGGGTTAGCGTCAGGACAACTAGGGTTAGCGTCAGGACAACTAGGGTTAGCGTCAGGACAACTAGGGTTAGCGTCAGGACAAGTAGGGTTAGCGTCAGGACAAGTAGGGTTAGCGTCAGGACAACTAGGGTTAGCGTCAGGACAACTAGGGTTAGCACCAGGACAAGTAGGGTTAGCGTCAGGACAAGTAGGGTTAGCATCAGGACAAGTAGGGTTAACGTCAGGACAACTAGGGTTAGCGTCAGGACAAGTAGGGTTAGCATTGGGACAAGTAGAGTTAGCGTCAGGACAACTAGGGTTAGCGTCAGGACAACTAGGGTTAGCGTGAGGACAACTAGGGTTAGCGTCAGGACAACTAGGGTTAGCGTCAGGACAACTAGGGTTAGCGTCAGGACAAGTAGGGTTAGCGTCATTACAACTAGGGTTAGCGTCAGGACAACTAGGGTTAGCGTCAGGACAAGTAGGGCTAGCGTCAGGACAAGTAGGGTTAGCGTCAGGACAACTAGGGTTAGCGTCAGGACAACTCGGGTTAGCGTCAGGACAACTCGGGTTAGCGTCAGGAAAACTCGGGTTAGCGTCAGGACAACTCGGGTTAGCGTCAGGACAACTAGGGTTAGCGTCAGGACAACTAGGGTTAGCGTCAGGACAACTAGGGTTAGCGTCAGGACAACTAGGGTTAGCGTCAGGACAACTCGGGTTAGCGTCAGGACAACTCGGGTAAGCGTCAGGACAACTCGGGTTAGCGTCAGGACAACTCGGGTTAGCGTCAGGACAACTCGGGTTAGCGTCAGGACAACTCGGGTTAGCGTCAGGACAACTAGGGTTAGCGTCAGGACAACTCGGGTTAGCGTCAGGACAACTCGGGTTAGCGTCAGGACAACTAGGGTTAGCGTCAGGACAACTAGGGTTAGCGTCAGGACAACTCGCGTTAGCGTCAGGACAACTCGGGTTAGCGTCAGGACAACTCGGGTTAGCGTCAGGACAACTCGGGTAAGCGTCAGGACAACTCGGGTTAGCGTCAGAACAACTCGGGTTAGCGTCATGACAACTCGGGTTAGCGTCAGGACAACTCGGGTTAGCGTCAGGACAACTCGGGTTAGCGTCAGGACTACTAGGGTTAGCGTAAGGACAACTCGGGTTAGCGTCAGGACAACTAGGGTTAGCGTCAGGACAACTAGGGTTAGCGTCAGGACAACTAGGGTTAGCGTCAGGACAACTAGGGTTAGCGTCAGGACAACTAGGGTTAGCGTCAGGACAACTAGGGTAAGCGTCAGGACAACTAGGGTTAGCGTCAGGACAACAAGGGTTAGCGTCAGGACAACTAGGGTTAGCGTCAGGACAACTTGGGTTAGCGTCAGGACAACTAGGGTTAGCGTCAGGACAACTAGGGTTAGAGTCAGGACAACTCGGGTTAGCATCAGGACAAGTAGGGTTAGCGTCAGGACAACTAGGGTTAGCGTCAGGACAACTAGGGTTAGCGTCAGGACAAGTAGGGTTAGCGTCAGGACAACTAGGGTTAGCGTCAGGACAAGTAGGGTTAGCGTCAGGACAACTAGGGTTAGCGTCAGGACAAGTAGGGTTAGCGTCAGGACAACTAGGGTTAGCGTCAGGACAATTAGGGTTAGCATCAGGACAAGTAGGGTTAACGTCAGGACAACTAGGGTTAGCGTCAGGACAAGTAGGGTTAGCATCAGGACAAGTAGGGTTAGCGTCAGGACAAGTAGGGTTAGCGTCAGGACAACTAGGGTTAGCGTGAGGACAACTAGGGTTAGCGTCAGGACAACTAGGGTTAGCGTCAGGACAAGTAGGGTTAGCGTCATTACAACTAGGGTTAGCATCAGGACAACTAGGGTTAGCGTCAGGACAAGTAGGGTTAGCGTCAGGACAAGTAGGGTTAGCGTCAGGACAACTAGGTTTAGCGTCAGGACAACTAGGGTTAGCGTCAGGACAAGTAGGGTTAGCGTCAGGACTACTAGGGTTAGCGTCAGGACAAGTAGGGTTAGCGTCAGGACAAGTAAGGTTAGCGTCAGGACAAGTAAGGTTAGCGTCAGGACAAGTAGGGTTAGCGTCAGGACAACTAGGGTTAGCGTCAGGACATCTAGGGTTAGCATCAGGACAACTAGGGTTAACGTCAGGACAAGTAGGGTTAGCGTCAGGACAACTAGGGTTAGCTTCAGGACAACTAGGCTTAGCGTCAGGACAAGTAGGGTTAGCGTCAGGACAAGTAGGGTTAGCGTCAGGACAACTAGGGTTAGCGTCAGGACAACTAGTGTTAGCGTCAGGACAACTAGGGTTACCGTCAGGACAACTAGGGTTAGCGTCAGAACAACTAGTGTTAGCGTCAGGACAACTAGGGTTAGCGTCAGGACAACTAGGGTTAACGTCAGGACAAGTAGGGTTAGCGTCAGGACAACTAGGGTTAGCGTCAGGACAACTAGGCTTAGCGTCAGGACAAGTAGGGTTAGCGTCAGGACAAGTAGGGTTAGCGTCAGGACAACTAGGGTTAGCGTCAGGACAAGTAGGGTTAGCGTCAGGACAAGTAGGGTTAGCGTCAGGACAACTAGTGTTAGCGGCAGGACAACTAGGGTTAGCGTCAGGACAACTCGGGTTAGCGTCAGGACAATTCGGGTTAGCGTCAGGACAACTCGGGTTAGCGTCAGGACATCTCGGGTTAGCATCAGGACAACTCGGGTTAGCGTCAGGACAACTAGGGATAGCGTCAGGACAACTCGGGTTAGCGTCAGGACAACTAGGGTTAGCGTCAGGATAACTCGGGTTAGCGTCAGGACAACTAGGGTTAGCGGCAGGACAACTAGGGTTAGCGTCAGGACAACTCGGGTTAGCGTCAGGACAACTTGGGTTAGCTTCAGGACAACTCGGGTAAGCGTCAGGACAACTCGGGTTAGCGTCAGGACAACTCGGGTTAGCGTCAGGACAACTCGGGTTAGCGTCAGGACAACTCGGGTTAGCGTCAGGACAACTAGGGTTAGCGTCAGGACAACTAGGGTTAGCGTCAGGACAAATAAGGTTAGCGTCAGGACAACTAGGGTTAGCGTCAGGACAACTAGGGTTAGAGTCAGGACAACTAGGGTAAGCGTCAGGACAACAAGGGTTAGCGTCAGGACAACTAGGGTTAGCGTCAGGACAACTAGGGTTAGCGTCAGGACAACTTGGGTTAGCGTCAGGACAACTAGGATTAGCGTCAGGACAACTAGGGTTAGCGTCAGGACAACTAGGGTTAGCGTCAGGACAACTAGGGTTAGCGTCAGGACAAGTAGGGTTAGCGTCAGGACAACTAGGTTTAGCGTCAGGACAACTAGGGTTAGCGTCAGGACAACTAGGGTTAGCGTCAGGACAACTAGGGTTAGCGTCAGGACAACTAGGGTTAGCGTCAGGACAACTAGGGTTAGCGTCAGGACAAGTAGGGTTAGCATCAGGACAACTAGGGTTAGCGTCAGGACAAGTAGGGTTAGCGTCAGGACAACTAGGGTTAGCGTCAGGACAACTAGGGTTAGCATCAGGACAACTAGGGTTAACGTCAGGACAAGTAGGGTTAGCGTCAGGACAACTAGGGTTAGCTTCAGGACAACTAGGCTTAGCGTCAGGACAAGTAGGGTTAGCGTCAGGACAACTAGGGTTAGCGTCAGGACAACTTGGGTTAGCGTCAGGACAACTAGGGTTAGCGTCAGGACAACTAGGGTTAGAGTCAGGACAACTCGGGTTAGCATCAGGACAAGTAGGGTTAGCGTCAGGACAACTAGGGTTAGCGTCAGGACAACTAGGGTTAGCGTCAGGACAAGTAGGGTTAGCGTCAGGACAACTAGGGTTAGCGTCAGGACAAGTAGGGTTAGCGTCAGGACAACTAGGGTTAGCGTCAGGACAAGTAGGGTTAGCGTCAGGACAACTAGGGTTAGCGTCAGGACAATTAGGGTTAGCATCAGGACAAGTAGGGTTAACGTCAGGACAACTAGGGTTAGCGTCAGGACAAGTAGGGTTAGCATCAGGACAAGTAGGGTTAGCGTCAGGACAAGTAGGGTTAGCGTCAGGACAACTAGGGTTAGCGTGAGGACAACTAGGGTTAGCGTCAGGACAACTAGGGTTAGCGTCAGGACAAGTAGGGTTAGCGTCATTACAACTAGGGTTAGCATCAGGACAACTAGGGTTAGCGTCAGGACAAGTAGGGTTAGCGTCAGGACAAGTAGGGTTAGCGTCAGGACAACTAGGGTTAGCGGCAGGACAACTAGGGTTAGCATCAGGACAACTCGGGTTAGCGTCAGGACAATTTGGGTTAGCGTCAGGACAACTCGGGTTAGCGTCAGGACAACTCGGGTTAGCGTCAGGACAACTCGGGTTAGCGTCAGGACAACTAGGGATAGCGTCAGGACAACTCGGGTTAGCGTCAGGACTAGTGTTGAGCATTCCGATACTGAAATATCGGGTATCGGCCGATATTCACTGTATCGGAATTCCGATACTTAATTCCGATACTTTTATAATATCGAATACCGGAATCGGAAGTTCCCATAATGCCTGCGCTCTGCAGTGTCTCTGAAGGATGACAAGCTGGATGGCAGCGCTCAGCTGCGATCCAGCTTGTCATCAGAATGCCATCCCAGCGTGGGAGAATTCTCCTGATTGTTTAAAAGCCGGCGCGCGGTAAAAAGCCGCCGGCTTTTAAACAATCACGCAGCCCCATACTGCTTCCCCGCAGCCTCCCACCCCGATCCTCCGCTCCCCTCGCCACCTCCCATCCCGATCGTAAATTAGGACCGGGCGGGGAGCGCAGCACCAAGGAGCGAAGGACCCGGGCGGGGAAGCCGGCAGTGAAAAGACTTCACCGCCGGCTTTCCCGTTCTGTGCTGCGCTTTCCCGCCGGTTATTTCAAATGAACAGCTGAGGTATCAGGTGATGCCGATCAGCTGTTCATTTGAAGTAGCCGCGGTGCCCTCAGAGGGTTCATGTGAGTTCATGCTTGACTGCATGAACTCACATCAACTTTCCCACGGCCGCACAGGTCAGCCTCACCTCCCGGACCCGTCATGATTAGTGTGTGCGGGGTGTGTGTGTGTGCGGGGTGTGTGTGCGGGGTGTGTGTGTGCGGGTGTGTGTGCGGGCAGACATAGGCCGATGTGACACTACTACTCCCATCGGCCTATGTCTGTCCCCCGTCCACTCCTGCCAGCAGGATCAGCTCGATGGGAGCAGTAGTTCCCATCAGCCTGATCCTGCTATTTAAATTGCCCTACTGTGTCCCCAATAAATGTTAGATACATGTCATTGGTGGCCAGTGGTTACCTAAAAGAAATTAGTTCATACATTACCTGTCCCCGCCGATCGCCACCTAAAATAAAGTAAAAAATAAAAAACTACACCTATACTCACCTAGACACCTAATTCCCCGAAGCCATCGATCTCCTGTAATAAAATATAAAATAATAAACCACAACCTTATCCTTACCCCTCCGTAGTAGTCCACGAGTGTCCCACGAAGATCTCCAGTTCAGAGCAGCCACATAGAATGTGACCGCTCTGAACCGCTGCCGCCGCTAGAATGACGGGGCCGTAAGGGTTCACCGGAGTTCAGGCAGCGCTGCTCCGGTTAGCTCCTTTACGGCACTGCTGTATCGTGAGAAATTCCCACGGTACAGCACTGCCGTAAAGGAGGTCTCCGGAGCTGCGCTGCCTGAATGCACTCCGGTGACCTCAGTCAGTGGCTCCCGCTGCCGGGAGCGGACGTGTTCCCGGCAGCGTGAGCTTACAGCAGCCATGCACAGCTGTCACCATCTCCAGATGTGACAGCTGTGCATGGGAGATCAGCGCAGGAACGTGGACAGGTAACTATTTTTTTTTTAGTAAACTAAGAATTAAATAAAATGGTGTTTTATTTCAAATAAATTATTTTTTTCTGGGTGTAGTGTGTTTTTTCTTTTTAACACTTTGTAGGTTAGTAATGGGGGTGTCATATAGACGGCCATCATTACTAACCTGGGCTTCATGGCAGCTGGCGCTGACATGAACCCCACCACTATTACCCCCTGCCACCGCACCAGGGCAGCGTGGAAGAGCGAGGCTAAGTGCCAGAATTGGCGCATCCTATGGATGCGCCGTTTCTGGGGCGGCTGACGGCTGGTGTTTCTAGCCTGGGAGGGGGCCAATATTCATGGCACCCTTCCTGAGCTATTAATATCAGCCCCCAGCTGTCTGCCTAGCCTTTGCTAGCTATTAAAATAGAGGGGACCCCACGTCATTTTTTTTTGGGGGGTCCCCCATTTTAATAGCTAGTAAAGGCTAGGTATTCAGCTGGGGGCTGATATTAGTAGCCTGGGAAGCTCCGTGGGTTTTACCCCCTTCCCAGGCTTCAAACATCTGCCCCAGCCGTCTGCTTAACCTCCGCTAGAGACTAAAATTATGGGGCTCCCACGCCATTTTTTTTTTAAATAAATCCTTTATTTTAACACTAAATGACATTTGAGGACTTAATAAAGATGCAGTCCCTAAATTATTATTTATTTTTTAATAAATTTTTCCCAAAACTTTTGACGTGGGCTTCGCCATATTTTTGTATGCCAGCCAGGTACAGCATCCAGCTTCTATGAACGCGCCATTTTCCGGGGCGGCCGCGGACTGCAATTTTCAGCGGGGGGGGGGAGGGCAAAAAGCTTGGGCCTCCCTGCGCTGCAGATTCCATCCCCCAGCTGCCTAGTTGTACCTGGCTGGACACAAAAATAGGGAGAAGCTCCACGTTTTTTTTTTTTTAATTATTTCATGAAATTCATGGAATAATTAAGAAAAAAAGGGCTTCCCTATATTGTTGTGTCCGGCTAGGTACAAATAGGCAGCTGGTGGTTGGGGGCAGCCCGTTCCTGCCTGCTGTACCTGGCTGGACACAAATATAGTGTGAAGCCCCACGTCAATTTTTTTTTAATTATTTCAGGAAATTCATGAAATAATTAAAAAAAAATTATGTGGGGCTTCGCCCTATAATTGTGTCCAGCCAGGTACAGCAGGCAGGAACGGGCTGCCCCCAACCACCAGCTGCCTATTTGTACCTAGCCGGACACAACAATATAGGGAAGCCCTTTTTTTCTTAATTATTCCATGAATTTCATGAAATAATTAAAAAAAAAAATGTGTGGCGCTTCGCCCTATTTTTGTGTCCAGCCAGGTACAACTAGGCAGCTGGGGGCTGGAATCTGCAGCGCAGGGAGACCCAAGCTTTCTGGGTCCCACCCGCTGCAAATTGCAGTCCGCAGCCGCCCCGGAAAATGGCGCGTTCATAGAAGCGCCATCTTCTGGCGCTGTACCCAACTCATCCAGGGCCCTGGTGCGGTGGCTCACTGGGTAATAAAGGGGTTAAGGCCAGCTTGGCATTATCAGCTGGCCCTAAGCCCGAAATTCATGGGGTCACGCCAATATTAGACATGACCGCCATGAATTTCTAGTAAAGTATTTAAAAAAAACACAAACACCCAGAAAAAAGTCCTTTAATTGAAATAAAGACACAATTCTTTATTGTTCTAAATTAAACCATACTTACCGCCACACCCATTCCAGCTGAAGCCAACGATCTCCTGCAATAAAAGTAAAATAATAAAGCAACCTCATCCTTACCTTTCCATGGTTCCCAGGACAGCTTCAGCTCTGCTACATCGAGATGACAGGCTGGACCGCAGCAGAACGCTGCCATCCAGCCTGTCATCCCGCGGACACTGAGAAGCGCAGGCATGCTTGCGCTCCTCAGTGTCTTTCTGTGACGTCATCCAGATGAGCCGAGGTCATGTCCAATGAACTCAGCTCACCTCATGCACGTCACTGACAGCGTGGGAAAATTCTCCTGCACTCAGCGCTTCAGCGTGAGAATTCTCCCACGCTGTCAGTGACGTGCATGAGGTGCGCCGAGTTCATGGGACATGACCTCACCTCATGCACGTCACTGACAGCGTGGGAAAATTCTCACGCTGAAGCGCTGAGTGCAGGAGAATTCTCCCACGCTGTCAGTGACGTACATGAGGTGAGCCGAGTTCATTGTCGGCTCATCTGGATGCCGTCACAGCCAGACACTGAGGAGTGGAAGTATGCCTGCGCTTCTCAGTGTCTGCGGGATGACAGGCTGGATGGCAGCGTTCTGCTGCGGTCCAGCCTGTCATCTCGATGTAGCAGAGCTGGAGCCGTCGTGGGAGCCATGGAAAGGTAAGTATGAGGTTGCTTTATTATTTTTCTTTTATTGCAGGAGATCGTTGGCTTCAGCTGGAATGGGCGTGATGGTAAGTATGGTTTAATTTAGAACAATAAAGAATTGTGTGTTTATTTCAATTAAAGGACTTTTTTCTGGGTGTTTGTGTTTTTTTTAAATACTTTACTAGAAATTCATGGTGGTCATGTCTAATATTGGCGTGACCCCATGAATTTCGGGCTTAGGGCCAGCTGATAATGCCAAGCTGGCCTTAACCCCTTTATTACCCAGTGAGCCACCGCATCAGGGCCCTGGATGAGTTGGGTACAGCGCCAGAAGATGGCGCTTCTATGAACGCGCCATTTTCCGGGGCGGCTGCGGACTGCAATTTGCAGCGGGTGGGGCCCAGAAAGCTTGGGCCTCCCTGCGCTGCAGATTCCAGCCCCCAGCTGCCTAGTTGTACCTGGCTGGACACAAAAATAGGGCGAAGCTCCACGTTTTTTTTTTTTTAAATTCATGAAATTCATGGAATAATTCAGAAAAAAAGGGCTTCCCTATATTGTTGTGTCCGGCTAGGTACAAATAGGCTGCTGGTGGTTGGGGGCAGCCCGTTCCTGCCTGCTGTACCTGACTGGACACAAATATAGGGCGAAGCCCCACATCAATTTTTTTAAATTATTTCATGAATTTCCTGAAATGATTTAAAAAAAATTGACGTGGGGCTTCGCACTATATTTGTGTCCAGCCAGGTACAGCAGGCAGGAACGGGCTGCCCCCAACCACCAGCTGCCTATTTGTACCTGGTTGGACACAACAATATAGGGAAGCCCTTTTTTTCTTAATTATTTCATGAATTTCATGAAATAATTAAAAAAAAAAAATACGTGAAGCTTCTCCCTATTTTTGTGTCCAGCCAGGTACAACTAGGCAGCTGGGGGATGGAATCTGCAGCGCAGGGAGGCCCAAGCTTTCTGCCCCCCCCCTCCCCCCGCTGAAAATTGCAGTGCGCAGCCACCCCGGAAAATGGCGCGTTCATAGAAGCTGGATGCTGTACCTGGCTGGCATACAAAAATATGGCGAAGCCCACGTCAAAAGTTTTGGGAAAAATTAATTAAAAAATAAATAATAATTTAGGGACTGCATCTTTATTAACTCCTCAAATGTCATTTAGTGTTAAAATAAAGGACTTATTTTAAAAAAAATTGACGTGGGGCTTCGCCCTATATTTGTGTCCAGCCAGGTACAGCAGGCAGGAACAGGCTGCCCCCAACCACCAGCTGCCTATTTGTACCTGGTTGGACACAACAATATAGGGAAGCCCTTTTTTTCTTAATTATTCCATGAATTTCATGAAATAATTTTAAAAAAAAATGCGTGGGGCTTCGCCCTATTTTTGTGCCCAGCCAGATACAACTAGGCAGCTGGGGGCTGGAATCCGCAGCGCAGGGAGACCCAAGCTTTCTGGGCCACCCCCGCTGCAAATTGCAGTCCGCAGCCGCCCCAGAAAATGGCGCGTTCATAGAAGCGCCATCTTCTGGCGCTGTACCCAACTCATCCAGGGCCCTGGTGCGGTGGCTCACTGGGTAATAAAGGGGTTAAGGCCAGCTTGGCATTATCAGCTGGCCCTAAGCCCAAAATTCATGGGGTCACGCCAATATTAGACATGACCACCATGAATTTCTAGTAAAGTATTTAAAAAAACACAACACCCAGAAAAAAGTCCTTTAATTGAAATAAAGACACAATCCTTTATTGTTCTAAATTAAACCATACTTACCACCACGCCCATTCCAGCTGAAGCCAACGATCTCCTGCAATAAAAGTAAAATAATAAAGCAACCTCATCCTTACCTTTCCATGGCTCCCACGACAGCTTCAGCTCTGCTACATCGAGATGACAGGCTGGACCGCAGCAGAACGCTGCCATCCATCCTGTCATCCCGCAGACACTGAGAAGCGCAGGCATACTTCCACTCCTCAGTGTCTGGCTGTGACGGCATCCAGATGAGCCGAGGTCATGTCCAATGAACTCCGCTCACTTCATGTACGTCACTGACAGCGTGGGAAAATTCTCCTGCACTCAGCACTTCAGCGTGAGAATTTTCCCACGCTGTCAGTGACGTGCATGAGGTGAGCTGAGTTCATTGGACATGACCTCACCTCATGTATGTCACTGACAGCGTGGGAGAATTCTCACGCTGAAGCGCTGAGTGCAGGAGAATTTTCCCACGCTGTCAGTGACGTGCATGAGGTGAGCTGAGTTCATTGGACATGAACTCGGCTCATCTGGATGACGTCACAGAGAGACACTGAGGAGCGCAAGCATGCCTGCGCTTCTCAGTGTCTGCGGGATGACAGGCTGGATGGCAGCTTTCTGCTGCGGTCCAGCCTGTCATCTCGATGTAGCAGAGCTGGAGCTGTCCTGGGAACCATCGAAAGGTAAGGATGAGGTTGCTTTATTATTTTTCTTTTATTGCAGGAGATCGTTGGCTTCAGCTGGAATGGGCGTGATGGTAAGTATGGTTTAATTTAGAACAATAAAGAATTGTGTCTTTATTTCAATTAAAGGACTTTATTCTGGGTGTTTGTGTTTTCTTTTAACTTTGACTATGGGGTTAGTAATGGGGGTGTCTTATAGACGCCTCTCCATTACTAACCTGGGCTTGATGTCAGCTGGCATTATAAGCTGACATCAACCCCAACCCTATTACCCCCTGCCACCGCACCAGGGCAGCGTGGAAGAGCGAGGCTAAGTGCCAGAATTGGCGCATCCTATGGATGCGCCATTTCTGGGGCGGCTGACGGCTGGTGTTTCTAGCCTGGGAGGGGGCCAATATTCATGGCACCCTTCCTGGGCTATTAATATCAGCCCCCAGCTGTCTGCCTAGCCTGTGCTAGCTATTAAATTAGGGGGGACCCCACGTCATTTTTTTGGGGGGGTCCCCCATTTTAATAGCTAGTAAAGGCTAGGTATTCAGCTGGGGGCTGATATTAGTAGCCTGGGAAGCTCCGTGGGTATTACCCCCTTCCCAGGCTTCAAACATTTGCCCCAGCTGTCTGCTTAACCTCCGCTAGAGCCTAAAATTAAGGGGAACCCCACGCCAATTTTTTTTTAAATAAATCCTTTATTTTAACACTAAATGACAAGTACAGTAATCAACACTGTCACTGTACTTCATATATATGTGACTGACATGTTTCTATCTATCTAATCTATGTGTGATTCTCTATTCCTTCTATTCTAAATTGTCGGGTACAGATGCTGAATTGCCGGCCGGCTTTCTTAAAGAGACGGTGCATGAAAACACTATTATTTTTTTAAATAAATCCTTTACACTAAATGACAAGTTCTGTAAGCAACACTGTCACTGTACTTCTTATATATGTGACTGACATGTTTCTATCTATCTAATCTATGTGTGATGCTCTATTCTGTCTATTATAAATTGTCGGGTACAGATGCTGAATTGCCGGCCGGCTTTTTTAAAGAGACGGTGCACGAAAACACTAATATTTTTTTTAATAAATCCTTTACACTAAATGACAAGTACAGTAAGCAACACTGTCACTGTACTTCATATATATGTGACTGACATGTTTCTATCTATCTAATCTATGTGTGAAGCTCTATTCTTTCTGTTGTAAATTGTCGGGTACCGGTGAATGCCGCTGATGAATTGCCGGCTTTTCATGTCATTCTACATTATTCTTAGTTGTTTTACTTCATGTAGAATTAACCTACAAGGAAAGAAAGGGTTTATTTTCATTCCGATATTTGTGTCCCATTGACTTGCATTGGTTTCCGGTATCGGAATCGGCGATATCCGATACTTTTTGGGTATCGGCCCGATCCAATCCGATACGATATTTCCTGATATCGGAAGGTATCGCTCAACACTAGTCAGGACAACTAGGGTTAGCGTCAGGATAACTCGGGTTAGCGTCAGGACAACTAGGGTTAGCGTCAGGACAACTAGGGTTAGCGTCAGGACAACTCGGGTTAGCGTCAGGACAACTCGGGTTAGCTTCAGGACAACTCGGGTAAGCGTCAGGACAACTCGGGTTAGCGTCAGGACAACTCGGGTTAGCGTCATGACAACTCGGGTTAGCGTCAGGAGAACTCGGGTTAGCGTCAGGACAACTCGGGTTAGCGTCAGGACTACTAGGGTTAGCGTCAGGACAACTCGGGTTAGCGTCAGGACAACTAGGGTTAGCGTCAGGACAACTCGGGTTAGCGTCAGGACAACTAGGGTTAGCGTCAGGACAACTAGGGTTAGCGTCAGGAACACTAGGGTTAGCGTCAGGACAACTAGGGTTAGAGTCAGGACAACTAGGGTAAGCGTCAGGACAACTAGGGTTAGCATCAGGACAACTAGGGTTAGCGTCAGGACAACTAGGGTTAGCGTCAGGACAACTTGGGTTAGCGTCAGGACAACTAGGGTTAGCGTCAGGACAACTAGGGTTAGCGTCAGGACAACTAGGGTTAGCGTCAGGACAACTAGGGTTAGCGTCAGGACAACTAGGGTTAGCGTCAGGACAACTTGGGTTAGCGTCAGGACAACTAGGGTTAGCGTCAGGACAACTAGGGTTAGCGTCAGGAAAGTAGGGTTAGCGTCAGGACAACTAGGGTTAGTGTCAGGACAACTAGGGTTAGCGTCAGGACAAGTAGGGTTAGCGTCAGGACAACTAGGGTTAGCATCAGGACAACTAAGGTTAGCGTCAGGACAACTAGGGTTAGCGTCAGGACAAGTAGGGTTAGCATCAGGACAACTAGGGTTAGCGTCAGGACAAGTAGGGTTAGCGTCAGGACAACTAGGGTTAGCGTCAGGACAACTAGGGTTAGCATCAGGACAACTAGGGTTAGCGTCAGGACAACTAGGGTTTGCGTCAGGACAACTAGGGTTAGCGTCAGGACAACTAGGGTTAGCGTCAGGACAACTAGGGTTAGCGTCAGGACAACTAGGTTTAGCGTCAGGACAACTAGGGTTAGCGTCAGGACAACTAGGGTTAGCGTCATGACAACTCGGGTTAGCGTCAGGAGAACTCGGGTTAGCGTCAGGACAACTCGGGTTAGCGTCAGGACTACTAGGGTTAGCGTCAGGACAACTCGGGTTAGCATCAGGACAACTAGGGTTAGCGTCAGGACAACTCGGGTTAGCGTCAGGACAACTAGGGTTAGCGTCAGGAACACTAGGGTTAGCGTCAGGACAACTAGGGTTAGAGTCAGGACAACTAGGGTAAGCGTCAGGACAACTAGGGTTAGCATCAGGACAACTAGGGTTAGCGTCAGGACAACTAGGGTTAGCGTCAGGACAACTTGGGTTAGCGTCAGGACAACTAGGGTTAGCGTCAGGACAACTAGGGTTAGCGTCAGGACAACTAGGGTTAGCGTCAGGACAACTAGGGTTAGCGTCAGGACAACTAGGGTTAGCGTCAGGACAAGTAGGGTTAGCGTCAGGACAACTAGGGTTAGCATCAGGACAACTAAGGTTAGCGTCAGGACAACTAGGGTTAGCGTCAGGACAAGTAGGGTTAGCATCAGGACAACTAGGGTTAGCGTCAGGACAAGTAGGGTTAGCGTCAGGACAACTAGGGTTAGCGTCAGGACAACTAGGGTTAGCATCAGGACAACTAGGGTTAGCGCCAGGACAACTAGGGTTTGCGTCAGGACAACTAGGGTTAGCGTCAGGACAACTAGGGTTAGCGTCAGGACAACTAGGGTTAGCGTCAGGACAACTAGGTTTAGCGTCAGGACAACTAGGGTTAGCGTCAGGACAACTAGGGTTAGGGTCAGGACAACTAGGGTTAGCGTCAGGACAACTAGGGTTAGCGTCAGGACAACTAGGGTTAGCGTCAGGACAACTAGGGTTAGCGTCAGGACAACTAGGGTTAGCGTCAGGACAAGTAGCGTTAGCGTCAGGACAAGTAGGGTTAGCGTCAGGACAAGTAGGTTTAGCGTCAGGACAACTAGGGTTAGCGTCAGGACAACTAGGGTTAGCGTCAGGACAACTAGGGTTAGCATCAGGACAACTAGGATTAGCGTCAGCACAACTAGGGTTAGCGTCAGGACAACTAGGGTTAGCGTCAGGACAACTAGGGTTAGCGTCAGGACAACTACGTTTAGCGTCAGGACAACTACATTTAGCGTCAGGACAAGTAGGGTTAGCGTCAGGACAACTAGGGTTAGCGTCAGGACAACTAGGGTTAGCGTCAGGACAACTAGGGTTAGCGCCAGGACAACTAGGGTTAGCGCCAGGACAACTAGGGTTAGCGCCAGGACAACTAGGGTTAGCGCCAGGACAACTAGGGTTAGCGCCAGGACAACTAGGGTTACCGTCAGGACAACTAGGGTTAGCGCCAGGACAACTAGGATGAGCGCCAGGCCAACTAGGGTTAGCGTCAGGACAACTAGGGTTAGCGGCAGGACAACTAGGGTTAGAGTCAGGACAACTCGGGTTAGCGTCAGGACAACTCGGGCTAGCGTCAGGACAACTCGGGTTAGCGTCAGGACAATTCGGGTTAGCGTCAGGACAACTAGGGTTAGCATCAGGACAACTAAGGTTAGCGTCAGGACAACTAGGGTTAGCGTCAGGACAAGTAGGGTTAGCATCAGGACAACTAGGGTTAGCGTCAGGACAAGTAGGGTTAGCGTCAGGATAACTAGGGTTAGCGTCAGGACAACTAGGGTTAGCATCAGGACAACTAGGGTTAGCGTCAGGACAACTAGGGTTTGCGTCAGGACAACTAGGGTTAGCGTCAGGACAACTAGGGTTAGCGTCAGGACAACTAGGGTTAGCGTCAGGACAACTAGGTTTAGCGTCAGGACAACTAGGGTTAGCGTCAGGACAACTAGGGTTAGGGTCAGGACAACTAGGGTTAGCATCAGGACAACTAGGGTTAGCGTCAGGACAACTAGGGTTAGCGTCAGGACAACTCGGGTTAGCGTCAGGACAACTCGGGTTAGCGTCAGGACAACTCGGGTTAGCGTCAGGACTACTAGGGTTAGCGTCAGGACAACTCGGGTTAGCATCAGGACAACTAGGGTTAGCGTCAGGACAACTAGGGTTAGCGTCAGGACAACTAGGGTTAGCGTCAGGACAACTAGGGTTAGCGTCAGGAACACTAGGGTTAGCGTCAGGACAACTAGGGTTAGAGTCAGGACAACTAGGGTAAGCGTCAGGACAACTAGGGTTAGCGTCAGGACAACTAGGGTTAGCGTCAGGACAACTTGGGTTAGCGTCAGGACAACTTGGGTTAGCGTCAGGACAACTAGGGTTAGCGTCAGGACAACTAGGGTTAGCGTCAGGACAACTAGGGTTAGCGTCAGGACAACTAGGGTTAGCGTCAGGAAAGTAGGGTTAGCGTCAGGACAACTAGGGTTAGCGTCAGGACAACTAGGGTTAGCGTCAGGACAAGTAGGGTTAGCGTCAGGACAACTAGGGTTAGCGTCAGGACAACTAAGGTTAGCGTCAGGACAACTAGGGTTAGCGTCAGGACAAGTAGGGTTAGCATCAGGACAACTAGGGTTAGCGTCAGGACAACTAGGGTTAGCATCAGGACAACTAGGGTTAGCGTCAGGACAACTAGGGTTAGCATCAGGACAACTAGGGTTAGCGTCAGGACAACTAGGGTTTGCGTCAGGACAACTAGGGTTAGCGTCAGGACAACTAGGGTTAGCGTCAGGACAACTAGGGTTAGCGTCAGGACAACTAGGGTTAGCGTCAGGACAACTAGGGTTAGCGTCAGGACAACTAGGGTTAGGGTCAGGACAACTAGGGTTAGCATCAGGACAACTAGGGTTAGCGTCAGGACAACTAGGGTTAGCGTCAGGACAACTAGGGTTAGCGTCAGGACAACTAGGGTTAGCGTCAGGACAAGTAGCGTTAGCGTCAGGACAAGTAGGGTTAGCGTCAGGACAAGTAGGTTTAGCGTCAGGACAACTAGGGTTAGCGTCAGGACAACTAGGGTTAGCGTCAGGACAACTAGGGTTAGCATCAGGACAACTAGGATTAGCGTCAGCACAACTAGGGTTAGCGTCAGGACAACTAGGGTTAGCGTCAGGACAACTAGGGTTAGCGTCAGGACAACTACGTTTAGCGTCAGGACAACTACATTTAGCGTCAGGACAAGTAGGGTTAGCGTCAGGACAACTAGGGTTAGCGTCAGGACAACTAGGGTTAGCGTCAGGACAACTAGGGTTAGCGCCAGGACAACTAGGGTTAGCGCCAGGACAACTAGGGTTAGCGCCAGGACAACTAGGGTTAGCGTCAGGACAACTAGGGTTAGCGCCAGGACAACTAGGATGAGCGCCAGGCCAACTAGGGTTAGCGTCAGGACAACTAGGGTTAGCGGCAGGACAACTAGGGTTAGAGTCAGGACAACTCGGGTTAGCGTCAGGACAACTCGGGCTAGCGTCAGGACAACTCGGGTTAGCGTCAGGACAATTCGGGTTAGCGTCAGGACAACTCGGGCTAGCGTCAGGACAACTCGGGTTAGCGTCAGGACAACTCGGGTTAGCGTCAGGACAACTCGGGTTAGCGTCAGGACAACTCGGGTTAGCGTCAGGACAACTCGGGTTAGCGTCAGGACAACTCGGGTTAGCGTCAGGACAACTCGGGTTAGCGTCATGACAACTCGGGTTAGCGTCAGGACAACTCAGGTTAGCGTCAGGACAACTCGGGTTAGCGTCAGGACTACTAGGGTTAGCGTCAGGACAACTCGGGTTAGCGTCAGGACAACTAGGGTTAGCGTCAGGACAACTAGGGTTAGCGTCAGGACAACTAGGGTTAGCGTCAGGACAACTAGGGTTAGCGTCAGGACAACTCGGGTTAGCGTCAGGACAACTAGGGTTAGCGTCAGGACAACTAGGGTTAGCGTCAGGACAAGTAGGGTTAGCGTCAGGACAAGTAGGGTTAGCGTCAGGACAACTAGGGTTAGCGCCAGGACAACTAGGGTTAGCGCCAGGACAACTAGGGTTAGCGCCAGGACAACTAGGGTTAGCGCCAGGACAACTAGGGTTAGCGCCAGGACAACTAGGGTTAGCGGCAGGACAACTAGGGTTAGCGGCAGGACAACTAGGGTTAGAGTCAGGACAACTCGGGTTAGCGTCAGGACAACTCGGGCTAGCGTCAGGACAACTCGGGTTAGCGTCAGGACAATTCGGGTTAGCGTCAGGACAACTAGGGTTAGCATCAGGACAACTAAGGTTAGCGTCAGGACAACTAGGGTTAGCGTCAGGACAAGTAGGGTTAGCATCAGGACAACTAGGGTTAGCGTCAGGACAAGTAGGGTTAGCGTCAGGATAACTAGGGTTAGCGTCAGGACAACTAGGGTTAGCATCAGGACAACTAGGGTTAGCGTCAGGACAACTAGGGTTTGCGTCAGGACAACTAGGGTTAGCGTCAGGACAACTAGGGTTAGCGTCAGGACAACTAGGGTTAGCGTCAGGACAACTAGGTTTAGCGTCAGGACAACTAGGGTTAGCGTCAGGACAACTAGGGTTAGGGTCAGGACAACTAGGGTTAGCATCAGGACAACGAGGGTTAGCGTCAGGACAACTAGGGTTAGCGTCAGGACAACTCGGGTTAGCGTCAGGACAACTCGGGTTAGCGTCAGGACAACTCGGGTTAGCGTCAGGACTACTAGGGTTAGCGTCAGGACAACTCGGGTTAGCATCAGGACAACTAGGGTTAGCGTCAGGACAACTAGGGTTAGCGTCAGGACAACTAGGGTTAGCGTCAGGACAACTAGGGTTAGCGTCAGGAACACTAGGGTTAGCGTCAGGACAACTAGGGTTAGAGTCAGGACAACTAGGGTAAGCGTCAGGACAACTAGGGTTAGCGTCAGGACAACTAGGGTTAGCGTCAGGACAACTTGGGTTAGCGTCAGGACAACTTGGGTTAGCGTCAGGACAACTAGGGTTAGCGTCAGGACAACTAGGGTTAGCGTCAGGACAACTAGGGTTAGCGTCAGGAAAGTAGGGTTAGCGTCAGGACAACTAGGGTTAGCGTCAGGACAACTAGGGTTAGCGTCAGGACAAGTAGGGTTAGCGTCAGGACAACTAGGGTTAGCGTCAGGACAACTAAGGTTAGCGTCAGGACAACTAGGGTTAGCGTCAGGACAAGTAGGGTTAGCATCAGGACAACTAGGGTTAGCGTCAGGACAACTAGGGTTAGCATCAGGACAACTAGGGTTAGCGTCAGGACAACTAGGGTTAGCATCAGGACAACTAGGGTTAGCGTCAGGACAACTAGGGTTTGCGTCAGGACAACTAGGGTTAGCGTCAGGACAACTAGGGTTAGCGTCAGGACAACTAGGGTTAGCGTCAGGACAACTAGGGTTAGCGTCAGGACAACTAGGGTTAGCGTCAGGACAACTAGGGTTAGGGTCAGGACAACTAGGGTTAGCATCAGGACAACTAGGGTTAGCGTCAGGACAACTAGGGTTAGCGTCAGGACAACTAGGGTTAGCGTCAGGACAACTAGGGTTAGCGTCAGGACAAGTAGCGTTAGCGTCAGGACAAGTAGGGTTAGCGTCAGGACAAGTAGGTTTAGCGTCAGGACAACTAGGGTTAGCGTCAGGACAACTAGGGTTAGCGTCAGGACAACTAGGGTTAGCATCAGGACAACTAGGATTAGCGTCAGCACAACTAGGGTTAGCGTCAGGACAACTAGGGTTAGCGTCAGGACAACTAGGGTTAGCGTCAGGACAACTACGTTTAGCGTCAGGACAACTACATTTAGCGTCAGGACAAGTAGGGTTAGCGTCAGGACAACTAGGGTTAGCGTCAGGACAACTAGGGTTAGCGTCAGGACAACTAGGGTTAGCGCCAGGACAACTAGGGTTAGCGCCAGGACAACTAGGGTTAGCGCCAGGACAACTAGGGTTAGCGTCAGGACAACTAGGGTTGGCGCCAGGACAACTAGGATGAGCGCCAGGCCAACTAGGGTTAGCGTCAGGACAACTAGGGTTAGCGGCAGGACAACTAGGGTTAGAGTCAGGACAACTCGGGTTAGCGTCAGGACAACTCGGGCTAGCGTCAGGACAACTCGGGTTAGCGTCAGGACAATTCGGGTTAGCGTCAGGACAACTCGGGCTAGCGTCAGGACAACTCGGGTTAGCGTCAGGACAACTCGGGTTAGCGTCAGGACAACTCGGGTTAGCGTCAGGACAACTCGGGTTAGCGTCAGGACAACTCGGGTTAGCGTCAGGACAACTCGGGTTAGCGTCATGACAACTCGGGTTAGCGTCAGGACAACTCAGGTTAGCGTCAGGACAACTCGGGTTAGCGTCAGGACTACTAGGGTTAGCGTCAGGACAACTCGGGTTAGCGTCAGGACAACTAGGGTTAGCGTCAGGACAACTAGGGTTAGCGTCAGGACAACTAGGGTTAGCGTCAGGACAACTAGGGTTAGCGTCAGGACAACTCGGGTTAGCGTCAGGACAACTAGGGTTAGCGTCAGGACAACTAGGGTTAGCGTCAGGACAAGTAGGGTTAGCGTCAGGACAAGTAGGGTTAGCGTCAGGACAACTAGGGTTAGCGCCAGGACAACTAGGGTTAGCGCCAGGACAACTAGGGTTAGCGCCAGGACAACTAGGGTTAGCGCCAGGACAACTAGGGTTAGCGCCAGGACAACTAGGGTTAGCGCCAAGACAACTAGGATGAGCGCCAGGACAACTAGGGTGAGCGCCAGGACAACTAGGGTGAGCGTCAGGACAACTCGGGTTAGCATCAGGACAACTAGGGTTAGCGTCAGGACAACTAGGGTTAGCGTCAGGACAACTAGGGTTAGCGTCAGGACAACTAGGGTTAGCGTCAGGAACACTAGGGTTAGCGTCAGGACAACTAGGGTTAGAGTCAGGACAACTAGGGTAAGCGTCAGGACAACTAGGGTTAGCATCAGGACAACTAGGGTTAGCGTCAGGACAACTAGGGTTAGCGTCAGGACAACTTGGGTTAGCGTCAGGACAACTAGGGTTAGCGTCAGGACAACTAGGGTTAGCGTCAGGACAACTAGGGTTAGCGTCAGGAAAGTAGGGTTAGCGTCAGGACAACTAGGGTTAGCGTCAGGACAACTAGGGTTAGCGTCAGGACAAGTAGGGTTAGCGTCAGGACAACTAGGGTTAGCATCAGGACAACTAAGGATAGCGTCAGGACAACTAGGGTTAGCGTCAGGACAAGTAGGGTTAGCGTCAGGACAACTAGGGTTAGCGTCAGGACAACTAGGGTTAGCGTCAGGACAACTAGGGTTAGCGTCAGGACAACTAGGGTTAGCATCAGGACAACTAGGGTTAGCGTCAGGACAACTAGGGTTTGCGTCAGGACAGCTAGGGTTAGCGTCAGGACAACTAGGGTTAGCGTCAGGACAACTAGGGTTAGCGTCAGGACAACTAGGTTTAGCGTCAGGACAACTAGGGTTAGCGTCAGGACAACTAGGGTTAGGGTCAGGACAACTAGGGTTAGCATCAGGACAACTAGGGTTAGCGTCAGGACAACTAGGGTTAGCGTCAGGACAACTAGGGTTAGCGTCAGGACAAGTAGCGTTAGCGTCAGGACAAGTAGGGTTAGCGTCAGGACAAGTAGGTTTAGCGTCAGGACAACTAGGGTTAGCGTCAGGACAACTAGGGTTAGCGTCAGGACAACTAGGGTTAGCATCAAGACAACTAGGATTAGCGTCAGC
Source organism: Phyllobates terribilis (assembly GCF_046119375.1). Lineage (NCBI taxonomy): Eukaryota > Metazoa > Chordata > Amphibia > Anura > Dendrobatidae > Phyllobates > Phyllobates terribilis. Next base: position 415,237 of record NW_027363417.1, on the reverse strand, counting down.
ACAACTAGGGTTAGCGTCAGGACAACTAGGGTTAGCGTCAGGACAACTAGGGTTAGCGTCAGGACAACTACGTTTAGCGTCAGGACAACTACATTTAGCGTCAGGACAAGTAGGGTTAGCGTCAGGACAACTAGGGTTAGCGTCAGGACAACTAGGGTTTGCGTCAGGACAACTAGGGTTAGCGCCAGGACAACTAGGGTTAGCGCCAGGACAACTAGGGTTAGCGTCAGGACAACTAGGGTTAGCGCCAGGACAACTAGGGTTAGCGCCAGGACAACTAGGGTTAGCGTCAGGACAACTAGGGTTAGCGCCAGGACAACTAGGATGAGCGCCAGGCCAACTAGGGTTAGCGTCAGGACAACTAGGGTTAGCGGCAGGACAACTAGGGTTAGAGTCAGGACAACTCGGGTTAGCGTCAGGACAACTCGGGCTAGCGTCAGGACAACTCGGGTTAGCGTCAGGACAATTCGGGTTAGCGTCAGGACAACTCGGGCTAGCGTCAGGACAACTCGGGTTAGCGTCAGGACAACTCGGGTTAGCGTCAGGACAACTCGGGTTAGCATCAGGACAACTCGGGTTAGCGTCAGGACAACTCGGGTTAGCGTCAGGACAACTCGGGTTAGCGTCAGGACAACTCGGGTTAGCGTCATGACAACTCGGGTTAGCGTCAGGACAACTCGGGTTAGCGTCAGGACAACTCGGGTTAGCGTCAGGACTACTAGGGTTAGCGTCAGGACAACTCGGGTTAGCGTCAGGACAACTAGGGTTAGCGTCAGGACAACTAGGGTTAGCGTCAGGACAACTCGGGTTAGCGTCAGGACAACTAGGGTTAGCGTCAGGACAACTCGGGTTAGCGTCAGGACAACTAGGGTTTGCGTCAGGACAACTAGGGTTAGAGTCAGGACAACTAGGGTTAGCGTCAGGACAACTAGGGTTAGCGTCAGGACAACTAGGGTTAGAGTCAGGACAACTAGGGTAAGCGTCAGGACAACTAGGGTTAGCGTCAGGACAACTAGGGTTAGCGTCAGGACAACTAGGGTTAGCGTCAGGACAACTTGGGTTAGCGTCAGGACAACTAGGGTTAGCGTCAGGACAACTAGGGTTAGCATCAGGACAACTAGGGTTAGCGTCAGGACAACTAGGGTTAGCGTCAGGACAACTAGGGTTAGCGTCAGGACAACTAGGGTTAGAGTCAGGACAACTAGGGTAAGCGTCAGGACAACTAGGGTTAGCGTCAGGACAAGTAGGGTTAGGATCAGGACAACTAGGGTTAGCGTCAGGACAAGTAGGGTTAGCGTCAGGACAAGTAGGGTTAGCGTCAGGACAACTAGGGTTAGAGTCAGGACAACTAGGGTTTGCGTCAGGACAACTAGGGTTAGCGTCAGGACAACTAGGGTTAGCGTCAGGACAACTAGGGTTAGCGTCAGGACAATTAGGGTTAGCGTCAGGACAACTAGGGTTAGCATCAGGACAACTAGGGTTAGCGTCAGGACAACTAGGGTTAGCGTCAGGACAACTAGGGTTAGCGTCAGGACAACTAGGGTTAGCGTCAGGACAACTAGGGTTAGCGTCAGGACAAGTAGCATTAGCGTCAGGACAAGTAGGGTTAGCGTCAGGACAAGTAGGTTTAGCGTCAGGACAAGTAGGGTTAGCGTCAGGACAACTAGGGTTAGCGTCAGGACAACTAGGGTTAGCGTCAGGACAACTAGGGTTAGCGTCAGGACAACTAGGGTTAGCGTCAGGACAACTAGGGTTAGCGTCAGGACAACTAGGGTTAGCGTCAGGACAACTAGGATTAGCCTCAGGACAACTAGGGTTAGCGTCAGGACAACTAGGGTTAGCGTCAGGACAACTAGGGTTAGCGTCAGGACAACTAGGGTTAGCGTCAGGACAACTACGTTTAGCGTCAGGACAACTACGTTTAGCGTCAGGACAACTACGTTTAGCGTCAGGACAAGTAGGGTTAGCGTCAGGACAACTAGGGTTAGCGTCAGGACAACTAGGGTTAGCGTCAGGACAACTAGGGTTAGCGCCAGGACAACTAGGGTTAGCGCCAGGACAACTAGGGTTAGCGCCAGGACAACTAGGGTTAGCGCCAGGACAACTAGGGTTAGCGCCAGGACAACTAGGGTTAGCGCCAGGACAACTAGGGTGAGCGCCAGGACAACTAGGGTGAGCGCCAGGACAACTAGGATGAGCGCCAGGACAACTAGGGTGAGCGCCAGGACAACTAGGGTGAGCGCCAGGACAACTAGGGTTAGCGCCAGGACAACTAGGGTTAGCGCCAGGACAACTAGGGTTAGCGTCAGGACAACTACGGTTAGCGCCAGGACAACTAGGGTTAGCGTCAGGACAACTAGGGTTAGCGCCAGGACAACTAGGGTTAGCGCCAGGACAACTAGGGTTAGCGTCAGGACAACTAGGGTTAGCGCCAGGACAACTAGGATGAGCGCCAGGCCAACTAGGGTTAGCGTCAGGACAACTAGGGTTAGCGGCAGGACAACTAGGGTTAGCAACAGGACAACTCGGGTTAGCGTCAGGACAACTCGGGTTAGCGTCAGAACAACTCGGGTTAGCGTCAGAAAAACTCGAGTTAGCGTCAGGACAACTCGGGTTAGCGTCAGGACAACTCGGGTTAGCGTCAGGACAACTCGGGTAAGCGTCAGGACAACTCGGGTTAGCGTCAGGACAACTCGGGTTAGCGTCAGGACAACTCGGGTTAGCGTCAGGACTACTAGGGTTAGCGTCAGGACAACTCGGGTTAGCGTCAGGACAACTCGGGTTAGCGTCAGGACAACTAGGGTTAGCGTCAGGACATCTAGGGTTAGCGTCAGGACAACTCGGGTTAGCGTCAGGACAATTCGGGTTAGCGTCAGGACAACTCGGGTTAGCGTCAGGACAACTCGGGTTAGCGTCAGGACAACTCGGGTTAGCGTCAGGACAACTCGGGTTAGCGTCAGGACAACTAGGGTTAGCGTCAGGACAACTCTGGTTAGCGTCAGGACAACTAGGGTTAGCGTCAGGATAACTCGGGTTAGCGTCAGGACAACTAGGGTTAGCGGCAGGACAACTCGGGTTAGCGTCAGGACAACTCGGGTTAGCGTCAGGACAACTCGGGTTAGCGTCAGGACAACTCGGGTTAGCGTCAGGACAACTCGGGTAAGCGTCAGGACAACTCGGGTAAGCGTCAGGACAACTCGGGTTAGCGTCATGACAACTCGGGTTAGCGTCAGGACAACTCGGGTTAGCGTCAGGACAACTCGGGTTAGCGTCAGGACAACTCGGGTTAGCGTCAGGACAACTAGGGTTAGCGTCAGGACAACTCGGGTTAGCGTCAGGACAACTCGGGTTAGCGTCAGGACAACTAGGGTTAGCGTCAGGACAACTAGGGTTTGCGTCAGGACAACTAGGGTTTGCGTCAGGACAACTCGGGTTAGCGTCAGGACAACTAGGGTTAGCGTCAGGACAACTAGGGTTAGAGTCAGGACAACTAGGGTTAGCGTCAGGACAAGTAGGGTTAGCGTCAGGACAACTAGGGCTAGCGTCAGGACAACTAGGGTTAGCATCAGGACATCTCGGGTTAGCGTCAGAACAACTCGGGTTAGCGTCAGAAAAACTCGGGTTAGCGTCAGGACAACTCGGGTTAGCGTCAGGACAACTCGGGTTAGCGTCAGGACAACTCGGGTTAGCGTCAGGACAACTCGGGTAAGCGTCAGGACAACTCGGGTTAGCGTCAGGACAACTCGGGTTAGCGTCAGGACTACTCGGGTTAGCGTCAGGACAACTCGGGTTAGCGTCAGGACAACTCGGGTTAGCGTCAGGACAACTCGGGTTAGCGTCAGGACAACTCGGGTTAGCGTCAGGACAACTAGGGTTAGCGTCAGGACAACTAGGGTTAGCGTCAGGACAACTCGGGTTAGCGTCAGGACAACTCGGGTTAGCGTCAGGACAACTCGGGTAAGCGTCAGGACAACTCGGGTTAGCGTCAGGACAACTCGGGTTAGCGTCAGGACTACTCGGGTTAGCGTCAGGACAACTCGGGTTAGCGTCAGGACAACTCGGGTTAGCGTCAGGACAACTCGGGTTAGCGTCAGGACAACTCGGGTTAGCGTCAGGACAACTAGGGTTAGCGTCAGGACAACTAGGGTTAGCGTCAGGACAACTCGGGTTAGCGTCAGGACAATTCGGGTTAGCGTCAGGACAACTCGGGTTAGCGTCAGGACAACTCGGGTTAGCGTCAGGACAACTCGGGTTAGCGTCAGGACAACTCGGGTTAGCGTCAGGACAACTAAGGTTAGCGTCAGGACAACTCGGGTTAGCGTCAGGACAACTAGGGTTAGCGTCAGGATAACTCGGGTTAGCGGCAGGACAACTAGGGTTAGCGGCAGGACAACTAGGGTTAGCGTCAGGACAACTCGGGTTAGCGGCAGGACAACTCGGGTTAGCGTCAGGACAACTCGGGTTAGCGTCAGGACAACTCGGGTAAGCGTCAGGACAACTCGGGTTAGCGTCAGGACAACTCGGGTTAGCGTCAGGACAACTCGGGTTAGCGTCAGGACTACTCGGGTTAGCGTCAGGACAACTCGGGTTAGCGTCAGGACAACTCGGGTTAGCGTCAGGACAACTCGGGTTAGCGTCAGGACAACTCGGGTTAGCGTCAGGACAACTAGGGTTAGCGTCAGGACAACTAGGGTTAGCGTCAGGACAACTCGGGTTAGCGTCAGGACAATTCGGGTTAGCGTCAGGACAACTCGGGTTAGCGTCAGGACAACTCGGGTTAGCGTCAGGACAACTCGGGTTAGCGTCAGGACAACTCGGGTTAGCGTCAGGACAACTAGGGTTAGCGTCAGGACAACTCGGGTTAGCGTCAGGACAACTAGGGTTAGCGTCAGGATAACTCGGGTTAGCGGCAGGACAACTAGGGTTAGCGGCAGGACAACTAGGGTTAGCGTCAGGACAACTCGGGTTAGCGGCAGGACAACTCGGGTTAGCGTCAGGACAACTCGGGTTAGCGTCAGGACAACTCGGGTAAGCGTCAGGACAACTCGGGTTAGCGTCAGGACAACTCGGGTTAGCGTCATGACAACTCAGGTTAGCGTCAGGACAACTCGGGTTAGCGTCAGGACAACTCGGGTTAGCGTCAGGACTACTAGGGTTAGCGTCAGGACAACTCGGGTTAGCGTCAGGACAACTAGGGTTAGAGTCAGGACAACTAGGGTTAGCGTCAGGACAACTAGGGTTAGCGTCAGGACAACTAGGGTTAGCGTCAGGACAACTAGGGTTTGCGTCAGGACAACTCGGGTTAGCGTCAGGACAACTAGGGTTAGCGTCAGGACAACTAGGGTTAGAGTCAGGACAACTAGGGTAAGCGTCAGGACAACTAGGGTTAGCGTCAGGACAACTAGGGTTAGCGTCAGGACAACTAGGGTTAGCGTCAGGACAACTAGGGTTAGCGTCAGGACAACTAGGGTTAGCGTCAGGACAAGTAGGGTTAGCGTCAGGACAACTAGGGTTAGCGTCAGGACAACTAGGGTTAGCGTCAGGACAAGTAGGGTTAGCGTCAGGACAACTAGGGTTAGCGTCAGGACAAGTAGGGTTAGCGTCAGGACAAGTAGGGTTAGCGTCAGGACAAGTAGGGTTAGCGTCAGGACAACTAGGGTTAGCGTCAGGACAACTAGGGTTTGCGTCAGGACAACTAGGGTTAGCGTCAGGACAACTAGGGTTAGCGTCAGGACAACTAGGGTTAGCGTCAGGACAACTAGGGTTAGCGTCAGGACAATTAGGGTTAGCGTCAGGACAAATAGGGTTAGCGTCAGGACAACTAGGTTTAGCGTCAGGACAACTAGGGTTAGCGTCAGGACAACTAGGGTTAGGGTCAGGACAACTAGGGTTAGCATCAGGACAACTAGGGTTAGCGTCAGGACAACTAGGGTTAGCGTCAGGACAACTAGGGTTAGCGTCAGGACAACTAGGGTTAGCGTCAGGACAACTAGGGTTAGCATCAAGACAACTAGGGTTAGCGTCAGGACAAGTAGCATTAGCGTCAGGACAAGTAGGGTTAGCGTCAGGACAAGTAGGTTTAGCGTCAGGACAACTAGGGTTAGCGTCAGGACAACTAGGGTTAGCGTCAGGACAACTAGGGTTAGCGTCAGGACAACTAGGGTTAGCGTCAGTACAACTAGGATTAGCGTCAGGACAACTAGGGCTAGCGTCAGGACAACTAGGGTTAGCGTCAGGACAACTAGGGTTAGCGTCAGGACAACTACGTTTAGCGTCAGGACAACTACGTTTAGCGTCAGGACAAGTAGGGTTAGCATCAGGACAACTAGGGTTAGCGTCAGGACAACTAGGGTTAGCGTCAGGACAACTAGGGTTAGCGCCAGGACAACTAGGGTTAGCGCCAGGACAACTAGGGTTAGCGCCAGGACAACTAGGGTTAGCGCCAGGACAACTAGGGTTAGCTCCAGGACAACTAGGGTTAGCGCCAGGACAACTAGGGTTAGCGCCAGGACAACTAGGGTTAGCGCCAGGACAGCTAGGGTTAGCGTCAGGACAACTAGGGTTAGCGTCAGGACAACTAGGGTTAGCGTCAGGACAACTAGGGTTAGCGTCAGGACAACTAGGGTTAGCGTCAGGACAAGTAGGGTTAGCGTCAGGACAACTAGGGTTAGCGTCAGGACAACTAGGGTTAGCGTCAGGACAACTAGGGTTAGCGTCAGGACAAGTAGGGTTAGCGTCAGGACAACTAGGGTTAGCGTCAGGACAACTAGGGTTAGCGTCAGGACAAGTAGGGTTAGCATCAGGACAACTAGGGTTAGCGTCAGGACAAGTAGGGTTAGCGTCAGGACAACTAGGGTTAGCGTCAGGACAATTAGGGTTAGCGTCAGGACAACTCGGGTTAGCGTCAGGACAACTAGGGTTAGCGTCAGGACAACTCGGGTTAGCGTCAGGACAACTAGGGTTAGCGTCAGGATAACTCGGGTTTGCGTCAGGATAACTCGGGTTTGCGGCAGGACAACTAGGGTTAGCGGCAGGACAACTAGGGTTAGCGTCAGGACAACTCGGGTTAGCGTCAGGACAACTCGGGTTAGCGTCAGGACAACTCGGGTTAGCGTCAGGACAACTCGGGTAAGCGTCAGGACAACTCGGGTTAGCGTCAGGACAACTCGGGTTAGCGTCATGACAACTCGGGTTAGCGTCAGGACAACTCGGGTTAGCGTCAGGACAACTCGGGTTAGCGTCAGGACTACTAGGGTTAGCGTCAGGACAACTCGGGTTAGCGTCAGGACAACTAGGGTTAGCGTCAGGACAACTCGGGTTAGCGTCAGGACAACTCGGGTTAGCGTCAGGACAACTAGGGTTAGCGTCAGGACAACTAGGGTTTGCGTCAGGACAACTCGGGTTTGCGTCAGGACAACTCGGGTTTGCGTCAGGACAACTCGGGTTAGCGTCAGGACAACTAGGGTTAGCGTCAGGACAACTAGGGTTAGCGTCAGGACAACTAGGGTTAGCGTCAGGACAACTAGGGTTAGCGTCAGGACAACTAGGGTTAGCGTCAGGACAACTAGGGTTAGCGTCAGGACAACTAGGGTTAGCGTCAGGACAACTACGTTTAGCGTCAGGACAACTACGTTTAGCGTCAGGACAAGTAGGGTTAGCGTCAGGACAACTAGGGTTAGCGCCAGGACAACTAGGGTTAGCGCCAGGACAACTAGGGTTAGCGCCAGGACAACTAGGGTTAGCGCCAGGACAACTAGGGTTAGCGCCAGGACAACTAGGGTGAGCGCCAGGACAACTAGGGTGAGCGCCAGGACAACTAGGGTGAGCGCCAGGACAACTAGGGTGAGCGCCAGGACAACTAGGGTGAGCGCCAGGACAACTAGGGTGAGCGCCAGGACAACTAGGGTTAGCGCCAGGACAACTAGGGTTAGCGTCAGGACAACTACGTTTAGCGCCAGGACAACTAGGGTTAGCGTCAGGACAACTAGGGTTAGCGCCAGGACAACTAGGGTTAGCGCCAGGACAACTAGGGTTAGCGCCAGGACAACTAGGGTTAGCGTCAGGACAACTAGGGTTAGCATCAGGACAACTAGGGTTAGCGTCAGGACAACTAGGGTTAGCGTCAGGACAACTAGGGTTAGCGTCAGGACAACTAGGGTTAGCGTCAGGACAACTAGGGTTAGCGTCAGGACAACTAGGGTTAGCATCAAGACAACTAGGGTTAGCGTCAGGACAAGTAGCATTAGCGTCAGGACAAGTAGGGTTAGCGTCAGGACAAGTAGGTTTAGCGTCAGGACAAGTAGGTTTAGCGTCAGGACAACTAGGGTTAGCGTCAGGACAACTAGGGTTAGCGTCAGGACAACTAGGGTTAGCGTCAGTACAACTAGGATTAGCGTCAGGACAACTAGGGTTAGCGTCAGGACAACTAGGGTTAGCGTCAGGACAACTAGGGTTAGCGTCAGGACAACTATGTTTAGCGTCAGGACAACTACGTTTAGCGTCAGGACAAGTAGGGTTAGCATCAGGACAACTAGGGTTAGCATCAGGACAACTAGGGTTAGCGTCAGGACAACTAGGGTTAGCGCCAGGACAACTAGGGTTAGCGCCAGGACAACTAGGGTTAGCGCCAGGACAACTAGGGTTAGCGCCAGGACAACTAGGGTTAGCTCCAGGACAACTAGGGTTAGCGCCAGGACAACTAGGGTTAGCGCCAGGACAACTAGGGTTAGCGCCAGGACAGCTAGGGTTAGCGTCAGGACAACTAGGGTTAGCGTCAGGACAACTAGGGTTAGCGTCAGGACAACTAGGGTTAGCGTCAGGACAACTAGGGTTAGCGTCAGGACAACTAGGGTTAGCGTCAGGACAAGTAGGGTTAGCGTCAGGACAACTAGGGTTAGCGTCAGGACAACTAGGGTTAGCGTCAGGACAACTAGGGTTAGCGTCAGGACAAGTAGGGTTAGCGTCAGGACAACTAGGGTTAGCGTCAGGACAACTAGGGTTAGCGTCAGGACAAGTAGGGTTAGCATCAGGACAACTAGGGTTAGCGTCAGGACAAGTAGGGTTAGCGTCAGGACAACTAGGGTTAGCGTCAGGACAATTAGGGTTAGCGTCAGGACAACTCGGGTTAGCGTCAGGACAACTAGGGTTAGCATCAGGACAACTCGGGTTAGCGTCAGGACAACTAGGGTTAGCGTCAGGATAACTCGGGTTTGCGTCAGGATAACTCGGGTTTGCGGCAGGACAACTAGGGTTAGCGGCAGGACAACTAGGGTTAGCGTCAGGACAACTCGGGTTAGCGTCAGGACAACTCGGGTTAGCGTCAGGACAACTCGGGTTAGCGTCAGGACAACTCGGGTAAGCGTCAGGACAACTAGGGTTAGCGTCAGGACAACTAGGGTTAGCGTCAGGACAACTAGGGTTAGCGTCAGGACAACTAGGGTTAGCGTCAGGACAACTAGGGTTAGCGTCAGGACAACTAGGGTTAGCATCAAGACAACTAGGGTTAGCGTCAGGACAAGTAGCATTAGCGTCAGGACAAGTAGGGTTAGCGTCAGGACAAGTAGGTTTAGCGTCAGGACAAGTAGGTTTAGCGTCAGGACAACTAGGGTTAGCGTCAGGACAACTAGGGTTAGCGTCAGGACAACTAGGGTTAGCGTCAGTACAACTAGGATTAGCGTCAGGACAACTAGGGTTAGCGTCAGGACAACTAGGGTTAGCGTCAGGACAACTAGGGTTAGCGTCAGGACAACTATGTTTAGCGTCAGGACAACTACGTTTAGCGTCAGGACAAGTAGGGTTAGCATCAGGACAACTAGGGTTAGCATCAGGACAACTAGGGTTAGCGTCAGGACAACTAGGGTTAGCGCCAGGACAACTAGGGTTAGCGCCAGGACAACTAGGGTTAGCGCCAGGACAACTAGGGTTAGCGCCAGGACAACTAGGGTTAGCTCCAGGACAACTAGGGTTAGCGCCAGGACAACTAGGGTTAGCGCCAGGACAACTAGGGTTAGCGCCAGGACAGCTAGGGTTAGCGTCAGGACAACTAGGGTTAGCGTCAGGACAACTAGGGTTAGCGTCAGGACAACTAGGGTTAGCGTCAGGACAACTAGGGTTAGCGTCAGGACAACTAGGGTTAGCGTCAGGACAAGTAGGGTTAGCGTCAGGACAACTAGGGTTAGCGTCAGGACAACTAGGGTTAGCGTCAGGACAACTAGGGTTAGCGTCAGGACAAGTAGGGTTAGCGTCAGGACAACTAGGGTTAGCGTCAGGACAACTAGGGTTAGCGTCAGGACAAGTAGGGTTAGCATCAGGACAACTAGGGTTAGCGTCAGGACAAGTAGGGTTAGCGTCAGGACAACTAGGGTTAGCGTCAGGACAATTAGGGTTAGCGTCAGGACAACTCGGGTTAGCGTCAGGACAACTAGGGTTAGCATCAGGACAACTCGGGTTAGCGTCAGGACAACTAGGGTTAGCGTCAGGATAACTCGGGTTTGCGTCAGGATAACTCGGGTTTGCGGCAGGACAACTAGGGTTAGCGGCAGGACAACTAGGGTTAGCGTCAGGACAACTCGGGTTAGCGTCAGGACAACTCGGGTTAGCGTCAGGACAACTCGGGTTAGCGTCAGGACAACTCGGGTAAGCGTCAGGACAACTCGGGTTAGCGTCAGGACAACTCGGGTTAGCGTCATGACAACTCGGGTTAGCGTCAGGACAACTCAGGTTAGCGTCAGGACAACTCGGGTTAGCGTCAGGACTACTAGGGTTAGCGTCAGGACAACTCGGGTTAGCGTCAGGACAACTAGGGTTAGCGTCAGGACAACTCGGGTTAGCGTCAGGACAACTCGGGTTAGCGTCAGGACAACTAGGGTTAGCGTCAGGACAACTAGGGTTAGCGTCAGGACAACTAGGGTTTGCGTCAGGACAACTCGGGTTAGCGTCAGGACAACTAGGGTTAGCGTCAGGACAACTAGGGTTAGCGTCAGGACAACTAGGGTTAGCGTCAGGACAACTAGGGTTAGCGTCAGGACAACTAGGGTTAGCGTCAGGACAACTACGTTTAGCGTCAGGACAACTACGTTTAGCGTCAGGACAAGTAGGGTTAGCGTCAGGACAACTAGGGTTAGCGTCAGGACAACTAGGGTTAGCGCCAGGACAACTAGGGTTAGCGCCAGGACAACTAGGGTTAGCGCCAGGACAACTAGGGTTAGCGCCAGGACAACTAGGGTTAGCGCCAGGACAACTAGGGTGAGCGCCAGGACAACTAGGGTGAGCGCCAGGACAACTAGGGTGAGCGCCAGGACAACTAGGGTGAGCGCCAGGACAACTAGGGTGAGCGCCAGGACAACTAGGGTTAGCGCCAGGACAACTAGGGTTAGCGCCAGGACAACTAGGGTTAGCGTCAGGACAACTACGGTTAGCGCCAGGACAACTAGGGTTAGCGTCAGGACAACTAGGGTTAGCGCCAGGACAACTAGGGTTAGCGCCAGGACAACTAGGGTTAGCGCCAGGACAACTAGGGTTAGCGTCAGGACAACTAGGGTTAGCGTCAGGACAACTAGGGTTAGCGTCAGGACAACTAGGGTTAGCGCCAGGACAACTAGGATGAGCGCCAGGCCAACTAGGGTTAGCGTCAGGACAACTAGGGTTAGCGGCAGGACAACTAGGGTTAGCATCAGGACAACTCGGGTTAGCGTCAGGACAACTCGGGTTAGCGTCAGAACAACTCGGGTTAGCGTCAGAAAAACTCGAGTTAGCGTCAGGACAACTCGGGTTAGCGTCAGGACAACTCGGGTTAGCGTCAGGACAACTCGGGTAAGCGTCAGGACAACTCGGGTTAGCGTCAGGACAACTCGGGTTAGCGTCAGGACAACTCGGGTTAGCGTCAGGACTACTAGGGTTAGCGTCAGGACAACTCGGGTTAGCGTCAGGACAACTCGGGTTAGCGTCAGGACAACTAGGGTTAGCGTCAGGACAACTCGGGTTAGCGTCAGGACAACTCGGGTTAGCGTCAGGACAATTCGGGTTAGCGTCAGGACAACTCGGGTTAGCGTCAGGACAACTCGGGTTAGCGTCAGGACAACTCGGGTTAGCGTCAGGACAACTCGGGTTAGCGTCAGGACAACTAGGGTTAGCGTCAGGACAACTCGGGTTAGCGTCAGGACAACTAGGGTTAGCGTCAGGATAACTCGGGTTAGCGTCAGGACAACTAGGGTTAGCGGCAGGACAACTAGGGTTAGCGTCAGGACAACTCGGGTTAGCGTCAGGACAACTCGGGTTAGCGTCAGGACAACTCGGGTTAGCGTCAGGACAACTCGGGTAAGCGTCAGGACAACTCGGGTTAGCGTCAGGACAACTCGGGTTAGCGTCAGGACAACTCGGGTTAGCGTCAGGACAACTCGGTTTAGCGTCAGGACAACTCGGGTTAGCGTCAGGACTACTAGGGTTAGCGTCAGGACAACTCGGGTTAGCGTCAGGACAACTAGGGTTAGCGTCAGGACAACTCGGGTTAGCGTCAGGACAACTAGGGTTAGCGTCAGGACAACTAGGGTTAGCGTCAGGACAACTAGGGTTTGCGTCAGGACAAGTAGGGTTAGCGTCAGGACAACTAGGGTTAGCGTCAGGACAACTAGGGTTAGCGTCAGGACAACTAGGGTTAGAGTCAGGACAACTAGGGTAAGCGTCAGGACAACTAGGGTTAGCGTCAGGACAACTAGGGTTAGCGTCAGGACAACTAGGGTTAGCGTTAGGACAACTAGGGTTAGCGTCAGGACAACTAGGGTTAGCGTCAGGACAACTAGGGTTAGCGTCAGGACAACTAGGGTTAGCGTCAGGACAACTAGGGTTAGCGTCAGGACAAGTAGGGTTAGCGTCAGGACAACTAGGGTTAGCGTCAGGACAAGTAGGGTTAGCGTCAGGACAAGTAGGGTTAGCGTCAGGACAAGTAGGGTTAGCGTCAGGACAACTAGGGTTAGCGTCAGGACAACTAGGGTTAGCGTCAGGACAACTAGGGTTTGCGTCAGGACAACTAGGGTTAGCGTCAGGACAACTAGGGTTAGCGTCAGGACAATTAGGGTTAGCGTCAGGACAAATACGGTTAGCGTCAGGACAACTAGGTTTAGCGTCAGGACAACTAGGGTTAGCGTCAGGACAACTAGGGTTAGGGTCAGGACAACTAGGGTTAGCGTCAGGACAACTAGGGTTAGCGTCAGGACAACTAGGGTTAGCGTCAGGACAACTAGGGTTAGCGTCAGGACAACTAGGGTTAGCGTCAGGACAACTAGGGTTAGCATCAGGACAACTAGGGTTAGCGTCAGGACAAGTAGCGTTAGCGTCAGGACAAGTAGGGTTAGCGTCAGGACAAGTAGGTTTAGCGTCAGGACAACTAGGGTTAGCGTCAGGACAACTAGGGTTAGCGTCAGGACAACTAGGGTTAGCGTCAGGACAACTAGGATTAGCGTCAGGACAAGTAGGGTTAGCGTCAGGACAACTAGGGTTAGCGTCAGGACAACTAGGGTTAGAGTCAGGACAACTAGGGTAAGCGTCAGGACAACTAGGGTTAGCGTCAGGACAACTTGGGTTAGCGTCAGGACAACTAGGGTTAGCGTCAGGACAACTAGGGTTAGCGTCAGGACAACTAGGGTTAGCATCAGGACAACTAGGGTTAGCATCAGGACAACTAGGGTTAGCGTCAGGACAACTAGGGTTAGAGTCAGGACAACTAGGGTTTGCGTCAGGACAACTAGGGTTAGCGTCAGGACAACTAGGGTTAGCGTCAGGACAACTAGGGTTAGCGTCAGGACAACTAGGGTTAGCGTCAGGACAACTAGGGTTAGCGTCAGGACAAGTAGGGTTAGCGTCAGGACAACTAGGGTTAGCGTCAGGACAAGTAGGGTTAGCGTCAGGACAAGTAGGGTTAGCGTCAGGACAAGTAGGGTTAGCGTCAGGACAACTAGGGTTAGCGTCAGGACAACTAGGGTTAGCGTCAGGACAACTAGGGTTTGCGTCAGGACAACTAGGGTTAGCGTCAGGACAACTAGGGTTAGCGTCAGGACAATTAGGGTTAGCGTCAGGACAAATAGGGTTAGCGTCAGGACAACTAGGTTTAGCGTCAGGACAACTAGGGTTAGCGTCAGGACAACTAGGGTTAGGGTCAGGACAACTAGGGTTAGCGTCAGGACAACTAGGGTTAGCGTCAGGACAACTAGGGTTAGCGTCAGGACAACTAGGGTTAGCGTCAGGACAACTAGGGTTAGCGTCAGGACAACTAGGGTTAGCATCAGGACAACTAGGGTTAGCGTCAGGACAAGTAGCGTTAGCGTCAGGACAAGTAGGGTTAGCGTCAGGACAAGTAGGTTTAGCGTCAGGACAACTAGGGTTAGCGTCAGGACAACTAGGGTTAGCGTCAGGACAACTAGGGTTAGCGTCAGGACAACTAGGATTAGCGTCAGGACAAGTAGGGTTAGCGTCAGGACAACTAGGGTTAGCGTCAGGACAACTAGGGTTAGAGTCAGGACAACTAGGGTAAGCGTCAGGACAACTAGGGTTAGCGTCAGGACAACTTGGGTTAGCGTCAGGACAACTAGGGTTAGCGTCAGGACAACTAGGGTTAGCGTCAGGACAACTAGGGTTAGCATCAGGACAACTAGGGTTAGCATCAGGACAACTAGGGTTAGCGTCAGGACAACTAGGGTTAGCGTCAGGACAACTAGGGTTAGCGTCAGGACAAGTAGGGTTAGCGTCAGGACAACTAGGGTTAGCGTCAGGACAAGTAGGGTTAGGATCAGGACAACTAGGGTTAGCGTCAGGACAAGTAGGGTTAGCGTCAGGACAAGTAGGGTTAGCGTCAGGACAAGTAGGGTTAGCGTCAGGACAACTAGGGTTAGAGTCAGGACAACTAGGGTTTGCGTCAGGACAACTAGGGTTAGCGTCAGGACAACTAGGGTTAGCGTCAGGACAACTAGGGTTAGCGTCAGGACAATTAGGGTTAGCGTCAGGACAACTAGGGTTAGCGTCAGGACAACTAGGTTTAGCGTCAGGACAACTAGGGTTAGCGTCAGGACAACTAGGGTTAGGGTCAGGACAACTAGGGTTAGCATCAGGACAACTAGGGTTAGCGTCAGGACAACTAGGGTTAGCGTCAGGACAACTAGGGTTAGCGTCAGGACAACTAGGGTTAGCATCAGGACAACTAGGGTTAGCGTCAGGACAAGTAGCATTAGCGTCAGGACAAGTAGGGTTAGCGTCAGGACAAGTAGGTTTAGCGTCAGGACAAGTAGGGTTAGCGTCAGGACAACTAGGGTTAGCGTCAGGACAACTAGGGTTAGCGTCAGGACAACTAGGGTTAGCGTCAGGACAACTAGGGTTAGCGTCAGGACAACTAGGATTAGCGTCAGGACAACTAGGGTTAGCGTCAGGACAACTAGGGTTAGCGTCAGGACAACTAGGGTTAGCGTCAGGACAACTACGTTTAGCGTCAGGACAACTACGTTTAGCGTCAGGACAAGTAGGGTTAGCGTCAGGACAACTAGGGTTAGCGTCAGGACAACTAGGGTTAGCGTCAGGACAACTAGGGTTAGCGTCAGGACAACTAGGATTAGCGTCAGGACAACTAGGGTTAGCGTCAGGACAACTAGGGTTAGCGTCAGGACAACTAGGGTTAGAGTCAGGACAACTAGGGTAAGCGTCAGGACAACTAGGGTTAGCGTCAGGACAACTAGGGTTAGCGTCAGGACAACTTGGGTTAGCGTCAGGACAACTAGGGTTAGCGTCAGGACAACTAGGGTTAGCGTCAGGACAACTAGGGTTAGCGTCAGGACAACTAGGGTTAGCTTCAGGACAACTAGGGTTAGCGTCAGGACAACTAGGGTTAGCGTCAGGACAACTAGGGTTAGCGTCAGGACAACTAGGGTTAGCGTCAGGACAACTAGGGTTAGCGTCAGGACAACTAGGGTTAGCGTCAGGACAAGTAGGGTTAGGATCAGGACAAGTAGGGTTAGCGTCAGGACAAGTAGGGTTAGCGTCAGGACAAGTAGGGTTAGCGTCAGGACAAGTAGGGTTAGCGTCAGGACAACTAGGGTTAGAGTCAGGACAACTAGGGTTTGCGTCAGGACAACTAGGGTTAGCGTCAGGACAACTAGGGTTAGCGTCAGGACAACTAGGGTTAGCGTCAGGACAATTAGGGTTAGCGTCAGGACAACTAGGGTTAGCGTCAGGACAACTAGGTTTAGCGTCAGGACAACTAGGGTTAGCGTCAGGACAACTAGGGTTAGGGTCAGGACAACTAGGGTTAGCATCAGGACAACTAGGGTTAGCATCAGGACAACTAGGGTTAGCGTCAGGACAACTAGGGTTAGCGTCAGGACAACTAGGGTTAGCATCAGGACAACTAGGGTTAGCGTCAGGACAAGTAGCATTAGCGTCAGGACAAGTAGGGTTAGCGTCAGGACAAGTAGGTTTAGCGTCAGGACAAGTAGGGTTAGCGTCAGGACAACTGGGGTTAGCGTCAGGACAACTAGGGTTAGCGTCAGGACAACTAGGGTTAGCGTCAGGACAACTAGGGTTAGCGTCAGGACAACTAGGATTAGCGTCAGGACAACTAGGATTAGCGTCAGGACAACTAGGGTTAGCGTCAGGACAACTAGGGTTAGCGTCAGGACAACTAGGGTTAGCGTCAGGACAACTAGGGTTAGCGTCAGGACAACTACGTTTAGCGTCAGGACAACTACGTTTAGCGTCAGGACAAGTAGGGTTAGCGTCAGGACAACTAGGGTTAGCGTCAGGACAACTAGGGTTAGCGTCAGGACAACTAGGGTTAGCGCCAGGACAACTAGGGTTAGCGCCAGGACAACTAGTGTTAGCGCCAGGACAACTAGTGTTAGCGCCAGGACAACTAGGGTTAGCGCCAGGACAACTAGGGTTAGCGCCAGGACAACTAGGGTTAGCGTCAGGACAAGTAGGGTTAGCGTCAGGACAACTAGGGTTAGCGTCAGGACAAGTAGGGTTAGCGTCAGGACAAGTAGGGTTAGCGTCAGGACAAGTAGGGTTAGCGTCAGGACAACTAGGGTTAGCGTCAGGACAACTAGGGTTAGCGTCAGGACAACTAGGGTTTGCGTCAGGACAACTAGGGTTAGCGTCAGGACAACTAGGGTTAGCGTCAGGACAATTAGGGTTAGCGTCAGGACAAATAGGGTTAGCGTCAGGACAACTAGGTTTAGCGTCAGGACAACTAGGGTTAGCGTCAGGACAACTAGGGTTAGGGTCAGGACAACTAGGGTTAGCGTCAGGACAACTAGGGTTAGCGTCAGGACAACTAGGGTTAGCGTCAGGACAACTAGGGTTAGCGTCAGGACAACTAGGGTTAGCGTCAGGACAACTAGGGTTAGCATCAGGACAACTAGGGTTAGCGTCAGGACAAGTAGCGTTAGCGTCAGGACAAGTAGGGTTAGCGTCAGGACAAGTAGGTTTAGCGTCAGGACAACTAGGGTTAGCGTCAGGACAACTAGGGTTAGCGTCAGGACAACTAGGGTTAGCGTCAGGACAACTAGGATTAGCGTCAGGACAAGTAGGGTTAGCGTCAGGACAACTAGGGTTAGCGTCAGGACAACTAGGGTTAGAGTCAGGACAACTAGGGTAAGCGTCAGGACAACTAGGGTTAGCGTCAGGACAACTAGGGTTAGCGTCAGGACAACTTGGGTTAGCGTCAGGACAACTAGGGTTAGCGTCAGGACAACTAGGGTTAGCGTCAGGACAACTAGGGTTAGCATCAGGACAACTAGGGTTAGCATCAGGACAACTAGGGTTAGCGTCAGGACAACTAGGGTTAGCGTCAGGACAACTAGGGTTAGCGTCAGGACAAGTAGGGTTAGCGTCAGGACAACTAGGGTTAGCGTCAGGACAACTAGGGTTAGCGTCAGGACAACTAGGGTTAGCATCAGGACAACTAGGGTTAGCGTCAGGACAAGTAGCATTAGCGTCAGGACAAGTAGGGTTAGCGTCAGGACAAGTAGGTTTAGCGTCAGGACAAGTAGGGTTAGCGTCAGGACAACTAGGGTTAGCGTCAGGACAACTAGGGTTAGCGTCAGGACAACTAGGGTTAGCGTCAGGACAACTAGGGTTAGCGTCAGGACAACTAGGATTAGCGTCAGGACAACTAGGGTTAGCGTCAGGACAACTAGGGTTAGCGTCAGGACAACTAGGGTTAGCGTCAGGACAACTACGTTTAGCGTCAGGACAACTACGTTTAGCGTCAGGACAAGTAGGGTTAGCGTCAGGACAACTAGGGTTAGCGTCAGGACAACTAGGGTTAGCGTCAGGACAACTAGGGTTAGCGTCAGGACAACTAGGATTAGCGTCAGGACAACTAGGGTTAGCGTCAGGACAACTAGGGTTAGCGTCAGGACAACTAGGGTTAGAGTCAGGACAACTAGGGTAAGCGTCAGGACAACTAGGGTTAGCGTCAGGACAACTAGGGTTAGCGTCAGGACAACTTGGGTTAGCGTCAGGACAACTAGGGTTAGCGTCAGGACAACTAGGGTTAGCGTCAGGACAACTAGGGTTAGCGTCAGGACAACTAGGGTTAGCATCAGGACAACTAGGGTTAGCGTCAGGACAACTAGGGTTAGCGTCAGGACAACTAGGGTTAGCGTCAGGACAAGTAGGGTTAGCGTCAGGACAACTAGGGTTAGCGTCAGGACAACTAGGGTTAGCGTCAGGACAAGTAGGGTTAGGATCAGGACAAGTAGGGTTAGCGTCAGGACAAGTAGGGTTAGCGTCAGGACAAGTAGGGTTAGCGTCAGGACAAGTAGGGTTAGCGTCAGGACAACTAGGTTTAGAGTCAGGACAACTAGGGTTTGCGTCAGGACAACTAGGGTTAGCGTCAGGACAACTAGGGTTAGCGTCAGGACAACTAGGGTTAGCGTCAGGACAACTAGGGTTAGCATCAGGACAACTAGGGTTAGCGTCAGGACAACTAGGTTTAGCGTCAGGACAACTAGGGTTAGCGTCAGGACAACTAGGGTTAGGGTCAGGACAACTAGGGTTAGCATCAGGACAACTAGGGTTAGCGTCAGGACAACTAGGGTTAGCGTCAGGACAACTAGGGTTAGCGTCAGGACAACTAGGGTTAGCATCAGGACAACTAGGGTTAGCGTCAGGACAAGTAGCATTAGCGTCAGGACAAGTAGGGTTAGCGTCAGGACAAGTAGGTTTAGCGTCAGGACAAGTAGGGTTAGCGTCAGGACAACTAGGGTTAGCGTCAGGACAACTAGGGTTAGCGTCAGGACAACTAGGGTTAGCGTCAGGACAACTAGGGTTAGCGTCAGGACAACTAGGATTAGCGTCAGGACAACTAGGGTTAGCGTCAGGACAACTAGGGTTAGCGTCAGGACAACTAGGGTTAGCGTCAGGACAACTACGTTTAGCGTCAGGACAACTACGTTTAGCGTCAGGACAAGTAGGGTTAGCGTCAGGACAACTAGGGTTAGCGTCAGGACAACTAGGGTTAGCGTCAGGACAACTAGGGTTAGCGTCAGGACAACTAGGATTAGCGTCAGGACAACTAGGGTTAGCGTCAGGACAACTAGGGTTAGCGTCAGGACAACTAGGGTTAGAGTCAGGACAACTAGGGTAAGCGTCAGGACAACTAGGGTTAGCGTCAGGACAACTAGGGTTAGCGTCAGGACAACTTGGGTTAGCGTCAGGACAACTAGGGTTAGCGTCAGGACAACTAGGGTTAGCGTCAGGACAACTAGGGTTAGCGTCAGGACAACTAGGGTTAGCATCAGGACAACTAGGGTTAGCGTCAGGACAACTAGGGTTAGCGTCAGGACAACTAGGGTTAGCGTCAGGACAAGTAGGGTTAGCGTCAGGACAACTAGGGTTAGCGTCAGGACAACTAGGGTTAGCGTCAGGACAAGTAGGGTTAGGATCAGGACAAGTAGGGTTAGCGTCAGGACAAGTAGGGTTAGCGTCAGGACAAGTAGGGTTAGCGTCAGGACAAGTAGGGTTAGCGTCAGGACAACTAGGTTTAGAGTCAGGACAACTAGGGTTTGCGTCAGGACAACTAGGGTTAGCGTCAGGACAACTAGGGTTAGCGTCAGGACAACTAGGGTTAGCGTCAGGACAATTAGGGTTAGCGTCAGGACAACTAGGGTTAGCGTCAGGACAACTAGGTTTAGCGTCAGGACAACTAGGGTTTATGTCAGGACAACTAGGGTTAGGGTCAGGACAACTAGGGTTAGCATCAGGACAACTAGGGTTAGCGTCAGGACAACTAGGGTTAGCGTCAGGACAACTAGGGTTAGCGTCAGGACAACTAGGGTTAGCATCAGGACAACTAGGGTTAGCGTCAGGACAAGTAGCATTAGCGTCAGGACAAGTAGGGTTAGCGTCAGGACAAGTAGGTTTAGCGTCAGGACAAGTAGGGTTAGCGTCAGGACAACTGGGGTTAGCGTCAGGACAACTAGGGTTAGCGTCAGGACAACTAGGGTTAGCGTCAGGACAACTAGGATTAGCGTCAGGACAACTAGGGTTAGCGTCAGGACAACTAGGGTTAGCGTCAGGACAACTAGGGTTAGCGTCAGGACAACTAGGGTTAGCGTCAGGACAACTACGTTTAGCGTCAGGACAACTACGTTTAGCGTCAGGACAAGTAGGGTTAGCGTCAGGACAACTAGGGTTAGCGTCAGGACAACTAGGGTTAGCGTCAGGACAACTAGGGTTAGCGCCAGGACAACTAGGGTTAGCGCCAGGACAACTAGTATTAGCGCCAGGACAACTAGTGTTAGCGCCAGGACAACTAGGGTTAGCGCCAGGACAACTAGGGTTAGCGCCAGGACAACTAGGGTTAGCGCCAGGACAACTAGGGTGAGCGCCAGGACAACTAGGGTGAGCGCCAGGACAACTAGGATGAGCGCCAGGACAACTAGGGTGAGCGCCAGGACAACTAGGGTGAGCGCCAGGACAACTAGGGTGAGCGCCAGGACAACTAGGGTTAGCGCCAGGACAACTAGGGTTAGCGCCAGGACAACTAGGGTTAGCGTCAGGACAACTAGGGTTAGCGTCAGGACAACTAGGGTTAGCGCCAGGACAACTAGGGTTAGCGCCAGGACAACTAGGGTTAGCGCCAGGACAACTAGGGTTAGCGTCAGGACAACTAGGGTTAGCGCCAGGACAACTAGGATGAGCGCCAGGCCAACTAGGGTTAGCGGCAGGACAACTAGGGTTAGCGGCAGGACAACTAGGGTTAGCATCAGGACAACTCGGGTTAGCGTCAGGACAACTCGGGTTAGCGTCAGAACAACTCGGGTTAGCGTCAGAAAAACTCGAGTTAGCGTCAGGACAACTCGGGTTAGCGTCAGGACAACTCGGGTTAGCGTCAGGACAACTCGGGTAAGCATCAGGACAACTCGGGTTAGCGTCAGGACAACTCGGGTTAGCGTCAGGACAACTCGGGTTAGCGTCAGGACTACTAGGGTTAGCGTCAGGACAACTCGGGTTAGCGTCAGGACAACTCGGGTTAGCGTCAGGACAACTAGGGTTAGCGTCAGGACAACTAGGGTTAGCGTCAGGACAACTAGGGTTAGCGTCAGGACAACTCGGGTTAGCGTCAGGACAATTCGGGTTAGCGTCAGGACAACTCGGGTTAGCGTCAGGACAACTCGGGTTAGCGTCAGGACAACTCGGGTTAGCGTCAGGACAACTCGGGTTAGCGTCAGGACAACTAGGGTTAGCGTCAGGACAACTCGGGTTAGCGTCAGGACAACTAGGGTTAGCGTCAGGATAACTCGGGTTAGCGTCAGGACAACTAGGGTTAGCGGCAGGACAACTAGGGTTAGCGTCAGGACAACTCGGATTAGCGTCAGGACAACTCGGGTTAGCGTCAGGACAACTCGGGTTAGCGTCAGGACAACTAGGGTTTGCGTCAGGACAACTAGGGTTAGCGTCAGGACAACTAGGGTTAGCGTCAGGACAACTAGGGTTAGCGTCAGGACAATTAGGGTTAGCGTCAGGACAAATAGGGTTAGCGTCAGGACAACTAGGTTTAGCGTCAGGACAACTAGGGTTAGCGTCAGGACAACTAGGGTTAGGGTCAGGACAACTAGGGTTAGCATCAGGACAACTAGGGTTAGCGTCAGGACAACTAGGGTTAGCGTCAGGACAACTAGGGTTAGCGTCAGGACAACTAGGGTTAGCGTCAGGACAACTAGGGTTAGCGTCAGGACAACTAGGGTTAGCGTCAGGACAAGTAGCATTAGCGTCAGGACAAGTAGGGTTAGCGTCAGGACAAGTAGGTTTAGCGTCAGGACAACTAGGGTTAGCGTCAGGACAACTAGGGTTAGCGTCAGGACAACTAGGATTAGCGTCAGGACAACTAGGGTTAGCGTCAGGACAACTAGGGTTAGCGTCAGGACAACTAGGGTTAGCGTCAGGACAACTACGTTTAGCGTCAGGACAACTACGTTTAGCGTCAGGACAAGTAGGGTTAGCTTCAGGACAACTAGGGTTAGCGTCAGGACAACTAGGGTTAGCGCCAGGACAACTAGGGTTAGCGCCAGGACAACTAGGGTTAGCGCCAGGACAACTAGGGTTAGCTCCAGGACAACTAGGGTTAGCGCCAGGACAACTAGGGTTAGCGCCAGGACAACTAGGGTTAGCGCCAGGACAACTAGGGTTAGCGTCAGGACAACTAGGGTTAGCGTCAGGACAACTAGGGTTAGCGTCAGGACAACTAGGGTTAGCGTCAGGACAACTAGGGTTAGCGTCAGGACAACTAGGGTTAGCGTCAGGACAACTAGGGTTAGCGTCAGGACAAGTAGGGTTAGCGTCAGGACAAGTAGGGTTAGCGTCAGGACAACTAGGGTTAGCGTCAGGACAATTAGGGTTAGCGTCAGGACAACTCGGGTTAGCATCAGGACAACTAAGGTTAGCGTCAGGACAACTCGGGTTAGCGTCAGGACAACTAGGGTTAGCGTCAGGATAACTCGGGTTTGCGTCAGGACAACTAGGGTTAGCGGCAGGACAACTAGGGTTAGCGTCAGGACAACTCGGGTTAGCGTCAGGACAACTCGGGTTAGCGTCAGGACAACTCGGGTTAGCGTCAGGACAACTCGGGTAAGCGTCAGGACAACTCGGGTTAGCGTCAGGACAACTCGGGTTAGCGTCATGACAACTCGGGTTAGCGTCAGGACAACTCAGGTTAGCGTCAGGACAACTCGGGTTAGCGTCAGGACTACTAGGGTTAGCGTCAGGACAACTCGGGTTAGCGTCAGGACAACTAGGGTTAGCGTCAGGACAACTCGGGTTAGCGTCAGGACAACTAGGGTTAGCGTCAGGACAACTAGGGTTTGCGTCAGGACAACTCGGGTTAGCGTCAGGACAACTAGGGTTAGCGTCAGGACAACTAGGGTTAGAGTCAGGACAACTAGGGTAAGCGTCAGGACAACTAGGGTTAGCGTCAGGACAACTAGGGTTAGCGTCAGGACAACTAGGGTTAGCGCCAGGACAACTAGGGTTAGCGCCAGGACAACTAGGGTTAGCGCCAGGATAACTAGGGTTAGCGCCAGGACAACTAGGGTTAGCGCCAGGACAACTAGGGTGAGCGCCAGGACAACTAGGGTGAGCGCCAGGACAACTAGGATGAGCGCCAGGACAACTAGGGTGAGCGCCAGGACAACTAGGGTGAGCGCCAGGACAACTAGGGTTAGCGCCAGGACAACTAGGGTTAGCGCCAGGACAACTAGGGTTAGCGTCAGGACAACTACGGTTAGCGCCAGGACAACTAGGGTTAGCGTCAGGACAACTAGGGTTAGCGCCAGGACAACTAGGGTTAGCTCCAGGACAACTAGGGTTAGCGCCAGGACAACTAGGGTTAGCGTCAGGACAACTAGGGTTAGCGCCAGGACAACTAGGATGAGCGCCAGGCCAACTAGGGTTAGCGTCAGGACAACTAGGGTTAGCGGCAGGACAACTAGGGTTAGCATCAGGACAACTCGGGTTAGCGTCAGGACAACTCGGGTTAGCGTCAGAACAACTCGGGTTAGCGTCAGAAAAACTCGAGTTAGCGTCAGGACAACTCGGGTTAGCGTCAGGACAACTCGGGTTAGCGTCAGGACAACTCGGGTAAGCATCAGGACAACTCGGGTTAGCGTCAGGACAACTCGGGTTAGCGTCAGGACTACTAGGGTTAGCGTCAGGACAACTCGGGTTAGCATCAGGACAACTCGGGTTAGCGTCAGGACAACTAGGGTTAGCGTCAGGACAACTAGGGTTAGCGTCAGGACAACTCGGGTTAGCGTCAGGACAATTCGGGTTAGCGTCAGGACAACTCGGGTTAGCGTCAGGACAACTCGGGTTAGCGTCAGGACAACTCGGGTTAGCGTCAGGACAACTAGGGTTAGCGTCAGGACAACTCGGGTTAGCGTCAGGACAACTAGGGTTAGCGTCAGGACAACTAGGGTTTGCGTCAGGACAACTAGGGTTAGCGTCAGGACAACTAGGGTTAGCGTCAGGACAACTAGGGTTAGCGTCAGGACAATTAGGGTTAGCGTCAGGACAATTAGGGTTAGCATCAGGACAACTAGGGTTAGCGTCAGGACAAGTAGGGTTAGCATCAGGACAACTAGGGTTAGCGTCAGGACAACCAGGGTTAGCGTCAGGACAACTAGGGTTAGCGTCAGGACAACTAGGGTTAGCGTCAGGACAACTACGTTTAGCGTCAGGACAACTACGTTTAGCGTCAGGACAAGTAGGGTTAGCGTCAGGACAACTAGGGTTAGCGTCAGGACAACTAGGGTTAGCGTCAGGACAACTAGGGTTAGCGCCAGGACAACTAGGGTTAGCGCCAGGACAACTAGGGTTAGCGCCAGGACAACTAGGGTTAGCGCCAGGACAACTAGGGTTAGCGCCAGGACAACTAGGGTGAGCGCCAGGACAACTAGGGTGAGCGCCAGGACAACTAGGATGAGCGCCAGGACAACTAGGGTGAGCGCCAGGACAACTAGGGTGAGCGCCAGGACAACTAGGGTTAGCGCCAGGACAACTAGGGTTAGCGCCAGGACAACTAGGGTTAGCGTCAGGACAACTACGGTTAGCGCCAGGACAACTAGGGTTAGCGTCAGGACAACTAGGGTTAGCGCCAGGACAACTAGGGTTAGCGCCAGGACAACTAGGGTTAGCGCCAGGACAACTAGGGTTAGCGTCAGGACAACTAGGGTTAGCGCCAGGACAACTAGGATGAGCGCCAGGCCAACTAGGGTTAGCGTCAGGACAACTAGGGTTAGCGGCAGGACAACTAGGGTTAGCATCAGGACAACTCGGGTTAGCGTCAGGACAACTCGGGTTAGCGTCAGAACAACTCGGGTTAGCGTCAGAAAAACTCGAGTTAGCGTCAGGACAACTCGGTTTAGCGTCAGGACAACTCGGGTTAGCGTCAGGACAACTCGGGTAAGCGTCAGGACAACTCGGGTTAGCGTCAGGACAACTCGGGTTAGCGTCAGGACTACTAGGGTTAGCGTCAGGACAACTCGGGTTAGCGTCAGGACAACTCGGGTTAGCGTCAGGACAACTAGGGTTAGCGTCAGGACAACTAGGGTTAGCGTCAGGACAACTAGGGTTAGCGTCAGGACAACTCGGGTTAGCGTCAGGACAACTCGGGTTAGCGTCAGGACAACTCGGGTTAGCGTCAGGACAACTCGGGTTAGCGTCAGGACAACTCGGGTTAGCGTCAGGACAACTCGGGTTAGCGTCAGGACAACTCGGGTTAGCGTCAGGACAACTAGGGTTAGCGTCAGGACAACTAGGGTTAGCGTCAGGACAACTCGGGTTAGCGTCAGGACAACTAGGGTTAGCATCAGGACAACTAGGGTTAGCGTCAGGACAACTAGGGTTAGCGTCAGGACAACTAGGGTTAGCGTCAGGACAACTAGGGTTAGCGTCAGGACAACTAGGGTTAGCATCAGGACAACTAGGGTTAGCGTCAGGACAAGTAGCGTTAGCGTCAGGACAAGTAGGGTTAGCGTCAGGACAAGTAGGTTTAGCGTCAGGACAACTAGGGTTAGCGTCAGGACAACTAGGGTTAGCGTCAGGACAACTAGGGTTAGCGTCAGGACAACTAGGATTAGCGTCAGGACAACTAGGGTTAGCGTCAGGACAACTAGGGTTAGCGTCAGGACAACTAGGGTTAGCGTCAGGACAACTACGTTTAGCGTCAGGACAACTACGTTTAGCGTCAGGACAAGTAGGGTTAGCATCAGGACAACTAGGGTTAGCATCAGGACAACTAGGGTTAGCGTCAGGACAACTAGGGTTAGCGCCAGGACAACTAGGGTTAGCGCCAGGACAACTAGGGTTAGCGTCAGGACAACTAGGGTTAGCGTCAGGACAAGTAGGGTTAGCGTCAGGACAACTAGGGTTAGCGTCAGGACAACTAGGGTTAGCGTCAGGACAAGTAGGGTTAGCATCAGGACAACTAGGGTTAGCGTCAGGACAAGTAGGGTTAGCGTCAGGACAACTAGGGTTAGCGTCAGGACAATTAGGGTTAGCGTCAGGACAACTAGGGTTAGCGTCAGGACAACTCGGGTTAGCGTCAGGACAACTAGGGTTAGCGTCAGGACAACTCGGGTTAGCGTCAGGACAACTAGGGTTAGCGTCAGGATAACTCGGGTTTGCGTCAGGACAACTAGGGTTAGCGGCAGGACAACTAGGGTTAGCGTCAGGACAACTCGGGTTAGCGTCAGGACAACTCGGGTAAGCGTCAGGACAACTCGGGTTAGCGTCAGGACAACTCGGGTTAGCGTCATGACAACTCGGGTTAGCGTCAGGACAACTCAGGTTAGCGTCAGGACAACTCGGGTTAGCGTCAGGACTACTAGGGTTAGCGTCAGGACAACTCGGGTTAGCGTCAGGACAACTAGGGTTAGCGTCAGGACAACTCGGGTTAGCGTCAGGACAACTAGGGTTAGCGTCAGGACAACTAGGGTTAGCGTCAGGACAACTAGGGTTTGCGTCAGGACAACTCGGGTTAGCGTCAGGACAACTAGGGTTAGTGTCAGGACAACTAGGGTTAGAGTCAGGACAACTAGGGTAAGCGTCAGGACAACTAGG
Source organism: Phyllobates terribilis (assembly GCF_046119375.1). Lineage (NCBI taxonomy): Eukaryota > Metazoa > Chordata > Amphibia > Anura > Dendrobatidae > Phyllobates > Phyllobates terribilis. The sequence goes on along the minus strand of NW_027363417.1, from coordinate 388,138 downwards.
GTTAGCGTCAGGACAACTAGGGTTAGCGTCAGGACAACTAGGGTTAGCGTCAGGACAACTAGGGTTAGCGTCAGGACAAGTAGGGTTAGCGTCAGGACAACTAGGGTTAGCGTCAGGACAACTACGGTTAGCGTCAGGACAAGTAGGGTTAGCATCAGGACAACTAGGGTTAGCGTCAGGACAAGTAGGGTTAGCGTCAGGACAAGTAGGGTTAGCGTCAGGACAAGTAGGGTTAGCGTCAGGACAACTAGGGTTAGCGTCAGGACAACTAGGGTTAGCGTCAGGACAACTAGGGTTTGCGTCAGGACAACTAGGGTTAGCATCAGGACAACTAGGGTTAGCGTCAGGACAACTAGGGTTAGCGTCAGGACAATTAGGGTTAGCGTCAGGACAACTAGGGTTAGCGTCAGGACAACTAGGTTTAGCGTCAGGACAACTAGGGTTAGCGTCAGGACAACTAGGGTTAGGGTCAGGACAACTAGGGTTAGCATCAGGACAACTAGGGTTAGCGTCAGGACAACTAGGGTTAGCGTCTGGACAACTAGGGTTAGCGTCAGGACAACTAGGGTTAGCGTCAGGACAACTAGGGTTAGCATCAGGACAACTAGGGTTAGCGTCCGGACAAGTAGCATTAGCGTCAGGACAAGTAGGGTTAGCGTCAGGACAAGTAGGTTTAGCGTCAGGACAACTAGGGTTAGAGTCAGGACAACTAGGGTTAGCGTCAGGACAACTAGGGTTAGCGTCAGGACAACTAGGGTTAGCGTCAGGACAACTAGGATTAGAGTCAGGACAACTAGGGTTAGCGTCAGGACAACTAGGGTTAGCATCAGGACAACTAGGGTTAGCGTCAGGACAACTAGGGTTAGCGTCAGGACAACTACGTTTAGCGTCAGGACAACTACGTTTAGCGTCAGGACAAGTAGGGTTAGCATCAGGACAACTAGGGTTAGCATCAGGACAACTAGGGTTAGCGTCAGGACAACTAGGGTTAGCGCCAGGACAACTAGGGTTAGCGCCAGGACAACTAGGGTTAGCGCCAGGACAACTAGGGATAGCGCCAGGACAACTAGGGTTAGCGCCAGGACAGCTAGGGTTAGCGTCAGGACAACTATTGTTAGCGTCAGGACAACTAGGGTTAGCGTCAGGACAACTAGGGTTAGCGTCAGGACAACTAGGGTTAGCGTCAGGACAACTAGGGTTAGCGTCAGGACAACTAGGGTTAGCGTCAGGACAAGTAGGGTTAGCGTCAGGACAACTAGGGTTAGCGTCAGGACAACCAGGGTTAGCGTCAGGACAACTAGGGTTAGCGTCAGGACAAGTAGGGTTAGCATCAGGACAACTAGGGTTAGCGTCAGGACAAGTAGGGTTAGCGTCAGGACAAGTAGGGTTAGCGTCAGGACAAGTAGAGTTAGCGTCAGGACAACTAGGGTTAGCGTCAGGACAACTAGGGTTAGCGTCAGGACAACTAGGGTTTGCGTCAGGACAACTAGGGTTAGCGTCAGGACAACTAGGGTTAGCCGCACAGACATGAGGGAGAACCGCACACAGACATGAGGGAGAACAGCGCAGAGACATGAGGGAGAACCGCGCACAGACATGAGGGAGAACAGCGTACAGACATGAGGGAGAACAGCGCACAGACATGAGGGAGAACCGCGCACAGACATGAGGACAACTAGGGTTAGCGTCAGGACAACTAGGGTTAGCGTCAGGACAACTAGGGTTAGCGTCAGGACAACTAGGGTTAGCGTCAGGACAACTAGGGTTAGAGTCAGGACAACTAGGGTTAGCGTCAGGACTACTAGGGTTAGCATCAGGACAACTAGGGTTAGCGTCAGGACAACTAGGGTTAGCGTCAGGACAACTACGTTTAGCGTCAGGACAACTACGTTTAGCGTCAGGACAAGTAGGGTTAGCATCAGGACAACTAGGGTTAGCATCAGGACAACTAGGGTTAGCGTCAGGACAACTAGGGTTAGCGCCAGGACAACTAGGGTTAGCGCCAGGACAACTAGGGTTAGCGCCAGGACAACTAGGGATAGCGCCAGGACAACTAGGGTTAGCGCCAGGACAACTAGGGTTAGCGCCAGGACAGCTAGGGTTAGCATCAGGACAACTAGGGTTAGCGTCAGGACAACTAGGGTTAGCGTCAGGACAACTAGGGTTAGCGTCAGGACAACTAGGGTTAGCGTCAGGACAAGTAGGGTTAGCGTCAGGACAACTAGGGTTAGCGTCAGGACAACTAGGGTTAGCGTCAGGACAACTAGGGTTAGCGTCAGGACAAGTAGGGTTAGCATCAGGACAACTAGGGTTAGCGTCAGGACAAGTAGGGTTAGCGTCAGGACAAGTAGGGTTAGCGTCAGGACAAGTAGAGTTAGCGTCAGGACAACTAGGGTTAGCGTCAGGACAACTAGGGTTAGCGTCAGGACAACTAGGGTTTGCGTCAGGACAACTAGGGTTAGCGTCAGGACAACTAGGGTTAGCGTCAGGACAACTAGGGTTAGCGTCAGGACAATTAGGGTTAGCGTCAGGACAACTAGGGTTAGCGTCAGGACAACTAGGTTTAGCGTCAGGACAACTAGGGTTAGCGTCAGGACAACTCGGGTTAGCGTCAGGACAACTAGGGTTAGCGTCAGGACAACTAGGGTTAGCATCAGGACAACTAGGGTTAGCGTCAGGACAAGTAGCGTTAGCGTCAGGACAAGTAGGGTTAGCGTCAGGACAAGTAGGTTTAGCGTCAGGACAACTAGGGTTAGCGTCAGGACAACTAGGGTTAGCGTCAGGACAACTAGGGTTAGCGTCAGGACAACTAGGATTAGCGTCAGGACAACTAGGGTTAGCGTCAGGACAACTAGGGTTAGCGTCAGGACAACTAGGGTTAGCGTCAGGACAACTACGTTTAGCGTCAGGACAACTACGTTTAGCGTCAGGACAAGTAGGGTTAGCATCAGGACAACTAGGGTTAGCATCAGGACAACTAGGGTTAGCGTCAGGACAACTAGGGTTAGCGCCAGGACAACTAGGGTTAGCGCCAGAACAACTAGGGTTAGCGTCAGGACAACTAGGGTTAGCGTCAGGACAAGTAGGGTTAGCGTCAGGACAACTAGGGTTAGCGTCAGGACAACTAGGGTTAGCGTCAGGACAAGTAGGGTTAGCATCAGGACAACTAGGGTTAGCGTCAGGACAAGTAGGGTTAGCGTCAGGACAACTAGGGTTAGCGTCAGGACAATTAGGGTTAGCGTCAGGACAACTAGGGTTAGCGTCAGGACAACTCGGGTTAGCGTCAGGACAACTAGGGTTAGCGTCAGGACAACTCGGGTTAGCGTCAGGACAACTAGGGTTAGCGTCAGGATAACTCGGGTTTGCGTCAGGACAACTAGGGTTAGCGGCAGGACAACTAGGGTTAGCGTCAGGACAACTCGGGTTAGCGTCAGGACAACTCGGGTTAGCGTCAGGACAACTCGGGTTAGCGTCAGGACAACTCGGGTAAGCGTCAGGACAACTCGGGTTAGCGTCAGGACAACTCGGGTTAGCGTCATGACAACTCGGGTTAGCGTCAGGACAACTCAGGTTAGCGTCAGGACAACTCGGGTTAGCGTCAGGACTACTAGGGTTAGCGTCAGGACAACTCGGGTTAGCGTCAGGACAACTAGGGTTAGCGTCAGGACAACTCGGGTTAGCGTCAGGACAACTAGGGTTAGCGTCAGGACAACTAGGGTTAGCGTCAGGACAACTAGGGTTTGCGTCAGGACAACTCGGGTTAGCGTCAGGACAACTAGGGTTAGTGTCAGGACAACTAGGGTTAGAGTCAGGACAACTAGGGTAAGCGTCAGGACAACTAGGGTTAGCGTCAGGACAACTAGGGTTAGCGTCAGGACAACTAGGGTTAGCGTCAGGACAACTAGGGTTAGCGTCAGGACAAGTAGGGTTAGCGTCAGGACAACTAGGGTTAGCGTCAGGACAACTACGGTTAGCGTCAGGACAAGTAGGGTTAGCATCAGGACAACTAGGGTTAGCGTCAGGACAAGTAGGGTTAGCGTCAGGACAAGTAGGGTTAGCGTCAGGACAAGTAGGGTTAGCGTCAGGACAACTAGGGTTAGCGTCAGGACAACTAGGGTTAGCGTCAGGACAACTAGGGTTTGCGTCAGGACAACTAGGGTTAGCATCAGGACAACTAGGGTTAGCGTCAGGACAACTAGGGTTAGCGTCAGGACAATTAGGGTTAGCGTCAGGACAACTAGGGTTAGCGTCAGGACAACTAGGTTTAGCGTCAGGACAACTAGGGTTAGCGTCAGGACAACTAGGGTTAGGGTCAGGACAACTAGGGTTAGCATCAGGACAACTAGGGTTAGCGTCAGGACAACTAGGGTTAGCGTCTGGACAACTAGGGTTAGCGTCAGGACAACTAGGGTTAGCGTCAGGACAACTAGGGTTAGCATCAGGACAACTAGGGTTAGCGTCCGGACAAGTAGCATTAGCGTCAGGACAAGTAGGGTTAGCGTCAGGACAAGTAGGTTTAGCGTCAGGACAACTAGGGTTAGAGTCAGGACAACTAGGGTTAGCGTCAGGACAACTAGGGTTAGCGTCAGGACAACTAGGGTTAGCGTCAGGACAACTAGGATTAGAGTCAGGACAACTAGGGTTAGCGTCAGGACAACTAGGGTTAGCATCAGGACAACTAGGGTTAGCGTCAGGACAACTAGGGTTAGCGTCAGGACAACTACGTTTAGCGTCAGGACAACTACGTTTAGCGTCAGGACAAGTAGGGTTAGCATCAGGACAACTAGGGTTAGCATCAGGACAACTAGGGTTAGCGTCAGGACAACTAGGGTTAGCGCCAGGACAACTAGGGTTAGCGCCAGGACAACTAGGGTTAGCGCCAGGACAACTAGGGATAGCGCCAGGACAACTAGGGTTAGCGCCAGGACAGCTAGGGTTAGCGTCAGGACAACTATTGTTAGCGTCAGGACAACTAGGGTTAGCGTCAGGACAACTAGGGTTAGCGTCAGGACAACTAGGGTTAGCGTCAGGACAACTAGGGTTAGCGTCAGGACAACTAGGGTTAGCGTCAGGACAAGTAGGGTTAGCGTCAGGACAACTAGGGTTAGCGTCAGGACAACCAGGGTTAGCGTCAGGACAACTAGGGTTAGCGTCAGGACAAGTAGGGTTAGCATCAGGACAACTAGGGTTAGCGTCAGGACAAGTAGGGTTAGCGTCAGGACAAGTAGGGTTAGCGTCAGGACAAGTAGAGTTAGCGTCAGGACAACTAGGGTTAGCGTCAGGACAACTAGGGTTAGCGTCAGGACAACTAGGGTTTGCGTCAGGACAACTAGGGTTAGCGTCAGGACAACTAGGGTTAGCGTCTGGACAACTAGGGTTAGCGTCAGGACAACTAGGGTTAGCGTCAGGACAACTAGGGTTAGCATCAGGACAACTAGGGTTAGCGTCAGGACAAGTAGCATTAGCGTCAGGACAAGTAGGGTTAGCGTCAGGACAAGTAGGTTTAGCGTCAGGACAACTAGGGTTAGCGTCAGGACAACTAGGGTTAGCGTCAGGACAACTAGGGTTAGCGTCAGGACAACTAGGGTTAGCGTCAGGACAACTAGGGTTAGAGTCAGGACAACTAGGGTTAGCGTCAGGACAACTAGGGTTAGCATCAGGACAACTAGGGTTAGCGTCAGGACAACTAGGGTTAGCGTCAGGACAACTACGTTTAGCGTCAGGACAACTACGTTTAGCGTCAGGACAAGTAGGGTTAGCATCAGGACAACTAGGGTTAGCATCAGGACAACTAGGGTTAGCGTCAGGACAACTAGTGTTAGCGCCAGGACAACTAGGGTTAGCGCCAGGACAACTAGGGTTAGCGCCAGGACAACTAGGGATAGCGCCAGGACAACTAGGGTTAGCGCCAGGACAACTAGGGTTAGCGCCAGGACAGCTAGGGTTAGCGTCAGGACAACTAGGGTTAGCGTCAGGACAACTAGGGTTAGCGTCAGGACAACTAGGGTTAGCGTCAGGACAACTAGGGTTAGCGTCAGGACAACTAGGGTTAGCGTCAGGACAAGTAGGGTTAGCGTCAGGACAACTAGGGTTAGCGTCAGGACAACTAGGGTTAGCGTCAGGACAACTAGGGTTAGCGTCAGGACAAGTAGGGTTAGCATCAGGACAACTAGGGTTAGCGTCAGGACAAGTAGGGTTAGCGTCAGGACAAGTAGGGTTAGCGTCAGGACAAGTAGAGTTAGCGTCAGGACAACTAGGGTTAGCGTCAGGACAACTAGGGTTAGCGTCAGGACAACTAGGGTTTGCGTCAGGACAACTAGGGTTAGCGTCAGGACAACTAGGGTTAGCGTCAGGACAACTAGGGTTAGCGTCAGGACAATTAGGGTTAGCGTCAGGACAACTAGGGTTAGCGTCAGGACAACTAGGTTTAGCGTCAGGACAACTAGGGTTAGCGTCAGGACAACTCGGGTTAGCGTCAGGACAACTAGGGTTAGCGTCAGGACAACTAGGGTTAGCGTCAGGACAACTAGGGTTAGCGTCAGGACAAGTAGCATTAGCGTCAGGACAAGTAGGGTTAGCGTCAGGACAAGTAGGTTTAGCGTCAGGACAACTAGGGTTAGCGTCAGGACAACTAGGGTTAGCGTCAGGACAACTAGGGTTGCGTCAGGACAACTAGGATTAGCGTCAGGACAACTAGGGTTAGCGTCAGGACAACTAGGGTTAGCGTCAGGACAACTAGGGTTAGCGTCAGGACAACTACGTTTAGCGTCAGGACAAGTAGGGTTAGCATCAGGACAACTAGGGTTAGCGCCAGGACAACTAGGGTTAGCGCCAGGACAACTAGGGTTAGCGCCAGGACAACTAGGGTTAGCGCCAGGACAACTAGGGTTAGCTCCAGGACAACTAGGGTTAGCGCCAGGACAACTAGGGTTAGCGCCAGGACAACTAGGGTTAGCGCCAGGAAAACTAGGTTTAGCGTCAGGACAACTAGGGTTAGCGCCAGGACAACTAGGGTTAGCGCCAGGACAACTAGGGTTAGCGTCAGGACAACTAGGGTTAGCGTCAGGACAACTAGGGTTGGCGTCAGGACAACTAGGGTTAGCGTCAGGACAACTAGGGTTAGCGTCAGGACAACTAGGGTTAGCGCCAGGACAACTAGGGTTAGCGCCAGGACAACTAGGGTTAGCGCCAGGACAACTAGGGTTAGCGTCAGGACAACTAGGGTTAGCGCCAGGACAACTAGGGTTAGCGCCAGGACAACTAGGGTTAGCGTCAGGACAACTAGGGTTAGCGTCAGGACAACTAGGGTTAGCGCCAGGACAACTAGGGTTAGCGTCAGGACAACTAGGGTTAGCTTCAGGATAACTCGGGTTAGCGTCAGGACAACTAGGGTTAGCGGCAGGACAACTAGGGTTAGCGTCAGGACAACTCGGGTTAGCGTCAGGACAACTCGGGTTAGCGTCAGAACAACTCGGGTTAGCGTCAGAACAACTCGAGTTAGCGTCAGGACAACTCGGGTTAGCGTCAGGACAACTCGGGTTAGCGTCAGGACAACTCGGGTTAGCGTCAGGACAACTCGGGTTAGCGTCAGGACAACTCGGGTTAGCGTCAGGACAACTCGGGTTAGCGTCAGGACTACTAGGGTTCGCGTCAGGACAACTCGGGTTAGCGTCAGGACAACTCGGGTTAGCGTCAGGACAACTCGGGTTAGCGTCAGGACAACTAGGGTTAGCGTCAGGACAACTAGGGTTAGAGTCAGGACAACTAGGGTTACCGTCAGGACAACTAGGGTTAGCGTCAGGACAACTAGGGTTAGCGTCAGGACAACTCGGGTTAGCGTCAGAACAACTCGGGTTAGCGTCAGGACAACTAGGGTTAGCGTCAGGACAACTCGGGTTAGCCTCAGGACAACTCGGGTTAGCGTCAGGACAACTCGGGTTAGCCTCAGGACAACTCGGGTTAGCCTCAGGACAACTCGGGTTAGCGTCAGGACAACTCGGGTTAGCGTCAGATCAACTCGGGTTAGCGTCAGGACAACTCGGGTTAGCGTCAGGACAACTCGGGTTAGCGTCAGGACAACTCGGGTTAGCGTCAGGACAACTAGGGTTAGCGTCAGGACAACTCGGGTTAGCGTCAGGACAACTAGGGTTAGCGTCAGGACAACTAGGGTTAGCGTCAGGACAACTAGGGTTAGCGTCAGGACAATTAGGGTTAGCGTCAGGACAACTAGGGTTAGCGTCAGGACAACTCGGGTTAGCGTCAGGACAACTAGGGTTAGCGTCAGGACAACTAGGGTTAGCGTCAGGACAACTAAGGTTAGCGTCAGGACAATTAGGGTTAGCGTCAGGACAACTAGGGTTAGCGTCAGGACAACTAGGGTTAGCGTCAGGACAACTAGGGTTAGCGTCAGGACAACTAGGGTTAGCGTCAGGACAACTAGGGTTGGCGTCAGGACAAGTAGGGTTAGCGTCAGGACAACTAGGGTTAGCGTCAGGACAACTAGGGTTAGCGTCAGGACAACTAGGGTTAGCATCAGGACAACTAGGGTTAGCGTCAGGACAACTAGGGTTAGCGTCAGGACAAGTAGGGTTAGCGTCAGGACAACTAGGGTTAGCATCAGGACAAGTAGGGTTAGCGTCAGGACAAGTAGGGTTAGCGTCAGGACAAGTAGGGTTAGCGTCAGGACAACTAGGGTTAGCGTCAGGACAACTAGGGTTTGCGTCAGGACAACTAGGGTTAGCGTCAGGACAACTAGGGTTAGCGTCAGGACAACTAGGGTTAGCGTCAGGACAACTAGGGTTAGCGTCAGGACAACTAGGGTTAGCGTCAGGACAACTAGGGTTAGCGTCAGGACAATTAGGGTTAGCGTCAGGACAACTAGGGTTAGCATCAGGACAACTAGGTTTAGCGTCAGGACAACTAGGGTTAGCGTCAGGACAACTAGGGTTAGGGTCAGGACAACTAGGGTTAGCATCAGGACAACTAGGGTTAGCGTCAGGACAACTAGGGTTAGCGTCAGGACAACTAGGGTTAGCGTCAGGACAACTAGGGTTAGCGTCAGGACAACTAGGGTTAGCATCAGGACAACTAGGGTTAGCGTCAGGACAAGTAGCATTAGCGTCAGGACAAGTAGGGTTAGCGTCAGGACAAGTAGGTTTAGCGTCAGGACAACTAGGGTTAGCGTCAGGACAACTAGGGTTAGCGTCAGGACAACTAGGGTTAGCGTCAGGACAACTAGGGTTAGCGTCAGGACAACTAGGATTAGCGTCAGGAGAACTAGGGTTAGCGTCAGGACAACTAGGGTTAGCATCAGGACAACTAGGGTTAGCGTCAGGACAACTAGGGTTAGCGTCAGGACAACTACGTTTAGCGTCAGGACAAGTAGGGTTAGCGTCAGGACAACTAGGGTTAGCATCAGGACAACTAGGGTTAGCGTCAGGACAACTAGGGTTAGCGCCAGGACAACTAGGGTTAGCGCCAGGACAACTAGGGTTAGCGCCAGGACAACTAGGGTTAGCGCCAGGACAACTAGGGTTAGCTCCAGGACAACTAGGGTTAGCGCCAGGACAACTAGGGTTAGCGCCAGGACAACTAGGGTTAGCGCCAGGACAGCTAGGGTTAGCGTCAGGACAACTAGCGTTAGCGCCAGGACAACTAGGGTTAGCGTCAGGACAACTAGGGTTAGCGCCAGAACAACTAGGGTTAGCGCCAGGACAACTAGGGTTAGCGCCAGGACAACTAGGGTTAGCATCAGGACAACTAGGGTTAGTGCCAGGACAACTAGGGTTAGCGCCAGGACAACTAGGGTTAGCGTCAGGATAACTCGGGTTAGCGTCAGGACAACTAGGGTTAGCGGCAGGACGACTAGGGTTAGCGTCAGGACAACTCGGGTTAGCGTCAGGACAACTCGGGTTAGCGTCAGAAAAACTCGGGTTAGCGTCAGAACAACTCGAGTTAGCGTCAGGACAACTCGGGTTAGCGTCAGGACAACTCGGGTTAGCGTCAGGACAACTCGGGTTAGCGTCAGGACAACTCGGGTAAGCGTCAGGACAACTCGGGTTAGCGTCAGGACAACTCGGGTTAGCGTCAGGACAACTCGGGTTAGCGTCAGGACTACTAGGGTTAGCGTCAGGACAACTCGGGTTAGCGTCAGGACAACTCGGGTTAGCGTCAGGACAACTAGGGTTAGCGTCAGGACAACTAGGGTTAGCGTCAGGACAACTAGGGTTAGAGTCAGGACAACTAGGGTTACCGTCAGGACCACTAGGGTTAGCGTCAGGACAACTAGGGTTAGCGTCAGGACAACTAGGGTTAGCGTCAGAACAACTCGGGTTAGCGTCAGGACAACTAGGGTTAGCGTCAGGACAACTCGGGTTAGCGTCAGGACAACTCGGGTTAGCGTCAGGACAACTCGGGTTAGCCTCAGGACAACTCGGGTTAGCGTCAGGACAACTCGGGTTAGCGTCAGGACAACTCGGGTTAGCGTCAGGACAACTCGGGTTAGCGTCAGATCAACTCGGGTTAGCGTCAGGACAACTCGGGTTAGCGTCAGGACAACTCGGGTTAGCGTCAGGACAACTAGGGTTAGCGTCAGGACAACTCAGGTTAGCGTCAGGACAACTCGGGTTAGCGTCAGGACAACTAGGGTTAGCGTCAGGACAACTAGGGTTAGCGTCAGGACAACTAGGGTTAGCGTCAGGATAACTAGGGTTAGCGTCAGGACAACTAGGGTAAGCGTCAGGACAACTAGGGTTAGCATCAGGACAACTAGGGTAAGCGTCAGGACAACTAGGGTTAGCGTCAGGACAACTAGGGTTAGCGTCAGGACAACTAGGGTTAGCGTCAGGACAACTAGGGTTAGCGTCAGGACAACTAGGGTTAGCGTCAGGACAACTAGGGTTAGCGTCAGGACAAGTAGGGTTAGCGTCAGGACAACTAGGGTTAGCGTCAGGACAACTAGGGTTAGCGTCAGGACAAGTAGGGTTAGCATCAGGACAACTAGGGTTAGCGTCAGGACAAGTAGGGTTAGCGTCAGGACAAGTAGGGTTAGCGTCAGGACAAGTAGGGTTAGCGTCAGGACAACTAGGGTTAGAGTCAGGACAACTAGGGTTTGCGTCAGGACAACTAGGGTTAGCGTCAGGACAACTAGGGTTAGCGTCAGGACAATTAGGGTTAGCGTCAGGACAACTAGGGTTAGCGTCAGGACAACTAGGTTTAGCGTCAGGACAACTAGGGTTAGCGTCAGGACAACTAGGGTTAGGGTCAGGACAACTAGGGTTAGCATCAGGACAACTAGGGTTAGCGTCAGGACAACTAGGGTTAGCGTCAGGACAACTAGGGTTAGCGTCAGGACAACTAGGGTTAGCGTCAGGACAACTAGGGTTAGCATCAGGACAACTAGGGTTAGCGTCAGGACAAGTAGCATTAGCGTCAGGACAAGTAGGGTTAGCGTCAGGACAAGTAGGTTTAGCGTCAGGACAACTAGGGTTAGCGTCAGGACAACTAGGGTTAGCGTCAGGACAACTAGGGTTAGCGTCAGGACAACTAGGGTTAGCGTCAGGACAACTAGGGTTAGCGTCAGGACAACTAGGATTAGCGTCAGGACAACTAGGGTTAGCGTCAGGACAACTAGGGTTAGCGTCAGGACAACTAGGGTTAGCGTCAGGACAACTACGTTTAGCGTCAGGACAACTACGTTTAGCGTCAGGACAAGTAGGGTTAGCGTCAGGACAGCTAGGGTTAGCGTCAGGACAACTAGAGTTAGCGTCAGGACAACTAGGGTTAGCGCCAGGACAACTAGGGTTAGCGCCAGGACAACTAGGGTGAGCGCCAGGACAACTAGGGTGAGCGCCAGGACAACTAGGGTGAGCGCCAGGACAACTAGGGTGAGCGCCAGGACAACTAGGGTTAGCGCCAGGACAACTAGGGTTAGCGCCAGGACAACTAGGGTTAGCGCCAGGACAACTAGGGTTAGCGTCAGGACAACTACGGTTAGCGCCAGGACAACTAGTGTTAGCGTCAGGACAACTAGGGTTAGCGCCAGGACAACTAGGGTTAGCGCCAGGACAACTAGGGTTAGCGTCAGGACAACTAGGGTTAGCGCCAGGACAACTAGGATGAGCGCCAGGCCAACTAGGGTTAGCGTCAGGACAACTAGGGTTAGCGGCAGGACAACTAGGGTTAGCATCAGGACAACTCGGGTTAGCGTCAGGACAACTCGGGTTAGCGTCAGAACAACTCGGGTTAGCGTCAGAACAACTCGAGTTAGCGTCAGGACAACTCGGGTTAGCGTCAGGACAACTCGGGTTAGCGTCAGGACAACTCGGGTAAGCGTCAGGACAACTCGGGTTAGCGTCAGGACAACTCGGGTTAGCGTCAGGACAACTCGGGTTAGCATCAGGACTACTAGGCTTAGCGTCAGGACAACTCGGGTTAGCGTCAGGACAACTAGGGTTAGCGTCAGGACAACTAGGGTTAGCGTCAGGACAACTATTGTTAGCGTCAGGACAACTCGGGTTAGCGTCAGGACAACTCGGGTTAGCGTCAGGACAACTCGGGTTAGCGTCAGGACAACTCGGGTTAGCGTCAGGACAACTAGGGTTAGCGTCAGGACAACTCGGGTTAGCGTCAGGACAACTAGGGTTAGCGTCAGGACAACTAGGGTTAGCGTCAGGACAACTAGGGTTAGCGTCAGGATAACTCGGGTTAGCGGCAGGACAACTCGGGTTAGCGGCAGGACAACTAGGGTTAGCGTCAGGACAACTCGGGTTAGCGTCAGGACAACTCGGGTTAGCGTCAGGACAACTCGGGTTAGCGTCAGGACAACTCGGGTAAGCGTCAGGACAACTCGGGTTAGCGTCAGGACAACTCGGGTTAGCGTCATGACAACTCGGGTTAGCGTCAGGACAACTCGGGTTAGCGTCAGGACAACTCGGGTTAGCGTCAGGACAACTAGGGTTAGCGTCAGGACAACTCGGGTTAGCGTCAGGACAACTAGCGTTAGCGTCAGGACAACTCGGGTTAGCGTCAGGACAACTAGGGTTAGCGTCAGGACAACTAGGGTTAGCGCCAGGACAACTAGGGTTAGCGCCAGGACAACTAGGGTTAGCGCCAGGACAACTAGGGTGAGCGCCAGGACAACTAGGGTGAGCGCCAGGACAACTAGGATGAGCGCCAGGACAACTAGGGTGAGCGCCAGGACAACTAGGGTGAGCTCCAGGACAACTAGGGTTAGCGCCAAGACAACTAGGGTTAGCGTCAGGACAACTACGGTTAGCGCCAGGACAACTAGGGTTAGCGTCAGGACAACTAGGGTTAGCGCCAGGACAACTAGGGTTAGCGCCAGGACAACTAGGGTTAGCGTCAGGACAACTAGGGTTAGCGCCAGGACAACTAGGATGAGCGCCAGGCCAACTAGGGATAGCGTCAGGACAACTAGGGTTAGCGGCAGGACAACTAGGGTTAGCGTCAGGACAACTAGGGTTAGCGTCAGGACAACTCGGGTTAGCGTCAGGACAACTCGGGTTAGCGTCAGGACAACTCGGGTTAGCGTCAGGACAACTCGGGTAAGCGTCAGGACAACTCGGGTTAGCGTCAGGACAACTCGGGTTAGCGTCATGACAACTCGGGTTAGCGTCATGACAACTCGGGTTAGCGTCAGGACAACTCAGGTTAGCGTCAGGACAACTCGGGTTAGCGTCAGGACTACTAGGGTTAGCGTCAGGACAACTCGGGTTAGCGTCAGGACAACTAGGGTTAGCGTCAGGACAACTCGGGTTAGCGTCAGGACAACTAGGGTTAGCGTCAGGACAACTAGGGTTAACGTCAGGACAACTCGGGTTAGCGTCAGGACAACTAGGGTTAGCGTCAGGACAACTAGGGTTAGAGTCAGGACAACTAGGGTAAGCGTCAGGACAACTAGGGTTAGCGTCAGGACAACTAGGGTTAGCGTCAGGACAACTAGGGTTAGCGTCAGGACAACTAGGGTTAGCGTCAGGACAACTAGGGTTAGCGTCAGGACAAGTAGGGTTAGCATCAGGACAACTAGGGTTAGCGTCAGGACAAGTAGGGTTAGCGTCAGGACAAGTAGGGTTAGCGTCAGGACAAGTAGGGTTAGCGTCAGGACAAGTAGGGTTAGCGTCAGGACAACTAGGGTTAGCGTCAGGACAACTAGGGTTTGCGTCAGGACAACTAGGGTTTGCGTCAGGACAACTAGGGTTAGCGTCAGGACAACTAGGGTTAGCGTCAGGACAACTAGGGTTAGCGTCAGGACAACTAGGGTTAGCGTCAGGACAATTAGGGTTAGCGTCAGGACAACTAGGGTTAGCGTCAGGACAACTAGGTTTGGCGTCAGGACAACTAGGGTTAGCGTCAGGACAACTAGGGTTAGGGTCAGGACAACTAGGGTTAGCATCAGGACAACTAGGGTTAGCGTCAGGACAACTAGGGTTAGCGTCAGGACAACTAGGGTTAGCGTCAGGACAACTAGGGTTAGCGTCAGGACAACTAGGGTTAGCATCAGGACAACTAGGGTTAGCGTCAGGACAAGTAGCATTAGCGTCAGGACAAGTAGGGTTAGCGTCAGGACAAGTAGGTTTAGCGTCAGGACAACTAGGGTTAGCGTCAGGACAACTAGGGTTAGCGTCAGGACAACTAGGGTTAGCGTCAGGACAACTAGGGTTAGCGTCAGGACAACTAGGATTAGCGTCAGGACAACTAGGGTTAGCGTCAGGACAACTAGGGTTAGCGTCAGGACAACTAGGGTTAGCGTCAGGACAACTACGTTTAGCGTCAGGACAACTACGTTTAGCGTCAGGACAAGTAGGGTTAGCATCAGGACAACTAGGGTTAGCATCAGGACAACTAGGGTTAGCGTCAGGACAACTAGGGTTAGCGCCAGGACAACTAGGGTTAGCGCCAGGACAACTAGGGTTAGCGCCAGGACAACTAGGGTTAGCTCCAGGACAACTAGGGTTAGCTCCAGGACAACTAGGGTTAGCGCCAGGACAACTAGGGTTAGCGCCAGGACAACTAGGGTTAGCGCCAGGACAGCTAGGGTTAGCGTCAGGACAACTAGGGTTAGCGTCAGGACAACTAGGGTTAGCGTCAGGACAACTAGGGTTAGCGTCAGGACAACTAGGGTTTGAGTCAGGACAACTAGGGTAAGCGTCAGGACAACTAGGGTTAGCGTCAGGACAACTAGGGTTAGCGTCAGGACAACTAGGGTTAGCGTCAGGACAACTCGGGTTAGCGTCAGGACAACTCAGGTTAGCGTCAGGACAACTCGGGTTAGCGTCAGGACTACTAGGGTTAGCGTCAGGACAACTCGGGTTAGCGTCAGGACAACTAGGGTTAGCGTCAGGACAACTCGGGTTAGCGTCAGGACAACTAGGGTTAGCGTCAGGACAACTAGGGTTAGCGTCAGGACAACTCGGGTTAGCGTCAGGACAACTAGGGTTAGCGTCAGGACAACTAGGGTTAGAGTCAGGACAACTAGGGTAAGCGTCAGGACAACTAGGGTTAGCGTCAGGACAACTAGGGTTAGCGTCAGGACAACTAGGGTTAGCGTCAGGACAAGTAGGGTTAGCATCAGGACAACTAGGGTTAGCGTCAGGACAAGTAGGGTTAGCGTCAGGACAAGTAGGGTTAGCGTCAGGACAAGTAGGGTTAGCGTCAGGACAACTAGGGTTAGCGTCAGGACAACTAGGGTTTGCGTCAGGACAACTAGGGTTTGCGTCAGGACAACTAGGGTTAGCGTCAGGACAACTAGGGTTAGCGTCAGGACAACTAGGGTTAGCGTCAGGACAATTAGGGTTAGCGTCAGGACAACTAGGGTTAGCGTCAGGACAACTAGGTTTGGCGTCAGGACAACTAGGGTTAGCGTCAGGACAACTAGGGTTAGGGTCAGGACAACTAGGGTTAGCATCAGGACAACTAGGGTTAGCGTCAGGACAACTAGGGTTAGCGTCAGGACAACTAGGGTTAGCGTCAGGACAACTAGGGTTAGCGTCAGGACAACTAGGGTTAGCATCAGGACAACTAGGGTTAGCGTCAGGACAAGTAGCATTAGCGTCAGGACAAGTAGGGTTAGCGTCAGGACAAGTAGGTTTAGCGTCAGGACAACTAGGGTTAGCGTCAGGACAACTAGGGTTAGCGTCAGGACAACTAGGGTTAGCGTCAGGACAACTAGGGTTAGCGTCAGGACAACTAGGATTAGCGTCAGGACAACTAGGGTTAGCGTCAGGACAACTAGGGTTAGCGTCAGGACAACTAGGGTTAGCGTCAGGACAACTACGTTTAGCGTCAGGACAACTACGTTTAGCGTCAGGACAAGTAGGGTTAGCATCAGGACAACTAGGGTTAGCATCAGGACAACTAGGGTTAGCGTCAGGACAACTAGGGTTAGCGCCAGGACAACTAGGGTTAGCGCCAGGACAACTAGGGTTAGCGCCAGGACAACTAGGGTTAGCTCCAGGACAACTAGGGTTAGCTCCAGGACAACTAGGGTTAGCGCCAGGACAACTAGGGTTAGCGCCAGGACAACTAGGGTTAGCGCCAGGACAGCTAGGGTTAGCGTCAGGACAACTAGGGTTAGCGTCAGGACAACTAGGGTTAGCGTCAGGACAACTAGGGTTAGCGTCAGGACAACTAGGGTTAGCGTCAGGACAACTAGGGTTAGCGTCAGGACAACTAGGGTTAGCGTCAGGACAACTAGGGTTAGCGTCAGGACAACTAGGGTTAGCGTCAGGACAACTAGGGTTAGCGTCAGGACAACTAGGGTTAGCGTCAGGACAACTAGGGTTAGCGTCAGGACAAGTAGGGTTAGCGTCAGGACAAGTAGGGTTAGCGTCAGGACAAGTAGGGTTAGCGTCAGGACAACTAGGGTTAGCGTCAGGACAACTAGGGTTAGCGTCAGGACAACTAGGGTTTGCGTCAGGACAACTAGGGTTAGCGTCAGGACAACTAGGGTTAGCGTCAGGACAACTAGGGTTACCGTCAGGACAATTAGGGTTAGCGTCAGGACAACTAGGGTTAGCGTCAGGACAACTAGGTTTAGCATCAGGACAACTAGGGTTAGCGTCAGGACAACTAGGGTTAGCGTCAGGACAACTAGGGTTAGCGTCAGGACAACTAGGGTTAGCGTCAGGACAACTAGGGTTAGCATCAGGACAACTAGGGTTAGCGTCAGGAGAAGTAGCATTAGCATCAGGACAAGTAGGGTTAGCGTCAGGACAAGTAGGTTTAGCGTCAGGACAACTAGGGTTAGCGTCAGGACAACTAGGGTTAGCGTCAGGACAACTAGGGTTAGCGTCAGGACAACTAGGGTTAGCGTCAGGACAACTAGGGTTAGCGTCAGGACAACTAGGGTTAGCGTCAGGACAACTAGGGTTAGCGTCAGGACAACTACGTTTAGCGTCAGGACAAGTAGGGTTAGCATCAGGACAACTAGGGTTAGCATCAGGACAACTAGGGTTAGCGCCAGGACAACTAGGGTTAGCGCCAGGACAACTAGGGTTAGCGCCAGGACATCTAGGGTTAGCTCCAGGACAACTAGGGTTAGCGCCAGGACAACTAGGGTTAGCGCCAGGACAACTAGGGTTAGCGTCAGGACAACTAGGGTTAGCGCCAGGACAACTAGGGTTAGCGTCATGACAACTAGGGTTAGCGTCAGGACAACTAGGGTTAGCGTCAGGACAAGTAGGGTTAGCATCAGGACAAGTAGGGTTAGCGTCAGGACAAGTAGGGTTAGCGTCAGGACAAGTAGGGTTAGCGTCAGGACAACTAGGGTTAGCGTCAGGACAACTAGGGTTAGCGTCAGGACAACTAGGGTTAGCGTCAGGACAACTAGGGTTTGCGTCAGGACAACTAGGGTTAGCGTCAGGACAACTAGGGTTAGCGTCAGGACAACTAGGGTTAGCGTCAGGACAATTAGGGTTAGCGTCAGGACAACTAGGGTTAGCGTCAGGACAACTAGGTTTGGCGTCAGGACAACTAGGTTTGGCGTCAGGACAACTAGGGTTAGCGTCAGGACAACTAGGGTTAGGGTCAGGACAACTAGGGTTAGCATCAGGACAACTAGGGTTAGCGTCAGGACAACTAGGGTTAGCTTCAGGACAACTAGGGTTAGCGTCAGGACAACTAGGGTTAGCGTCAGGACAACTAGGGTTAGCGTCAGGACAACTAGGGTTAGCGTCAGGACAAGTAGCGTTAGCGTCAGGACAAGTAGGGTTAGCGTCAGGACAAGTAGCGTTAGCATCAGGACAAGTAGGGTTAGCGTCAGGACAAGTAGGTTTAGCGTCAGGACAACTAGGGTTAGCGTCAGGACAACTAGGGTTAGCGTCAGGACAACTAGGGTTAGCGTCAGGACAACTAGGATTAGCGTCAGGACAACTAGGGTTAGCGTCAGGACAACTAGGGTTAGCGTCAGGACAACTAGGGTTAGCGTCAGGACAACTACGTTTAGCGTCAGGACAACTACGTTTAGCGTCAGGACAAGTAGGGTTAGCATCAGGACAACTAGGGTTAGCATCAAGACAACTAGGGTTAGCGTCAGGACAACTAGGGTTAGCGCCAGGACAACTAGGGTTAGCGCCAGGACAACTAGGGTTAGCGCCAGGACAACTAGGGTTAGCTCCAGGACAACTAGGGTTAGCGCCAGGACAACTAGGGTTAGCGCCAGGACAACTAGGGTTAGCGCCAGGACAGCTAGGGTTAGCGTCAGGACAACTAGGGTTAGCGTCAGGACAACTAGGGTTAGCGTCAGGACAACTAGGGTTAGCGTCAGGACAACTAGGGTTAGCGTCAGGACAACTAGGGTTAGCGTCAGGACAACTAGGGTTAGCGTCAGGACAACTAGGGTTAGCGTCAGGACAAGTAGGGTTAGCATCAGGACAACTAGGGTTAGCGTCAGGACAAGTAGGGTTAGCGTCAGGACAAGTAGGGTTAGCGTCAGGACAACTAGGGTTAGCGTCAGGACAACTAGGGTTAGCGTCAGGACAACTAGGGTTAGCGTCAGGACAACTAGGGTTTGCGTCAGGACAACTAGGGTTAGCGTCAGGACAACTAGGGTTAGCGTCAGGACAACTAGGGTTAGCGTCAGGACAATTAGGGTTAGCGTCAGGACAACTAGGGTTAGCGTCAGGACAACTAGGTTTAGCATCAGGACAACTAGGGTTAGCGTCAGGACAACTAGGGTTAGCGTCAGGACAACTAGGGTTAGCGTCAGGACAACTAGGGTTAGCGTCAGGACAACTAGGGTTAGCATCAGGACAACTAGGGTTAGCGTCAGGACAAGTAGCATTAGCATCAGGACAAGTAGGGTTAGCGTCAGGACAAGTAGGTTTAGCGTCAGGACAACTAGGGTTAGCGTCAGGACAACTAGGGTTAGCGTCAGGACAACTAGGATTAGCATCAGGACAACTAGGGTTAGCGTCAGGACAACTAGGGTTAGCGTCAGGACAACTAGGGTTAGCGTCAGGACAACTAGGGTTAGCGTCAGGACAACTACGTTTAGCGTCAGGACAAGTAGGGTTAGCATCAGGACAACTAGGGTTAGCATCAGGACAACTAGGGTTAGCGCCAGGACAACTAGGGTTAGCGCCAGGACAACTAGGGTTAGCGCCAGGACATCTAGGGTTAGCTCCAGGACAACTAGGGTTAGCGCCAGGACAACTAGGGTTAGCGCCAGGACAACTAGGGTTAGCGTCAGGACAACTAGGGTTAGCGCCAGGACAACTAGGGTTAGCGCCAGGACAACTAGGGTTAGCGTCAGGACAACTAGGGTTAGCGTCAGGACAACTAGGGTTGGCGTCAGGACAACTAGGGTTAGCGTCAGGACAACTAGGGTTAGCGTCAGGACAACTAGGGTTAGCGCCAGGACAACTAGGGTTAGCGCCAGGACAACTAGGGTTAGCGTCAGGACAACTAGGGTTAGCGCCAGGACAACTAGGGTTAGCGCCAGGACAACTAGGGTTAGCGTCAGGACAACTAGGGTTAGCGTCAGGACAACTAGGGTTAGCGCCAGGACAACTAGGGATAGCGTCAGGACAACTAGGGTTAGCGTCAGGATAACTCGGGTTAGCGTCAGTACAACTAGGGTTAGCGTCAGGACAACTCGGGTTAGCGTCAGGACAACTCGGGTTAGCGTCAGGACAACTCGGGTTAGCGTCAGAACAACTCGAGTTAGCGTCAGGACAACTCGGGTTAGCGTCAGGACAACTCGGGTTAGCGTCAGGACAACTCGGGATAGCGTCAGGACAACTCGGGTTAGCGTCAGGACAACTCGGGTTAGCGTCAGGACAACTCGGGTTAGCGTCAGGACTACTAGGGTTAGCGTCAGGACAACTCGGGTTAGCGTCAGGACAACTCGGGTTAGCGTCAGGACAACTCGGGTTAGCGTCAGATCAACTCGGGTTAGCGTCAGGACAACTCGGGTTAGCGTCAGGACATCTCGGGTTAGCGTCAGGACAACTCGGGTTAGCGTCAGGACAACTAGGGTTAGCGTCAGGACAACTCAGGTTAGCGTCAGGACAACTCGGGTTAGCGTCAGGACAACTAGGGTTAGCGTCAGGACAACTAGGGTTAGCGTCAGGACAATTAGGGTTAGCGTCAGGACAACTAGGGTTAGCGTCAGGACAACTTGGGTTAGCGTCAGGACAACTAGGGTTAGCGTCAGGACAACTAGGGTTAGCGTCAGGACAACTAGGGTTAGCGTCAGGACAACTAGGGTTAGCGTCAGGACAAGTAGGGTTAGCGTCAGGACAACTAGGGTTAGCGTCAGGACAACTAGGGTTAGCGTCAGGACAACTAGGGTTAGCATCAGGACAACTAGGGTTAGCGTCAGGACAACTAGGGTTAGCGTCAGGACAAGTAGGGTTAGCATCAGGACAACTAGGGTTAGCGTCAGGACAAGTAGGGTTAGCGTCAGGACAAGTAGGGTTAGCGTCAGGACAACTAGGGTTAGCGTCAGGACAACTAGGGTTAGCGTCAGGACAACTAGGGTTTGCGTCAGGACAACTAGGGTTAGCGTCAGGACAACTAGGGTTAGCGTCAGGACAACTAGGGTTAGCGTCAGGACAATTAGGGTTAGCGTCAGGACAACTAGGGTTAGCATCAGGACAACTAGGTTTAGCATCAGGACAACTAGGGTTAGCGTCAGGACAACTAGGGTTAGCGTCAGGACAACTAGGGTTAGCGTCAGGACAACTAGGGTTAGCGTCAGGACAACTAGGGTTAGCGTCAGGACAACTAGGGTTAGCGTCAGGACAACTAGGGTTAGCGTCAGGACAACTAGGGTTAGCGTCAGGACAAGTAGCATTAGCGTCAGGACAAGCAGGGTTAGCGTCAGGACAAGTAGGTTTAGCGTCAGGACAACTAGGGTTAGCGTCAGGACAACTAGGGTTAGCGTCAGGACAACTAGGGTTAGCGCCAGGACAACTAGGGTTAGCGTCAGGACAACTAGGGTTAGCGTCAGTACAACTAGGGTTAGCGGCAGGACAACTAGGGTTAGCGTCAGGACAACTCGGGTTAGCGTCAGGACAACTCGGGTTAGCGTCAGAACAACTCGAGTTAGCGTCAGGACAACTCGGGTTAGCGTCAGGACAACTCGGGTTAGCGTCAGGACAACTCGGGATAGCGTCAGGACAACTCGGGTTAGCGTCAGGACAACTCGGGTTAGCGTCAGGACAACTCGGGTTAGCGTCAGGACTACTAGGGTTAGCGTCAGGACAACTCGGGTTAGCGTCAGGACAACTCGGGTTAGCGTCAGGACAACTCGGGTTAGCGTCAGGACAACTAGGGTTAGCGTCAGGACTACTAGGGTTAGAGTCAGGACAACTAGGGTTACCGTCAGGACAACTAGGGTTAGCGTCAGGACAACTAGGGTTAGCGTCAGGACAACTAGGGTTAGCGTCAGGACAACTAGGGTTAGCGTCAGGACAACTAGGGTTAGCGTCAGGACAACTAGGGTTAGCGTCAGGACAAGTAGGGTTAGCGTCAGGACAACTAGGGTTAGCGTCAGGACAAGTAGGGTTAGCGTCAGGACAAGTAGGGTTAGCGTCAGGACAACTAGGGTTAGCGTCAGGACAACTAGGGTTAGCGTCAGGACAACTAGGGTTTGCGTCAGGACAACTAGGGTTAGCGTCAGGACAACTAGGGTTAGCGTCAGGACAACTAGGGTTAGCGTCAGGACAATTAGGGTTAGCGTCAGGACAACTAGGGTTAGCGTCAGGACAACTAGGTTTAGCGTCAGGACAACTAGGGTTAGCGTCAGGACAACTAGGGTTAGGGTCAGGACAACTAGGGTTAGCGTCAGGACAACTAGGGTTAGCGTCAGGACAACTAGGGTTAGCGTCAGGACAACTAGGGTTAGCGTCAGGACAACTAGGGTTAGCGTCAGGACAACTAGGGTTAGCGTCAGGACAAGTAGCATTAGCGTCAGGACAAGCAGGGTTAGCGTCAGGACAAGTAGGTTTAGCGTCAGGACAACTAGGGTTAGCGTCAGGACAACTAGGGTTAGCGTCAGGACAACTAGGGTTAGCGCCAGGACAACTAGGGTTAGCGTCAGGACAACTAGGGTTAGCGTCAGGATAACTCGGGTTAGCGTCAGGACAACTAGGGTTAGCGGCAGGACAACTAGGGTTAGCGTCAGGACAACTCGGGTTAGCGTCAGGACAACTCGGGTTAGCGTCAGAACAACTCGAGTTAGCGTCAGGACAACTCGGGTTAGCGTCAGGACAACTCGGGATAGCGTCAGGACAACTCGGGATAGCGTCAGGACAACTCGGGTTAGCGTCAGGACAACTCGGGTTAGCGTCAGGACAACTCGGGTTAGCGTCAGGACTACTAGGGTTAGCGTCAGGACAACTCGGGTTAGCGTCAGGACAACTCGGGTTAGAGTCAGGACAACTCGGGTTAGCGTCAGGACAACTAGGGTTAGCGTCAGGACAACTAGGGTTAGAGTCAGGACAACTAGGGTTAGCGTCAGGACAACTAGGGTTAGCGTCAGGACAACTAGGGTTAGCGTCAGGACAACTCGGGTTAGCGTCAGGACAACTCGGGTTAGCGTCAGGACAACTTGGGTTAGCCTCAGGACAACTCGGGTTAGCGTCAGGACAACTCGGGTTAGCGTCAGGACAACTCGGGTTAGCGTCAGGACAACTCGGGTTAGAGTCAGATCAAATCGGGTTAGCGTCAGGACAACTCGGGTTAGCGTCAGGACATCTCGGGTTAGCGTCAGGACAACTCGGGTTAGCGTCAGGACAACTAGGGTTAGCGTCAGGACAACTCAGGTTAGCGTCAGGACAACTCGGGTTAGCGTCAGGACAACTAGGGTTAGCGTCAGGACAACTAGGGTTAGCGTCAGGACAATTAGGGTTAGCGTCAGGACAACTAGGGTTAGCGTCAGGACAACTTGGGTTAGCGTCAGGACAACTAGGGTTAGCGTCAGGACAACTAGGGTTAACGTCAGGACAACTAGGGTTAGCGTCAGGACAACTAGGGTTAGCGTCAGGACAAGTAGGGTTAGCGTCAGGACAACTAGGGTTAGCGTCAGGACAACTAGGGTTAGCGTCAGGACAACTAGGGTTAGCGTCAGGACAACTAGGGTTAGCGTCAGGACAACTAGGGTTAGCGTCAGGACAAGTAGGGTTAGCGTCAGGACAAGTAGGGTTAGCGTCAGGACAAGTAGGGTTAGCGTCAGGACAAGTAGGGTTAGCGTCAGGACAAGTAGGGTTAGCGTCAGGACAAGTAGGGTTAGCGTCAGGACAACTAGGGTTAGCGTCAGGACAACTAGGGTTAGCGTCAGGACAACTAGGGTTAGCGTCAGGACAACTAGGGTTAGCGTCAGGACAACTAGGGTTAGCGTCAGGACAAGTAGCGTTAGCGTCAGGACAAGCAGGGTTAGCGTCAGGACAAGTAGGTTTAGCGTCAGGACAACTAGGGTTAGCGTCAGGACAACTAGGGTTAGCGTCAGGACAACTAGGGTTAGCGTCAGGACAACTAGGGTTAGCGTCAGGACAACTAGGATTAGCGTCAGGAGAACTAGGGTTAGCGTCAGGACAACTAGGGTTAGCGTCAGGACAACTAGGGTTAGCGTCAGGACAACTAGGGTTAGCGTCAGGACAACTACGTTTAGCGTCAGGACAACTACGTTTAGCGTCAGGACAAGTAGGGTTAGCGTCAGGACAACTAGGGTTAGCATCAGGACAACTAGGGTTAGCGTCAGGACAACTAGGGTTAGCGCCAGGACAACTAGGGTTAGCGCCAGGACAACTAGGGTTAGCGCCAGGACAACTAGGGTTAGCTCCAGGACAACTAGGGTTAGCGCCAGGACAACTAGGGTTAGCGCCAGGACAGCTAGGGTTAGCGCCAGGACAGCTAGGTTTAGCGTCAGGACAACTAGCGTTAGCGCCAGGACAACTAGGGTTAGCGTCAGGACAACTAGGGTTAGCGCCAGAACAACTCGGGTTAGCGTCAGGACAACTCGGGTTAGCGTCAGATCAACTCGGGTTAGCGTCAGGACAACTCGGGTTAGCGTCAGGACATCTCGGGTTAGCGTCAGGACAACTCGGGTTAGCGTCAGGACAACTAGGGTTAGCGTCAGGACAACTCGGGTTAGCGTCAGGACAACTCGGGTTAGCGTCAGGACAACTAGGGTTAGCGTCAGGACAACTAGGGTTAGCGTCAGGACAATTAGGGTTAGCGTCAGGACAACTAGGGTTAGCGTCAGGACAACTTGGGTTAGCGTCAGGACAACTAGGGTTAGCGTCAGGACAACTAGGGTTAACGTCAGGACAACTAGGGTTAGCGTCAGGACAACTAGGGTTAGCGTCAGGACAAGTAGGGTTAGCGTCAGGACAACTAGGGTTAGCGTCAGGACAACTAGGGTTAGCGTCAGGACAACTAGGGTTAGCGTCAGGACAACTAGGGTTAGCGTCAGGACAAGTAGGGTTAACATCAGGACAAGTAGGGTTAGCATCAGGACAACTAGGGTTAGCGTCAGGACAAGTAGGGTTAGCGTCAGGACAAGTAGGGTTAGCGTCAGGACAACTAGGGTTAGCGTCAGGACAACTAGGGTTAGCGTCAGGACAACTAGGGTTAGCGTCAGGACAACTAGGGTTAGCGTCAGGACAACTAGGGTTAGCGTCAGGACAAGTAGCGTTAGCGTCAGGACAAGCAGGGTTAGCGTCAGGACAACTAGGGTTAGCGTCAGGACAACTAGGGTTAGCGTCAGGACAACTAGGGTTAGCGTCAGGACAACTAGGGTTAGCGTCAGGACAACTAGGGTTAGCGTCAGGACAACTAGGATTAGCGTCAGGAGAACTAGGGTTAGCGTCAGGACAACTAGGGTTAGCGTCAGGACAACTAGGGTTAGCGTCAGGACAACTAGGGTTAGCGTCAGGACAAGTAGGGTTAGCGTCAGGACAACTAGGGTTAGCATCAGGACAACTAGGGTTAGCGTCAGGACAACTAGGGTTAGCGCCAGGACAACTAGGGTTAGCGCCAGGACAACTAGGGTTAGCGCCAGGACAACTAGGTTTAGCGCCAGGACAACTAGGGTTAGCTCCAGGACAACTAGGGTTAGCGCCAGGACAACTAGGGTTAGCGCCAGGACAACTAGGGTTAGCGCCAGGACAGCTAGGTTTAGCGTCAGGACAACTAGCGTTAGCGCCAGGACAACTAGGGTTAGCGTCAGGACAACTAGGGTTAGCGCCAGAACAACTAGGGTTAGCGCCAGGACAACTAGGGTTAGCGCCAGGACAACTAGGGTTAGCGCCAGGACAACTAGGGTTAGCGCCAGGACAACTAGGGTTAGCGCCAGGACAACTAGGGTTAGCGTCAGGACAACTAGGGTTAGCGTCAGGACAACTAGGGATGGCGTCAGGACAACTAGGGATGGCGTCAGGACAACTAGGGTTAGCGTCAGGACAACTAGGGTTAGCGTCAGGACAACTAGGGTTAGCGCCAGGACAACTAGGGTTAGCGTCAGGACAACTAGGGTTAGCGCCAGGACAACTAGGGTTAGCGCCAGGACAACTAGGGTTAGCGTCAGGACAACTAGGGTTAGCGCCAGGACAACTAGGGTTAGCGCCAGGACAACTAGGGTTAGCGTCAGGACAACTAGGGTTAGCGTCAGGACAACTCGGGTTAGCGTCAGGACAACTAGGGTTAGCGGCAGGACAACTAGGGTTAGCGTCAGGACAACTCGGGTTAGCGTTAGGACAACTCGGGTTAGCGTCAGAACAACTTGGGTTAGCGTCAGAACAACTCGAGTTAGCGTCAGGACAACTCGGGTTAGCGTCAGGACAACTCGGGTTAGCGTCAGGACAACTCGGGTTAGCGTCAGGACAACTCGGGTAAGCGTCAGGACAACTAGGGTTAGCGTCAGGACAACTAGGGTTAGCGTCAGGACAAGTAGCGTTAGCGTCAGGACAAGCAGGGTTAGCGTCAGGACAAGTAGGGTTAGCGTCAGGACAACTAGGGTAAGCGTCAGGACAACTAGGGTTAGCGTCAGGACAATTAGGGTTAGCGTCAGGACAACTAGGGTTAGCGTCAGGACAACTAGGGTTAGCGTCAGGACAACTAGGGTTAGCGTCAGGACAACTTGGGTTAGCGTCAGGACAACTAGGGTTAGCGTCAGGACAACTAGGGTTTGCGTCAGGACAACTAGGGTTTGCGTCACGACAACTTGGGTTAGCGTCACGACAACTAGGGTTAGCGTCAGGACAACTAGGGTTAGCGTCAGGACAACTAGGGTTAGCGTCAGGACAACTAGGGTTAGCGTCAGGACAACTAGGGTTAGCGTGAGGACAACTAGGGTTAGCGTCAGGACAAGTAGGGTTAGCGTCAGGACAAGTAGCGTTAGCGTCAGGACAAGCAGGGTTAGCGTCAGGACAAGTAGGGTTAGCGTCAGGACAACTAGGGTAAGCGTCAGGACAACTAGGGTTAGCGTCAGGACAATTAGGGTTAGCGTCAGGACAACTAGGGTTAGCGTCAGGACAACTAGGGTTAGCGTCAGGACAACTAGGGTTAGCGTCAGGACAACTTGGGTTAGCGTCAGGACAACTAGGGTTAGCGTCAGGACAACTAGGGTTTGCGTCAGGACAACTAGGGTTTGCGTCACGACAACTTGGGTTAGCGTCACGACAACTAGGGTTAGCGTCAGGACAACTAGGGTTAGCGTCAGGACAACTAGGGTTAGCGTCAGGACAACTAGGGTTAGCGTCAGGACAACTAGGGTTAGCGTGAGGACAACTAGGGTTAGCGTCAGGACAAGTAGGGTTAGCGTCAGGACAACTAGGGTTAGCGTCAGGACAAGTAGGGTTAGCGTCAGGACAAGTAGGGTTAGCGTCAGGACAAGTAGGGTTAGCGTCATGACAGCTAGGGTTAGCGTCAGGACAACTAGGGTTAGCGTCAGGACAACTAGGGTTAGCGTCAGGACAAGTAGGGTTAGCGTCAGGACAAGTAGGGTTAGCGTCAGGACAAGTAGGGTTAGCGTCAGGACAACTAGGGTTAGCGTCAGGACAACTAGGGTTAGCGTCAGGACAAGTAGGGTTAGCGTCAGGACAACTAGGGTTAGCGTCAGGACAAGTAGGGTTAGCGTCAGGACAAGTAGGGTTAGCGTCAGGACAAGTAGGGTTAGCGTCAGGACAAGTAGGGTTAGCTTCAGGACAAGTAGGGTTAGCGTCAGGACAAGTAGGGTTAGCGTCAGGACAACTAGGGTTAGCGTCAGGACAACTAGGGTTAGCGTGAGGACAACTAGGGTTAGCGTCAGGACAAGTAGGGTTAGCGTCAGGACAACTAGGGTTAGCGTCAGGACAAGTAGGGTTAGCGTCAGGACAAGTAGGGTTAGCTTCAGGACAACTAGGGTTAGCGTCAGGACAACTAGGGTTAGCGTCAGGACAACTAGGGTTAGCGTCAGGACAACTAGGGTTAGCGTCAGGACAAGTAGGGTTAGCGTCAGGACAACTAGGGTTAGCGTCAGGACAACTAGGGTTAGCGTCAGGACAACTAGGGTTAGCGTCAGGACAAGTAGGGTTAGCGTCAGGACAAGTAGGGTTAGCGTCAGGACAACTAGGGTTAGCGTCAGGACAACTAGGGTTAGCGTCAGGACAAGTAGGGTTAGCGTCAGGACAAGTAGGGTTAGCGTCAGGACAACTAGGGTTAGCGTCAGGACAACTAGGGTTAGCGTCAGGACAACTAGGGTTAGCGTCAGGACAACTAGGGTTAGCGTCAGGACAAGTAGGGTTAGCGTCAGGACAACTAGGGTTAGCGTCAGGACAACTAGGGTTAGCGTCAGGACAACTAGGGTTAGCGTCAGGACAACTAGGGTTAGCATCAGGACAAGTAGGGTTAGCGTCAGGACAAGTAGGGTTAGCGTCAGGACAACTAGGGTTAGCGTCAGGACAACTAGGGTTAGCGTCAGGACAACTAGGGTTAGCGTCAGGACAACTCGGGTTAGCTTCAGGACAACTCGGGTTAGCGTCAGGACAACTAGGGTTAGCGTCAGGACAACTAGGGATAGCGTCAGGACAAGTAGGGTTAGCGTCAGGATAACTAGGGTTAGCGTCAGGACAACTAGGGTTAGCGTCAGGACAAGTAGGGTTAGCATCAGGACAACTAGGGTTAGCGTCAGGACAACTAGGGTTAGCGTCAGGACAACTAGGGTTAGCGTCAGGAGAACTAGGGTTAGCGTCAGGAGAACTAGGGTTAGCGTCAGGACAACTAGGGTTAGCGTCAGGACAAGTAGGGTTAGCATCAGGACAACTAGGGTTAGAGTCAGGACAACTAGGGTTAGCGTCAGAACAACTAGGGTTAGCGTCAGGACAACTAGGGTTAGCGTCAGGACAACTAGGGTTAGCGTCAGGACAACTTGGGTTAGCGTCAGGACAACTAGGGTTAGCGTCAGGGCAACTAGGGTTAGCGTCAGGACAACTTGGGTTAGCGTCAGGACAACTTGGGTTAGCGTCAGGACAACTAGGGTTAGCGTCAGGACAACTAGGGTTAGCGTCAGGACAACTAGGGTTAGCGTCAGGACAACTAGGGTTAGCGTGAGGACAACTAGGGTTAGCGTCAGGACAAGTAGGGTTAGCGTCAGGACAACTAGGGTTAGCGTCAGGACAAGTAGGGTTAGCGTCAGGACAAGTAGGGTTAGCATCAGGACACGTAGGATTAGCGTCAGGACAACTAGGGTTAGCGTCAGGACAACTAGGGTTAGCGTCAGGACAAGTAGGGTTAGCGTCAGGACAAGTAGGGTTAGCGTCAGGACAAGTAGGGTTAGCGTCAGGACACCTAGGGTTAGCGTCAGGACAACTAGGGTTAGCGTCAGGACAACTAGGGTTAGCGTCAGGACAAGTAGGGTTAGCGTCAGGACAACTAAGGTTAGCGTCAGGACAAGTAGGGTAAGCGTCAGGACAAGTAGGGTTAGCGTCAGGACAAGTAGGGTTAGCGTCAGGACAACTAGGGTTAGCGTCAGGACAACTAGGGTTAGCGTCAGGACAACTAGGGTTAGCGTGAGGACAACTAGGGTTAGCATCAGGACAACTAGGGTTAGCGTCAGGACAAGTAGGGTTAGCGTCAGGACAAGTAGGGTTAGCATCAGGACACGTAGGGTTAGCGTCAGGACAACTAGGGTTAGCGTCAGGACAACTAGGGTTAGCGTCAGGACAAGTAGGGTTAGCGTCAGGACAAGTAGGGTTAGCGTCATGACAACTAGGGTTAGCGTCAGGACAACTAGGGTTAGCGTCAGGACAACTAGGGTTAGCGTCAGGACAACTAGGGTTAGCGTCAGGACAAGTAGGGTTAGCGTCAGGACAACTAGGGTTAGCGTCAGGACAACTAGGGTTAGCGTCAGGACAAGTAGGGTTAGCGTCAGGACAACTAGGGTTAGCGTCAGGACAAGTAGGGTTAGCGTCAGGACAAGTAGGGTTAGCGTCAGGACAAGTAGGGTTAGCGTCAGGACAAGTAGGGTTAGCGTCAGGACAAGTAGGGTTAGCGTCAGGACAAGTAGGATTAGCGTCAGGACAAGTAGGGTTAGCTTCAGGACAAGTAGGGTTAGCGTCAGGACAAGTAGGGTTAGCGTCAGGACAACTAGGGTTAGCGTCAGGACAACTAGGGTTAGCGTGAGGACAACTAGGGTTAGCGTCAGGACAACTAGGGTTAGCGTCAGGACAACTAGGGTTAGCGTCAGGACAAGTAGGGTTAGCGTCAGGACAAGTAGGGTTAGCGTCAGGACAACTAGGGTTAGCGTCAGGACAACTAGGGTTAGCGTCAGGACAACTAGGGTTAGCGTCAGGACAACTAGGGTTAGCGTCAGGACAAGTAGGGTTAGCGTCAGGACAACTAGGGTTAGCGTCAGGACAAGTAGGGTTAGCGTCAGGACAAGTAGGGTTAGCGTCAGGACAACTAGGGTTAGCGTCAGGACAACTAGGGTTAGCGTCAGGACAAGTAGGGTTAGCGTCAGGACAAGTAGGGTTAGCGTCAGGACAAGTAGGGTTAGCGTCAGGACAACTAGGGTTAGCGTCAGGACAACTAGGGTTAGCGTCAGGACAAGTAGGGTTAGCGTCAGGACAAGTAGGGTTAGCGTCAGGACAACTAGGGTTAGCGTCATGACAACTAGGGTTAGCGTCAGGACAACTAGGGTTAGCGTCAGGACAAGTAGGGTTAGCGTCAGGACAACTAGGGTTAGCGTCAGGACAACTAGGGTTAGCGTCAGGACAAGTAGGGTTAGCGTCAGGACAACTAGGGTTAGCGTCAGGACAAGTAGGGTTAGCGTAAGGACAAGTAGGGTTAGCGTCAGGACAACTAGGGTTAGCGTCAGGACAACTAGGGTTAGCGTCAGGACAACTAGGGTTAGCGTCAGGACAACTCGGGTTAGCTTCAGGACAACTCGGGTTAGAGTCAGGACAACTAGGGTTAGCGTCAGGACAACTCGGGTTAGCGTCAGGACAACTAGGGTTAGCGTCAGGACAACTCGGGTTAGCGTCAGGACAACTAGGGTTAGCGTCAGGACAACTAGGGTTAGCGTGAGGACAACTAGGGTTAGCGTGAGGACAACTAGGGTTAGCGTCAGGACAAGTAGGGTTAGCGTCAGGACAACTAGGGTTAGCGTCAGGACAACTAGGGTTAGCGTCAGGACAAGTAGGGTTAGCGTCAGGACAAGTAGGGTTAGCGTCAGGACACCTAGGGTTAGCGTCAGGACAACTAGGGTTAGCGTCAGGACAACTAGGGTTAGCAGCGTCAGGACAACTAGGGTTAGCATCAGAACAACTAGGGTTAGCGTCAGGACAACTAGGGTTAGCGTCAGGACAACTAGGGATAGCGTCAGGACAACTAGGGTTAGCGTCAGGACAACTAGGGTTAGCGTCAGGACAACTAGGGTTAGCGTCAGGACAAGTAGGGTTAGCATCAGGACAACTAGGGTTAGCGTCAGGACAACTAGGGTTAGCGTCAGGACAACTAAGGTTAGAGTCAGGACAACTAGGGTTAGCGTCAGAACAACTAGGGTTAGCGTCAGGACAACTAGGGTTAGCGTCAGGACAACTAGGGTTAGCGTCAGGACAACTTGGGTTAGCGTCAGGACAACTAGGGTTAGCGTCAGGGCAACTAGGGTTAGCGTCAGGACAACTTGGGTTAGCGTCAGGACAACTTGGGTTAGCGTCAGGACAACTAGGGTTAGCGTCAGGACAACTAGGGTTAGCGTCAGGACAACTAGGGTTAGCGTCAGGACAACTAGGGTTAGCGTGAGGACAACTAGGGTTAGCATCAGGACAAGTAGGGTTAGCGTCAGGACAACTAGGGTTAGCGTCAGGACAAGTAGGGTTAGCGTCAGGACAAGTAGGGTTAGCATCAGGACACGTAGGGTTAGCGTCAGGACAACTAGGGTTAGCGTCAGGACAACTAGGGTTAGCGTCAGGACAAGTAGGGTTAGCGTCAGGACAAGTAGGGTTAGCGTCAGGACACCTAGGGTTAGCGTCAGGACAACTAGGGTTAGCGTCAGGACAACTAGGGTTAGCGTCAGGACAAGTAGGGTTAGCGTCAGGACAACTAAGGTTAGCGTCAGGACAAGTAGGGTAAGCGTCAGGACAAGTAGGGTTAGCATCAGGACAACTAGGGTTAGCGTCAGGACAAGTAGGGTTAGCGTCAGGACAAGTAGGGTTAGCGTCAGGACAACTAGGGTTAGCGTCAGGACAAGTAGGGTTAGCGTCAGGACAAGTAGGGTTAGCGTCAGGACAACTAGGGTTAGCGTCAGGACAACTAGGGTTAGCGTCAGGACAACTAGGGTTAGCGTCAGGAGAACTAGGGTTAGCGTCAGGAGAACTAGGGTTAGCGTCAGGACAAGTAGGGTTAGCGTCAGGACAAGTAGGGTTAGCGTCAGGACAACTAGGGTTAGCGTCAGGACAACTAGGGTTAGCGTCAGGACAACTAGGGTTAGCGTCAGGACAAGTAGGGTTAGCGTCAGGACAAGTAGGGTTAGCGTCAGGACAACTAGGGTTAGCGTCAGGACAACTAGGCTTAGCGTCAGGACAAGTAGGGTTAGCGTCAGGACAACTAGGGTTAGCGTCAGGACAAGTAGGGTTAGCATCAGGACAAGTAGGGTTAGCGTCAGGACAACTAGGGTTAGCGTCATGACAACTAGGGTTAGCGTCAGGACAACTAGGGTTAGCGTCAGGACAAGTAGGGTTAGCGTCAGGACAACTAGGGTTAGCGTCAGGACAAGTAGGGTTAGCGTCAGGACAAGTAGGGTTAGCGTCAGGACAACTAGGGTTAGCGTCAGGACAACTAGGGTTAGCGTCAGGACAACTAGGGTTAGCGTCAGGACAACTCGGGTTAGCGTCAGGACAACTCGGGTTAGAGTCAGGACAACTAGGGTTAGCGTCAGGACAACTCGGGTTAGCGTCAGGACAACTAGGGTTAGCGTCAGGACAACTCGGGTTAGCGTCAGGACAACTAGGGTTAGCGTCAGGACAACTAGGGTTAGCGTCAGGACTACTAGGGTTAGCGTGAGCACAACTAGGGTTAGCGTCAGGACAAGTAGGGTTAGCGTCAGGACAACTAGGGTTAGCGTCAGGACAAGTAGGGTTAGCGTCAGGACACCTAGGGTTAGCGTCAGGACAACTAGGGTTAGCGTCAGGACAACTAGGGTTAGCGTCAGGACAACTAGGGTTAGCGTCAGGACAAGTAGGGTTAGCGTCAGGACAACTAGGGTTAGCGTCAGGACAAGTAGGGTTAGCGTCAGGACAAGTAGGGTTAGCGTCAGGACAAGTAGGGTTAGCGTCAGGATAAGTAGGGTTAGCGTCAGGACAACTAGGGTTAGCGTCAGGACAAGTAGGGTTAGCGTCAGGACAACTAGGGTTAGCGTCAGGACAACTAGGGTTAGCGTCAGGACAACTAGGGTTAGCGTCAGGACAACTAGGGATAGCGTCAGGACAAGTAGGGTTAGCGTCAGGACAACTAGGGTTAGCGTCAGGACAAGTAGGGTTAGCGTAAGGACAAGTAGGGTTAGCGTCAGGACAAGTAGGGTTAGCGTCAGGACAACTAGGGTTAGCGTCAGGACAACTAGGGTTAGCGTCAGGACAACTAGGGTTAGCGTCAGGACAACTCGGGTTAGCTTCAGGACAACTCGGGTTAGAGTCAGGACAACTAGGGTTAGCGTCAGGACAACTCGGGTTAGCGTCAGGACAACTCGGGTTAGCGTCAGGACAACTAGGGTTAGCGTCAGGACAACTAGGGTTAGCGTCAGGACAACTAGGGTTAGCGTGAGGACAACTAGGGTTAGCGTGAGGACAACTAGGGTTAGCGTCAGGACAAGTAGGGTTAGCGTCAGGACAACTAGGGTTAGCGTCAGGACAACTAGGGTTAGCGTCAGGACAAGTAGGGTTAGCGTCAGGACAAGTAGGGTTAGCGTCAGGACACCTAGGGTTAGCGTCAGGACAACTAGGGTTAGCGTCAGGACAACTAGGGTTAGCGTCAGGACAACTAGGGTTAGCGTCAGGACAACTAGGGTTAGCGTCAGGACAACTAGGGTTAGCGTCAGGACAACTAGGGTTAGCGTCAGGACAACTAGGGTTAGCGTCAGGACAAGTAGGGTTAGCGTCAGGACAAGTAGGGTTAGCGTCAGGACAAGTAGGGTTAGCGTCAGGACAAGTAGGGTTAGCGTCAGGACAAGTAGGGTTAGCGTCAGGACAAGTAGGGTTAGCGTCAGGACAACTAGGGTTAGCGTCAGGACAAGTAGGGTTAGCGTCAGGACAAGTAGGGTTAGCGTCAGGACAAGTAGGGTTAGCGTCAGGACAACTAGGGTTAGCGTCAGGACAACTAGGGTTAGCGTCAGGACAACTAGGGTTAGCGTCAGGACAACTAGGATTAGCGTCAGGACAAGTAGGGTTAGCGTCAGGAGAACTAGGGTTAGCATCAGGACAACTAGGGTTAGCGTCAGGACAAGTAGGGTTAGCGTCAGGACAACTAGGGTTAGCGTCAGGACAACTAGGGTTAGCGTCAGGACAACTAGGGTTAGCGTCAGGACAACTAGGGTTAGCGTCAGGACAACTAGGGTTAGCGTCAGGACAACTAGGGTTAGCGTCAGGACAACTAGGCTTAGCGTCAGGACAAGTAGGTTTAGCGTCAGGACAAGTAGGGTTAGCGTCAGGACAACTAGGGTTATCGTCAGGACAAGTAGGGTTAGCGTCAGGACAAGTAGGGTTAGCGTCAGGACAACTAGGGTTAGCGTCAGGACAAGTAGGGTTAGCGTCAGGACAAGTAGGGTTAGCGTCAGGACAACTAGGGTTAGCGTCAGGACAAGTAGGGTTAGCGTCAGGACAAGTAGGGTTAGCGTCAGGACAACTAGGGTTAGCGTGAGGACAACTAGGGTTAGCGTCAGGACAAGTAGGGTTAGCGTCAGGACAACTAGGGTTAGCATCAGAACAACTAGGGTTAGCGTCAGGACAACTAGGGTTAGCGTCAGGACAACTAGGGATAGCGTCAGGACAAGTAGGGTTAGCGTCAGGATAACTAGGGTTAGCGTCAGGACAACTAGGGTTAGCGTCAGGACAAGTAGGGTTAGCATCAGGACAACTAGGGTTAGCGTCAGGACAACTAGGGTTAGCGTCAGGACAACTAGGGTTAGCGTCAGGACAACTAGGGTTAGCGTCAGGAGAACTAGGGTTAGCGTCAGGAGAACTAGGGTTAGCGTCAGGACAACTAGGGTTAGCGTCAGGACAAGTAGGGTTAGCGTCAGGACAACTAGGGTTAGAGTCAGGACAACTAGGGTTAGCGTCAGAACAACTAGGGTTAGCGTCAGGACAACTAGGGTTAGCGTCAGGACAACTAGGGTTAGCGTCAGGACAACTAGGGTTAGCGTCAGGACAACTTGGGTTAGCGTCAGGACAACTAGGGTTAGCGTCAGGACAACTAGGGTTAGCGTCAGGACAACTTGGGTTAGCGTCAGGACAACTTGGGTTAGCGTCAGGACAACTAGGGTTAGAGTCAGGACAACTAGGGTTAGCGTCAGGACAACTAGGGTTAGCGTCAGGACAACTAGGGTTAGCGTGAGGACAACTAGGGTTAGCATCAGGACAAGTAGGGTTAGCGTCAGGACAACTAGGGTTAGCGTCAGGACAAGTAGGGTTAGCGTCAGGACAAGTAGGGTTAGCGTCAGGACACGTAGGGTTAGCGTCAGGACAACTAGGGTTAGCGTCAGGACAACTAGGGTTAGCGTCAGGACAAGTAGGGTTAGCGTCAGGACAAGTAGGGTTAGCGTCAGGACACCTAGGGTTAGCGTCAGGACAACTAGGGTTAGCGTCAGGACAGCTAGGGTTAGCGTCAGGACAAGTAGGGTTAGCGTCAGGACAACTAAGGTTAGCGTCAGGACAAGTAGGGTAAGCGTCAGGACAAGTAGGGTTAGCGTCAGGACAACTAGGGTTAGCGTCAGGACAAGTAGGGTTAGCGTCAGGACAAGTAGGGTTAGCGTCAGGACAACTAGGGTTAGCGTCAGGACAAGTAGGGTTAGCGTCAGGACAAGTAGGGTTAGCGTCAGGACAACTAGGGTTAGCGTCAGGACAACTAGGGTTAGCGTCAGGACAACTAGGGTTAGCGTCAGGACAAGTAGGGTTAGCGTCAGGAGAACTAGGGTTAGCGTCAGGACAAGTAGGGTTAGCGTCAGGACCAGTAGGGTTAGCGTCAGGACAAGTAGGGTTAGCGTCAGGACAACTAGGGTTAGCGTCAGGACAACTAGGGTTAGCGTCAGGACAACTAGGGTTAGCGTCAGGACAAGTAGGGTTAGCGTCAGGACAAGTACGGTTAGCGTCAGGACAACTAGGGTTAGCGTCAGGACAACTAGGCTTAGCGTCAGGACAAGTAGGGTTAGCGTCAGGACAACTAGGGTTAGCGTCAGGACAAGTAGGGTTAGCGTCAGGACAAGTAGGGTTAGCGTCAGGACAAGTAGGATTAGCGTCAGGACAACTAGGGTTAGCGTCAGGACAAGTAGGGTTAGCGTCAGGACAACTAGGGTTAGCGTCAGGACAACTAGGGTTAGCGTCAGGACAAGTAGGGTTAGCGTCAGGACAACTAGGGTTAGCGTCAGGACAAGTAGGGTTAGCATCAGGACAAGTAGGGTTAGCGTCAGGACAACTAGGGTTAGCGTCATGACAACTAGGGTTAGCGTCAGGACAACTAGGGTTAGCGTCAGGACAAGTAGGGTTAGCGTCAGGACAACTAGGGTTAGCGTCAGGACAAGTAGGGTTAGCGTCAGGACAAGTAGGGTTAGCGTCAGGACAACTAGGGTTAGCGTCAGGACAACTAGGGTTAGCGTCAGGACAACTAGGGTTAGCGTCAGGACAACTAGGGTTAGCGTCAGGACAACTAGGGTTAGCGTCAGGACAACTAGGGTTAGCGTCAGGACAAGTAGGGTTAGCGTCAGGACAACTAGGGTTAGCGTCAGGACAAGTAGGGTTAGCGTCAGGACAAGTAGGGTTAGCGTCAGGACAACTAGGGTTAGCGTCAGGACAAGTAGGGTTAGCGTCAGGACAAGTAGGGTTAGCGTCAGGACAACTAGGGTTAGCGTCAGGACAAGTAGGGTTAGCGTCAGGACAACTAGGGTTAGCGTCAGGACAACTAGGGTTAGCGTCAGGACAACTAGGGTTAGCGTCAGGACAACTAGGGTTAGCGTCAGGACAAGTAGGGTTAGCGTCAGGAGAACTAGGGTTAGCGTCAGGACAAGTAGGGTTAGCGTCAGGACAAGTAGGGTTAGCGTCAGGACAACTAGGGTTAGCGTCAGGACAACTAGGGTTAGCGTCAGGACAACTAGGGTTAGCGTCAGGACAAGTAGGGTTAGCGTCAGGACAACTAGGGTTAGCGTCAGGACAACTAGGCTTAGCGTCAGGACAAGTAGGGTTAGCGTCAGGACAAGTAGGGTTAGCGTCAGGACAACTAGTGTTAGCGTCAGGACAAGTAGGGTTAGCGTCAGGACAAGTAGGGTTAGCGTCAGGACAAGTAGGGTTAGCGTCAGGACAAGTAGGGTTAGCGTCAGGACAAGTAGGGTTAGCGTCAGGACAACTAGGGTTAGCGTCAGGACAACTAGGGTTAGCGTCAGGACAACTAGGGTTAGCGTCAGGACAAGTAGGGTTAGCGTCAGGACAACTAGGGTTAGCGTCAGGACAACTAGGGTTAGCGTCAGGACAACTAGGGTTAGCGTCAGGACAACTAGGGATAGCGTCAGGAGAAGTAGGGTTAGCGTCAGGACAACTAGGGTTAGCGTCAGGACAACTAGGGTTAGCGTCAGGACAAGTAGGTTTAGCATCAGGACAACTAGGGTTAGCGTCAGGACAACTAGGGTTAGCGTCAGGAGAACTAGGGTTAGCGTCAGGAGAACTAGGGTTAGCGTCAGGAGAACTAGGGTTAGCGTCAGGACAACTAGGGTTAGCGTCAGGACAAGTAGCGTTAGCGTCAGGACAACTAGGGTTAGAGTCAGGACAACTAGGGTTAGCGTCAGAACAACTAGGGTTAGCGTCAGGACAACTAGGGTTAGCGTCAGGACAACTAGGGTTAGCGTCAGGACAACTAGGGTTAGCGTCAGGACTACTAGGGTTAGCGTGAGGACAACTAGGGTTAGCGTCAGGACAACTAGGGTTAGCGTCAGGACAAGTAGGGTTAGCGTCAGGACAACTAGGGTTAGCGTCAGGACAAGTAGGGTTAGCGTCAGGACAACTAGGGTTAGCGTCAGGACAACTAGGGTTAGCGTCAGGACAAGTAGGGTTAGCGTCAGGACAAGTAGGGTTAGCGTCAGGACAAGTAGGGTTAGCGTCAGGACACCTAGGGTTAGCGTCAGGACAACTAGGGTTAGCGTCAGGACAACTAGGGTTAGCGTCAGGAAAAGTAGGGTTAGCATCAGGACAACTAGGGTTAGCGTCAGGACAACTAGGGTTAGCGTCAGGACAACTAGGGTTAGCGTCAGGACAACTAGGGTTAGCGTCAGGACAAGTAGGGTTAGCGTCAGGACAACTAGGGTTAGCGTCAGGACAAGTAGGGTTAGCGTCAGGACAAGTAGGGTTAGCGTCAGGACAAGTAGGGTTAGCGTCAGGACAAGTAGGGTTAGCGTCAGGACAAGTAGGGTTAGCGTCAGGAGAACTAGGGTTAGCGTCAGGACAAGTAGGGTTAGCGTCAGGACAAGTAGGCTTAGCGTCAGGACAAGTAGGGTTAGCGTCAGGACAAGTACGGTTAGCGTCAGGACAACTAGGGTTAGCGTCAGGACAACTAGGCTTAGCGTCAGGACAAGTAGGGTTAGCGTCAGGACAACTAGGGTTAGCGTCAGGACAAGTAGGGTTAGCGTCAGGACAAGTAGGGTTAGCGTCAGGACAAGTAGGATTAGCGTCAGGACAAGTAGGGTTAGCGTCAGGACAAGTAGGGTTAGCGTCAGGACAACTAGGGTTAGCGTCAGGACAACTAGGGTTAGCGTCAGGACAACTAGGGTTAGCGTCAGGACAACTAGGGTTAGCGTCAGGACAAGTAGGGTTAGCGTCAGGACAACTAGGGTTAGCGTCAGGACAAGTAGGGTTAGCGTCAGGACAAGTAGGGTTAGCGTCAGGACAACTAGGGTTAGCGTCAGGACAAGTAGGGTTAGCGTCAGGACAAGTAGGGTTAGCGTCAGGACAAGTAGGGTTAGCGTCAGGACAAGTAGGGTTAGCGTCAGGACAAGTAGGGTTAGCGTCAGGAGAACTAGGGTTAGCGTCAGGACAAGTAGGGTTAGCGTCAGGACAAGTAGGGTTAGCGTCAGGACAAGTAGGGTTAGCGTCAGGACAAGTACGGTTAGCGTCAGGACAACTAGGGTTAGCGTCAGGACAACTAGGCTTAGCGTCAGGACAAGTAGGGTTAGCGTCAGGACAACTAGGGTTAGCGTCAGGACAAGTAGGGTTAGCGTCAGGACAAGTAGGATTAGCGTCAGGACAAGTAGGGTTA
Source organism: Phyllobates terribilis (assembly GCF_046119375.1). Classification (NCBI taxonomy): domain Eukaryota; kingdom Metazoa; phylum Chordata; class Amphibia; order Anura; family Dendrobatidae; genus Phyllobates; species Phyllobates terribilis. The sequence continues at coordinate 348,694 of NW_027363417.1, read as the reverse complement.
GCGTCAGGACAAGTAGGGTTAGCGTCAGGACAACTAGGGTTAGCGTCAGGACAACTAGGGTTAGCGTCAGGACAAGTAGGGTTAGCGTCAGGACAACTAGGGTTAGCGTCAGGACAAGTAGGGTTAGCATCAGGACAAGTAGGGTTAGCGTCAGGACAACTAGGGTTAGCGTCATGACAACTAGGGTTAGCGTCAGGACAACTAGGGTTAGCGTCAGGACAAGTAGGGTTAGCGTCAGGACAACTAGGGTTAGCGTCAGGACAAGTAGGGTTAGCGTCAGGACAAGTAGGGTTAGCGTCAGGACAACTAGGGTTAGCGTCAGGACAACTAGGGTTAGCGTCAGGACAACTAGGGTTAGCGTCAGGACAACTAGGGTTAGCGTCAGGACAACTAGGGTTAGCGTCAGGACAAGTAGGGTTAGCGTCAGGACAACTAGGGTTAGCGTCAGGACAAGTAGGGTTAGCGTCAGGACAAGTAGGGTTAGCGTCAGGACAACTAGGGTTAGCGTCAGGACAAGTAGGGTTAGCGTCAGGACAAGTAGGGTTAGCGTCAGGACAACTAGGGTTAGCGTCAGGACAAGTAGGGTTAGCGTCAGGACAACTAGGGTTAGCGTCAGGACAACTAGGGTTAGCGTCAGGACAACTAGGGTTAGCGTCAGGACAACTAGGGTTAGCGTCAGGACAACTAGGGTTAGCGTCAGGACAAGTAGGGTTAGCGTCAGGAGAACTAGGGTTAGCTTCAGGACAAGTAGGGTTAGCGTCAGGACAAGTAGGGTTAGCGTCAGGACAACTAGGGTTAGCGTCAGGACAACTAGGGTTAGCGTCAGGACAACTAGGGTTAGCGTCAGGACAACTAGGGTTAGCGTCAGGACAAGTAGGGTTAGCGTCAGGACAACTAGGGTTAGCGTCAGGACAACTAGGCTTAGCGTCAGGACAAGTAGGGTTAGCGTCAGGACAAGTAGGGTTAGCGTCAGGACAACTAGTGTTAGCGTCAGGACAAGTAGGGTTAGCGTCAGGACAAGTAGGGTTAGCGTCAGGACAAGTAGGGTTAGCGACAGGACAAGTAGGGTTAGCGTCAGGACAACTAGGGTTAGCGTCAGGACAACTAGGGTTAGCGTCAGGACAACTAGGGTTAGCGTCAGGACAAGTAGGGTTAGCGTCAGGACAACTAGGGTTAGCGTCAGGACAACTAGGGTTAGCGTCAGGACAACTAGGGTTAGCGTCAGGACAACTAGGGTTAGCGTCAGGACAACTAGGGATAGCGTCAGGAGAAGTAGGGTTAGCATCAGGACAACTAGGGTTAGCGTCAGGACAACTAGGGTTAGCGTCAGGACAAGTAGGGTTAGCATCAGGACAACTAGGGTTAGCGTCAGGACAACTAGGGTTAGCGTCAGGAGAACTAGGGTTAGCGTCAGGAGAACTAGGGTTAGCGTCAGGAGAACTAGGGTTAGCGTCAGGAGAACTAGGGTTAGCGTCAGGACAACTAGGGTTAGCGTCAGGACAAGTAGCGTTAGCGTCAGGACAACTAGGGTTAGAGTCAGGACAACTAGGGTTAGCGTCAGAACAACTAGGGTTAGCGTCAGGACAACTAGGGTTAGCGTCAGGACAACTAGGGTTAGCGTCAGGACAAGTAGGGTTAGCGTCAGGACAACTAGGGTTAGCGTCAGGACAACTAGGGTTAGCGTCAGGACAACTAGGGTTAGCGTCAGGACAACTAGGGTTAGCGTCAGGACAACTAGGGATAGCGTCAGGAGAAGTAGGGTTAGCGTCAGGACAACTAGGGTTAGCGTCAGGACAACTAGGGTTAGCGTCAGGACAAGTAGGGTTAGCATCAGGACAACTAGGGTTAGCGTCAGGACAACTAGGGTTAGCGTCAGGAGAACTAGGGTTAGCGTCAGGAGAACTAGGGTTAGCGTCAGGAGAACTAGGGTTAGCGTCAGGACAACTAGGGTTAGCGTCAGGACAATTAGCGTTAGCGTCAGGACAACTAGGGTTAGAGTCAGGACAACTAGGGTTAGCGTCAGAACAACTAGGGTTAGCGTCAGGACAACTAGGGTTAGCGTCAGGACAACTAGGGTTAGCGTCAGGACAACTAGGGTTAGCGTCAGGACTACTAGGGTTAGCGTGAGGACAACTAGGGTTAGCGTCAGGACAAGTAGGGTTAGCGTCAGGACAACTAGGGTTAGCGTCAGGACAACTACGGTTAGCGTCAGGACAAGTAGGGTTAGCGTCAGGACAAGTAGGGTTAGCGTCAGGACACCTAGGGTTAGCGTCAGGACAACTAGGGTTAGCGTCAGGACAACTAGGGTTAGCGTCAGGACAACTAGGGTTAGCGTCAGGACAAGTAGGGTTAGCGTCAGGACAAGTAGGGTTAGCGTCAGGACAACTAGGGTTAGCGTCAGGACAAGTAGGGTTAGCGTCAGGACAAGTTGGGTTAGCGTCAGGACAACTAGGGTTAGCGTCAGGACAAGTAGGGTTAGCGTCAGGACAAGTAGGGTTAGCGTCAGGACAACTAGGGTTAGCATCAGGACAAGTAGGGTTAGCGTCAGGACAAGTAGGGTTAGCGTCAGGACAACTAGGGTTAGCGTCAGGACAACTAGGGTTAGCGTCAGGACAAGTAGGGTTAGCGTCAGGACAAGTAGGGTTAGCGTCAGGACACCTAGGGTTAGCGTCAGGACAACTAGGGTTAGCGTCAGGACAACTAGGGTTAGCGTCAGGACAACTAGGGTTAGCGTCAGGACAAGTAGGGTTAGCGTCAGGACAACTAGGGTTAGCGTCAGGACAACTAGGGTTAGCGTCAGGACAAGTAGGGTTAGCGTCAGGACAAGTAGGGTTAGCGTCAGGACAAGTAGGGTTAGCGTCAGGACACCTAGGGTTAGCGTCAGGACAACTAGGGTTAGCGTCAGGACAACTAGGGTTAGCGTCAGGAAAAGTAGGGTTAGCGTCAGGACAACTAGGGTTAGCGTCAGGACAACTAGGGTTAGCGTCAGGACAACTAGGGTTAGCGTCAGGACAACTAGGGTTAGCGTCAGGACAAGTAGGGTTAGCGTCAGGACAACTAGGGTTAGCGTCAGGACAAGTAGGGTTAGCGTCAGGACAAGTAGGGTTAGCGTCAGGACAAGTAGGGTTAGCGTCAGGACAAGTAGGGTTAGCGTCAGGACAAGTAGGGTTAGCGTCAGGACAAGTAGGGTTAGCGTCAGGACAAGTAGGGTTAGCGTCAGGAGAACTAGGGTTAGCGTCAGGACAAGTAGGGTTAGCGTCAGGACAAGTAGGGTTAGCGTCAGGACAACTAGGGTTAGCGTCAGGACAACTAGGGTTAGCGTCAGGACAACTAGGGTTAGCGTCAGGACAACTAGGGTTAGCGTCAGGACAACTAGGGTTAGCGTCAGGACAAGTAGGGTTAGCGTCAGGACAACTAGGCTTAGCGTCAGGACAAGTAGGGTTAGCGTCAGGACAAGTAGGGTTAGCGTCAGGACAAGTAGGGTTAGCGTCAGGACAACTAGGGTTAGCGTCAGGACAAGTAGGGTTAGCGTCAGGACAACTAGGGTTAGCGTCAGGACAAGTAGGGTTAGCGTCAGGACAACTAGGGTTAGCGTCAGGACAACTAGGGTTAGCGTCAGGACAACTAGGGTTAGCGTCAGGACAACTAGGGTTAGCGTCAGGACAACTAGGGTTAGCGTCAGGACAACTAGGGTTAGCGTCAGGACAACTAGGGTTAGCGTCAGGACAAGTAGGGTTAGCGTCAGGACAAGTAGGGTTAGCGTCAGGACAAGTAGGGTTAGCGTCAGGACAACTTGGGTTAGCGTCAGGACAACTAGGGTTAGCGTCAGGACAACTAGGGTTAGCGTCACGACAACTTGGGTTAGCGTCAGGACAACTTGGGTTAGCGTCAGGACAACTAGGGTTAGCGTCAGGACAACTAGGGTTAGCGTCAGGACAACTAGGGTTAGCGTGAGGACAACTAGGGTTAGCGTCAGGACAAGTAGGGTTAGCGTCAGGACAACTAGGGTTAGCGTCAGGACAAGTAGGGTTAGCGTCAGGACAAGTAGGGTTAGCGTCAGGACACGTAGGGTTAGCGTCAGGACAACTAGGGTTAGCGTCAGGACAACTAGGGTTAGCGTCAGGACAAGTAGGGTTAGCGTCAGGACAAGTAGGGTTAGCGTCAGGACACCTAGGGTTAGCGTCAGGACAACTAGGGTTAGCGTCAGGACAACTAGGGTTAGCGTCAGGACAACTAGGGTTAGCGTCAGGACAAGTAGGGTTAGCGTCAGGACAACTAAGGTTAGCGTCAGGACAAGTAGGGTTAGCGTCAGGACAACTAGGGTTAGCGTCAGGAAAACTAGGGTTAGCGTCAGGACAAGTAGGGTTAGCGTCAGGACAACTAGGGTTAGCGTCAGGACAAGTAGGGTTAGCGTCAGGACAAGTAGGGTTAGCGTCAGGACAACTAGGGTTAGCGTCAGGACAACTAGGGTTAGCGTCAGGACAACTAGGGTTAGCGTCAGGACAACTAGGGTTAGCGTCAGGACAACTAGGGTTAGCGTCAGGACAAGTAGGGTTAGCGTCAGGAGAACTAGGGTTAGCGTCAGGACAAGTAGGGTTAGCGTCAGGACAAGTAGGGTTAGCGTCAGGACAACTAGGGTTAGCGTCAGGACAACTAGGGTTAGCGTCAGGACAACTAGGGTTAGCGTCAGGACAAGTAGGGTTAGCGTCAGGACAACTAGGGTTAGCGTCAGGACAACTAGGCTTAGCGTCAGGACAAGTAGGGTTAGCGTCAGGACAAGTAGGGTTAGCGTCAGGACAACTAGGGTTAGCGTCAGGACAAGTAGGGTTAGCGTCAGGACAAGTAGGGTTAGCGTCAGGACAACTAGGCTTAGCGTCAGGACAAGTAGGGTTAGCGTCAGGACAAGTAGGGTTAGCGTCAGGACAACTAGGGTTAGCGTCAGGACAACTAGGGATAGCGTCAGGACAATTAGGGTTAGCGTCAGAACAACTAGGGTTAGCGTCAGGACAACTAGGGTTAGCGTCAGGACAACTAGGGTTAGCGTCAGGACAACTAGGGTTAGCGTCAGGACAAGTAGGGTTAGCGTCAGGACAACTAGGGTTAGCGTCAGGACAACTAGGGTTAGCGTCAGGACAACTAGGGTTAGCGTCAGGACAACTAGGGTTAGCATCAGGACAACTAGGGTTAGCGTCAGGACAAGTAGGGTTAGCGTCAGGACAAGTAGGGTTAGCGTCAGGACAACTACGGTTAGCATCAGAACAACTAGGGTTAGCGTCAAGACAAGTAGGGATAGCGTCAGGACTACTAGGGTTAGCGTCAGGACAACTAGGGTTAGCGTCAGGACAACTAGGGTTAGCGTCAGGACAACTAGGGTTAGCGTCAGGACAACTTGGGTTAGCGTCAGGACAACTAGGGTTAGCGTCAGGACAACTAGGGTTAGCGTCAGGACAACTTGGGTTAGCGTCAGGACAACTTGGGTTAGCGTCAGGACAACTTGGGTTAGCGTCAGGACAACTAGGGTTAGCGTCAGGACAACTAGGGTTAGCGTCAGGACAACTAGGGTTAGCGTCAGGACAACTAGGGTTAGCGTGAGGACAACTAGGGTTAGCGTCAGGACAAGTAGGGTTAGCGTCAGGACAACTAGGGTTAGCGTCAGGACAAGTAGGGTTAGCGTCAGGACAAGTAGGGTTAGCGTCAGGACACGTAGGGTTAGCGTCAGGACACCTAGGGTTAGCGTCAGGACAACTAGGGTTAGCGTCAGGACAACTAGGGTTAGCGTCAGGACAAGTAGGGTTAGCGTCAGGACAAGTAGGGTTAGCGTCAGGACAAGTAGGGTTAGCGTCAGGACAAGTAGGGTTAGCGTCAGGACATCTAGGGTTAGCGTCAGGACAACTAGGGTTAGCGTCAGGACAACTAGGGTTAGCGTCAGGACAACTAGGGTTAGCGTCAGGACAAGCAGGGTTAGCGTCAGGACAACTAGGGTTAGCGTCAGGACAAGTAGGGTTAGCGTCAGGACAAGTAGGGTTAGCGTCAGGACAACTAGGGTTAGTGTCAGGACAAGTTGGGTTAGCGTCAGGACAACTAGGGTTAGCGTCAGGACAACTAGGGTTAGCGTCATGACAACTAGGGTTAGCGTCAGGACAAGTAGGGTTAGCGTCAGGACAACTAGGGTTAGCGTCAGGACAACTAGGGTTAGCGTCAGGACAAGTAGGGTTAGCGTCAGGACAAGTAGGGTTAGCGTCAGGACAACTACGGTTAGCGTCAGGACAACTAGGGTTAGCGTCAGGACAAGTAGGGTTAGCGTCAGGACAAGTAGGGTTAGAGTCAGGACAACTAGGGTTAGCGTCAGGACAACTAGGGTTAGCGTCAGGACAAGTAGGGTTAGCGTCAGGACAACTAGGGTTAGCGTCAGGACAAGTAGGCTTAGCGTCAGGACAAGTAGGGTTAGCGTCAGGACAAGTAGGGGTAGCGTCAGGACAACTAGGGTTAGCGTCAGGACAAGTAGGGTTAGCGTCAGGACAGGTAGGGTTAGCGTCAGGACAACTAGGGTTAGCGTCAGGACAACTAGGGTTAGCGTCAGGACAAGTAGGGTTAGCGTCAGGACAACTAGGGTTAGCGTCAGGACAACTAGGGTTAGCGTCAGGACAACTAGGGTTAGCGTCAGGACAACTAGGGTTAGCGTCAGGAGAACTAGGGTTAGCGTCAGGAGAACTAGGGTTAGCGTCAGGACAAGTAGGGTTAGCGTCAGGACAAGTAGGGTTAGCGTCAGGACAAGTAGGGTTAGCGTCAGGACAAGTAGGGTTAGCGTCAGGACAACTAGGGTTAGCGTCAGGACAACTAGGGTTAGCGTCAGGACAACTAGGGTTAGCGTCAGGACAACTAGGGTTAGCGTCAGGACAACTAGGGTTAGCGTCAGGACAACTAGGCTTAGCGTCAGGACAAGTAGGGTTAGCGTCAGGACAAGTAGGGTTAGCGTCAGGACAACTAGGGTTAGCGTCAGGACAACTAGGGTTAGCGTCAGGACAACTAGGGTTAGCGTCAGGACAAGTAGGGTTAGCGTCAGGACAAGTAGGGTTAGCGTCAGGACAAGTAGGGTTAGCGTCAGGACACGTAGGGTTAGCGTCAGGACACCTAGGGTTAGCGTCAGGACAACTAGGGTTAGCGTCAGGACAACTAGGGTTAGCGTCAGGACAACTAGGGTTAGCGTCAGGACAACTAGGGTTAGCGTCAGGACAACTAGGGTTAGCGTCAGGACAACTAGGGTTAGCGTCAGGACAAGTAGGGTTAGCGTCAGGACAACTAGGGTTAGCGTCAGGACAACTAGGGTTAGCGTCAGGACAACTAGGCTTAGCGTCAGGACAAGTAGGGTTAGCGTCAGGACAACTAGGGTTAGCGTCAGGACAAGTAGGGTTAGCGTCAGGACAACTAGGGTTAGCGTCAGGACAAGTAGGGTTAGCGTCAGGACAACTAGGGTTAGCGTCAGGACAACTAGGGTTAGCGTCAGGACAACTAGGCTTAGCGTCAGGACAAGTAGGGTTAGCGTCAGGACAACTAGGGTTAGCGTCAGGACAAGTAGGGTTAGCATCAGGACAACTAGGGTTAGCGTCAGGACAAGTAGGCTTAGCGTCAGGACAAGTAGGGTTAGCGTCAGGACAACTAGGGTTAGCGTCAGGACAACTAGGGTTAGCGTCAGGACAACTAGGGTTAGCGTCAGGACAACTTGGGTTAGCGTCAGGACAACTAGGGTTAGCGTCAGGACAACTAGGGTTAGCGTCAGGACAACTTGGGTTAGCGTCAGGACAACTTGGGTTAGCGTCAGGACAACTAGGGTTAGCGTCAGGACAACTGGGGTTAGCGTCAGGACAACTAGGGTTAGAGTGAGGACAACTAGGGTTAGCATCAGGACAAGTAGGGTTAGCGTCAGGACAACTAGGGTTAGCGTCAGGACAAGTAGGGTTAGCGTCAGGACAAGTAGGGTTAGCGTCAGGACACGTAGGGTTAGCGTCAGGACACCTAGGGTTAGCGTCAGGACAACTAGGGTTAGCGTCAGGACAACTAGGGTTAGCGTCAGGACAAGTAGGGTTAGCGTCAGGACAACTAGGGTTAGCGTCAGGACAACTAGGGTTAGCGTCAGGACAACTAGGGTTAGCGTCAGGACAACTAGGGTTAGCGTCAGGACAACTACGGTTAGCGTCAGGACAACTAGGGTTAGCGTCAAGACAAGTAGGGTTAGCGTCAAGACAAGTAGGGTTAGCGTCAAGACAAGTAGGGTTAGCGTCAGGACAACTAGGGTTAGCGTCAGGACAACTAGGGTTAGCGTCAGGACAACTAGGGTTAGCGTCAGGACAAGTAGGGTTAGCGTCAGGACAAGTAGGGTTAGCGTCAGGACAAGTAGGGTTAGCGTCAGGACAACTAGGGTTAGCGTCAGTACAACTATGGTTAGCGTCAGGACAACTAGGCTTAGCGTCAGGACAAGTAGGGTTAGCGTCAGGACAACTAGGGTTAGCGTCAGGACAAGTAGGGTTAGCATCAGGACAACTAGGGTTAGCGTCAGGACAAGTAGGCTTGGCGTCAGGACAAGTAGGGTTAGCGTCAGGACAAGTAGGGGTAGCGTCAGGACAACTAGGGTTAGCGTCAGGACAAGTAGGGTTAGCGTCAGGACAAGTAGGGTTAGCGTCAGGACAACTAGGGTTAGCGTCAGGACAACTAGGGTTAGCGTCAGGACAAGTAGGGTTAGCGTCAGGACAACTAGGGTTAGCGTCAGGACAAGTAGGGTTAGCGTCAGGACAACTAGGGTTAGCGTCAGGACAACTAGGGTTAGCGTCAGGACAAGTAGGGTTAGCGTCAGGACAAGTAGGGTTAGCGTCAGGACAACTAGGGTTAGAGTCAGGACAACTAGGGATAGCGTCAGGACAACTAGGGTTAGCGTCAGGACAACTAGGGTTAGCGTCAGGACAAGTAGGGTTAGCGTCAGGACAACTAAGGTTAGCGTCAGGACAACTAGGGTTAGCGTCAGGACAACTAGGGTTAGCGTCAGGACAACTAGGGTTAGCGTCAGGACAACTAGGGTTAGCGTCAGGACAAGTAGGGTTAGCGTCAGGACAAGTAGGGTTAGCGTCAGGACAACTAGGATTAGCGTCAGGACAAGTAGGGTTAGAGTCAGGACAACTAGGGTTAGCGTCAGGACACCTAGGGTTAGCGTCAGGACAACTAGGGTTAGCGTCAGGACAACTAGGGTTAGCGTCAGGACAACTCGGGTTAGCGTCAGGACAACTCGGGTTAGCGTCAGGACAACTCGTGTTAGCGTCAGGACAACTCGGGTTAGAGTCAGGACAACTCGGGTTAGAGTCAGGACAACTCGGGTTAGCGTCAGGACAACTCGGGTTAGCGTCAGGACAAATCGGGTTAGCGTCAGGACAACTCGGGTTAGCGTCAGGACATCTCGGGTTAGCGTCAGGACAACTCGGGTTAGCGTCAGGACAACTAGGGTTAGCGTCAGGACAACTAGGGTTAGCGTCAGGACAATTAGGGTTAGCGTCAGGACAATTAGGGTTAGCGTCAGGACAACTAGGGTTAGCGTCAGGACAACTAGGGTTAGTGTCAGTACAACTCGGGTTAGCGTCAGGACAATTAGGGTTAGCATCAGGACAACTCGGGTTAGCGTCAGGACAATTCGGGTTAGCGTCAGGACAACTCGGGTCAACGTCAGGACAACTCGGGTTAGCGTCAGGACAACTCGGGTTAGCGTCAGGACAACTCGGTTTAGAGTCAGGACAACTCGGGTTAGCGTCAGGACAACTCGGGTTAGCGTCAGGACAACTCGGGTTAGCGTCAGGACAACTCGGGTTGGCGTCAGGACAACTCGGGTTAGAGTCAGGACAACTCGGGTTAGCGTCAGGACAACTCGGGTTAGTGTCAGGACAACTCGGGTTAGCGTCAGGACAACTCGGGTTAGCGTCAGGACAACTCGGGTTAGCGTCAGGACAACTCGGGTTAGCGTCAGGACAACTAGGGTTAGCGTCAGGACAACTAGGGTTAGCGTCAGGACAACTAGGGTTAGCGTCAGGACAACTAGGGTTAGCGTCAGGACAACTTGGGTTAGCGTCAGGACAACTAGGGTTAGCGTCAGGACAACTAGGGTTAGCGTCAGGACAACTAGGGTTAGCGTCAGGACAACTCGGGTTAGCGTCAGGACAATTAGGGTTAGCATCAGGACAACTCGGGTTAGCGTCAGGACAATTCGGGTTAGCGTCAGTACAACTCGGGTTAGCGTCAGGACAACTCGGGTTAGCGTCAGGACAACTCGGGTTAGCGTCAGGACAACTCGGTTTAGAGTCAGGACAACTCGGGTTAGCGTCAGGACAACTCGGGTTAGCGTCAGGACAACTCGGGTTGGCGTCAGGACAACTCGGGTTAGCGTCAGGACAACTCGGGTTAGCGTCTGGACTAGTGTTGAGCATTCCGATACTGAAATATCGGGTATCGGCCGATATTCACTGTATCGGAATTCCGATACTTAATTCCGATACTTTTATAATATCGAATACCGGAATCGGAAGTTCCCATAATGCCTGCGCTCTGCAGTGTCTCTGAAGGATGACAAGCTGGATGGCAGCGCGATCCAGCTTGTCATCAGAATGCCATCCCAGCGTGGGAGAATTCTCCTGATTGTTTAAAAGCCGGCGGGCGGTAAAAAGCCGCCGGCTTTTAAACAATCACACAGCCCCATACTGCTTCCCCGCAGCCTCCCACCCCGATCCTCCGCTCCCCTCGCCACCTCCCATCCCGATCGTAAATTAGGACCGGGCGGGGAGCGCAGCACCAAGGAGCGAAGGACCCGGGCGGGGAAGCCGGCAGTGAAAAGACTTCACCGCCGGCTTTCCCGTTCTGTGCTGCGCTTTCCCGCCGGTTATTTCAAATGAACAGCTGAGGTATCAGGTGATGCCGATCAGCTGTTCATTTGAAGTAGCCGCGGTGCCCTCAGAGGGTTCATGTGAGTTCATGCTTGACTGCATGAACTCACATCAACTTTCCCACGGCCGCACAGGTCAGCCTCACCTCCCGGACCCGTCATGATTAGTGTGTGCGGGGTGTGTGTGTGTGCGGGGTGTGTGTGCGGGTGTGTGTGCGGGTGTGTGTGCGGGCAGACATAGGCCGATGTGACACTACTACTCCCATCGGCCTATGTCTGTCCCCCGTCCACTCCTGCCAGCAGGATCAGCTCGATGGGAGCAGTAGTTCCCATCAGCCTGATCCTGCTATTTAAATTGCCCTACTGTGTCCCCAATAAATGTTAAATACATGTCATTGGTGGCCAGTGGTTACCTAAAAGAAATTAGTTCATACATTACCTGTCCCCGCCGATCGCCACCTAAAATAAAGTAAAAAATAAAAAACTACACCTATACTCACCAAGACACCTAATTCCCCGAAGCCATCGATCTCCTGTAATAAAATATAAAATAATAAACCACAACCTTATCCTTACCCCTCCGTAGTAGTCCACGAGTGTCCCACGAAGATCTCCAGTTCAGAGCAGCCACATAGAATGTGACCGCTCTGAACCGCTGCCGCCGCTAGAATGACGGGGCCGTAAGGGTTCACCGGAGTTCAGGCAGCGCTGCTCCGGTTAGCTCCTTTACGGCACTGCTGTATCGTGAGAAATTCCCACGGTACAGCACTGCCGTAAAGGAGGTCTCCGGAGCTGCGCTGCCTGAATGCACTCCGGTGACCTCAGTCAGTGGCTCCCGCTGCCGGGAGCGGACGTGTTCCCGGCAGCGTGAGCTTACAGCAGCCATGCACAGCTGTCACCATCTCCAGATGTGACAGCTGTGCATGGGAGATCAGCGCAGGAACGTGGACAGGTAACTATTTTTTTTTTAGTAAACTAAGAATTAAATAAAATGGTGTTTTATTTCAAATAAATTATTTTTTTCTGGGTGTAGTGTGTTTTTTCTTTTTAACACTTTGTAGGTTAGTAATGGGGGTGTTATATAGACGGCCATCATTACTAACCTGGGCTTCATGGCAGCTGGCGCTGACATGAACCCCACCACTATTACCCCCTGCCACCGCACCAGGGCAGCGTGGAAGAGCGAGGCTAAGTGCCAGAATTGGCGCATCCTATGGATGCGCCATTTCTGGGGCGGCTGACGGCTGGTGTTTCTAGCCTGGGAGGGGGCCAATATTCATGGCACCCTTCCTGAGCTATTAATATCAGCCCCCAGCTGTCTGCCTAGCCTTTGCTAGCTATTAAAATAGAGGGAACCCCACGTCATTTTTTTTTGGGGGGTCCCCCATTTTAATAGCTAGTAAAGGCTAGGTATTCAGCTGGGGGCTGATATTAGTAGCCTGGGAAGCTCCGTGGGTTTTACCCCCTTCCCAGGCTTCAAACATCTGCCCCAGCCGTCTGCTTAACCTCCGCTAGAGACTAAAATTATGGGGGATCCCACGCCATTTTTTTTTTAAATAAATCCTTTATTTTAACACTAAATGACATTTGAGGACTTAATAAAGATGCAGTCCCTAAATTATTATTTATTTTTTAATAAATTTTTCCCAAAACTTTTGACGTGGGCTTCGCCATATTTTTGTATGCCAGCCAGGTACAGCATCCAGCTTCTATGAACGCGCCATTTTCCGGGGCGGCCGCGGACTGCAATTTTCAGCGGGGGGGGGGAGGGCAAAAAGCTTGGGCCTCCCTGCGCTGCAGATTCCATCCCCCAGCTGCCTAGTTGTACCTGGCTGGACACAAAAATAGGGAGAAGCTCCACGTTTTTTTTTTTTTAATTATTTCATGAAATTCATGGAATAATTAAGAAAAAAAGGGCTTCCCTATATTGTTGTGTCCGGCTAGGTACAAATAGGCAGCTGGTGGTTGGGGGCAGCCCGTTCCTGCCTGCTGTACCTGGCTGGACACAAATATAGTGTGAAGCCCCACGTCAATTTTTTTTTAATTATTTCAGGAAATTCATGAAATAATTAAAAAAAAATTATGTGGGGCTTCGCCCTATAATTGTGTCCAGCCAGGTACAGCAGGCAGGAACGGGCTGCCCCCAACCACCAGCTGCCTATTTGTACCTAGCCGGACACAACAATATAGGGAAGCCCTTTTTTTCTTAATTATTCCATGAATTTCATGAAATAATTAAAAAAAAAAATGTGTGGCGCTTCGCCCTATTTTTGTGTCCAGCCAGGTACAACTAGGCAGCTGGGGGCTGGAATCTGCAGTGCAGGGAGACCCAAGCTTTCTGGGTCCCACCCGCTGCAAATTGCAGTCCGCAGCCGCCCCGGAAAATGGCGCTTTCATAGAAGCGCCATCTTCTGGCGCTGTACCCAACTCATCCAGGGCCCTGGTGCGGTGGCTCACTGGGTAATAAAGGGGTTAAGGCCAGCTTGGCATTATCAGCTGGCCCTAAGCCCGAAATTCATGGGGTCACGCCAATATTAGACATGACCGCCATGAATTTCTAGTAAAGTATTTAAAAAAAACACAAACACCCAGAAAAAAGTCCTTTAATTGAAATAAAGACACAATTCTTTATTGTTCTAAATTAAACCATACTTACCGCCACACCCATTCCAGCTGAAGCCAACGATCTCCTGCAATAATCTTCACTGTCCTTTTAAAGGAATAGAGGAATCCAAGTTATCAGTAAACAGAAAGATTGTGAGGGAATATTTAGCTAACATAAATGAGTTCAAGTCTCCAGGTCCAGATGAATTACACCCCAGAGTACTGAAGGAGATCGTAGAAGAAATTTTAGAACCACTCTCCATAATCTTTGAAAATTCTTGGAGAACAGGAGAAGTCCCAGAAGACTGGAGAAGAGCAAATGTTGTTCCTATCTTCAAAAAGGGGAAGAAGGTGGACCCAGGGAACTATAGGCCGGTGAGTCTGACTTCTATACCAGGAAAGATCTTTGAACAAATTATTAAACAACATGTATGTAAGTACATGGAAAAGAATGAAGTGATTAACCAGAGTCAGCATGGGTTTGTAACTAACAAGTCATGTCAGACTAACTTAATTTCCTTCTATGACAGAATCACTGACTGGGTGGATCAGGGAAATGCTGTAGATATAGTATATCTTGACTTCAGCAAAGCATTTGACAAAGTATCTCACACCATCCTTATTGAAAAAATGACCAAGTATGCAATGGACCAGGCAACTGTTAGGTGGATTCATAACTGGCTTAGTGATCGGACTCAAAGGGTGGTTGTAAATGGCTTCACATCCAGCTGGATGAATGTCTCAAGTGGGGTACCACAGGGCTCCGTCCTGGGACCTGTATTGTTCAACATCTTTATCAATGATTTAGATGAAGGAATTGAGGGTAAACTGATTAAATTTGCTGATGACACAAAGCTAGGAGGGATAGCTAATACTAGAGAAGAGAGAGAGAGGATTCAAAAAGACCTAAATAAACTGGAGCAGTGGGCAGCAACCAACAGAATGGTTTTTAACAGGGAAAAATGCAAAGTACTACATCTGGGCAATAAAAATGAAAAAAGCATATACAGAATGGGAGGAATAGAGCTAAGCAACAGTACATGTGAAAAAGACTTAGGTATACTAATAGATCATAGACTGAACATGAGTCAACAGTGTGATGCAGCAGCAAAAAAGGCAAATACAATTCTGGGATGTATTAACAGAAGCATACAGTCTAGATCACGTGAAGTCATTATCGGTCTTTACTCCTCTTTGGTCAGACCTCATCTGGAATACTGTGTACAGTTTTGGGCACCACATTTTAAAAAAGACATAGACAAACTGGAGCAAGTTCAGAGAAGAGCGACCAGAATGGTGACTGGTCTGCAAACCATGTCCTATGAGGAACGGTTGCAGGATTTGGGAATGTTTAGCTTGCAAAAAAGAAGACTGAGAGGAGACTTAATAGCTGTCTACAAATATGTCAAGGGCTGTCACATTGTAGAAGGATCATCTTTATTCTCATTTGCACAAGGAAAGACTAGAAGCAATGGGATGAAACTAAATGGGAGGAGACACAGATTAGATATTAGAAAAAACTTTTTGACAGTTAGGGTGATTAATGAGTGGAACAGGCTGCCACGAGAGGTGGTGAGTTCCCCTTCAATGGACGTCTTCAAACAGAGGCTGGACAGACATCTGTCTGAGATGATCTAGTGAATCCTGCTTTGAGCAGGGGGTTGGACCAGATGACCCAGGAGGTCCCTTCCAACTCTACCATTCTATGATTCTATGATTCTATGATTCTAATAAAAGTAAAATAATAAAGCAACCTCATCCTTACCTTTCCATGGTTCCCAGGACAGCTTCAGCTCTGCTACATCGAGATGACAGGCTGGACCGCAGCAGAACGCTGCCATCCAGCCTGTCATCCCGCGGACACTGAGAAGCGCAGGCATGCTTGCGCTCCTCAGTGTCTTTCTGTGACGTCATCCAGATGAGCCGAGGTCATGTCCAATGAACTCAGCTCACCTCATGCACGTCACTGACAGCGTGGGAAAATTCTCCTGCACTCAGCGCTTCAGCGTGAGAATTCTCCCACGCTGTCAGTGACGTGCATGAGGTGCGCCGAGTTCATGGGACATGACCTCACCTCATGCACGTCACTGACAGCGTGGGAAAATTCTCACGCTGAAGCGCTGAGTGCAGGAGAATTCTCCCACGCTGTCAGTGACGTACATGAGGTGAGCCGAGTTCATTGTCGGCTCATCTGGATGCCGTCACAGCCAGACACTGAGGAGTGGAAGTATGCCTGCGCTTCTCAGTGTCTGCGGGATGACAGGCTGGATGGCAGCGTTCTGCTGCGGTCCAGCCTGTCATCTCGATGTAGCAGAGCTGGAGCCGTCGTGGGAGCCATGGAAAGGTAAGGATGAGGTTGCTTTATTATTTTTCTTTTATTGCAGGAGATCGTTGGCTTCAGCTGGAATGGGCGTGATGGTAAGTATGGTTTAATTTAGAACAATAAAGAATTGTGTGTTTATTTCAATTAAAGGACTTTTTTCTGGGTGTTTGTGTTTTTTTTAAATACTTTACTAGAAATTCATGGTGGTCATGTCTAATATTGGCGTGACCCCATGAATTTCGGGCTTAGGGCCAGCTGATAATGCCAAGCTGGCCTTAACCCCTTTATTACCCAGTGAGCCACCGCATCAGGGCCCTGGATGAGTTGGGTACAGCGCCAGAAGATGGCGCTTCTATGAACGCGCCATTTTCCGGGGCGGCTGCGGACTGCAATTTGCAGCGGGTGGGGCCCAGAAAGCTTGGGCCTCCCTGCGCTGCAGATTCCAGCCCCCAGCTGCCTAGTTGTACCTGGCTGGACACAAAAATAGGGCGAAGCTCCACGTTTTTTTTTTTTTAAATTCATGAAATTCATGGAATAATTCAGTAAAAAAGGGCTTCCCTATATTGTTGTGTCCGGCTAGGTACAAATAGGCTGCTGGTGGTTGGGGGCAGCCCGTTCCTGCCTGCTGTACCTGACTGGACACAAATATAGGGCGAAGCCCCACATCAATTTTTTTAAATTATTTCATGAATTTCCTGAAATGATTTAAAAAAAATTGACGTGGGGCTTCGCACTATATTTGTGTCCAGCCAGGTACAGCAGGCAGGAACGGGCTGCCCCCAACCACCAGCTGCCTATTTGTACCTGGTTGGACACAACAATATAGGGAAGCCCTTTTTTCTTAATTATTCCATGAATTTCATGAATTTAAAAAAAAAATACGTGGAGCTTCGCCCTATTTTTGTGTCCAGCCAGGTACAACTAGGCAGCTGGGGGCTGGAATCTGCAGGGCAGGGAGGCCCAAGCTTTCTGCCCCCCCCCGCTGAAAATTGCAGTCCGCAGCCACCCCGGAAAATGGCGCGTTCATAGAAGCTGGATGCTGTACCTGGCTGGCATACAAAAATATGGCGAAGCCCACGTCAAAAGTTTTGGGAAAAATTAATTAAAAAATAAATAATAATTTAGGGACTGCATCTTTATTAACTCCTCAAATGTCATTTAGTGTTAAAATAAAGGACTTATTTAAAAAAAAATTGACGTGGGGCTTCGCCCTATATTTGTGTCCAGCCAGGTACAGCAGGCAGGAACAGGCTGCCCCCAACCACCAGCTGCCTATTTGTACCTGGCCGGACACAACAATATAGGGAAGCCCTTTTTTAAAAAAATTATTTCATGAAATAATTAAAAAAAAATTGACGTGGGGCTTCGCACTATATTTGTGTCCAGCCAGGTACAGCAGGCAGGAATGGGCTGCCCCCAACCACCAGCTGCCTATTTGTACCTGGTTGGACACAACAATATAGGGAAGCCCTTTTTTTCTTAATTATTCCATGAATTTCATGAAATAATTTAAAAAAAAAATGCGTGGGGCTTCGCCCTATTTTTGTGCCCAGCCAGATACAACTAGGCAGCTGGGGGCTGGAATCCGCAGCGCAGGGAGACCCAAGCTTTCTGGGCCACCCCCGCTGCAAATTGCAGTCCGCAGCCGCCCCAGAAAATGGCGCGTTCATAGAAGCGCCATCTTCTGGCGCTGTACCCAACTCATCCAGGGCCCTGGTGCGGTGGCTCACTGGGTAATAAAGGGGTTAAGGCCAGCTTGGCATTATCAGCTGGCCCTAAGCCCAAAATTCATGGGGTCACGCCAATATTAGACATGACCACCATGAATTTCTAGTAAAGTATTTAAAAAAACACAACACCCAGAAAAAAGTCCTTTAATTGAAATAAACACACAATTCTTTATTGTTCTAAATTAAACCATACTTACCACCACGCCCATTCCAGCTGAAGCCAACGATCTCCTGCAATAAAAGTAAAATAATAAAGCAACCTCATCCTTACCTTTCCATGGCTCCCACGACAGCTTCAGCTCTGCTACATCGAGATGACAGGCTGGACCGCAGCAGAACGCTGCCATCCATCCTGTCATCCCGCAGACACTGAGAAGCGCAGGCATACTTCCACTCCTCAGTGTCTGGCTGTGACGGCATCCAGATGAGCCGAGGTCATGTCCAATGAACTCCGCTCACTTCATGTACGTCACTGACAGCGTGGGAAAATTCTCCTGCACTCAGCACTTCAGCGTGAGAATTTTCCCACGCTGTCAGTGACGTGCATGAGGTGAGCTGAGTTCATTGGACATGACCTCACCTCATGTATGTCACTGACAGCGTGGGAGAATTCTCACGCTGAAGCGCTGAGTGCAGGAGAATTTTCCCACGCTGTCAGTGACGTGCATGAGGTGAGCTGAGTTCATTGGACATGAACTCGGCTCATCTGGATGACGTCACAGAGAGACACTGAGGAGCGCAAGCATGCCTGCGCTTCTCAGTGTCTGCGGGATGACAGGCTGGATGGCAGCTTTCTGCTGCGGTCCAGCCTGTCATCTCGATGTAGCAGAGCTGGAGCTGTCCTGGGAACCATCGAAAGGTAAGGATGAGGTTGCTTTATTATTTTTCTTTTATTGCAGGAGATCGTTGGCTTCAGCTGGAATGGGCGTGATGGTAAGTATGGTTTAATTTAGAACAATAAAGAATTGTGTCTTTATTTCAATTAAAGGACTTTACTCTGGGTGTTTGTGTTTTCTTTTAACTTTGACTATGGGGTTAGTAATGGGGGTGTCTTATAGACGCCTCTCCATTACTAACCTGGGCTTGATGTCAGCTGGCATTATAAGCTGACATCAACCCCAACCCTATTACCCCCTGCCACCGCACCAGGGCAGCGTGGAAGAGCGAGGCTAAGTGCCAGAATTGGCGCATCCTATGGATGCGCCATTTCTGGGGCGGCTGACGGCTGGTGTTTCTAGCCTGGGAGGGGGCCAATATTCATGGCACCCTTCCTGGGCTATTAATATCAGCCCCCAGCTGTCTGCCTAGCCTGTGCTAGCTATTAAATTAGGGGGGACCCCACGTCATTTTTTTGGGGGGGTCCCCCATTTTAATAGCTAGTAAAGGCTAGGTATTCAGCTGGGGGCTGATATTAGTAGCCTGGGAAGCTCCGTGGGTATTACCCCCTTCCCAGGCTTCAAACATTTGCCCCAGCTGTCTGCTTAACCTCCGCTAGAGCCTAAAATTAAGGGGAACCCCACGCCAATTTTTTTTTAAATAAATCCTTTATTTTAACACTAAATGACAAGTACAGTAATCAACACTGTCACTGTACTTCATATATATGTGACTGACATGTTTCTATCTATCTAATCTATGTGTGATTCTCTATTCCTTCTATTCTAAATTGTCGGGTACAGATGCTGAATTGCCGGCCGGCTTTCTTAAAGAGACGGTGCATGAAAACACTATTATTTTTTTAAATAAATCCTTTACACTAAATGACAAGTTCTGTAAGCAACACTGTCACTGTACTTCTTATATATGTGACTGACATGTTTCTATCTATCTAATCTATGTGTGAAGCTCTATTCTGTCTGTTATAAATTGTCGGGTACCGCTGGTGAATTGCCGGCCGGCTTTTTTAAAGAGACGGTGCACGAAAACACTAATATTTTTTTTAATAAATCCTTTACACTAAATGACAAGTACAGTAAGCAACACTGTCACTGTACTTCATATATATGTGACTGACATGTTTCTATCTATCTAATCTATGTGTGAAGCTCTATTCTTTCTGTTGTAAATTGTCGGGTACCGGTGAATGCCGCTGATGAATTGCCGGCTTTTCATGTCATTCTACATTATTCTTAGTTGTTTTACTTCATGTAGAATTAACCTACAAGGAAAGAAAGGGTTTATTTTCATTCCGATATTTGTGTCCCATTGACTTGCATTGGTTTCCGGTATCGGAATCGGCGATATCCGATACTTTTTGGGTATCGGCCCGATCCAATCCGATACGAAATTTCCTGATATCGGAAGGTATCGCTCAACACTAGTCTGGACAACTAGGGTTAGCGTCAGGACAACTAGGGTTAGCGTCAGGACAACTTGGGTTAGCGTCAGGACAAGTAGGGTTAGCGTCAGGACAACTAGGGTTAGCGTCAGGACAACTAGGGTTAGCGTCAGGACAACTAGGGTTAGCGTCAGGACAACTAGGGTTAGCGCCAGGACAACTAGGGTTAGCGCCAGGACAACTAGGTTTAGCGCCAGGACAACTAGGGTTAGCATCAGGACAACTAGGGTTAGCGTCAGGACAACTAGGGTTAGCGTCATGACAACTAGGGTTAGCGTCAGGACAACTAGGGTTAGGGTCAGGACAACTAGGGTTAGCGCCAGGACAACTAGGGTTTGCTCCAGGACAACTAGGGTTAGCGCCAGGACAACTAGGGTTAGTGTCAGGACAACTAGGGTTAGCGTCAGGACAACTAGGGTTAGCGTCATGACAACTAGGGTTAGCGTCAGGACAACTAGGGTTAGCGTCAGGACAACTAGGGTTAGCGTCAGGACAACTAGGGTTAGCGTCAGGACAAGTAGGGTTAGCATCAGGACAACTAGGGTTAGCGTCAGGACAAGTAGGGTTAGCGTCAGGACAACTAGGGTTAGCGTCAGGACAACTAGGGTTAGCGTCAGGACAAGTAGGGTTAGCATCAGGACAACTAGGGTTAGCGTCAGGACAAGTAGGGTTAGCGTCAGGACAACTAGGGTTAGCGTCAGGACAACTAGGGTTAGCGTCAGGACAAGTAGGGTTAGCGTCAGGACAACTAGGGTTAGCGTCAGGACAACTAGGGTTAGCTTCAGGACAAGTAGGGTTAGCGTCAGGACAACTAGGGTTAGCGTCAGGACAACTAGGGTTAGCGTCAGGACAACTAGGGTTAGCGTCAGGACAAGTAGGGTTAGCGTCAGGACAACTAGGGTTAGCGTCAGGACAAGTAGGATTAGCGTCAGGACAAATAGGGTTAGCGTCAGGACAAGTAGGGTTAGCATCAGGACAACTCGGGTTAGCGTCAGGACAACTCGGGTTAGCGTCAGGACAACTCGGGTTAGCGTCAGGACAACTAGGGTTAGCGTCAGGACAACTCGGGTTAGCGTTAGGACAACTAGGGTTAGCGTCAGGACAAGTAGGGTTAGCATCAGGACAAGTAGGGTTAGCGTCAGCACAACTAGGGTTAGCGTCAGGACAAGTAGGGTTAGCGTCAGGACAAGTAGGGTTAGCGTCAGGACAACGAGGGTTAGCGTCAGGACAAGTAGGCTTAGCGTCAGGACAAGTAGGGTTAGCGTCAGGACAAGTAGGGGTAGCGTCAGGACAACTAGGGTTAGCGTCAGGACAACTAGGGTTAGCGTCAGGACAAGTAGGGTTAGCGTCAGGACAACTAGGGTTAGCGTCAGGACAACTAGGGTTAGCGTCAGGACAAGTAGGGTTAGCGTCAGGACAACTAGGGTTAGCGTCAGGACAAGTAGGGTTAGCGTCAGGACAACTAGGGTTAGCGTCAGGACAAGTAGGGTTAGCGTCAGGACAACTAGGGTTAGCGTCAGGACAACTAGGCTTAGCGTCAGGACAAGTAGGGTTAGCGTCAGGACAAGTAGGGTTAGCGTCAGGACAACTAGGGTTAGCGTCAGGACAAGTAGGGTTAGCGTCAGGACAAGTAGGGTTAGCGTCAGGACAACTAGGGTTAGCGTCAGGACAAGTAGGGTTAGCGTCAGGACAAGTAGGGTTAGCGTCAGGACAACTAGGGTTAGCGTCAGGACAAGTAGGGTTAGCGTCAGGACAAGTAGGGTTAGCGTCAGGACAACTAGGGTTAGCGTCAGGACAACTAGGGTTAGCGTCAGGACAAGTAGGGTTAGCGTCAGGACAACTAGGGTTAGCGTCAGGACAACTAGGGTTAGCGTCAGGACAACTAGGGATAGCGTCAGGACAAGTAGGGTTAGCGTCAGAACAACTAGGGTTAGCGTCAGGACAACTAGGGTTAGCGTCAGGACAAGTAGGGTTAGCGTCAGGACAAGTAGGGTTAGCGTCAGGACAACTAGGGTTAGCGTCAGGACAACTAGGGTTAGCGTCAGGAGAACTAGGGTTAGCGTCAGGAGAACTAGGGTTAGCGTCAGGACAACTAGGGTTAGCGTCAGGACAACTAGGGTTAGCGTGAGGACAACTAGAGTTAGCATCAGGACAAGTAGGGTTAGCGTCAGGACAACTAGGGTTAGCGTCAGGGCAAGTAGGGTTAGCGTCAGGACAAGTAGGGTTAGCGTCAGGACACGTAGGGTTAGCGTCAGGACACCTAGGGTTAGCGTCAGGACAACTAGGGTTAGCGTCAGGACAACTACGGTTAGCGTCAGGACAACTAGGGTTAGCGTCAGGACAACTAGGGTTAGCGCCAGGACAACTCGGGTTAGCGTCAGGACAACTCGGGTTAGCGTCAGGACAACTCGGGTTAGCGTCAGGACAACTAGGGTTAGCGTCAGGACAACTAGGGTTAGCGTCAGGACAACTAGGGTTAGCCTCAGGACAACTAGGGTTAGCGTCAGGACAACTAGGGTTAGCATCAGGACAACTCGGGTTAGCGTCAGGACAACTAGGGTTAGCGTCAGGACAACTCGGGTTAGCGTCAGGACAATTCGGGTTAGCGTCAGGACAACTCGGGTTAGCGTCAGGACAACTCGGGTTAGCGTCAGGACAACTCGGGTTAGCGTCAGGACAACTCGGGTTAGAGTCAGGACAACTCGGGTTAGCGTCAGGACAACTCGGGTTAGCGTCAGGACAACTCGGGTTAGCGTCAGAACAACTCGGGTTAGCGTCAGGACAACTCGTGTTAGCGTCAGGACAACTCGGGTTAGAGTCAGGACAACTCGGGTTAGCGTCAGGACAACTCGGGTTAGCGTCAGGACAACTCGGGTTAGCGTCAGGACAACTCGGGTTAGCGTCAGGACATCTCGGGTTAGCGTCAGGACAACTCGGGTTAGCGTCAGGACAACTAGGGTTAGCATCAGGACAACTAGGGTTAGCGTCAGGACAACTAGGGTTAGCGTCAGGACAACTAGGGTTAGCGTCAGGACAACTTGGGTTAGCGTCAGGACAACTAGGGTTAGCGTCAGGACAACTAGGGTTAGCGTCAGGACAACTAGGGTTAGCGTCAGTACAACTCGGGTTAGCGTCAGGACAATTAGGGTTAGCATCAGGACAACTCGGGTTAGCGTCAGGACAATTCGGGTTAGCGTCAGGACAACTCGGGTTAGCGTCAGGACAACTCGGGTTAGCGTCAGGACAACTCGGGTTAGCGTCAGGACAACTCGGTTTAGAGTCAGGACAACTCGGGTTAGCGTCAGGACAACTCGGGTTAGCGTCAGGACAACTCGGGTTAGAGTCAGGACAACTCGGGTTAGCGTCAGGACAACTCGGGTTAGCGTCAGGACAACTAGGGTTAGCGCCAGGACAACTAGGGTTAGCGCCAGGACAACTAGGGTTAGCGCCAGGACAACTAGGGTTAGCGTCAGGACAACTAGGGTTAGCGTCAGGACAACTAGGGTTAGCGTCAGGACAACTAGGGTTAGCGTCATGACAACTAGGGTTAGCGTCAGGACAACAAGGGTTAGCGTCAGGACAACTCGGTTTAGAGTCAGGACAACTCGGGTTAGCGTCAGGACAACTCGGGTTAGCGTCAGGACAACTCGGGTTAGCGTCAGGACAACTCGGGTTAGAGTCAGGACAACTCGGGTTAGAGTCAGGACAACTCGGGTTAGCGTCAGGACAACTCGGGTTAGCGTCAGGACAACTCGGGTTAGCGTCAGGACAACTAGGGTTAGCGTCAGGACAACTACGGTTAGCGTCAGGACAACTTGGGTTAGCGTCAGGACAAGTAGGGTTAGCGTCAGGACAACTAGGGTTAGCGTCAGGACAACTAGGGTTAGCGTCAGGACAACTAGGGTTAGCGTCAGGACAACTAGGGTTAGCGCCAGGACAACTAGGGTTAGCGCCAGGACAACTAGGGTTAGCGCCAGGACAACTAGGGTTAGCATCAGGACAACTAGGGTTAGCGTCAGAACAACTAGGGTTAGCGTCATGACAACTAGGGTTAGCGTCAGGACAACTAGGGTTAGGGTCAGGACAACTAGGGTTAGCGCCAGGACAACTAGGGTTAGCGCCAGGACAACTAGGGTTAGCGCCAGGACAACTAGGGTTAGCGTCAGGACAACTAGGGTTAGCGTCAGGACAACTAGGGTTAGCGTCATGACAACTAGGGTTAGCGTCAGGACAACAAGGGTTAGCGTCAGGACAACTAGGGTTAGCGTCAGGACAACTAGGGTTAGCGTGAGGACAAGTAGGGTTAGCATCAGGACAACTAGGGTTAGCGTCAGGACAAGTAGGGTTAGCGTCAGGACAACTAGGGTTAGCGTCAGGACAACTAGGGTTAGCGTCAGGACAAGTAGGGTTAGCATCAGGACAACTAGGGTTAGCGTCAGGACAAGTAGGGTTAGCGTCAGGACAACTAGGGTTAGCGTCAGGACAACTAGGGTTAGCGTTAGGACAAGTAGGGTTAGCGTCAGGACAAGTAGGATTAGCGTCAGGACAACTAGGGTTAGCGTCAGGACAACTAGGGTTAGCGTCAGGCCAACTTGGGTTAGCGTCAGGACAACTAGGGTTAGCGTCAGGACAACAAGGGTTAGCGTCAGGACAACTAGGGTTAGCGTCAGGACAACTAGGGTTAGTGCCAGGACAACTAGGGTTAGCGCCAGGACAACTAGGGTTAGCGTCAGGACAACTAGGGTTAGCGTCAGGACAACTAGGGTTAGCGTCAGGACAACTAGGGTTAGCGTCAGGACAACTAGGGTTAGCGTCAGGACAACTAGGGTTAGCGTCAGGACAACTAGGGTTAGCGTCAGGACAACTAGGGTTAGCGTCAGGACAACTAGGGTTAGCGTCAGGACAAGTAGGGTTAGCGTCAGGACAACTAGGGTTAGCGTCAGGACAAGTAGGATTAGCGTCAGGACAAGTAGGGTTAGCGTCAGGACAAGTAGGGTTAGCATCAGGACAACTCGGGTTAGCGTCAGGACAACTCGGGTTAGCGTCAGGACAACTCGGGTTAGCGTCAGGACAACTAGGGTTAGCGTCAGGACAACTCGGGTTAGCGTTAGGACAACTAGGGTTAGCGTCAGGACAAGTAGGGTTAGCGTCAGGACAAGTAGGGTTAGAGTCAGGACAACTAGGGTTAGCGTGAGGACAAGTAGGGTTAGCGTCAGGACAAGTAGGGTTAGCGTCAGGACAATGAGGGTTAGCGTCAGGACAAGTAGGCTTAGCGTCAGGACAAGTAGGGTTAGCGTCAGGACAACTAGGGTTAGCGTCAGGACAACTTGGGTTAGCGTCAGGACAACTAGGGTTAGCGTCAGGACAACTAGGGTTAGCGTCAGGACAATTAGGGTTAGCGTCAGGACAACTAGGGTTAGCATCAGGACAACTAGGGTTAGCGTCAGTACAACTCGGGTTAGCGTCAGGACAATTAGGGTTAGCATCAGGACAACTCGGGTTAGCGTCAGGACAATTCGGTTTAGCGTCAGGACAACTCGGGTTAGCGTCAGGACAACTCGGGTTAGCGTCAGGACAACTCGGGTTAGCGTCAGGACAACTCGGTTTAGAGTCAGGACAACTCGGGTTAGCGTCAGGACAACTCGGGTTAGCGTCAGGACAACTCGGGTTAGCGTCAGGACAACTCGGGTTGGCGTCAGGACAACTCGGGTTAGAGTCAGGACAACTCGGGTTAGCGTCAGGACAACTCGGGTTAGCGTCAGGACAACTCGGGTTAGCGTCAGGACAACTAGGGTTAGCGTCAGGACAACTAGGGTTAGCGTCAGGACAACTTGGGTTAGCGTCAGGACAAGTAGGGTTAGCGTCAGGACAACTAGGGTTAGCGTCAGGACAACTAGGGTTAGCGTCAGGACAACTAGGGTTAGCGTCAGGACAACTAGGGTTAGCGCCAGGACAACTAGGGTTAGCGCCAGGACAACTAGGGTTAGCATCAGGACAACTAGGGTTAACGTCAGAACAACTAGGGTTAGCGTCATGACAACTAGGGTTAGCGTCAGGACAACTAGGGTTAGGGTCAGGACAACTAGGGTTAGCGCCAGGACAACTAGGGTTAGCGCCAGGACAACTAGGGTTAGCGCCAGGACAACTAGGGTTAGTGTCAGGACAACTAGGGTTAGCGTCAGGACAACTAGGGTTAGCGTCATGACAACTAGGGTTAGCGTCAGGACAACAAGGGTTAGCGTCAGGACAACTAGGGTTAGCGTCAGGACAACTAGGGTTAGCGTCAGGACAAGTAGGGTTAGCATCAGGACAACTAGGGTTAGCGTCAGGACAAGTAGGGTTAGCGTCAGGACAACTAGGGTTAGCGTCAGGACAACTAGGGTTAGCGTCAGGACAAGTAGGGTTAGCATCAGGACAACTAGGGTTAGCGTCAGGACAAGTAGGGTTAGCGTCAGGACAACTAGGGTTAGCGTCAGGACAACTAGGGTTAGCGTTAGGACAAGTAGGGTTAGCGTCAGGACAAGTAGGATTAGCGTCAGGACAACTAGGGTTAGCGTCAGGACAACTAGGGTTAGCGTCAGGCCAACTTGGGTTAGCGTCAGGACAACTAGGGTTAGCGTCAGGACAACAAGGGTTAGCGTCAGGACAACTAGGGTTAGCGTCAGGACAACTAGGGTTAGCGTCAGGACAAGTAGGGTTAGCGTCAGGACAACTAGGGTTAGCGTCAGGACAACTAGGGTTAGCGTCAGGACAACTAGGGTTAGCGTCAGGACAACTAGGGTTAGCGTCAGGACAAGTAGGGTTAGCGTCAGGACAACTAGGGTTAGCGTCAGGACAAGTAGGATTAGCGTCAGGACAAGTAGGGTTAGCGTCAGGACAAGTAGGGTTAGCATCAGGACAACTCTGGTTAGCGTCAGGACAACTCGGTTTAGCGTCAGGACAACTCGGGTTAGCGTCAGGACAACTAGGGTTAGCGTCAGGACAACTCGGGTTAGCGTTAGGACAACTAGGGTTAGCGTCAGGACAAGTAGGGTTAGCGTCAGGACAAGTAGGGTTAGAGTCAGGACAACTAGGGTTAGCGTCAGGACAAGTAGGGTTAGCGTCAGGACAAGTAGGGTTAGCGTCAGGACAATGAGGGTTAGCGTCAGGACAAGTAGGCTTAGCGTCAGGACAAGTAGGGTTAGCGTCAGGACAAGTAGGGGTAGCGTCAGGACAACTAGGGTTAGCGTCAGGACAAGTAGGGTTAGCGTCAGGACAAGTAGGGTTAGCGTCAGGACAACTAGGGTTAGCGTCAGGACAACTAGGGTTACCGTCAGGACAAGTAGGGTTAGCGTCAGGACAACTAGGGTTAGCGTCAGGACAAGTAGGGTTAGCGTCAGGACAACTAGGGTTAGCGTCAGGACAACTAGGGTTAGCGTCAGGACAAGTAGGGTTAGCATCAGGAGAACTAGGGTTAGCGTCAGGACAAGTAGGGTTAGCGTCAGGACAAGTAGGGTTAGCGTCAGGACAAGTAGGGTTAGCGTCAGGACAAGTAGGGTTAGCGTCAGGACAACTAGGGTTAGCGTCAGGACAACTAGGGTTAGCGTCAGGACAAGTAGGGTTAGCGTCAGGACAACTAGGGTTAGCGTCAGGACAACTAGGCTTAGCGTCAGGACAAGTAGGGTTAGCGTCAGGACAAGTAGGGTTAGCGTCAGGACAACTAGGGTTAGCGTCAGGACAAGTAGGGTTAGCGTCAGGACAAGTAGGGTTAGCGTCAGGACAACTAGGGTTAGCGTCAGGACAAGTAGGGTTAGCGTCAGGACAAGTAGGGTTAGCGTCAGGACAACTAGGGTTAGCGTCAGGACAAGTAGGGTTAGCGTCAGGACAACTAGGGTTAGCGTCAGGACAACTAGGGTTAGCGTCAGGACAACTAGGGATAGCGTCAGGACAAGTAGGGTTAGCGTCAGAACAACTAGGGTTAGCGTCAGGACAACTAGGGTTAGCGTCAGGACAAGTAGGGTTAGCGTCAGGACAAGTAGGGTTAGCGTCAGGACAACTAGGGTTAGCGTCAGGACAACTAGGGTTAGCGTCAGGAGAACTAGGGTTAGCGTCAGGAGAACTAGGGTTAGCGTCAGGACAACTAGGGTTAGCGTCAGGACAAGTAGGGTTAGCGTCAGGACAACTAGGGTTAGCGTCAGGACAACTTGGGTTAGCGTCAGGACAACTAGGGTTAGCGTCAGGACAACTAGGGTTAGCGTCAGGACAACTTGGGTTAGCGTCAGGACAACTTGGGTTAGCGTCAGGACAACTAGGGTTAGCGTCAGGACAACTAGGGTTAGCGTCAGGACAACTAGGGTTAGCGTCAGGACAACTAGGGTTAGCGTGAGGACAACTAGAGTTAGCATCAAGACAAGTAGGGTTAGCGTCAGGACAACTAGGGTTAGCGTCAGGACAAGTAGGGTTAGCGTCAGGACAAGTAGGGTTAGCGTCAGGACACGTAGGGTTAGCGTCAGGACACCTAGGGTTAGCGTCAGGACAACTAGGGTTAGCGTCAGGACAACTACGGTTAGCGTCAGGACAACTAGGGTTAGCGTCAGGACAACTAGGGTTAGCGTCAGGACAAGTAGGGTTAGCGTCAGGACAACTAGGGTTAGCGTCAGGACAAGTAGGGTTAGCGTCAGGACAAGTAGGGTTAGTGTCAGGACAACTACGGTTAGCGTCAGGACAACTAGGGTTAGCGTCAGGACAAGTAGGGTTAGCGTCAGGACAAGTAGGGTTAGCGTCAGGACAACTAGGGTTAGCGTCAGGACAACTAGGGTTAGCGTCAGGACAACTAGGGTTAGCGTCAGGACAACTAGGGTTAGCGTCAGGACAACTAGGGTTAGCGTCAGGACAAGTAGGGTTAGCGTCAGGACAAGTAGGGTTAGCGTCAGGACAACTAGGGTTAGCGTCAGGACAACTAGGGTTAGCGTCAGGACAACTAGGCTTAGCGTCAGGACAAGTAGGGTTAGCGTCAGGACAACTAGGGTTAGCGTCAGGACAAGTAGGGTTAGCATCAGGACAACTAGGGTTAGCGTCAGGACAAGTAGGCTTAGCGTCAGGACAAGTAGGGTTAGCGTCAGGACAAGTAGGGGTAGCGTCAGGACAACTAGGGTTAGCGTCAGGACAAGTAGGGTTAGCGTCAGGACAAGTAGGGTTAGCGTCAGGACAACTAGGGTTAGCGTCAGGACAACTAGGGTTAGCGTCATGACAAGTAGGGTTAGCGTCAGGACAACTAGGGTTAGCGTCAGGACAAGTAGGGTTAGCGTCAGGACAACTAGGGTTAGCGTCAGGACAACTAGGGTTAGCGTCAGGACAAGTAGGGTTAGCGTCAGGACAACTAGGGTTAGCGTCAGGACAACTAGGGATAGCGTCAGGAGAAGTAGGGTTAGCGTCAGGACAACTAGGGTTAGCGTCAGGACAAGTAGGGTTAGCGTCAGGACAACTAAGGTTAGCGTCAGGACAACTAGGGTTAGCGTCAGGACAACTAGGGTTAGCGTCAGGACAACTAGGGTTAGCGTCAGGACAACTAGGGTTAGCGTCAGGACAACTAGGGTTAGCGTCAGGACAAGTAGGGTTAGCGTCAGGACAAGTAGGGTTAGCGTCAGGACAACTAGGGTTAGCGTCAGGACAAGTAGGGTTAGAGTCAGGACAACTAGGGTTAGCGTCAGAACAACTAGGGTTAGCGTCAGGACAACTCGGGTTAGCGTCAGGACAACTCGGGTTAGCGTCAGGACAACTCGTGTTAGCGTCAGGACAACTCGGGTTAGCGTCAGGACAACTCGGGTTAGCGTCAGGACAACTCGGGTTAGCGTCAGGACAACTCGGGTTAGCGTCAGGACAACTCGGGTTAGCGTCAGGACAACTCGGGTTAGCGTCAGGACAACTAGGGTTAGCATCAGGACAACTAGGGTTAGCGTCAGGACAAGTAGGGTTAGCGTCAGGACAACTAGGGTTAGCGTCAGGACAACTAGGGTTAGCGTCAGGACAACAAGGCTTAGCGTCAGGACAAGTAGGGTTAGCGTCAGGACAACTAGGGTTAGCGTCAGGACAAGTAGGGTTAGCTTCAGGACAACTAGGGTTAGCGTCAGGACAAGTAGGCTTAGCGTCAGGACAAGTAGGGTTAGCGTCAGGACAAGTAGGGGTAGCGTCAGGACAACTAGGGTTAGCGTCAGGACAAGTAGGGTTAGCGTCAGGACAAGTAGGGTTAGCATCAGGACAACTAGGGTTAGCGTCAGGACAACTAGGGTTAGCGTCATGACAAGTAGGGTTAGCGTCAGGACAACTAGGGTTAGCGTCAGGACAAGTAGGGTTAGCGTCAGGACAACTAGGGTTAGCGTCAGGACAACTAGGGTTAGCGTCAGGACAAGTAGGGTTAGCGTCAGGACAACTAGGGTTAGCGTCAGGACAACTAGGGTTAGCGTCAGGACAACTAGGGATAGCGTCAGGAGAAGTAGGGTTAGCGTCAGGACAACTAGGGTTAGCGTCAGGACAAGTAGGGTTAGCGTCAGGACAACTAAGGTTAGCGTCAGGACAACTAGGGTTAGCGTCAGGACAACTAGGGTTAGCGTCAGGCAACTAGGGTTAGCGTCAGGACAACTAGGGTTAGCGTCAGGACAAGTAGGGTTAGCGTCAGGACAAGTAGGGTTAGCGTCAGGACAACTAGGGTTAGCGTCAGGACAAGTAGGGTTAGAGTCAGGACAACTAGGGTTAGCGTCAGAACAACTAGGGTTAGCGTCAGGACACCTAGGGTTAGCGTCAGGACAACTAGGGTTAGCGTCAGGACAACTCGGGTTAGCGTCAGGACAACTCGGGTTAGCGTCAGGACAACTCGTGTTAGCGTCAGGACAACTCGGGTTAGAGTCAGGACAACTCGGGTTAGCGTCAGGACAACTCGGGTTAGCGTCAGGACAACTCGGGTTAGCGTCAGGACAACTCGGGTTAGCGTCAGGACAACTCGGGTTAGCGTCAGGACAACTAGGGTTAGCATCAGGACAACTAGGGTTAGCGTCAGGACAACTAGGGTTAGCGTCAGGACAACTAGGGTTAGCGTCAGGACAACTTGGGTTAGCGTCAGGACAACTAGGGTTAGCGTCAGGACAACTAGGGTTAGCGTCAGGACAATTAGGGTTAGCGTCAGGACAACTAGGGTTAGCGTCAGGACAACTAGGGTTAGCGTCAGTACAACTCGGGTTAGCGTCAGGACAATTAGGGTTAGCATCAGGACAACTCGGGTTAGCGTCAGGACAAGTAGGGTTAGCGTCAGGACAACTAGGGTTAGCGTCAGGACAACTAGGGTTAGCGTCAGGACAAGTAGGGTTAGCGTCAGGACAACTAGGGTTAGCGTCAGGACAACTAGGGTTAGCGTCAGGACAACTAGGGATAGCGTCAGGACAAGTAGGGTTAGCGTCAGAACAACTAGGGTTAGCGTCAGGACAACTAGGGTTAGCGTCAGGACAAGTAGGGTTAGCGTCAGGACAAGTAGGGTTAGCGTCAGGACAACTAGGGTTAGCGTCAGGACAACTAGGGTTAGCGTCAGGAGAACTAGGGTTAGCGTCAGGAGAACTAGGGTTAGCGTCAGGACAACTAGGGTTAGCGTCAGGACAAGTAGGGTTAGCGTCAGGACAACTAGGGTTAGTGTCAGGACAACTAGGGGTAGCGTCAGAACAACTAGGGTTAGCGTCAGGACAACTAGGGTTAGCGTCAGGACAACTAGGGTTAGCGTCAGGACAACTAGGGTTAGCGTCAGGACAACTAGGGTTAGCGTCAGGACAACTTGGGTTAGCGTCAGGACAACTAGGGTTAGCGTCAGGACAACTAGGGTTAGCGTCAGGACAACTTGGGTTAGCGTCAGGACAACTTGGGTTAGCGTCAGGACAACAAGGGTTAGCGTCAGGACAACTAGGGTTAGCGTCAGGACAACTAGGGTTAGCGTCAGGACAACTAGGGTTAGCGTGAGGACAACTAGAGTTAGCATCAGGACAAGTAGGGTTAGCGTCAGGACAACTAGGGTTAGCGTCAGGACAAGTAGGGTTAGCGTCAGGACAAGTAGGGTTAGCGTCAGGACACGTAGGGTTAGCGTCAGGACAACTAGGGTTAGCGTCAGGACAACTAGGGTTAGCGTCAGGACAAGTAGGGTTAGTGTCAGGACAACTACGGTTAGCGTCAGGACAACTAGGGTTAGCGTCAGGACAAGTAGGGTTAGCGTCAGGACAAGTAGGGTTAGCGTCAGGACAACTAGGGTTAGCGTCAGGACAACTAGGGTTAGCGTCAGGACAACTAGGGTTAGCGTCAGGACAACTAGGGTTAGCGTCAGGACAACTAGGGTTAGCGTCAGGACAAGTAGGGTTAGCGTCAGGACAACTAGGGTTAGCGTCAGGACAACTAGGGTTAGCGTCAGGACAACTAGGGTTAGCGTCAGGACAACTAGGCTTAGCGTCAGGACAAGTAGGGTTAGCGTCAGGACAACTAGGGTTAGCGTCAGGACAAGTAGGGTTAGCATCAGGACAACTAGGGTTAGCGTCAGGACAAGTAGGCTTACCGTCAGGACAAGTAGGGTTAGCGTCAGGACAAGTAGGGGTAGCGTCAGGACAACTAGGGTTAGCGTCAGGACAAGTAGGGTTAGCGTCAGGACAAGTAGGGTTAGCGTCAGGACAACTAGGGTTAGCGTCAGGACAACTAGGGTTAGCGTCATGACAAGTAGGGTTAGCGTCAGGACAACTCGGGTTAGCGTCAGGACAAGTAGGGTTAACGTCAGGACAACTAGGGTTAGCGTCAGGACAACTAGGGTTAGCGTCAGGACAAGTAGGGTTAGCGTCAGGACAACTAGGGTTAGCGTCAGGACAACTAGGGTTAGCGTCAGGACAACTAGGGATAGCGTCAGGAGAAGTAGGGTTAGCGTCAGGACAACTAGGGTTAGCGTCAGGACAAGTAGGGTTAGCGTCAGGACAACTAAGGTTAGCGTCAGGACAACTAGGGTTAGCGTCAGGACAAGTAGGGTTAGCGTCAGGACAAGTAGGGTTAGCGTCAGGACAAGTAGGGTTAGCGTCAGGACAACTAGGGTTAGCGTCAGGACAAGTAGGGTTAGAGTCAGGACAACTAGGGTTAGCGTCAGAACAACTAGGGTTAGCGTCAGGACACCTAGGGTTAGCGTCAGGACAACTAGGGTTAGCGTCAGGACAACTCGGGTTAGCGTCAGGACAACTCGGGTTAGCGTCAGGACAACTCGTGTTAGCGTCAGGACAACTCGGGTTAGAGTCAGGACAACTCGGGTTAGCGTCAGGACAACTCGGGTTAGCGTCAGGACAACTCGGGTTAGCGTCAGGACAACTCGGGTTAGCGTCAGGACAACTCGGGTTAGCGTCAGGACAACTAGGGTTAGCATCAGGACAACTAGGGTTAGCGTCAGGACAACTAGGGTTAGCGTCAGGACAACTAGGGTTAGCGTCAGGACAACTAGGGATAGCGTCAGGAGAAGTAGGGTTAGCGTCAGGACAACTAGGGTTAGCGTCAGGACAAGTAGGGTTAGCGTCAGGACAACTAAGGTTAGCGTCAGGACAACTAGGGTTAGCGTCAGGACAACTAGGGTTAGCGTCAGGACAACTAGGGTTAGCGTCAGGACAAGTAGGGTTAGCGTCAGGACAAGTAGGGTTAGCGTCAGGACAACTAGGGTTAGCGTCAGGACAAGTAGGGTTAGAGTCAGGACAACTAGGGTTAGCGTCAGAACAACTAGGGTTAGCGTCAGGACACCTAGGGTTAGCGTCAGGACAACTAGGGTTAGCGTCAGGACAACTCGGGTTAGCGTCAGGACAACTCGGGTTAGCGTCAGGACAACTCGTGTTAGCGTCAGGACAACTCGGGTTAGAGTCAGGACAACTCGGGTTAGCGTCAGGACAACTAGGGATAGCGTCAGGAGAAGTAGGGTTAGCGTCAGGACAACTAGGGTTAGCGTCAGGACAAGTAGGGTTAGCGTCAGGACAACTAAGGTTAGCGTCAGGACAACTAGGGTTAGCGTCAGGACAACTAGGGTTAGCGTCAGGACAAGTAGGGTTAGCGTCAGGACAAGTAGGGTTAGCGTCAGGACAACTAGGGTTAGCGTCAGGACAAGTAGGGTTAGAGTCAGGACAACTAGGGTTAGCGTCAGAACAACTAGGGTTAGCGTCAGGACACCTAGGGTTAGCGTCAGGACAACTAGGGTTAGCGTCAGGACAACTCGGGTTAGCGTCAGGACAACTCGGGTTAGCGTCAGGACAACTCGTGTTAGCGTCAGGACAACTCGGGTTAGAGTCAGGACAACTCGGGTTAGCGTCAGGACAACTCGGGTTAGCTTCAGGACAACTCGGGTTAGCGTCAGGACAACTCGGGTTAGCGTCAGGACAACTCGGGTTAGCGTCAGGACAACTAGGGTTAGCATCAGGACAACTAGGGTTAGCGTCAGGACAACTACGGTTAGCGTCAGGACAACTAGGGTTAGCGTCAGGACAACTAGGGTTAGCGTCAGGACAACTAGGGATAGCGTCAGGAGAAGTAGGGTTAGCGTCAGGACAACTAGGGTTAGCGTCAGGACAAGTAGGGTTAGCGTCAGGACAACTAAGGTTAGCGTCAGGACAACTAGGGTTAGCGTCAGGACAACTAGGGTTAGCGTCAGGACAACTAGGGTTAGCGTCAGGACAAGTAGGGTTAGCGTCAGGACAAGTAGGGTTAGCGTCAGGACAACTAGGGTTAGCGTCAGGACAAGTAGGGTTAGAGTCAGGACAACTAGGGTTAGCGTCAGAACAACTAGGGTTAGCGTCAGGACACCTAGGGTTAGCGTCAGGACAACTAGGGTTAGCGTCAGGACAACTCGGGTTAGCGTCAGGACAACTCGGGTTAGCGTCAGGACAACTCGTGTTAGCGTCAGGACAACTCGGGTTAGAGTCAGGACAACTCGGGTTAGCGTCAGGACAACTCGGGTTAGCGTCAGGACAACTAGGGTTAGCGTCAGGACAACTAGGGTTAGCGTCAGGACAACTAGGGTTAGCGTCAGGACAACTTGGGTTAGCGTCAGGACAACTAGGGTTAGCGTCAGGACAACTAGGGTTAGCGTCAGGACAACTAGGGTTAGCGTCAGGACAATTAGGGTTAGCGTCAGGACAACTAGGGTTAGCGTCAGGACAACTAGGGTTAGCGTCAGTACAACTCGGGTTAGCGTCAGGACAATTAGGGTTAGCATCAGGACAACTCGGGTTAGCGTCAGGACAATTCGGGTTAGCGTCAGGACAACTAGGGTTAGCGTCAGGACAACTAGGGTTAGCGTCAGGACAACTAGGGTTAGCGTCAGGACAAGTAGGGTTAGCGTCAGGACAAGTAGGGTTAGCGTCAGGACAACTAGGGTTAGCGTCAGGACAAGTAGGGTTAGAGTCAGGACAACTAGGGTTAGCGTCAGAACAACTAGGGTTAGCGTCAGGACACCTAGGGTTAGCGTCAGGACAACTAGGGTTAGCGTCAGGACAACTCGGGTTAGCGTCAGGACAACTCGGGTTAGCGTCAGGACAACTCGTGTTAGCGTCAGGACAACTCGGGTTAGAGTCAGGACAACTCGGGTTAGCGTCAGGACAACTCGGGTTAGCGTCAGGACAACTAGGGTTAGCGTCAGGACAACTAGGGTTAGCGTCAGGACAACTAGGGTTAGCGTCAGGACAACTTGGGTTAGCGTCAGGACAACTAGGGTTAGCGTCAGGACAACTAGGGTTAGCGTCAGGACAACTAGGGTTAGCGTCAGGACAATTAGGGTTAGCGTCAGGACAACTAGGGTTAGCGTCAGGACAACTAGGGTTAGCGTCAGTACAACTCGGGTTAGCGTCAGGACAATTAGGGTTAGCATCAGGACAACTCGGGTTAGCGTCAGGACAATTCGGGTTAGCGTCAGGACAACTCGGGTCAGCGTCAGGACAACTCGGGTTAGCGTCAGGACAAGTAGGGTTAGCGTCAGGACAACTCGGTTTAGAGTCAGGACAACTCGGGTTAGCGTCAGGACAACTCGGGTTAGCGTCAGGACAACTCGGGTTAGCGTCAGGACAACTCGGGTTGGCGTCAGGACAACTCGGGTTAGAGTCAGGACAATTCGGGTTAGCGTCAGGACAACTCGGGTTAGCGTCAGGACAACTCGGGTTAGCGTCAGGACAACTAGGGTTAGCGTCAGGACAACTAGGGTTAGCGTCAGGACAACTTGGGTTAGCGTCAGGACAACTAGGGTTAGCGTCAGGACAACTAGGGTTAGCGTCAGGACAACTAGGGTTAGCGTCAGGACAACTAGGGTTAGCGTCAGGACAAGTAGGGTTAGCGTCAGGACAACTCGGGTTAGAGTCAGGACAACTCGGGTTAGCGTCAGGACAACTAGGGATAGCGTCAGGAGAAGTAGGGTTAGCGTCAGGACAACTAGGGTTAGCGTCAGGACAAGTAGGGCTAGCGTCAGGACAACTAAGGTTAGCGTCAGGACAACTAGGGTTAGCGTCAGGACAACTAGGGTTAGCGTCAGGACAAGTAGGGTTAGCGTCAGGACAAGTAGGGTTAGCGTCAGGACAACTAGGGTTAGCGTCAGGACAAGTAGGGTTAGAGTCAGGACAACTAGGGTTAGCGTCAGAACAACTAGGGTTAGCGTCAGGACACCTAGGGTTAGCGTCAGGAC
The DNA here is from genome assembly GCF_046119375.1 of Phyllobates terribilis. NCBI lineage: Eukaryota > Metazoa > Chordata > Amphibia > Anura > Dendrobatidae > Phyllobates > Phyllobates terribilis. Next base: position 312,103 of record NW_027363417.1, on the reverse strand, counting down.
AACTAGGGTTAGCGTCAGGACAACTCGGGTTAGCGTCAGGACAACTCGTGTTAGCGTCAGGACAACTCGGGTTAGAGTCAGGACAACTCGGGTTAGCGTCAGGACAACTAGGGATAGCGTCAGGAGAAGTAGGGTTAGCGTCAGGACAACTAGGGTTAGCGTCAGGACAAGTAGGGTTAGCGTCAGGACAACTAAGGTTAGCGTCAGGACAACTAGGGTTAGCGTCAGGACAACTAGGGTTAGCGTCAGGACAAGTAGGGTTAGCGTCAGGACAAGTAGGGTTAGCGTCAGGACAACTAGGGTTAGCGTCAGGACAAGTAGGGTTAGAGTCAGGACAACTAGGGTTAGCGTCAGAACAACTAGGGTTAGCGTCAGGACACCTAGGGTTAGCGTCAGGACAACTAGGGTTAGCGTCAGGACAACTCGGGTTAGCGTCAGGACAACTCGGGTTAGCGTCAGGACAACTCGTGTTAGCGTCAGGACAACTCGGGTTAGAGTCAGGACAACTCGGGTTAGCGTCAGGACAACTCGGGTTAGCTTCAGGACAACTCGGGTTAGCGTCAGGACAACTCGGGTTAGCGTCAGGACAACTCGGGTTAGCGTCAGGACAACTAGGGTTAGCATCAGGACAACTAGGGTTAGCGTCAGGACAACTAGGGTTAGCGTCAGGACAACTAGGGTTAGCGTCAGGACAACTAGGGTTAGCGTCAGGACAACTAGGGATAGCGTCAGGAGAAGTAGGGTTAGCGTCAGGACAACTAGGGTTAGCGTCAGGACAAGTAGGGTTAGCGTCAGGACAACTAGGGTTAGCGTCAGGACAACTAGGGTTAGCGTCAGGACAAGTAGGGTTAGCGTCAGGACAAGTAGGGTTAGCGTCAGGACAACTAGGGTTAGCGTCAGGACAAGTAGGGTTAGCGTCAGGACAAGTAGGGTTAGCGTCAGGACAACTAGGGTTAGCGTCAGGACAAGTAGGGTTAGAGTCAGGACAACTAGGGTTAGCGTCAGAACAACTAGGGTTAGCGTCAGGACACCTAGGGTTAGCGTCAGGACAACTAGGGTTAGCGTCAGGACAACTCGGGTTAGCGTCAGGACAACTCGGGTTAGCGTCAGGACAACTCGTGTTAGCGTCAGGACAACTCGGGTTAGAGTCAGGACAACTCGGGTTAGCGTCAGGACAACTAGGGTTAGCGTCAGGACAAGTAGGGTTAGCGTCAGGACAAGTAGGGTTAGCGTCAGGACAAGTAGGGTTAGCGTCAGGACAACTAGGGTTAGCGTCAGGACAAGTAGGGTTAGAGTCAGGACAACTAGGGTTAGCGTCAGAACAACTAGGGTTAGCGTCAGGACACCTAGGGTTAGCGTCAGGACAACTAGGGTTAGCGTCAGGACAACTCGGGTTAGCGTCAGGACAACTCGGGTTAGCGTCAGGACAACTCGTGTTAGCGTCAGGACAACTCGGGTTAGAGTCAGGACAACTCGGGTTAGCGTCAGGACAACTCGGGTTAGCGTCAGGACAACTCGGGTTAGCGTCAGGACAACTCGGGTTAGCGTCAGGACAACTCGGGTTAGCGTCAGGACAACTAGGGTTAGCATCAGGACAACTAGGGTTAGCGTCAGGACAACTAGGGTTAGCGTCAGGACAACTAGGGTTAGCGTCAGGACAACTTGGGTTAGCGTCAGGACAACTAGGGTTAGCGTCAGGACAACTAGGGTTAGCGTCAGGACAACTAGGGTTAGCGTCAGGACAATTAGGGTTAGCGTCAGGACAACTAGGGTTAGCGTCAGGACAACTAGGGTTAGCGTCAGTACAACTCGGGTTAGCGTCAGGACAATTAGGGTTAGCATCAGGACAACTCGGGTTAGCGTCAGGACAATTCGGGTTAGCGTCAGGACAACTCGGGTCAGCGTCAGGACAACTCGGGTTAGCGTCAGGACAAGTAGGGTTAGCGTCAGGACAACTCGGTTTAGAGTCAGGACAACTCGGGTTAGCGTCAGGACAACTCGGGTTAGCGTCAGGACAACTCGGGTTAGCGTCAGGACAACTCGGGTTGGCGTCAGGACAACTCGGGTTAGAGTCAGGACAACTCGGGTTAGCGTCAGGACAACTCGGGTTAGCGTCAGGACAACTCGGGTTAGCGTCAGGACAACTAGGGTTAGCGTCAGGACAACTAGGGTTAGCGTCAGGACAACTTGGGTTAGCGTCAGGACAACTAGGGTTAGCGTCAGGACAACTAGGGTTAGCGTCAGGACAACTAGGGTTAGCGTCAGGACAACTAGGGTTAGCGCCAGGACAACTAGGGTTAGCGCCAGGACAACTAGGGTTAGCGTCAGGACAACTAGGGTTAGCGTCATGACAACTAGGGTTAGCGTCAGGACAACTAGGGTTAGCGTCAGGACAACTAGGGTTAGCGCCAGGACAACTAGGGTTAGCGCCAGGACAACTCGGGTTAGCGTCAGGACAACTCGGGTTAGCGTCAGGACAACTCGGGTTAGCGTCAGGACAACTAGGGTTAGCGTCAGGACAACTAGGGTTAGCGTCAGGACAACTAGGGTTAGCCTCAGGACAACTAGGGTTAGCGTCAGGACAACTAGGGTTAGCATCAGGACAACTCGGGTTAGCGTCAGGACAACTAGGGTTAGCGTCAGGACAACTCGGGTTAGCGTCAGGACAATTCGGGTTAGCGTCAGGACAACTCGGGTTAGCGTCAGGACAACTCGGGTTAGCGTCAGGACAACTAGGGTTAGCGTCAGGACAACTAGGGTTAGCGTCAGGACAAGTAGGGTAAGCGTCAGGACAAGTAGGGTTAGCGTCAGGACAACTAGGGTTAGCGTCAGGACAAGTAGGGTTAGAGTCAGGACAACTAGGGTTAGCGTCAGAACAACTAGGGTTAGCGTCAGGACACCTAGGGTTAGCGTCAGGACAACTAGGGTTAGCGTCAGGACAACTCGGGTTAGCGTCAGGACAACTCGTGTTAGCGTCAGGACAACTCGTGTTAGCGTCAGGACAACTCGGGTTAGAGTCAGGACAACTCGGGTTAGCGTCAGGACAACTCGGGTTAGCGTCAGGACAACTCGGGTTAGCGTCAGGACAACTCGGGTTAGCGTCAGGACAACTCGGGTTAGCGTCAGGACAACTAGGGTTAGCATCAGGACAACTAGGGTTAGCGTCAGGACAACTAGGGTTAGCGTCAGGACAACTAGGGTTAGCGTCAGGACAACTAGGGTTAGCGTCAGGACAACTAGGGATAGCGTCAGGAGAAGTAGGGTTAGCGTCAGGACAACTAGGGTTAGCGTCAGGACAAGTAGGGTTAGCGTCAGGACAACTAAGGTTAGCGTCAGGACAACTAGGGTTAGCGTCAGGACAACTAGGGTTAGCGTCAGGACAAGTAGGGTTAGCGTCAGGACAAGTAGGGTTAGCGTCAGGACAACTAGGGTTAGCGTCAGGACAAGTAGGGTTAGAGTCAGGACAACTAGGGTTAGCGTCAGAACAACTAGGGTTAGCGTCAGGACACCTAGGGTTAGCGTCAGGACAACTAGGGTTAGCGTCAGGACAACTCGGGTTAGCGTCAGGACAACTCGGGTTAGCGTCAGGACAACTCGTGTTAGCGTCAGGACAACTCGGGTTAGAGTCAGGACAACTCGGGTTAGCGTCAGGACAACTCGGGTTAGCGTCAGGACAACTCGGGTTAGCGTCAGGACAACTCGGGTTAGCGTCAGGACAACTCGGGTTAGCGTCAGGACAACTAGGGTTAGCATCAGGACAACTAGGGTTAGCGTCAGGACAACTAGGGTTAGCGTCAGGACAACTTGGGTTAGCGTCAGGACAACTAGGGTTAGCGTCAGGACAACTAGGGTTAGCGTCAGGACAACTAGGGTTAGCGTCAGGACAATTAGGGTTAGCGTCAGGACAACTAGGGTTAGCGTCAGGACAACTAGGGTTAGCGTCAGTACAACTCGGGTTAGCGTCAGGACAATTAGGGTTAGCGTCAGGACAACTCGGGTTAGCGTCAGGACAATTCGGGTTAGCGTCAGGACAACTCGGGTCAGCGTCAGGACAACTCGGGTTAGCGTCAGGACAAGTAGGGTTAGCGTCAGGACAACTCGGTTTAGAGTCAGGACAACTCGGGTTAGCGTCAGGACAACTCGGGTTAGCGTCAGGACAACTCGGGTTAGCGTCAGGACAACTCGGGTTGGCGTCAGGACAACTCGGGTTAGAGTCAGGACAACTCGGGTTAGCGTCAGGACAACTCGGGTTAGCGTCAGGACAACTCGGGTTAGCGTCAGGACAACTAGGGTTAGCGTCAGGACAACTAGGGTTAGCGTCAGGACAACTTGGGTTAGCGTCAGGACAACTAGGGTTAGCGTCAGGACAACTAGGGTTAGCGTCAGGACAACTAGGGTTAGCGTCAGGACAACTAGGGTTAGCGCCAGGACAACTAGGGTTAGCGCCAGGACAACTAGGGTTAGCGTCAGGACAACTAGGGTTAGCGTCATGACAACTAGGGTTAGCGTCAGGACAACTAGGGTTAGCGTCAGGACAACTAGGGTTAGCGCCAGGACAACTAGGGTTAGCGCCAGGACAACTCGGGTTAGCGTCAGGACAACTCGGGTTAGCGTCAGGACAACTCGGGTTAGCGTCAGGACAACTAGGGTTAGCGTCAGGACACCTAGGGTTAGCGTCAGGACAACTAGGGTTAGCGTCAGGACAACTCGGGTTAGCGTCAGGACAACTCGGGTTAGCGTCAGGACAACTCGTGTTAGCGTCAGGACAACTCGGGTTAGAGTCAGGACAACTCGGGTTAGCGTCAGGACAACTCGGGTTAGCGTCAGGACAACTCGGGTTAGCGTCAGGACAACTCGGGTTAGCGTCAGGACAACTCGGGTTAGCGTCAGGACAACTCGGGTTAGCGTCAGGACAACTAGGGTTAGCATCAGGACAACTAGGGTTAGCGTCAGGACAACTAGGGTTAGCGTCAGGACAACTAGGGTTAGCGTCAGGACAACTTGGGTTAGCGTCAGGACAACTAGGGTTAGCGTCAGGACAACTAGGGTTAGCGTCAGGACAACTAGGGTTAGCGTCAGGACAATTAGGGTTAGCGTCAGGACAACTAGGGTTAGCGTCAGGACAACTAGGGTTAGCGTCAGTACAACTCGGGTTAGCGTCAGGACAATTAGGGTTAGCATCAGGACAACTCGGGTTAGCGTCAGGACAATTCGGGTTAGCGTCAGGACAACTCGGGTCAGCGTCAGGACAACTCGGGTTAGCGTCAGGACAAGTAGGGTTAGCGTCAGGACAACTCGGTTTAGAGTCAGGACAACTCGGGTTAGCGTCAGGACAACTCGGGTTAGCGTCAGGACAACTCGGGTTAGCGTCAGGACAACTCGGGTTGGCGTCAGGACAACTCGGGTTAGAGTCAGGACAACTCGGGTTAGCGTCAGGACAACTCGGGTTAGCGTCAGGACAACTCGGGTTAGCGTCAGGACAACTAGGGTTAGCGTCAGGACAACTAGGGTTAGCGTCAGGACAACTTGGGTTAGCGTCAGGACAACTAGGGTTAGCGTCAGGACAACTAGGGTTAGCGTCAGGACAACTAGGGTTAGCGTCAGGACAACTAGGGTTAGCGCCAGGACAACTAGGGTTAGCGCCAGGACAACTAGGGTTAGCGTCAGGACAACTAGGGTTAGCGTCATGACAACTAGGGTTAGCGTCAGGACAACTAGGGTTAGCGTCAGGACAACTAGGGTTAGCGCCAGGACAACTAGGGTTAGCGCCAGGACAACTCGGGTTAGCGTCAGGACAACTCGGGTTAGCGTCAGGACAACTCGGGTTAGCGTCAGGACAACTAGGGTTAGCGTCAGGACAACTAGGGTTAGCGTCAGGACAACTAGGGTTAGCGTCAGGACAACTAGGGTTAGCATCAGGACAACTCGGGTTAGCGTCAGGACAACTAGGGTTAGCGTCAGGACAACTCGGGTTAGCGTCAGGACAATTCGGGTTAGCGTCAGGACAACTCGGGTTAGCGTCAGGACAACTCGGGTTAGCGTCAGGACAACTAGGGTTAGCGTCAGGACAACTAGGGTTAGCGTCAGGACAAGTAGGGTTAGCGTCAGGACAAGTAGGGTTAGCGTCAGGACAACTAGGGTTAGCGTCAGGACAAGTAGGGTTAGAGTCAGGACAACTAGGGTTAGCGTCAGAACAACTAGGGTTAGCGTCAGGACACCTAGGGTTAGCGTCAGGACAACTAGGGTTAGCGTCAGGACAACTAGGGTTAGCGTCAGGACAACTCGGGTTAGCGTCAGGACAACTCGGGTTAGCGTCAGGACAACTCGTGTTAGCGTCAGGACAACTCGGGTTAGAGTCAGGACAACTCGGGTTAGCGTCAGGACAACTCGGGTTAGCGTCAGGACAACTCGGGTTAGCGTCAGGACAACTCGGGTTAGCGTCAGTACAACTCGGGTTAGCGTCAGGACAACTAGGGTTAGCATCAGGACAACTAGGGTTAGCGTCAGGACAACTAGGGTTAGCGTCAGGACAACTAGGGTTAGCGTCAGGACAACTAGGGTTAGCGTCAGGACAACTAGGGATAGCGTCAGGAGAAGTAGGGTTAGCGTCAGGACAACTAGGGTTAGCGTCAGGACAAGTAGGGTTAGCGTCAGGACAACTAAGGTTAGCGTCAGGACAACTAGGGTTAGCGTCAAGACAACTAGGGTTAGCGTCAGGACAAGTAGGGTTAGCGTCAGGACAAGTAGGGTTAGCGTCAGGACAACTAGGGTTAGCGTCAGGACAAGTAGGGTTAGAGTCAGGACAACTAGGGTTAGCGTCAGAACAACTAGGGTTAGCGTCAGGACACCTAGGGTTAGCGTCAGGACAACTAGGGTTAGCGTCAGGACAACTCGGGTTAGCGTCAGGACAACTCGGGTTAGCGTCAGGACAACTCGTGTTAGCGTCAGGACAACTCGGGTTAGAGTCAGGACAACTCGGGTTAGCGTCAGGACAACTCGGGTTAGCGTCAGGACAACTCGGGTTAGCGTCAGGACAACTCGGGTTAGCGTCAGGACAACTCGGGTTAGCGTCAGGACAACTAGGGTTAGCATCAGGACAACTAGGGTTAGCGTCAGGACAACTAGGGTTAGCATCAGGACAACTAGGGTTAGCGTCAGGACAACTTGGGTTAGCGTCAGGACAACTAGGGTTAGCGTCAGGACAACTAGGGTTAGCGTCAGGACAACTAGGGTTAGCGTCAGGACAATTAGGGTTAGCGTCAGGACAACTAGGGTTAGCGTCAGGACAACTAGGGTTAGCGTCAGTACAACTCGGGTTAGCGTCAGGACAATTAGGGTTAGCGTCAGGACAACTCGGGTTAGCGTCAGGACAATTCGGGTTAGCGTCAGGACAACTCGGGTCAGCGTCAGGACAACTCGGGTTAGCGTCAGGACAAGTAGGGTTAGCGTCAGGACAACTCGGTTTAGAGTCAGGACAACTCGGGTTAGCGTCAGGACAACTCGGGTTAGCGTCAGGACAACTCGGGTTAGCGTCAGGACAACTCGGGTTGGCGTCAGGACAACTCGGGTTAGAGTCAGGACAACTCGGGTTAGCGTCAGGACAACTCGGGTTAGCGTCAGGACAACTCGGGTTAGCGTCAGGACATCTAGGGTTAGCGTCAGGACAACTAGGGTTAGCGTCAGGACAACTTGGGTTAGCGTCAGGACAACTAGGGTTAGCGTCAGGACAACTAGGGTTAGCGTCAGGACAACTAGGGTTAGCGTCAGGACAACTAGGGTTAGCGCCAGGACAACTAGGGTTAGCGCCAGGACAACTAGGGTTAGCGTCAGGACAACTAGGGTTAGCGTCATGACAACTAGGGTTAGCGTCAGGACAACTAGGGTTAGCGTCAGGACAACTAGGGTTAGCGCCAGGACAACTAGGGTTAGCGCCAGGACAACTCGGGTTAGCGTCAGGACAACTCGGGTTAGCGTCAGGACAACTCGGGTTAGCGTCAGGACAACTAGGGTTAGCGTCAGGACAACTAGGGTTAGCGTCAGGACAACTAGGGTTAGCGTCAGGACAACTAGGGTGAGCGTCAGGACAACTAGGGTTAGCATCAGGACAACTCGGGTTAGCGTCAGGACAACTCGGGTTAGCGTCAGGACAATTCGGGTTAGCGTCAGGACAACTCGGGTTAGCGTCAGGACAACTCGGGTTAGCGTCAGGACAACTCGGGTTAGCGTCAGGACAACTCGGGTTAGCGTCAGGACAACTCGGGTTAGAGTCAGGACAACTCGGGTTAGCGTCAGGACAACTCGGGTTAGCGTCAGGACAACTCGTGTTAGCGTCAGGACAACTCGGGTTAGAGTCAGGACAACTCGGGTTAGCGTCAGGACAACTCGGGTTAGCGTCAGGACAACTCGGGTTAGCGTCAGGACAACTCGGGTTAGCGTCAGGACAACTCGGGTTAGCGTCAGGACATCTCGGGTTAGCGTCAGGACAACTCGGGTTAGCGTCAGGACAACTAGGGTTAGCATCAGGACAACTAGGGTTAGCGTCAGGACAACTAGGGTTAGCGTCAGGACAACTAGGGTTAGCGTCAGGACAACTTGGGTTAGCGTCAGGACAACTAGGGTTAGCGTCAGGACAACTAGGGTTAGCGTCAGGACAACTAGGGTTAACGTCAGGACAACTAGGGTTAGCGTCAGGACAATTAGGGTTAGCGTCAGGACAACTAGGGTTAGCGTCAGGACAACTAGGGTTAGCGTCAGTACAACTCGGGTTAGCGTCAGGACAATTAGGGTTAGCATCAGGACAACTCGGGTTAGCGTCAGGACATTTCGGGTTAGCGTCAGGACAACTCGGGTTAGCGTCAGGACAACTCGGGTTAGCGTCAGGACAACTCGGGTTAACGTCAGGACAACTCGGTTTAGAGTCAGGACAACTCGGGTTAGCGTCAGGACAACTCGGGTTAGCGTCAGGACAACTCGGGTTAGCGTCAGGACAACTCGGGTTGGCGTCAGGACAACTCGGGTTAGAGTCAGGACAACTCGGGTTAGCGTCAGGACAACTCGGGTTAGCGTCAGGACAACTCGGGTTAGCGTCAGGACAACTAGGGTTAGCGTCAGGACAACTAGGGTTAGCGTCAGGACAACTAGGGTTAGCGTCAGGACAACTTGGGTTAGCGTCAGGACAAGTAGGGTTAGCGTCAGGACAACTAGGGTTAGCGTCAGGACAACTAGGGTTAGCGTCAGGACAACTAGGGTTAGCGCCAGGACAACTAGGGTTAGCGCCAGGACAACTAGGGTTAGCGTCAGGACAACTAGGGTTAGCGTCAGGACAACTAGGGTTAGCGTCATGACAACTAGGGTTAGCGTCAGGACAACTAGGGTTAGCGTCAGGACAACTAGGGTTAGCGCCCGGACAACAAGGGTTAGCGCCAGGACAACTAGGGTTAGTGTCAGGACAACTAGGGTTAGCGTCAGGACAACTATGGTTAGCGTCAGGACAACTAGGGTTAGCGTCAGGACAACTAGGGTTAGCGTCAGGACAAGTAGGGTTAGCATAAGGACAACTAGGGTTAGCGTCAGGACAAGTAGGGTTAGCGTCAGGACAACTAGGGTTAGCGTCAGGACAACTAGGGTTAGCGTCAGGACAAGTAGGGTTAGCATCAGGACAACTAGGGTTAGCGTCAGGACAAGTAGGGTTAGCGTCAGGACAACTAGGGTTAGCGTCAGGACAACTAGGGTTAGCGTTAGGACAAGTAGGGTTAGCGTCAGGACAAGTAGGATTAGCGTCAGGACAACTAGGGTTAGCGTCAGGACAACTAGGGTTAGCGTCAGGCCAACTTGGGTTAGCGTCAGGACAAATAGGGTTAGCGTCAGGACAACAAGGGTTAGCGTCAGGACAACTAGGGTTAGCGCCAGGACAACTAGGGTTAGCGCCAGGACAACTACGGTTAGCGTCAGGACAACTAGGGTTAGCGTCAGGACAACTAGGGTTAGCGTCAGGACAAGTAGGGTTAGCGTCAGGACAAGTAGGGTTAGCGTCAGGACAACTAGGGTTAGCGTCAGGACAACTAGGGTTAGCTTCAGGACAAGTAGGGTTAGCGTCAGGACAAGTAGGGTTAGCGTCAGGACAACTAGGGTTAGCGTCAGGACAACTAGGGTTAGCGTCAGGACAAGTAGGGTTAGCGTCAGGACAACTAGGGTTAGCGTCAGGACAAGTAGGATTAGCGTCAGGACAAGTAGGGTTAGCGTCAGGACAAGTAGGGTTAGCATCAGGACAACTCGGGTTAGCGTCAGGACAACTCGGGTTAGCGTCAGGACAACTCGGGTTAGCGTCAGGACAACTAGGGTTAGCGTCAGGACAACTCGGGTTAGCGTTAGGACAACTAGGGTTAGCGACAGGACAAGTAGGGTTAGCGTCAGGACAAGTAGGGTTAGCGTCAGGACAACTAGGGTTAGCGTCAGGACAAGTAGGGTTAGCGTCAGGACAAGTAGGGTTAGCATCAGGACAACTAGGGTTAGCGTCAGGACAAGTAGGGTTAGCGTCAGGACAAGTAGGGTTAGCGTCAGGACAACTAGGGTTAGCGTCAGGACAACTAGGGTTAGCGTCAGGACAAGTAGGGTTAGCGTCAGGACAACTAGGGTTAGCGTCAGGACAACTAGGGTTAGCGTCAGGACAACTAGGGATAGCGTCAGGACAAGTAGGGTTAGCGTCAGGACAACTAGGGTTAGCGTCAGGACAACTAGGGTTAGCGTCAGGACAAGTAGGGTTAGCGTCAGGACAACTAGGGTTAGCGTCAGGACAACTAGGGTTAGCGTCAGGACAACTAGGGTTAGCGTCAGGACAACTAGGGTTAGCGTCAGGAGAACTAGGGTTAGCGTCAGGACAAGTAGGGTTAGCGTCAGGACAACTAGGGTCAGAGTCAGGACAACTAGGGTTAGCGTCAGAACAACTAGGGTTAGCGTCAGGACAACTAGGGTTAGCGTCAGGACAACTAGGGTTAGCATCAGGACAACTTGGGTTAGCGTCAGGACAACTAGGGTTAGCGTCAGGACAACTAGGGTTAGCGTCAGGACAACTTGGGTTAGCGTCAGGACAACTTGGGTTAGCGTCAGGACAACTAGGGTTAGCGTCAGGACAACTAGGGTTAGCGTCAGGACAACTAGGGTTAGCGTGAGGACAACTAGGGTTAGCATCAGGACAAGTAGGGTTAGCGTCAGGACAACTAGGGTTAGCGTCAGGACAACTAGGGTTAGCGTCAGGACAACTAGGGTTAGCGTCAGGACAACTAGGGTTAGCGTCAGGACAACTAGGGTTAGCGTCAGGACAACTAGGGTTAGCGTCAGAACAACTAGGGTTAGCGTCAGGACCACTAGGGATAGCGTCAGGACAACTAGGGTTAGCGTCAGGACAACTAGGGTTAGCATCAGGACAATTAGGGTTAGCGTCAGGACAACTAGGGTTAGCGTCAGGACAACTAGGGTTAGCGTCAGGACAACTAGGGTTAGCGTCAGGACAACTTGGGTTAGCGTCAGGACAAGTAGGGTTAGCGTCAGGACAACTAGGGTTAGCGTCAGGACAACTAGGGTTAGCGTCAGGACAACTAGGGTTAGCGCCAGGACAACTAGGGTTAGCGCCAGGACAACTAGGGTTAGCGTCAGGACAACTAGGGTTAGCGTCAGGACAACTAGGGTTAGCGTCAGGACAACTAGGGTTAGCGTCAGGACAAGTAGGGTTAGCATCAGGACAACTAGGGTTAGCGTCAGGACAACTAGGGTTAGCGTCAGGAGAACTTGGGTTAGCGTCAGGACAAGTAGGGTTAGCGTCAGGACAACTAGGGTTAGCATCAGGACAACTAGGGTTAGCGTCAGGACAAGTAGGGTTAGCGTCAGGACAACTAGGGTTAGCGTCAGGACAACTAGGGTTAGCGTTAGGACAAGTAGGGTTAGCGTCAGGACAAGTAGGATTAGCGTCAGGACAACTAGGGTTAGCGTCAGGACAACTAGGGTTAGCGTCAGGCCAACTTGGGTTAGCGTCAGGACAACTAGGGTTAGCGTCAGGACAACAAGGGTTAGCGTCAGGACAACTAGGGTTAGCGTCAGGACAACTAGGGTTAGTGCCAGGACAACTAGGGTTAGCGCCAGGACAACTAGGGTTAGCGTCAGGACAACTAGGGTTAGCGTCAGGACAACTAGGGTTAGCGTCAGGACAAGTAGGGTTAGCGTCAGGACAAGTAGGGTTAGCGTCAGGACAACTAGGGTTAGCGTCAGGACAACTAGGGTTAGCTTCAGGACAAGTAGGGTTAGCGTCAGGACAACTAGGGTTAGCGTCAGGACAACTAGGGTTAGCGTCAGGACAACTAGGGTTAGCATCAGGACAAGTAGGGTTAGCGTCAGGACAAGTAGGATTAGCGTCAGGACAACTAGGGTTAGCGTCAGGACAACTAGGGTTAGCGTCAGGCCAACTTGGGTTAGCGTCAGGACAACTAGGGTTAGCGTCAGGACAACAAGGGTTAGCGTCAGGACAACTAGGGTTAGCGTCAGGACAACTAGGGTTAGTGCCAGGACAACTAGGGTTAGCGCCAGGACAACTAGGGTTAGCGTCAGGACAACTAGGGTTAGCGTCAGGACAACTAGGGTTAGCGTCAGGACAAGTAGGGTTAGCGTCAGGACAAGTAGGGTTAGCGTCAGGACAACTAGGGTTAGCGTCAGGACAACTAGGGTTAGCTTCAGGACAAGTAGGGTTAGCGTCAGGACAACTAGGGTTAGCGTCAGGACAACTAGGGTTAGCGTCAGGACAACTAGGGTTAGCGTCAGGACAAGTAGGGTTAGCGTCAGGACAACTAGGGTTAGCGTCAGGACAAGTAGGATTAGCGTCAGGACAAGTAGGGTTAGCGTCAGGACAAGTAGGGTTAGCATCAGGACAACTCGGGTTAGCGTCAGGACAACTCGGGTTAGCGTCAGGACAACTCGGGTTAGCGTCAGGACAACTAGGGTTAGCGTCAGGACAACTCGGGTTAGCGTTAGGACAACTAGGGTTAGCGTCAGGACAAGTAGGGTTAGCGTCAGGACAAGTAGGGTTAGCGTCAGGACAACTAGGGTTAGCATCAGGACAAGTAGGGTTAGCGTCAGGACAAGTAGGGTTAGCATCAGGACAACTAGGGTTAGCGTCAGGACAAGTAGGGTTAGCGTCAGGACAAGTAGGGTTAGCGTCAGGACAACTAGGGTTAGCGTCAGGACAACTAGGGTTAGCGTCAGGACAAGTAGGGTTAGCGTCAGGACAAGTAGGGTTAGCGTCAGGACAACTAGGGTTAGCGTCAGGACAACTAGGGATAGCGTCAGGACAAGTAGGGTTAGCGTCAGGACAACTAGGGTTAGCGTCAGGACAACTAGGGTTAGCGTCAGGACAAGTAGGGTTAGCGTCAGGACAACTAGGGTTAGCGTCAGGACAACTAGGGTTAGCGTCAGGAGAACTAGGGTTAGCGTCAGGAGAACTAGGGTTAGCGTCAGGACAACTAGGGTTAGCGTCAGGACAAGTAGGGTTAGCGTCAGGACAATTAGGGTTAGAGTCAAGACAACTAGGGTTAGCGTCAGAACAACTAGGGTTAGCGTCAGGACAACTAGGGTTAGCGTCAGGACAACTAGGGTTAGCGTCAGGACAACTTGGGTTAGCGTCAGGACAACTAGGGTTAGCGTCAGGACAACTAGGGTTAGCGTCAGGACAACTTGGGTTAGCGTCAGGACAACTAGGGTTAGCGTCAGGACAAGTAGGATTAGCGTCAGGACAAGTAGGGTTAGCGTCAGGACAAGTAGGGTTAGCATCAGGACAACTCGGGTTAGCGTCAGGACAACTCGGGTTAGCGTCAGGACAACTCGGGTTAGCGTCAGGACAACTAGGGTTAGCGTCAGGACAACTCGGGTTAGCGTTAGGACAACTAGGGTTAGCGTCAGGACAACTAGGGTTAGCGTCAGGACAACTAGGGTTAGCGTCAGGACAAGTAGGGTTAGCGTCAGGACAAGTAGGGTTAGCGTCAGGACAACTAGGGTTAGCTTCAGGACAAGTAGGGTTAGCGTCAGGACAACTAGGGTTAGCGTCAGGACAACTAGGGTTAGCGTCAGGACAACTAGGGTTAGCGTCAGGACAAGTAGGGTTAGCGTCAGGACAACTAGGGTTAGCGTCAGGACAAGTAGGATTAGCGTCAGGACAAGTAGGGTTAGCGTCAGGACAAGTAGGGTTAGCATCAGGACAACTCGGGTTAGCGTCAGGACAACTCGGGTTAGCGTCAGGACAACTCGGGTTAGCGTCAGGACAACTAGGGTTAGCGTCAGGACAACTCGGGTTAGCGTTAGGACAACTAGGGTTAGCGTCAGGACAAGTAGGGTTAGCGTCAGGACAAGTAGGGTTAGCGTCAGGACAACTAGGGTTAGCATCAGGACAAGTAGGGTTAGCGTCAGGACAAGTAGGGTTAGCATCAGGACAACTAGGGTTAGCGTCAGGACAAGTAGGGTTAGCGTCAGGACAAGTAGGGTTAGCGTTAGGACAACTAGGGTTAGCGTCAGGACAACTAGGGTTAGCGTCAGGACAAGTAGGGTTAGCGTCAGGACAAGTAGGGTTAGCGTCAGGACAACTAGGGTTAGCGTCAGGACAACTAGGGATAGCGTCAGGACAAGTAGGGTTAGCGTCAGGACAACTAGGGTTAGCGTCAGGACAACTAGGGTTAGCGTCAGGACAAGTAGGGTTAGCGTCAGGACAACTAGGGTTAGCGTCAGGACAACTAGGGTTAGCGTCAGGAGAACTAGGGTTAGCGTCAGGAGAACTAGGGTTAGCGTCAGGACAACTAGGGTTAGCGTCAGGACAAGTAGGGTTAGCGTCAGGACAATTAGGGTTAGAGTCAAGACAACTAGGGTTAGCGTCAGAACAACTAGGGTTAGCGTCAGGACAACTAGGGTTAGCGTCAGGACAACTAGGGTTAGCGTCAGGACAACTTGGGTTAGCGTCAGGACAACTAGGGTTAGCGTCAGGACAACTAGGGTTAGCGTCAGGACAACTTGGGTTAGCGTCAGGACAACTAGGGTTAGCGTCAGGACAAGTAGGATTAGCGTCAGGACAAGTAGGGTTAGCGTCAGGACAAGTAGGGTTAGCATCAGGACAACTCGGGTTAGCGTCAGGACAACTCGGGTTAGCGTCAGGACAACTCGGGTTAGCGTCAGGACAACTAGGGTTAGCGTCAGGACAACTCGGGTTAGCGTTAGGACAACTAGGGTTAGCGTCAGGACAACTAGGGTTAGCGTCAGGACAACTAGGGTTAGCGTCAGGACAAGTAGGGTTAGCGTCAGGACAAGTAGGGTTAGCGTCAGGACAACTAGGGTTAGCTTCAGGACAAGTAGGGTTAGCGTCAGGACAACTAGGGTTAGCGTCAGGACAACTAGGGTTAGCGTCAGGACAACTAGGGTTAGCGTCAGGACAAGTAGGGTTAGCGTCAGGACAACTAGGGTTAGCGTCAGGACAAGTAGGATTAGCGTCAGGACAAGTAGGGTTAGCGTCAGGACAAGTAGGGTTAGCATCAGGACAACTCGGGTTAGCGTCAGGACAACTCGGGTTAGCGTCAGGACAACTCGGGTTAGCGTCAGGACAACTAGGGTTAGCGTCAGGACAACTCGGGTTAGCGTTAGGACAACTAGGGTTAGCGTCAGGACAAGTAGGGTTAGCGTCAGGACAAGTAGGGTTAGCGTCAGGACAAGTAGGGTTAGCATCAGGACAACTAGGGTTAGCGTCAGGACAAGTAGGGTTAGCGTCAGGACAAGTAGGGTTAGCGTCAGGACAACTAGGGTTAGCGTCAGGACAACTAGGGTTAGCGTTAGGACAAGTAGGGTTAGCGTCAGGACAAGTAGGGTTAGCGTCAGGACAACTATTGTTAGCGTCAGGACAACTAGGGATAGCGTCAGGACAAGTAGGGTTAGCGTCAGGACAACTAGGGTTAGCGTCAGGACAACTAGGGTTAGCGTCAGGACAAGTAGGGTTAGCGTCAGGACAACTAGGGTTAGCGTCAGGACAACTAGGGTTAGCGTCAGGAGAACTAGGGTTAGCGTCAGGAGAACTAGGGTTAGCGTCAGGACAACTAGGGTTAGCGTCAGGACAAGTAGGGTTAGCGTCAGGACAACTAGGGTTAGAGTCAAGACAACTAGGGTTAGCGTCAGAACAACTAGGGTTAGCGTCAGGACAACTAGGGTTAGCGTCAGGACAACTAGGGTTAGCGTCAGGACAACTAGGGTTAGCATCAGGACAACTTGGGTTAGCGTCAGGACAACTAGGGTTAGCGTCAGGACAACTAGGGTTAGCGTCAGGACAACTTGGGTTAGCGTCAGGACAACTTGGGTTAGCGTCAGGACAACTAGGGTTAGCGTCAGGACAACTAGGGTTAGTGTCAGGACAACTAGGGTTAGCGTCAGGACAACTAGGGTTAGCGTGAGGACAACTAGGGTTAGCATCAGGACAAGTAGGGTTAGCGTCAGGACAACTAGGGTTAGCGTCAGGACAAGTAGGGTTAGCGTCAGGACAAGTAGGGTTAGCGTCAGGACACGTAGGGTTAGCGTCAGGACAACTAGGGTTAGCGTCAGGACAACTAGGGTTAGCATCAGGACAAGTAGGGTTAGCGTCAGGACAAGTAGGGTTAGCGTCAGGACACCTAGGGTTAGCGTCAGGACAACTAGGGTTAGCGTCAGGACAACTAGGGTTAGCGTCAGGACAACTAGGGTTAGCGTCAGGACAAGTAGGGTTAGCGTCAGGACAAGTAGGGTTAGCGTCAGGACAAGTAGGGTTAGCGTCAGGACAAGTAGGGTTAGCGTCAGGACAAGTAGGGTTAGCGTCAGGACAAGTAGGGTTAGCGTCAGGACAACTAGGGTTAGCGTCAGGACAAGTAGGGTTAGCGTCAGGACAAGTAGGGTTAGCGTCAGGACAACTAGGGTTAGCGTCAGGACAACTAGGGTTAGCGTCAGGACAACTAGGGTTAGCGTCAGGACAACTAGGGTTAGCGTCAGGACAAGTAGGGTTAGTGTCAGGAGAACTAGGGTTAGCGTCAGGACAAGTAGGGTTAGCGTCAGGACAAGTAGGGTTAGCGTCAGGACAAGTAGGGTTAGCGTCAGGACAAGTAGGGTTAGCGTCAGAACAACTAGGGTTAGCGTCAGGACAACTAGGGTTAGCGTCAAGACAACTAGGGTTAGCGTCAGGACAACTAGGGTTAGCGTCAGGACAACTAGGGTTAGCGTCAGGACAACTAGGCTTAGCGTCAGGACAAGTATGGTTAGCGTCAGGACAAGTAGGGTTAGCGTCAGGACAACTAGGGTTAGCGTCAGGACAAGTAGGGTTAGCGTCAGGACAAGTAGGGTTAGCGTCAGGACAAGTAGGGTTAGCGTCAGGACAAGTAGGGTTAGCGTCAGGACAACTAGGGTTAGCGTCAGGACAAGTAGGGTTAGCGTCAGGACAAGTAGGGTTAGCGTCAGGACAACTAGGGTTAGCGTCAGGACAACTAGGGTTAGCGTCAGGACAAGTAGGGTTAGCGTCAGGACAACTAGGGTTAGCGTCAGGACAACTAGGGTTAGCGTCAGTACAACTAGGGATAGCGTCAGGACAAGTAGGGTTAGCGTCAGGACAACTAGGGTTAGCGTCAGGACAACTAGGTTTAGCGTCAGGACAAGTAGGTTTAGCGTCAGGACAAGTAGGGTTAGCGTCAGGACAACTAGGGTTAGCGTCAGGACAACTAGGGTTAGCGTCAGGAGAACTAGGGTTAGCGTCAGGACAACTAGGGTTAGCGTCAGGACAAGTAGGGTTAGCGTCAGGACAACTAGGGTTAGAGTCAGGACAACTAGGGTTAGCGTCAGAACAGCTAGGGTTAGCGTCAGGACAACTAGGGTTAGCGTCAGGACAACTAGGGTTAGCGTCAGGACAAGTAGGGTTAGCGTCAGGACAACTAGGGTTAGCGTCTTGACAACTAGGGTTAGCGTCAGGACAACTTGGGTTAGCGTCAGGACAACTGGGGTTAGCGTCAGGACAACTAGGGTTAGCGTCAGGACAACTTGGGTTAGCGTCAGGACAACTTGGGTTAGCGTCAGGACAACTAGGGTTAGAGTCAGGACAACTAGGGTTAGCGTCAGGACAACTAGGGTTAGCGTCAGGACAAGCAGGGTTAGCGTCAGGACAAGTAGGGTTAGCATCAGGACAACTACGGTTAGCGTCAGGACAACTAGGGTTAGCGTCAGGACAAGTAGGGTTAGCGTCAGGACAAGTAGGGTTAGCATCAGGACAACTAGGGTTAGCGTCAGGACAACTAGGGTTAGCGTCAGGACAACTAGGGTTAGCGTCAGGACAAGTAGGGTTAGCGTCAGGACAAGTAGGGTTAGCCTCAGGACAACTACGGTTAGCGTCAGGACAACTAGGGTTAGCATCAGGACAAGTAGGGTTAGCGTCAGGACAAGTAGGGTTAGCGTCAGGACAACTAGGGTTAGCGTCAGGACAACTAGGGTTAGCGTCAGGACAACTAGGGTTAGCGTCAGGACAACTAGGGTTAGCGTCAGGACAAGTAGGGTTAGCGTCAGGACAAGTAGGGTTAGCGTCATGACAACTAGGGTTAGCGTCAGGACAACTAGGGTTAGCGTCAGGACAACTAGGGTTAGCGTCAGGACAACTAGGGTTAGCGTCAGGACAAGTAGGGTTAGCATCAGGACAACTAGGGTTAGCGTCAGGACAAGTAGGGTTAGCGTCAGGACAACTAGGGTTAGCGTCAGGACAACTAGGGTTAGCGTCAGGACAAGTAGGGTTAGCATCAGGACAACTAGGGTTAACGTCAGGACAAGTAGGGTTAGCATCAGGACAACTAGGGTTAGGGTCAGGACAACTAGGGTTAGCGTTAGGACAAGTAGGGTTAGCGTCAGGACAAGTAGGATTAGCGTCAGGACAACTAGGGTTAGCGTCAGGACAACTAGGGTTAGCGTCAGGCCAACTTGGGTTAGCGTCAGGACAACTAGGGTTAGCGTCAGGACAACAAGGGTTAGCGTCAGGACAACTAGGGTTAGCGTCAGGACAACTAGGGTTAGCGCCAGGACAACTAGGGTTAGCGTCAGGACAACTAGGGTTAGCGTCAGGACAACTAGGGTTAGCGTCAGGACAACTAGGGTTAGCGTCAGGACAAGTAGGGTTAGCGTCAGGACAACTAGGGTTAGCGTCAGGACAACTAGGGTTAGCTTCAGGACAAGTAGGGTTAGCGTCAGGACAACTAGGGTTAGCGTCAGGACAACTAGGGTTAGCGTCAGGACAACTAGGGTTAGCGTCAGGACAAGTAGGGTTAGCGTCAGGACAACTAGGGTTAGCGTCAGGACAACTAGGGTTAGCGTCAGGACAACTAGGGTTAGCGTGAGGACAACTAGGGTTAGCATCAGGACAAGTAGGGTTAGCGTCAGGACAACTAGGGTTAGCGTCAGGACAAGTAGGGTTAGCGTCAGGACAAGTAGGGTTAGCGTCAGGACACGTAGGGTTAGCGTCAGGACAACTAGGGTTAGCGTCAGGACAACTAGGGTTAGCGTCAGGACAAGTAGGGTTAGCGTCAGGACAAGTAGGGTTAGCGTCAGGACACCTAGGGTTAGCGTCAGGACAACTAGGGTTAGCGTCAGGACAACTAGGGTTAGCGTCAGGACAACTAGGGTTAGCGTCAGGACAAGTAGGGTTAGCGTCAAGACAACTAGGGTTAGCGTCAGGACAAGTAGGGTTAGCGTCAGGACAAGTAGGGTTAGCGTCAGGACAACTAGGGTTAGCGTCAGGACAAGTAGGGTTAGCGTCAGGACAAGTAGGGTTAGCGTCAGGACAACTAGGGTCAGCGTCAGGACAAGTAGGGTTAGCGTCAGGACAAGTAGGGTTAGCGTCAGGACAACTAGGGTTAGCGTCAGGACAACTAGGGTTAGCGTCAGGACAACTAGGGTTAGCGTCAGGACAACTAGGGTTAGCGTCAGGACAACTAGGGTTAGCGTCAGGAGAACTAGGGTTAGCGTCAGGACAAGTAGGGTTAGCGTCAGGACAAGTAGGGTTAGCGTCAGGACAAGTAGGGTTAGCGTCAGGACAAGTAGGGTTAGCGTCAGGACAACTAGGGTTAGCGTCAGGACAACTAGGGTTAGCGTCAGGACAACTAGGGTTAGCGTCAGGACAAGTAGGGTTAGCGTCAGGACAACTAGGGTTAGCGTCAGGACAACTAGGCTTAGCGTCAGGACAAGTAGGGTTAGCGTCAGGACAAGTAGGGTTAGCGTCAGGACAACTAGGGTTAGCGTCAGGACAAGTAGGGTTAGCGTCAGGACAAGTAGGGTTAGCGTCAGGACAAGTAGGGTTAGCGTCAGGACAACTAGGGTTAGCATCAGGACAAGTAGGGTTAGCGTCAGGACATGTAGGGTTAGCGTCAGGACAACTAGGGTTAGCGTCAGGACAACTAGGGTTAGCGTCAGGACAAGTAGGGTTAGCGTCAGGACAACTAGGGTTAGCGTCAGGACAACTAGGGTTAGCGTCAGGACAACTAGGGATAGCGTCAGGACAAGTAGGGTTAGCGTCAGGACAACTAGGGTTAGCGTCAGGACAACTAGGTTTAGCGTCAGGACAAGTAGGTTTAGCGTCAGGACAAGTAGGGTTAGCGTCAGGACAACTAGGGTTAGCGTCAGGACAACTAGGGTTAGCGTCAGGAGAACTAGGGTTAGCGTCAGGAGAACTAGGGTTAGCGTCAGGACAACTAGGGTTAGCGTCAGGACAAGTAGGGTTAGCGTCAGGACAACTAGGGTTAGAGTCAGGACAACTAGGGTTAGCGTCAGAACAACTAGGGTTAGCGTCAGGACAACTAGGGTTAGCGTCAGGACAACTAGGGTTAGCATCAGGACAACTAGGGTTAGCGTCAGGACAACTAGGGTTAGCGTCTTGACAACTAGGGTTAGCGTCAGGACAACTTGGGTTAGCGTCAGGACAACTAGGGTTAGCGTCAGGACAACTTGGGTTAGCGTCAGGACAACTTGGGTTAGCGTCAGGACAACTAGGGTTAGCGTCAGGACAAATAGGGTTAGCGTCAGGACAACTAGGGTTAGCGTCAGGACAAGTAGGGTTAGCGTCAGGACAAGTAGGGTTAGCATCAGGACAACTACGGTTAGCGTCAGGACAACTAGGGTTACCATCAGGACAAGTAGGGTTAGCGTCAGGACAAGTAGGGTTAGCGTCAGGACAACTAGGGTTAGCATCAGGACAACTAGGGTTAGCGTCAGGACAACTAGGGTTAGCGTCAGGACAACTAGGGTTAGCGTCAGGACAAGTAGGGTTAGCGTCAGGACAACTAGGGTTAGCGTCAGGACAACTAGGGTTAGCGTCAGGACAACTAGGCTTAGCGTCAGGACAAGTAGGGTTAGCGTCAGGACAACTAGGGTTAGCGTCAGGACAAGTAGGGTTAGCGTCAGGACAAGTAGGGTTAGCGTCAGGACAAGTAGGGTTAGCGTCAGGACAAGTAGGGTTAGCGTCAGGACAACTAGGGTTAGCGTCAGGACAACTAGGGTTAGCGTCAGGACAAGTAGGGTTAGCGTCAGGACAACTTGGGTTAGCGTCAGGACAACTAGGGTTAGCGTCTTGACAACTAGGGTTAGCGTCAGGACAACTTGGGTTAGCGTCAGGACAACTAGGGTTAGCGTCAGGACAACTAGGGTTAGCGTCAGGACAACTTGGGTTAGCGTCAGGACAACTTGGGTTAGCGTCAGGACAACTAGGGATAGCGTCAGGACAAATAGGGTTAGCGTCAGGACAACTAGGGTTAGCGTCAGGACAAGTAGGGTTAGCGTCAGGACAAGTAGGGTTAGCGTCAGGACAACTAGGGTTAGCATCAGGACAACTAGGGTTAGCGTCAGGACAACTAGGGTTAGCGTCAGGACAACTAGGGTTAGCGTCAGGACAACTAGGGTTAGCGTCAGGACAAGTAGGGTTAGCGTCAGGACAAGTAGGGTTAGCGTCAGGACAACTACGGTTAGCGTCAGGACAACTAGGGTTAGCGTCAGGACAAGTAGGGTTAGCGTCAGGACAACTAGGGTTAGCGTCAGGACAACTAGGGTTAGCGTCAGGACAACTAGGGTTAGCGTCAGGACAACTAGGGTTAGCGTCAGGACAAGTAGGGTTAGCGTCAGTACAAGTAGGGTTAGCGTCAGGACAACTAGGGTTAGCGTCAGGACAACTAGGGTTAGCGTCAGGACAACTAGGCTTAGCGTCAGGACAAGTAGGGTTAGCGTCAGGACAACTAGGGTTAGCGTCAGGACAAGTAGGGTTAGCGTCAGGACAAGTAGGGTTAGCGTCAGGACAACTAGGGTTAGCGTCAGGACAAGTAGGGTTAGCGTCAGGACAACTAGGGTTAGCGTCAGGACAACTAGGGTTAGCGTCAGGACAAGTAGGGTTAGCGTCAGGACAACTAGGGTTAGCGTCAGGACAACTAGGGTTAGCGTCAGGACAAGTAGGGTTAGCGTCAGGACAACTAGGGTTAGCGTCAGGACAACTGGGGTTAGCGTCAGGACAACTAGGGTTAGCGTCAGGACAACTAGGGATAGCGTCAGGACAACTAGGGATAGCGTCAGGACAACTAGGGTTAGCGTCAGGACATCTAGGGTTAGCGTCAGGACAAGTAGGGTTAGCGTCAGGACAACTAGGGTTAGCGTCAGAACAAGTAGGGTTAGCGTCAGGACAACTAGGGTTAGCATCAGGACAACTAGGGTTAGCGTCAGGACAAGTAGGGTTAGCGTCAGGACAACTAGGGTTAGCGTCAGGACAAGTAGGCTTAGCGTCAGGACAAGTAGGGTTAGCGTCAGGACAAGTAGGGGTAGCGTCAGGACAACTAGGGTTAGCGTCAGGACAAGCAGGGTTAGCGTCAGGACAAGTAGGGTTAGCGTCAGGACAACTAGTGTTAGCGTCAGGACAACTAGGGTTAGCGTCAGGACAACTAGGGATAGCGTCAGGACAACTAGGGATAGCGTCAGGACAACTAGGGTTAGCGTCAGGACATCTAGGGTTAGCGTCAGGACAAGTAGGGTTAGCGTCAGGACAACTAGGGTTAGCGTCAGAACAAGTAGGGTTAGCGTCAGGACAACTAGGGTTAGCATCAGGACAACTAGGGTTAGCGTCAGGACAAGTAGGGTTAGCGTCAGGACAACTAGGGTTAGCGTCAGGACAAGTAGGCTTAGCGTCAGGACAAGTAGGGTTAGCGTCAGGACAAGTAGGGGTAGCGTCAGGACAACTAGGGTTAGCGTCAGGACAAGCAGGGTTAGCGTCAGGACAAGTAGGGTTAGCGTCAGGACAACTAGTGTTAGCGTCAGGACAACTAGGGTTAGCGTCAGGACAAGTAGGGTTAGCGTCAGGACAACTAGGGTTAGCGTCAGGACAAGTAGGGTTAGCGTCAGGACAACTAGGGTTAGCGTCAGGACAACTAGGGTTAGCGTCAGGGCAAGTAGGGTTAGCGTCAGGACAACTAGGGTTAGCGTCAGGACAACTAGGGTTAGCGTCAGGACAACTAGGGATAGCGTCAGGACAAGTAGGGTTAGCGTCAGGACAACTAGGGTTAGCGTCAGGACAAGTAGGGTTAGCGTCAGGACAACTAAGGTTAGCGTCAGGACAACTAGGGTTAGCGTCAGGACAACTAGGGTTAGCGTCAGGACAACTAGGGTTAGCGTCAGGACAACTAGGATTAGCGTCAGGACAAGTAGGGTTAGCGTCAGGACAAGTAGGGTTAGCGTCAGGACAACTAGGGTTAGCGTCAGGACAACTAGGGTTAGCATCAGAAAAACTAGGGTTAGCGTCAGGACAACTAGGGTTAGCGTCAGGACAACTAGGGTTAGCGTCAGGACAACTAGGGTTAGCGTCAGGACAACTAGGGTTAGCGTCAGGACAACTAGGGTTAGCGTCAGGACAACTAGTGTTAGCGTCAGGACAACTAGGGTTAGCGTCAGGACAACTAGGGTTAGCGTCAGGACAACTATTGTTAGCATCAGGACAAGTAGGGTTAGCGTCAGGACAACTAGGGTTAGCGTCAGGACAACTAGGGTTAGCGTCAGGACAAGTAGGGTTAGCGTCAGGACAAGTAGGGTTAACGTCAGGACAAGTAGGGTTAGCGTCAGGACACCTAGGGTTAGCGTCAGGACAACTAGGGTTAGCGTCAGGACAACTAGGGTTAGCGTCAGGACAACTAGGGTTAGCGTCAGGACAACTAGGGTTAGCGTCAGGACAACTAGGGATAGCGTCAGGACAAGTAGGGTTAGCGTCAGGACAACTAGGGTTAGCGTCAGGACAAGTAGGGTTAGCGTCAGGACAACTAAGGTTAGCGTCAGGACAACTAGGGTTAGCGTCAGGACAACTAGGGTTAGCGTCAGGACAACTAGGGTTAGCGTCAGGACAACTAGGGTTAGCGTCAGGACAACTAGGGTTAGCGTCAGGACAACTAGGGTTAGCGTCAGGACAACTAGGATTAGCGTCAGGACAAGTAGGGTTAGCGTCAGGACAAGTAGGGTTAGCGTCAGGACAACTAGGGTTAGCGTCAGGACAAGTAGGGTTAGAGTCAGGACAACTAGGGTTAGCGTCAGAACAACTAGGGTTAGCGTCAGGACAACTAGGGTTAGCGTCAGGACAACTAGGGTTAGCGTCAGGACAACTAGGGTTAGCGTCAGGACAACTAGGGTTAGCGTCAGGACAACTAGGGTTAGCGTCAGGACAACTAGTGTTAGCGTCAGGACAACTAGGGTTAGCGTCAGGACAACTAGGGTTAGCGTCAGGACAACTATTGTTAGCGTGAGGACAACTAGGGTTAGCATCAGGACAAGTAGGGTTAGCGTCAGGACAACTAGGGTTAGCGTCAGGACAAGTAGGGTTAGCGTCAGGACAAGTAGGGTTAACGTCAGGACAAGTAGGGTTAGCGTCAGGACACCTAGGGTTAGCGTCAGGACAACTAGGGTTAGCGTCAGGACAACTAGGGTTAGCGTCAGGACAACTAGGGTTAGCATCAGGACAAGTAGGGTTAGCGTCAGGACAAGTAGGGTTAGCGTCAGGACAAGTAGGGTTAGCGTCAGGACAGCTAGGGTTAGCGTCAGGACAACTAGGGTTAGCGTCAGGACAACTAGGGTTAGCGTCAGGACAACTAGGGTTAGCGTCAGGACAAGTAGGGTTAGCGTCAGGACAAGTAGGGTTAGCGTCAGGACAACTAGGGTTAGCGTCAGGACAACTAGGGTTAGCGTCAGGACAAGTAGGGTTAGCGTCAGGACAACTAGGGTTAGCGTCAGGACAACTAGGCTTAGCGTCAGGACAAGTAGGGTTAGCGTCAGGACAAGTAGGGTTAGCGTCAGGACAACTAGGGTTAGCATCAGGACAAGTAGGGTTAGCGTCAGGACAAGTAGGGTTAGGGTCAGGACAACTAGGGTTAGCGTCAGGACAACTAGGGTTAGCGTCAGGATAAGTAGGGTTAGCGTCAGGACAACTAGGGTTAGCGTCAGGACAACTAGGGTTAGCGTCAGGACAAGTAGGGTTAGCGTCAGGACAACTAGGGTTAGCATCAGGATAACTAGGGTTAGCGTCAGGACAACTAGGGATAGCATCAGGACAAGTAGGGTTAGCGTCAGGACAACTAGGGTTAGCGTCAGGACAACTAGGGTTAGCGTCAGGACAAGTAGGGTTAGCATCAGGACAACTAGGGTTAGCGTCAGGACAACTAGGGTTAGCGTCAGGACAACTAGGGTTAGCGTCAGGACAAGTAGGGTTAGCGTCAGGACAACTAGGGTTAGCGTCAGAACAACTAGGGTTAGCGTCTGGACAACTAGGGTTAGCGTCAGGACAACTAGGGTTAGCGTCAGGACAACTAGCGTTAGCGTCAGGACAAATAGGGTTAGCGTCAAGACAACTAGGGTTAGCGTCAGGACAACTAGGGTTAGCGTCAGGACAACTAGGGTTAGCGTCAGGACAACTAGGGTTAGCGTCAGGACAACTCGGGTTAGCGTCAGGACAACTCGGGTTAGCGTCAGGACAACTCGGGTTAGCGTCAGGAAAACTCGGGTTAGCGTCAGGACAACTCGGGTTAGCGTCAGGACAACTAGGGTTAGCGTCAGGACAACTAGGGTTAGCGTCAGGACAACTCGGGTTAGCGTCAGGACAACTCGGGTTAGCGTCAGGACAACTCAGGTTAGCGTCAGGACAACTCGGGTTAGCGTCAGGACAACTCGGGTAAGCGTCAGGACAACTCGGGTTAGCGTCAGGACAACTCGGGTTAGCGTCAGGACAACTCGGGTTAGCGTCAGGACAACTAGGGTTAGCGTCAGGACAATTCGGGTTAGCGTCAGGACAACTCGGGTTAGCGTCAGAACAACTCGGGTTAGCGTCAGGACAACTAGGGTTAGCGTCAGGACAACTCGGGTTAGCGTCAGGACAACTAGGGTTAGCGTCAGGACAACTCGGGTTAGCGTCAGGACAACTAGGGTTAGCGGCAGGACAACTAGGGTTAGCGTCAGGACAACTCGGGTTAGCGTCAGGACAACTCGGGTAAGCGTCAGGACAACTCGGGTTAGCGTCAGGACAACTCGGGTTAGCGTCATGACAACTCGGGTTAGCGTCAGGACAACTCGGGTTAGCGTCAGAACTACTAGGGTTAGCGTCAGGACAACTCGGGTTAGCGTCAGGACAACTAGGGTTAGCGTCAGGACAACTCGGGTTAGCGTCAGGACAACTAGGGTTAGCGTCAGGACAACTCAGGTTAGCGTCAGGACAACTAGGGTTAGCGTCAGGACAACTAGGGTTAGCGTCAGGACAACTAGGGTTAGCGTCAGGACAACTAGGGTTAGCATCAGGACAACTCGGGTTATCGTCAGGACAACTCGGGTTAGCGTCAGGAAAACTCGGGTTAGCGTCAGGACAACTCGGGTTAGCGTCAGGACAACTAGGGTTAGCGTCAGGACAACTCGGGTTAGCGTCAGGACAACTCGGGTTAGCGTCAGGACAACTCGGGTTAGCGTCAGGACAACTCGGGTTAGCGTCAGGACAACTCGGGTTAGCGTCAGGACAACTCGGGTAAGCGTCAGGACAACTCGGGTTAGCGTCAGGACAACTCGGGTTAGCGTCAGGACAACTCGGGTTAGCGTCAGGACAATTCGGGTTAGCGTCAGGACAACTCGGGTTAGCGTCAGGACAACTCGGGTTAGCGTCAGGACAACTAGGGTTAGCGTCAGGACAACTCGGGTTAGCGTCAGGACAACTAGGGTTAGCGTCAGGATAACTCGGGTTAGCGTCAGGACAACTAGGGTTAGCGGCAAGACAACTAGGGTTAGCGTCAGGACAACTCGGGTTAGCGTCAGGACAACTCTGGTTAGCGTCAGGACAACTCGGGTTAGCGTCAGGACAACTCGGGTTAGCATCAGGACAACTCGGGTTAGCGTCAGGACTACTAGGGTTAGCGTCAGGACAACTCGGGTTAGCGTCAGGACAACTAGGGTTAGCGTCAGGACAACTCGGGTTAGCGTCAGGACAACTAGGGTTAGCGTCAGGACAACTAGTGTTAGCGTCAGGACAACTAGGGTTAGCGTCAGGACAACTAGGGTTAGCGTCAGGACAACTAGGGTTAGCGTCAGGACAACTAGGGTTAGCGTCAGGACAACTAGGGTAAGCGTCAGGACAACTAGGGTTAGCGTCAGGACAAGTAGGGTTAGCGTCAGGACAACTCGGGTTAGCGTCAGGACAACTCGGGTTAGCGTCAGGACAACTCGGGTTAGCGTCAGGAAAACTCGGGTTAGCGTCAGGACAACTCGGGTTAGCGTCAGGACAACTAGGGTTAGCGTCAGGACAACTAGGGTTAGCGTCAGGACAACTAGGGTTAGCGTCAGGACAACTCGGGTTAGCGTCAGGACAACTAGGGTTAGCGTCAGGACAACTCGGGTTAGCGTCAGGACAACTCGGGTTAGCGTCAGGACAACTCAGGTTAGCGTCAGGACAACTCGGGTTAGCGTCAGGACAACTCGGGTAAGCGTCAGGACAACTCGGGTTAGCGTCAGGACAACTCGGGTTAGCGTCAGGACAACTCGGGTTAGCGTCAGGACAACTAGGGTTAGCGTCAGGACAATTCGGGTTAGCGTCAGGACAACTCGGGTTAGCGTCAGAACAACTCGGGTTAGCGTCAGGACAACTCGGGTTAGCGTCAGGACAACTAGGGTTAGCGTCAGGACAACTCGGGTTAGCGTCAGGACAACTAGGGTTAGCGTCAGGACAACTCGGGTTAGCGTCAGGACAACTAGGGTTAGCGGCAGGACAACTAGGGTTAGCGTCAGGACAACTCGGGTTAGCGTCAGGACAACTCGGGTAAGCGTCAGGACAACTCGGGTTAGCGTCAGGACAACTCGGGTTAGCGTCATGACAACTCGGGTTAGCGTCAGGACAACTCGGGTTAGCGTCAGAACTACTAGGGTTAGCGTCAGGACAACTCGGGTTAGCGTCAGGACAACTAGGGTTAGCGTCAGGACAACTCGGGTTAGCGTCAGGACAACTAGGGTTAGCGTCAGGACAACTCGGGTTAGCGTCAGGACAACTAGGGTTAGCGTCAGGACAACTAGGGTTAGCGTCAGGACAACTAGGGTTAGCGTCAGGACAACTAGGGTTAGCATCAGGACAACTCGGGTTATCGTCAGGACAACTCGGGTTAGCGTCAGGACAACTAGGGTTAGCGTCAGGACAACTAGGGTTAGCATCAGGACAACTCGGGTTATCGTCAGGACAACTCGGGTTAGCGTCAGGACAACTCGGGTTAGCGTCAGGACAACTAGGGTTAGCGTCAGGACAACTCGGGTTAGCGTCAGGACAACTAGGGTTAGCGTCAGGACAACTAGGGTTAGCGTCAGGACAACTAGGGTTAGCGTCAGGACAACTAGGGTTAGCATCAGGACAACTCGGGTTATCGTCAGGAAAACTCGGGTTAGCGTCAGGACAACTCGGGTTAGCGTCAGGACAACTAGGGTTAGCGTCAGGACAACTCGGGTTAGCGTCAGGACAACTCGGGTTAGCGTCAGGACAACTCGGGTTAGCGTCAGGACAACTCGGGTTAGCGTCAGGACAACTCGGGTAAGCGTCAGGACAACTCGGGTTAGCGTCAGGACAACTCGGGTTAGCGTCAGGACAACTCGGGTTAGCGTCAGGACAACTAGGGTTAGCGTCAGGACAATTCGGGTTAGCGTCAGGACAACTCGGGTTAGCGTCAGGACAACTCGGGTTAGCGTCAGGACAACTAGGGTTAGCGTCAGGACAACTCGGGTTAGCGTCAGGACAACTAGGGTTAGCGTCAGGATAACTCGGGTTAGCGTCAGGACAACTAGGGTTAGCGGCAGGACAACTAGGGTTAGCGTCAGGACAACTCGGGTTAGCGTCAGGACAACTCTGGTTAGCGTCAGGACAACTCGGGTTAGCGTCAGGACAACTCGGGTTAGCATAAGGACAACTCGGGTTAGCGTCAGGACTACTAGGGTTAGCGTCAGGACAACTCGGGTTAGCGTCAGGACAACTAGGGTTAGCGTCAGGACAACTCGGGTTAGCGTCAGGACAACTAGGGTTAGCGTCAGGACAACTAGTGTTAGCGTCAGGACAACTAGGGTTAGCGTCAGGACAACTAGGGTAAGCGTCAGGACAACTAGGGTAAGCGTCAGGACAACTTGGGTTAGCGTCAGGACAACTAGGGTTAGCGTCAGGACAACTCGGGTTAGCGTCAGGACAACTCGGGTTAGCGTCAGGACAACTCGGGTTAGCGTCAGGACAACTCGGGTTAGCGTCAGGACAACTAGGGTAAGCGTCAGGACAACTAGGGTTAGCGTCAGGACAACTAGGGTTAGCGTCAGGACAACTTGGGTTAGCGTCAGGACAACTAGGGTTAGCGTCAGGACAACTAGGGTTAGCGTCAGGACAACTAGGGTTAGCGTCAGGACAACTAGGGTTAGCGTCAGGACAACTCGGGTTAGCGTCAGGACAACTCGGGTTAGCGTCAGGACAACTAGGGTTAGCGTCAGGACAACTAG
Organism: Phyllobates terribilis; assembly: GCF_046119375.1. Taxonomy (NCBI): domain Eukaryota; kingdom Metazoa; phylum Chordata; class Amphibia; order Anura; family Dendrobatidae; genus Phyllobates; species Phyllobates terribilis. The sequence goes on along the minus strand of NW_027363417.1, from coordinate 282,046 downwards.
GGTTAGCGTCAGGACAACTTGGGTTAGCATCAGGACAACTTGGGTTAGCATCAGGACAACTAGGGTTAGCGTCAGGACAACTAGGGTTAGCGTCAGGACAACTAGGGTTAGCGTCAGGACAAGTAGGGTTAGCGTCAGGACAAGTAGGGTTAGCGTCAGGACAACTCGGGTTAGCGTCAGGACTACTAGGGTTAGCGTCAGGACAACTCGGGTTAGCGTCAGGACAACTAGGGTTAGCGTCAGGACAACTCGGGTTAGCGTCAGGACAACTAGGGTTAGCGTCAGGACAACTAGGGTTAGCGTCAGGACAACTAGGGTTAGCGTCAGGACAACTCGGGTTAGCGTCAGGACAACTCTGGTTAGCGTCAGGACAACTCGGGTTAGCGTCAGGACAACTCGGGTTAGCATAAGGACAACTCGGGTTAGCGTCAGGACTACTAGGGTTAGCGTCAGGACAACTCGGGTTAGCGTCAGGACAACTAGGGTTAGCGTCAGGACAACTCGGGTTAGCGTCAGGACAACTAGGGTTAGCGTCAGGACAACTAGGGTTAGCGTCAGGACAACTCGGGTTAGCGTCAGGACAACTCGGGTTAGCGTCAGGACAACTCGGGTTAGCGTCAGGACAACTCGGGTTAGCGTCAGGACAACTCGGGTTAGCGTCAGGACTACTAGGGTTAGCGTCAGGACAACTCGGGTTAGCGTCAGGACAACTCGGGTTAGCGTCAGGACAACTCGGGTTAGCGTCAGGACAACTCGGGTTAGCGTCAGGACAACTCGGGTTAGCGTCAGGACAACTCGGGTTAGCGTCAGGACAACTAGGGTTAGCGTCAGGACAACTAGGGTAAGCGTCAGGACAACTAGGGTTAGCGTCAGGACAACTAGGGTTAGCGTCAGGACAACTTGGGTTAGCGTCAGGACAACTAGGGTTAGCGTCAGGACAACTAGGGTTAGCGTCAGGACAAATAGGGTTAGCGTCAGGACAACTAGGGTTAGCGTCAGGACAACTCGGGTTAGCGTCAGGACAACTAGGGTTAGCGTCAGGACAACTAGGGTTAGCGTCAGGACAACTAGGGTTAGCGTCAGGACAACTTGGGTTAGCATCAGGACAACTAGGGTTAGCGTCAGGACAACTAGGGTTAGCGTCAGGACAACTAGGGTTAGCGTCAGGACAAGTAGGGTTAGCGTCAGGACAAGTAGGGTTAGCGTCAGGACAACTCGGGTTAGCGTCAGGACTACTAGGGTTAGCGTCAGGACAACTCGGGTTAGCGTCAGGACAACTAGGGTTAGCGTCAGGACAACTCGGGTTAGCGTCAGGACAACTAGGGTTAGCGTCAGGACAACTAGGGTTAGCGTCAGGACAACTAGGGTTAGCGTCAGGACAACTCGGGTTAGCGTCAGGACAACTCTGGTTAGCGTCAGGACAACTCGGGTTAGCGTCAGGATAAGTAGGGTTAGCGTCAGGACAAGTAGGGTTAGCGTCAGGACAACTAGGGTTAGCGTCAGGACAACTAGGGTTAGCGTCAGGATAAGTAGGGTTAGCGTCAGGACAAGTAGGGTTAGCGTCAGGACAACTCGGGTTAGCGTCAGGACTACTAGGGTTAGCGTCAGGACAACTCGGGTTAGCGTCAGGACAACTAGGGTTAGCGTCAGGACAACTCGGGTTAGCGTCAGGACAACTAGGGTTAGCGTCAGGACAACTAGGGTTAGCGTCAGGACAACTAGGGTTAGCGTCAGGACAACTAGGGTTAGCGTCAGGACAACTAGGGTTAGCGTCAGGACAACTAGGGTAAGCGTCAGGACAACTAGGGTTAGCGTCAGGACAACTAGGGTTAGCGTCAGGACAACTAGGGTTAGCGTCAGGACAACTTGGGTTAGCGTCAGGACAACTAGGGTTAGCGTCAGGACAACTAGGGTTAGCGTCAGGACAACTCGGGTTAGCGTCAGGACAACTCGGGTTAGCGTCAGGACAACTCGGGTTAGCGTCAGGACAACTAGGGTTAGCGTCAGGACAACTAGGGTAAGCGTCAGGACAACTAGGGTTAGCGTCAGGACAACTAGGGTTAGCGTCAGGACAACTTGGGTTAGCGTCAGGACAACTAGGGTTAGCGTCAGGACAAATAGGGTTAGCGTCAGGACAACTAGGGTTAGCGTCAGGACAACTCGGGTTAGCGTCAGGAAAACTCGGGTTAGCGTCAGGACAACTCGGGTTAGCGTCAGGACAACTAGGGTTAGCGTCAGGACAACTCGGGTTAGCGTCAGGACAACTAGGGTTAGCGTCAGGACAACTCGGGTTAGCGTCAGGACAACTCGGGTTAGCATCAGGACAACTCGGGTTAGCGTCAGGACAACTAGGGTTAGCATCAGGATAACTCGGGTTAGCGTCAGGACAACTAGGGTTAGCGGCAGGACAACTAGGGTTAGCGTCAGGACAACTCGGGTTAGCGTCAGGACAACTCGGGTTAGCGTCAGGACAACTCGGGTCAGCGTCAGGACAACTCGGGTTAGCGTCAGGACAACTCGGGTAAGCGTCAGGACAACTCGGGTTAGCGTCAGGACAACTCGGGTTAGCGTCAGGACAACTCGGGTTAGCGTCAGGACAACTCGGGTTAGCGTCAGAACTGCTAGGGTTAGCGTCAGGACAACTCGGGTTAGCGTCAGGACAACTAGGGTTAGCGTCAGGACAACTCGGGTTAGCGTCAGGACAACTAGGGTTAGCGTCAGGACAACTAGGGTTAGCGTCAGGACAACTAGGGTTAGCGTCAGGACAACTAGGGTTAGCGTCAGGACAACTAGGGTTAGCGTCAGGACAACTAGGGTTAGCGTCAGGACAACTAGGGTAAGCGTCAGGACAACTAGGGTTAGCGTCAGGACAACTAGGGTTAGCGTCAGGACAACTAGGGTTAGCGTCAGGACAACTTGGGTTAGCGTCAGGACAACTAGGGTTAGCGTCAGGACAACTAGGGTTAGCGTCAGGACAACTAGGGTAAGCGTCAGGACAACTAGGGTTAGCGTCAGGACAACTAGGGTGAGCGTCAGGACAACTAGGGTTAGCGTCAGGACAACTAGGGTTAGCGTCAGGACAAGTAGGGTTAGCGTCAGGACAAGTAGGGTTAGCGTCAGGACAAGTAGGGTTAGCGTCAGGACAAGTAGGGTTAGCATCAGGACAACTAGGGTTAGCGTCAGGACAACTAGGGTTAGCGCCAGGACAACTAGGGTTAGCGTCAGGACAAGTAGGGTTAGCGTCAGGACAACTAGGGTTAGCTTCAGGACAAGTAGGGTTAGCGTCAGGACAAGTAGGGTTAGCGTCAGGACAACTAGGGTTAGCTTCAGGACAAGTAGGGTTAGCGTCAGGACAAGTAGGGTTAGCGTCAGGACAACTAGGGTTAGCGTCAGGACAACTAGGGTTAGCGTCAGGACAAGTAGGGTTAGCGTCAGGACAAGTAGGGTTAGCGTCAGGACAACTAGGGTTAGCGTCAGGACAACTAGGGTTAGCGTCAGGACAACTATTGTTAGCGTGAGGACAACTAGGGTTAGCATCAGGACAAGTAGGGTTAGCGTCAGGACAACTAGGGTTAGCGTCAGGACAAGTAGGGTTAGCGTCAGGACAAGTAGGGTTAACGTCAGGACAAGTAGGGTTAGCGTCAGGACACCTAGGGTTAGCGTCAGGACAACTAGGGTTAGCGTCAGGACAACTAGGGTTAGCGTCAGGACAACTAGGGTTAGCATCAGGACAAGTAGGGTTAGCGTCAGGACAAGTAGGGTTAGCGTCAGGACAAGTAGGGTTAGCGTCAGGACAGCTAGGGTTAGCGTCAGGACAACTAGGGTTAGCGTCAGGACAACTAGGGTTAGCGTCAGGACAACTAGGGTTAGCGTCAGGACAAGTAGGGTTAGCGTCAGGACAAGTAGGGTTAGCGTCAGGACAACTAGGGTTAGCGTCAGGACAACTAGGGTTAGCGTCAGGACAAGTAGGGTTAGCGTCAGGACAACTAGGGTTAGCGTCAGGACAACTAGGCTTAGCGTCAGGACAAGTAGGGTTAGCGTCAGGACAAGTAGGGTTAGCGTCAGGACAACTAGGGTTAGCATCAGGACAAGTAGGGTTAGCGTCAGGACAAGTAGGGTTAGGGTCAGGACAACTAGGGTTAGCGTCAGGACAACTAGGGTTAGCGTCAGGATAAGTAGGGTTAGCGTCAGGACAACTAGGGTTAGCGTCAGGACAACTAGGGTTAGCGTCAGGACAAGTAGGGTTAGCGTCAGGACAACTAGGGTTAGCATCAGGATAACTAGGGTTAGCGTCAGGACAACTAGGGATAGCATCAGGACAAGTAGGGTTAGCGTCAGGACAACTAGGGTTAGCGTCAGGACAACTAGGGTTAGCGTCAGGACAAGTAGGGTTAGCATCAGGACAACTAGGGTTAGCGTCAGGACAACTAGGGTTAGCGTCAGGACAACTAGGGTTAGCGTCAGGACAAGTAGGGTTAGCGTCAGGACAACTAGGGTTAGCGTCAGAACAACTAGGGTTAGCGTCTGGACAACTAGGGTTAGCGTCAGGACAACTAGGGTTAGCGTCAGGACAACTAGCGTTAGCGTCAGGACAAATAGGGTTAGCGTCAAGACAACTAGGGTTAGCGTCAGGACAACTAGGGTTAGCGTCAGGACAACTAGGGTTAGCGTCAGGACAACTAGGGTTAGCGTCAGGACAACTCGGGTTAGCGTCAGGACAACTCGGGTTAGCGTCAGGACAACTCGGGTTAGCGTCAGGAAAACTCGGGTTAGCGTCAGGACAACTCGGGTTAGCGTCAGGACAACTAGGGTTAGCGTCAGGACAACTAGGGTTAGCGTCAGGACAACTCGGGTTAGCGTCAGGACAACTCGGGTTAGCGTCAGGACAACTCAGGTTAGCGTCAGGACAACTCGGGTTAGCGTCAGGACAACTCGGGTAAGCGTCAGGACAACTCGGGTTAGCGTCAGGACAACTCGGGTTAGCGTCAGGACAACTCGGGTTAGCGTCAGGACAACTAGGGTTAGCGTCAGGACAATTCGGGTTAGCGTCAGGACAACTCGGGTTAGCGTCAGAACAACTCGGGTTAGCGTCAGGACAACTAGGGTTAGCGTCAGGACAACTCGGGTTAGCGTCAGGACAACTAGGGTTAGCGTCAGGACAACTCGGGTTAGCGTCAGGACAACTAGGGTTAGCGGCAGGACAACTAGGGTTAGCGTCAGGACAACTCGGGTTAGCGTCAGGACAACTCGGGTAAGCGTCAGGACAACTCGGGTTAGCGTCAGGACAACTCGGGTTAGCGTCATGACAACTCGGGTTAGCGTCAGGACAACTCGGGTTAGCGTCAGAACTACTAGGGTTAGCGTCAGGACAACTCGGGTTAGCGTCAGGACAACTAGGGTTAGCGTCAGGACAACTCGGGTTAGCGTCAGGACAACTAGGGTTAGCGTCAGGACAACTCAGGTTAGCGTCAGGACAACTAGGGTTAGCGTCAGGACAACTAGGGTTAGCGTCAGGACAACTAGGGTTAGCGTCAGGACAACTAGGGTTAGCATCAGGACAACTCGGGTTATCGTCAGGACAACTCGGGTTAGCGTCAGGAAAACTCGGGTTAGCGTCAGGACAACTCGGGTTAGCGTCAGGACAACTAGGGTTAGCGTCAGGACAACTCGGGTTAGCGTCAGGACAACTCGGGTTAGCGTCAGGACAACTCGGGTTAGCGTCAGGACAACTCGGGTTAGCGTCAGGACAACTCGGGTTAGCGTCAGGACAACTCGGGTAAGCGTCAGGACAACTCGGGTTAGCGTCAGGACAACTCGGGTTAGCGTCAGGACAACTCGGGTTAGCGTCAGGACAATTCGGGTTAGCGTCAGGACAACTCGGGTTAGCGTCAGGACAACTCGGGTTAGCGTCAGGACAACTAGGGTTAGCGTCAGGACAACTCGGGTTAGCGTCAGGACAACTAGGGTTAGCGTCAGGATAACTCGGGTTAGCGTCAGGACAACTAGGGTTAGCGGCAAGACAACTAGGGTTAGCGTCAGGACAACTCGGGTTAGCGTCAGGACAACTCTGGTTAGCGTCAGGACAACTCGGGTTAGCGTCAGGACAACTCGGGTTAGCATCAGGACAACTCGGGTTAGCGTCAGGACTACTAGGGTTAGCGTCAGGACAACTCGGGTTAGCGTCAGGACAACTAGGGTTAGCGTCAGGACAACTCGGGTTAGCGTCAGGACAACTAGGGTTAGCGTCAGGACAACTAGTGTTAGCGTCAGGACAACTAGGGTTAGCGTCAGGACAACTAGGGTTAGCGTCAGGACAACTAGGGTTAGCGTCAGGACAACTAGGGTTAGCGTCAGGACAACTAGGGTAAGCGTCAGGACAACTAGGGTTAGCGTCAGGACAAGTAGGGTTAGCGTCAGGACAACTCGGGTTAGCGTCAGGACAACTCGGGTTAGCGTCAGGACAACTCGGGTTAGCGTCAGGAAAACTCGGGTTAGCGTCAGGACAACTCGGGTTAGCGTCAGGACAACTAGGGTTAGCGTCAGGACAACTAGGGTTAGCGTCAGGACAACTAGGGTTAGCGTCAGGACAACTCGGGTTAGCATCAGGACAACTAGGGTTAGCGTCAGGACAACTCGGGTTAGCGTCAGGACAACTCGGGTTAGCGTCAGGACAACTCAGGTTAGCGTCAGGACAACTCGGGTTAGCGTCAGGACAACTCGGGTAAGCGTCAGGACAACTCGGGTTAGCGTCAGGACAACTCGGGTTAGCGTCAGGACAACTCGGGTTAGCGTCAGGACAACTAGGGTTAGCGTCAGGACAATTCGGGTTAGCGTCAGGACAACTCGGGTTAGCGTCAGAACAACTCGGGTTAGCGTCAGGACAACTCGGGTTAGCGTCAGGACAACTAGGGTTAGCGTCAGGACAACTCGGGTTAGCGTCAGGACAACTAGGGTTAGCGTCAGGACAACTCGGGTTAGCGTCAGGACAACTAGGGTTAGCGGCAGGACAACTAGGGTTAGCGTCAGGACAACTCGGGTTAGCGTCAGGACAACTCGGGTAAGCGTCAGGACAACTCGGGTTAGCGTCAGGACAACTCGGGTTAGCGTCATGACAACTCGGGTTAGCGTCAGGACAACTCGGGTTAGCGTCAGAACTACTAGGGTTAGCGTCAGGACAACTCGGGTTAGCGTCAGGACAACTAGGGTTAGCGTCAGGACAACTCGGGTTAGCGTCAGGATAACTAGGGTTAGCGTCAGGACAACTCGGGTTAGCGTCAGGACAACTAGGGTTAGCGTCAGGACAACTAGGGTTAGCGTCAGGACAACTAGGGTTAGCGTCAGGACAACTAGGGTTAGCATCAGGACAACTCGGGTTATCGTCAGGACAACTCGGGTTAGCGTCAGGACAACTCGGGTTAGCGTCAGGACAACTAGGGTTAGCGTCAGGACAACTCGGGTTAGCGTCAGGACAACTAGGGTTAGCGTCAGGACAACTAGGGTTAGCGTCAGGACAACTAGGGTTAGCGTCAGGACAACTAGGGTTAGCATCAGGACAACTCGGGTTATCGTCAGGAAAACTCGGGTTAGCGTCAGGACAACTCGGGTTAGCGTCAGGACAACTAGGGTTAGCGTCAGGACAACTCGGGTTAGCGTCAGGACAACTCGGGTTAGCGTCAGGACAACTCGGGTTAGCGTCAGGACAACTCGGGTTAGCGTCAGGACAACTCGGGTAAGCGTCAGGACAACTCGGGTTAGCGTCAGGACAACTCGGGTTAGCGTCAGGACAACTCGGGTTAGCGTCAGGACAACTAGGGTTAGCGTCAGGACAATTCGGGTTAGCGTCAGGACAACTCGGGTTAGCGTCAGGACAACTCGGGTTAGCGTCAGGACAACTAGGGTTAGCGTCAGGACAACTCGGGTTAGCGTCAGGACAACTAGGGTTAGCGTCAGGATAACTCGGGTTAGCGTCAGGACAACTAGGGTTAGCGGCAGGACAACTAGGGTTAGCGTCAGGACAACTCGGGTTAGCGTCAGGACAACTCTGGTTAGCGTCAGGACAACTCGGGTTAGCGTCAGGACAACTCGGGTTAGCATAAGGACAACTCGGGTTAGCGTCAGGACTACTAGGGTTAGCGTCAGGACAACTCGGGTTAGCGTCAGGACAACTAGGGTTAGCGTCAGGACAACTCGGGTTAGCGTCAGGACAACTAGGGTTAGCGTCAGGACAACTAGTGTTAGCGTCAGGACAACTAGGGTTAGCGTCAGGACAACTAGGGTAAGCGTCAGGACAACTAGGGTAAGCGTCAGGACAACTTGGGTTAGCGTCAGGACAACTAGGGTTAGCGTCAGGACAACTAGGGTTAGCGTCAGGACAACTCGGGTTAGCGTCAGGACAACTCGGGTTAGCGTCAGGACAACTCGGGTTAGCGTCAGGACAACTCGGGTTAGCGTCAGGACAACTAGGGTAAGCGTCAGGACAACTAGGGTTAGCGTCAGGACAACTAGGGTTAGCGTCAGGACAACTTGGGTTAGCGTCAGGACAACTAGGGTTAGCGTCAGGACAACTAGGGTTAGCGTCAGGACAACTAGGGTTAGCGTCAGGACAACTAGGGTTAGCGTCAGGACAACTCGGGTTAGCGTCAGGACAACTCGGGTTAGCGTCAGGACAACTAGGGTTAGCGTCAGGACAACTAGGGTTAGCGTCAGGACAACTTGGGTTAGCATCAGGACAACTTGGGTTAGCATCAGGACAACTCGGGTTAGCGTCAGGACTACTAGGGTTAGCGTCAGGACAACTCGGGTTAGCGTCAGGACAACTAGGGTTAGCGTCAGGACAACTCGGGTTAGCGTCAGGACAACTAGGGTTAGCGTCAGGACAACTAGTGTTAGCGTCAGGACAACTAGGGTTAGCGTCAGGACAACTAGGGTTAGCGTCAGGACAACTAGGGTTAGCGTCAGGACAACTAGGGTTAGCGTCAGGACAACTAGGGTAAGCGTCAGGACAACTAGGGTTAGCGTCAGGACAAGTAGGGTTAGCGTCAGGACAACTCGGGTTAGCGTCAGGACAACTCGGGTTAGCGTCAGGACAACTCGGGTTAGCGTCAGGAAAACTCGGGTTAGCGTCAGGACAACTCGGGTTAGCGTCAGGACAACTAGGGTTAGCGTCAGGACAACTAGGGTTAGCGTCAGGACAACTAGGGTTAGCGTCAGGACAACTCGGGTTAGCATCAGGACAACTAGGGTTAGCGTCAGGACAACTCGGGTTAGCGTCAGGACAACTCGGGTTAGCGTCAGGACAACTCAGGTTAGCGTCAGGACAACTCGGGTTAGCGTCAGGACAACTCGGGTAAGCGTCAGGACAACTCGGGTTAGCGTCAGGACAACTCGGGTTAGCGTCAGGACAACTCGGGTTAGCGTCAGGACAACTAGGGTTAGCGTCAGGACAATTCGGGTTAGCGTCAGGACAACTCGGGTTAGCGTCAGAACAACTCGGGTTAGCGTCAGGACAACTCGGGTTAGCGTCAGGACAACTAGGGTTAGCGTCAGGACAACTCGGGTTAGCGTCAGGACAACTAGGGTTAGCGTCAGGACAACTCGGGTTAGCGTCAGGACAACTAGGGTTAGCGGCAGGACAACTAGGGTTAGCGTCAGGACAACTCGGGTTAGCGTCAGGACAACTCGGGTAAGCGTCAGGACAACTCGGGTTAGCGTCAGGACAACTCGGGTTAGCGTCATGACAACTCGGGTTAGCGTCAGGACAACTCGGGTTAGCGTCAGAACTACTAGGGTTAGCGTCAGGACAACTCGGGTTAGCGTCAGGACAACTAGGGTTAGCGTCAGGACAACTCGGGTTAGCGTCAGGATAACTAGGGTTAGCGTCAGGACAACTCGGGTTAGCGTCAGGACAACTAGGGTTAGCGTCAGGACAACTAGGGTTAGCGTCAGGACAACTAGGGTTAGCGTCAGGACAACTAGGGTTAGCATCAGGACAACTCGGGTTATCGTCAGGACAACTCGGGTTAGCGTCAGGACAACTCGGGTTAGCGTCAGGACAACTAGGGTTAGCGTCAGGACAACTCGGGTTAGCGTCAGGACAACTAGGGTTAGCGTCAGGACAACTAGGGTTAGCGTCAGGACAACTAGGGTTAGCGTCAGGACAACTAGGGTTAGCATCAGGACAACTCGGGTTATCGTCAGGAAAACTCGGGTTAGCGTCAGGACAACTCGGGTTAGCGTCAGGACAACTAGGGTTAGCGTCAGGACAACTCGGGTTAGCGTCAGGACAACTCGGGTTAGCGTCAGGACAACTCGGGTTAGCGTCAGGACAACTCGGGTTAGCGTCAGGACAACTCGGGTAAGCGTCAGGACAACTCGGGTTAGCGTCAGGACAACTCGGGTTAGCGTCAGGACAACTCGGGTTAGCGTCAGGACAACTAGGGTTAGCGTCAGGACAATTCGGGTTAGCGTCAGGACAACTCGGGTTAGCGTCAGGACAACTCGGGTTAGCGTCAGGACAACTAGGGTTAGCGTCAGGACAACTCGGGTTAGCGTCAGGACAACTAGGGTTAGCGTCAGGATAACTCGGGTTAGCGTCAGGACAACTAGGGTTAGCGGCAGGACAACTAGGGTTAGCGTCAGGACAACTCGGGTTAGCGTCAGGACAACTCTGGTTAGCGTCAGGACAACTCGGGTTAGCGTCAGGACAACTCGGGTTAGCATAAGGACAACTCGGGTTAGCGTCAGGACTACTAGGGTTAGCGTCAGGACAACTCGGGTTAGCGTCAGGACAACTAGGGTTAGCGTCAGGACAACTCGGGTTAGCGTCAGGACAACTAGGGTTAGCGTCAGGACAACTAGTGTTAGCGTCAGGACAACTAGGGTTAGCGTCAGGACAACTAGGGTAAGCGTCAGGACAACTAGGGTAAGCGTCAGGACAACTTGGGTTAGCGTCAGGACAACTAGGGTTAGCGTCAGGACAACTAGGGTTAGCGTCAGGACAACTCGGGTTAGCGTCAGGACAACTCGGGTTAGCGTCAGGACAACTCGGGTTAGCGTCAGGACAACTCGGGTTAGCGTCAGGACAACTAGGGTAAGCGTCAGGACAACTAGGGTTAGCGTCAGGACAACTAGGGTTAGCGTCAGGACAACTTGGGTTAGCGTCAGGACAACTAGGGTTAGCGTCAGGACAACTAGGGTTAGCGTCAGGACAACTAGGGTTAGCGTCAGGACAACTAGGGTTAGCGTCAGGACAACTCGGGTTAGCGTCAGGACAACTCGGGTTAGCGTCAGGACAACTAGGGTTAGCGTCAGGACAACTAGGGTTAGCGTCAGGACAACTTGGGTTAGCATCAGGACAACTTGGGTTAGCATCAGGACAACTAGGGTTAGCGTCAGGACAACTAGGGTTAGCGTCAGGACAACTAGGGTTAGCGTCAGGACAACTCGGGTTAGCGTCAGGACAAGTAGGGTTAGCGTCAGGACAACTCGGGTTAGCGTCAGGACTACTAGGGTTAGCGTCAGGACAACTCGGGTTAGCGTCAGGACAACTAGGGTTAGCGTCAGGACAACTCGGGTTAGCGTCAGGACAACTAGGGTTAGCGTCAGGACAACTAGGGTTAGCGTCAGGACAACTAGGGTTAGCGTCAGGACAACTCGGGTTAGCGTCAGGACAACTCTGGTTAGCGTCAGGACAACTCGGGTTAGCGTCAGGACAACTCGGGTTAGCATAAGGACAACTCGGGTTAGCGTCAGGACTACTAGGGTTAGCGTCAGGACAACTCGGGTTAGCGTCAGGACAACTAGGGTTAGCGTCAGGACAACTCGGGTTAGCGTCAGGACAACTAGGGTTAGCGTCAGGACAACTAGGGTTAGCGTCAGGACAACTCGGGTTAGCGTCAGGACAACTCGGGTTAGCGTCAGGACAACTCGGGTTAGCGTCAGGACAACTCGGGTTAGCGTCAGGACAACTCGGGTTAGCGTCAGGACTACTAGGGTTAGCGTCAGGACAACTCGGGTTAGCGTCAGGACAACTCGGGTTAGCGTCAGGACAACTCGGGTTAGCGTCAGGACAACTCGGGTTAGCGTCAGGACAACTCGGGTAAGTGTCAGGACAACTCGGGTTAGCGTCAGGACAACTCGGGTTAGCGTCAGGACAACTCGGGTTAGCGTCAGGACAACTAGGGTTAGCGTCAGGACAATTCGGGTTAGCGTCAGGACAACTCGGGTTAGCGTCAGGACAACTCGGGTTAGCGTCAGGACAACTAGGGTTAGCGTCAGGACAACTCGGGTTAGCGTCAGGACAACTAGGGTTAGCGTCAGGATAACTCGGGTTAGCGTCAGGACAACTAGGGTTAGCGGCAGGACAACTAGGGTTAGCGTCAGGACAACTCGGGTTAGCGTCAGGACAACTCTGGTTAGCGTCAGGACAACTCGGGTTAGCGTCAGGACAACTCGGGTTAGCATAAGGACAACTCGGGTTAGCGTCAGGACTACTAGGGTTAGCGTCAGGACAACTCGGGTTAGCGTCAGGACAACTAGGGTTAGCGTCAGGACAACTCGGGTTAGCGTCAGGACAACTAGGGTTAGCGTCAGGACAACTAGTGTTAGCGTCAGGACAACTAGGGTTAGCGTCAGGACAACTAGGGTAAGCGTCAGGACAACTAGGGTAAGCGTCAGGACAACTAGGGTTAGCGTCAGGACAACTTGGGTTAGCGTCAGGACAACTAGGGTTAGCGTCAGGACAACTAGGGTTAGCGTCAGGACAACTCGGGTTAGCGTCAGGACAACTCGGGTTAGCGTCAGGACAACTCGGGTTAGCGTCAGGACAACTAGGGTTAGCGTCAGGACAACTAGGGTAAGCGTCAGGACAACTAGGGTTAGCGTCAGGACAACTAGGGTTAGCGTCAGGACAACTTGGGTTAGCGTCAGGACAACTAGGGTTAGCGTCAGGACAACTAGGTTTAGCGTCAGGACAAATAGGGTTAGCGTCAGGACAACTAGGGTTAGCGTCAGGACAACTCGGGTTAGCGTCAGGACAACTAGGGTTAGCGTCAGGACAACTAGGGTTAGCGTCAGGACAACTAGGGTTAGCGTCAGGACAACTTGGGTTAGCATCAGGACAACTAGGGTTAGCGTCAGGACAACTAGGGTTAGCGTCAGGACAACTAGGGTTAGCGTCAGGACAAGTAGGGTTAGCGTCAGGACAAGTAGGGTTAGCGTCAGGACAACTCGGGTTAGCGTCAGGACTACTAGGGTTAGCGTCAGGACAACTCGGGTTAGCGTCAGGACAACTAGGGTTAGCGTCAGGACAACTCGGGTTAGCGTCAGGACAACTAGGGTTAGCATCAGGACAACTAGGGTTAGCGTCAGGACAACTAGGGTTAGCGTCAGGACAACTCGGGTTAGCGTCAGGACAACTCTGGTTAGCGTCAGGACAACTCGGGTTAGCGTCAGGACAACTCGGGTTAGCATAAGGACAACTCGGGTTAGCGTCAGGACTACTAGGGTTAGCGTCAGGACAACTCGGGTTAGCGTCAGGACAACTAGGGTTAGCGTCAGGACAACTCGGGTTAGCGTCAGGACAACTAGGGTTAGCGTCAGGACAACTAGGGTTAGCGTCAGGACAACTCGGGTTAGCGTCAGGACAACTCTGGTTAGCGTCAGGACAACTCGGGTTAGCGTCAGGACAACTCGGGTTAGCATAAGGACAACTCGGGTTAGCGTCAGGACTACTAGGGTTAGCGTCAGGACAACTCGGGTTAGCGTCAGGACAACTAGGGTTAGCGTCAGGACAACTCGGGTTAGCGTCAGGACAACTAGGGTTAGCGTCAGGACAACTAGTGTTAGCGTCAGGACAACTAGGGTTAGAGTCAGGACAACTAGGGTTAGCGTCAGGACAACTCGGGTTAGCGTCAGGACTACTAGGGTTAGCGTCAGGACAACTCGGGTTAGCGTCAGGACAACAAGGGTTAGCGTCAGGACAACTCGGGTTAGCGTCAGGACAACTAGGGTTAGCGTCAGGACAACTAGGGTTAGCGTCAGGACAACTAGGGAAAGCGTCAGGACAACTAGGGTTAGCGTCAGGACAACTAGGGTTAGCATCAGGACAACTAGGGTTAGCGTCAGGACAACTAGGGTTAGCGTCAGGACAACTTGGGTTAGCGTCAGGACAACGAGGGTTAGCGTCAGGACAACTAGGGTTAGCGTCAGGACAACTAGGGTTAGCGTCAGGACAACTAGGGTTAGCGTCAGGACAACTCGGGTTAGCATCAGGACAACTCGGGTTAGCGTCAGGACAACTAGGGTTAGCGTCAGGACAACTCGGGTTAGCGTCAGGACAACTAGGGTTAGCGTCAGGACAACTAGGGTTAGCGTCAGGACAACTAGGGTTAGCGTCAGGACAACTAGGGTTAGCGTCAGGACAACTAGGGTAAGCGTCAGGACAACTAGGGTTAGCGTCAGGACAACTAGGGTTAGCGTCAGGACAACTAGGGTTAGCGTCAGGATAAGTAGGGTTAGCGTCAGGACAAGTAGGGTTAGCGTCAGGACAACTCGGGTTAGCGTCAGGACAACTAGGGTTAGCGTCAGGACAACTTGGGTTAGCATCAGGACAACTAGGGTTAGCGTCAGGACAACTAGGGTTAGCGTCAGGACAACTAGGGTTAGCGTCAGGATAAGTAGGGTTAGCGTCAGGACAAGTAGGGTTAGCGTCAGGACAACTCGGGTTAGCGTCAGGACTACTAGGGTTAGCGTCAGGACAACTCGGGTTAGCGTCAGGACAACTAGGGTTAGCGTCAGGACAACTCGGGTTAGCGTCAGGACAACTAGGGTTAGCGTCAGGACAACTAGGGTTAGCGTCAGGACAACTAGGGTTAGCGTCAGGACAACTAGGGTTAGCGTCAGGACAACTAGGGTTAGCGTCAGGACAACTAGGGTAAGCGTCAGGACAACTAGGGTTAGCGTCAGGACAACTAGGGTTAGCGTCAGGACAACTAGGGTTAGCGTCAGGACAACTTGGGTTAGCGTCAGGACAACTAGGGTTAGCGTCAGGACAACTAGGGTTAGCGTCAGGACAACTCGGGTTAGCGTCAGGACAACTCGGGTTAGCGTCAGGACAACTAGGGTTAGCGTCAGGACAACTAGGGTTAGCGTCAGGACAAGTAGGGTTAGCGTCAGGACAAGTAGGGTTAGCGTCAGGACAACTCGGGTTAGCGTCAGGACTACTAGGGTTAGCGTCAGGACAACTCGGGTTAGCGTCAGGACAACTAGGGTTAGCGTCAGGACAACTCGGGTTAGCGTCAGGACAACTAGGGTTAGCGTCAGGACAACTAGGGTTAGCGTCAGGACAACTAGGGTTAGCGTCAGGACAACTCGGGTTAGCGTCAGGACAACTCTGGTTAGCGTCAGGACAACTCGGGTTAGCGTCAGGACAACTCGGGTTAGCATAAGGACAACTCGGGTTAGCGTCAGGACTACTAGGGTTAGCGTCAGGACAACTCGGGTTAGCGTCAGGACAACTAGGGTTAGCGTCAGGACAACTCGGGTTAGCGTCAGGACAACTAGGGTTAGCGTCAGGACAACTAGGGTTAGCGTCAGGACAACTCGGGTTAGCGTCAGGACAACTCTGGTTAGCGTCAGGACAACTCGGGTTAGCGTCAGGACAACTCGGGTTAGCATAAGGACAACTCGGGTTAGCGTCAGGACTACTAGGGTTAGCGTCAGGACAACTCGGGTTAGCGTCAGGACAACTAGGGTTAGCGTCAGGACAACTCGGGTTAGCGTCAGGACAACTAGGGTTAGAGTCAGGACAACTAGGGTTAGCGTCAGGACAAGTAGGGTTAGCGTCAGGACAACTCGGGTTAGCGTCAGGACTACTAGGGTTAGCGTCAGGACAACTCGGGTTAGCGTCAGGACAACAAGGGTTAGCGTCAGGACAACTCGGGTTAGCGTCAGGACAACTAGGGTTAGCGTCAGGACAACTAGGGTTAGCGTCAGGACAACTAGGGAAAGCGTCAGGACAACTAGGGTTAGCGTCAGGACAACTAGGGTTAGCATCAGGACAACTAGGGTTAGCGTCAGGACAACTAGGGTTAGCGTCAGGACAACTTGGGTTAGCGTCAGGACAACGAGGGTTAGCGTCAGGACAACTAGGGTTAGCGTCAGGACAACTAGGGTTAGCGTCAGGACAACTAGGGTTAGCGTCAGGACAACTCGGGTTAGCGTCAGGACAACTCGGGTTAGCGTCAGGACAACTAGGGTTAGCGTCAGGACAACTCGGGTTAGCGTCAGGACAACTAGGGTTAGCGTCAGGACAACTAGGGTTAGCGTCAGGACAACTAGGGTTAGCGTCAGGACAACTAGGGTTAGCGTCAGGACAACTAGGGTAAGCGTCAGGACAACTAGGGTTAGCGTCAGGACAACTAGGGTTAGCGTCAGGACAACTAGGGTTAGCGTCAGGACAACTTGGGTTAGCATCAGGACAACTAGGGTTAGCGTCAGGACAACTAGGGTTAGCGTCAGGACAACTAGGGTTAGCGTCAGGATAAGTAGGGTTAGCGTCAGGACAAGTAGGGTTAGCGTCAGGACAACTCGGGTTAGCGTCAGGACTACTAGGGTTAGCGTCAGGACAACTCGGGTTAGCGTCAGGACAACTAGGGTTAGCGTCAGGACAACTCGGGTTAGCGTCAGGACAACTAGGGTTAGCGTCAGGACAACTAGGGTTAGCGTCAGGACAACTAGGGTTAGCGTCAGGACAACTAGGGTTAGCGTCAGGACAACTAGGGTAAGCGTCAGGACAACTAGGGTTAGCGTCAGGACAACTAGGGTTAGCGTCAGGACAACTAGGGTTAGCGTCAGGACAACTTGGGTTAGCGTCAGGACAACTAGGGTTAGCGTCAGGACAACTAGGGTTAGCGTCAGGACAACTCGGGTTAGCGTCAGGACAACTCGGGTTAGCGTCAGGACAACTCGGGTTAGCGTCAGGACAACTAGGGTTAGCGTCAGGACAACTAGGGTAAGCGTCAGGACAACTAGGGTTAGCGTCAGGACAACTAGGGTTAGCGTCAGGACAACTTGGGTTAGCGTCAGGACAACTAGGGTTAGCGTCAGGACAAATAGGGTTAGCGTCAGGACAACTAGGGTTAGCGTCAGGACAACTCGGGTTAGCGTCAGGAAAACTCGGGTTAGCGTCAGGACAACTCGGGTTAGCGTCAGGACAACTAGGGTTAGCGTCAGGACAACTCGGGTTAGCGTCAGGACAACTAGGGTTAGCGTCAGGACAACTCGGGTTAGCGTCAGGACAACTCGGGTTAGCATCAGGACAACTCGGGTTAGCGTCAGGACAACTAGGGTTAGCATCAGGATAACTCGGGTTAGCGTCAGGACAACTAGGGTTAGCGGCAGGACAACTAGGGTTAGCGTCAGGACAACTCGGGTTAGCGTCAGGACAACTCGGGTTAGCGTCAGGACAACTCGGGTCAGCGTCAGGACAACTCGGGTTAGCGTCAGGACAACTCGGGTAAGCGTCAGGACAACTCGGGTTAGCGTCAGGACAACTCGGGTTAGCGTCAGGACAACTCGGGTTAGCGTCAGGACAACTCGGGTTAGCGTCAGAACTGCTAGGGTTAGCGTCAGGACAACTCGGGTTAGCGTCAGGACAACTAGGGTTAGCGTCAGGACAACTCGGGTTAGCGTCAGGACAACTAGGGTTAGCGTCAGGACAACTAGGGTTAGCGTCAGGACAACTAGGGTTAGCGTCAGGACAACTAGGGTTAGCGTCAGGACAACTAGGGTTAGCGTCAGGACAACTAGGGTTAGCGTCAGGACAACTAGGGTAAGCGTCAGGACAACTAGGGTTAGCGTCAGGACAACTAGGGTTAGCGTCAGGACAACTAGGGTTAGCGTCAGGACAACTTGGGTTAGCGTCAGGACAACTAGGGTTAGCGTCAGGACAACTAGGGTTAGCGTCAGGACAACTAGGGTAAGCGTCAGGACAACTAGGGTTAGCGTCAGGACAACTAGGGTGAGCGTCAGGACAACTAGGGTTAGCGTCAGGACAACTAGGGTTAGCGTCAGGACAAGTAGGGTTAGCGTCAGGACAAGTAGGGTTAGCGTCAGGACAAGTAGGGTTAGCGTCAGGACAAGTAGGGTTAGCATCAGGACAACTAGGGTTAGCGTCAGGACAACTAGGGTTAGCGCCAGGACAACTAGGGTTAGCGTCAGGACAAGTAGGGTTAGCGTCAGGACAACTAGGGTTAGCTTCAGGACAAGTAGGGTTAGCGTCAGGACAAGTAGGGTTAGCGTCAGGACAACTAGGGTTAGCTTCAGGACAAGTAGGGTTAGCGTCAGGACAAGTAGGGTTAGCGTCAGGACAACTAGGGTTAGCGTCAGGACAACTAGGGTTAGCGTCAGGACAAGTAGGGTTAGCGTCAGGACAAGTAGGGTTAGCGTCAGGACAACTAGGGTTAGCGTCAGGACAACTAGGGTTAGCGTCAGGACAACTATTGTTAGCGTGAGGACAACTAGGGTTAGCATCAGGACAAGTAGGGTTAGCGTCAGGACAACTAGGGTTAGCGTCAGGACAAGTAGGGTTAGCGTCAGGACAAGTAGGGTTAACGTCAGGACAAGTAGGGTTAGCGTCAGGACACCTAGGGTTAGCGTCAGGACAACTAGGGTTAGCGTCAGGACAACTAGGGTTAGCGTCAGGACAACTAGGGTTAGCATCAGGACAAGTAGGGT
This sequence comes from Phyllobates terribilis, assembly GCF_046119375.1. Lineage (NCBI taxonomy): Eukaryota > Metazoa > Chordata > Amphibia > Anura > Dendrobatidae > Phyllobates > Phyllobates terribilis. The sequence goes on along the minus strand of NW_027363417.1, from coordinate 263,311 downwards.
TAGCGTCAGGACAAGTAGGGTTAGCGTCAGGACAAGTAGGGTTAGCGTCAGGACAGCTAGGGTTAGCGTCAGGACAACTAGGGTTAGCGTCAGGACAACTAGGGTTAGCGTCAGGACAACTAGGGTTAGCGTCAGGACAAGTAGGGTTAGCGTCAGGACAAGTAGGGTTAGCGTCAGGACAACTAGGGTTAGCGTCAGGACAACTAGGGTTAGCGTCAGGACAAGTAGGGTTAGCGTCAGGACAACTAGGGTTAGCGTCAGGACAACTAGGCTTAGCGTCAGGACAAGTAGGGTTAGCGTCAGGACAAGTAGGGTTAGCGTCAGGACAACTAGGGTTAGCATCAGGACAAGTAGGGTTAGCGTCAGGACAAGTAGGGTTAGGGTCAGGACAACTAGGGTTAGCGTCAGGACAACTAGGGTTAGCGTCAGGATAAGTAGGGTTAGCGTCAGGACAACTAGGGTTAGCGTCAGGACAACTAGGGTTAGCGTCAGGACAAGTAGGGTTAGCGTCAGGACAACTAGGGTTAGCATCAGGATAACTAGGGTTAGCGTCAGGACAACTAGGGATAGCATCAGGACAAGTAGGGTTAGCGTCAGGACAACTAGGGTTAGCGTCAGGACAACTAGGGTTAGCGTCAGGACAAGTAGGGTTAGCATCAGGACAACTAGGGTTAGCGTCAGGACAACTAGGGTTAGCGTCAGGACAACTAGGGTTAGCGTCAGGACAAGTAGGGTTAGCGTCAGGACAACTAGGGTTAGCGTCAGAACAACTAGGGTTAGCGTCTGGACAACTAGGGTTAGCGTCAGGACAACTAGGGTTAGCGTCAGGACAACTAGCGTTAGCGTCAGGACAAATAGGGTTAGCGTCAAGACAACTAGGGTTAGCGTCAGGACAACTAGGGTTAGCGTCAGGACAACTAGGGTTAGCGTCAGGACAACTAGGGTTAGCGTCAGGACAACTCGGGTTAGCGTCAGGACAACTCGGGTTAGCGTCAGGACAACTCGGGTTAGCGTCAGGAAAACTCGGGTTAGCGTCAGGACAACTCGGGTTAGCGTCAGGACAACTAGGGTTAGCGTCAGGACAACTAGGGTTAGCGTCAGGACAACTCGGGTTAGCGTCAGGACAACTCGGGTTAGCGTCAGGACAACTCAGGTTAGCGTCAGGACAACTCGGGTTAGCGTCAGGACAACTCGGGTAAGCGTCAGGACAACTCGGGTTAGCGTCAGGACAACTCGGGTTAGCGTCAGGACAACTCGGGTTAGCGTCAGGACAACTAGGGTTAGCGTCAGGACAATTCGGGTTAGCGTCAGGACAACTCGGGTTAGCGTCAGAACAACTCGGGTTAGCGTCAGGACAACTAGGGTTAGCGTCAGGACAACTCGGGTTAGCGTCAGGACAACTAGGGTTAGCGTCAGGACAACTCGGGTTAGCGTCAGGACAACTAGGGTTAGCGGCAGGACAACTAGGGTTAGCGTCAGGACAACTCGGGTTAGCGTCAGGACAACTCGGGTAAGCGTCAGGACAACTCGGGTTAGCGTCAGGACAACTCGGGTTAGCGTCATGACAACTCGGGTTAGCGTCAGGACAACTCGGGTTAGCGTCAGAACTACTAGGGTTAGCGTCAGGACAACTCGGGTTAGCGTCAGGACAACTAGGGTTAGCGTCAGGACAACTCGGGTTAGCGTCAGGACAACTAGGGTTAGCGTCAGGACAACTCAGGTTAGCGTCAGGACAACTAGGGTTAGCGTCAGGACAACTAGGGTTAGCGTCAGGACAACTAGGGTTAGCGTCAGGACAACTAGGGTTAGCATCAGGACAACTCGGGTTATCGTCAGGACAACTCGGGTTAGCGTCAGGAAAACTCGGGTTAGCGTCAGGACAACTCGGGTTAGCGTCAGGACAACTAGGGTTAGCGTCAGGACAACTCGGGTTAGCGTCAGGACAACTCGGGTTAGCGTCAGGACAACTCGGGTTAGCGTCAGGACAACTCGGGTTAGCGTCAGGACAACTCGGGTTAGCGTCAGGACAACTCGGGTAAGCGTCAGGACAACTCGGGTTAGCGTCAGGACAACTCGGGTTAGCGTCAGGACAACTCGGGTTAGCGTCAGGACAATTCGGGTTAGCGTCAGGACAACTCGGGTTAGCGTCAGGACAACTCGGGTTAGCGTCAGGACAACTAGGGTTAGCGTCAGGACAACTCGGGTTAGCGTCAGGACAACTAGGGTTAGCGTCAGGATAACTCGGGTTAGCGTCAGGACAACTAGGGTTAGCGGCAAGACAACTAGGGTTAGCGTCAGGACAACTCGGGTTAGCGTCAGGACAACTCTGGTTAGCGTCAGGACAACTCGGGTTAGCGTCAGGACAACTCGGGTTAGCATCAGGACAACTCGGGTTAGCGTCAGGACTACTAGGGTTAGCGTCAGGACAACTCGGGTTAGCGTCAGGACAACTAGGGTTAGCGTCAGGACAACTCGGGTTAGCGTCAGGACAACTAGGGTTAGCGTCAGGACAACTAGTGTTAGCGTCAGGACAACTAGGGTTAGCGTCAGGACAACTAGGGTTAGCGTCAGGACAACTAGGGTTAGCGTCAGGACAACTAGGGTTAGCGTCAGGACAACTAGGGTAAGCGTCAGGACAACTAGGGTTAGCGTCAGGACAAGTAGGGTTAGCGTCAGGACAACTCGGGTTAGCGTCAGGACAACTCGGGTTAGCGTCAGGACAACTCGGGTTAGCGTCAGGAAAACTCGGGTTAGCGTCAGGACAACTCGGGTTAGCGTCAGGACAACTAGGGTTAGCGTCAGGACAACTAGGGTTAGCGTCAGGACAACTAGGGTTAGCGTCAGGACAACTCGGGTTAGCATCAGGACAACTAGGGTTAGCGTCAGGACAACTCGGGTTAGCGTCAGGACAACTCGGGTTAGCGTCAGGACAACTCAGGTTAGCGTCAGGACAACTCGGGTTAGCGTCAGGACAACTCGGGTAAGCGTCAGGACAACTCGGGTTAGCGTCAGGACAACTCGGGTTAGCGTCAGGACAACTCGGGTTAGCGTCAGGACAACTAGGGTTAGCGTCAGGACAATTCGGGTTAGCGTCAGGACAACTCGGGTTAGCGTCAGAACAACTCGGGTTAGCGTCAGGACAACTCGGGTTAGCGTCAGGACAACTAGGGTTAGCGTCAGGACAACTCGGGTTAGCGTCAGGACAACTAGGGTTAGCGTCAGGACAACTCGGGTTAGCGTCAGGACAACTAGGGTTAGCGGCAGGACAACTAGGGTTAGCGTCAGGACAACTCGGGTTAGCGTCAGGACAACTCGGGTAAGCGTCAGGACAACTCGGGTTAGCGTCAGGACAACTCGGGTTAGCGTCATGACAACTCGGGTTAGCGTCAGGACAACTCGGGTTAGCGTCAGAACTACTAGGGTTAGCGTCAGGACAACTCGGGTTAGCGTCAGGACAACTAGGGTTAGCGTCAGGACAACTCGGGTTAGCGTCAGGATAACTAGGGTTAGCGTCAGGACAACTCGGGTTAGCGTCAGGACAACTAGGGTTAGCGTCAGGACAACTAGGGTTAGCGTCAGGACAACTAGGGTTAGCGTCAGGACAACTAGGGTTAGCATCAGGACAACTCGGGTTATCGTCAGGACAACTCGGGTTAGCGTCAGGACAACTCGGGTTAGCGTCAGGACAACTAGGGTTAGCGTCAGGACAACTCGGGTTAGCGTCAGGACAACTAGGGTTAGCGTCAGGACAACTAGGGTTAGCGTCAGGACAACTAGGGTTAGCGTCAGGACAACTAGGGTTAGCATCAGGACAACTCGGGTTATCGTCAGGAAAACTCGGGTTAGCGTCAGGACAACTCGGGTTAGCGTCAGGACAACTAGGGTTAGCGTCAGGACAACTCGGGTTAGCGTCAGGACAACTCGGGTTAGCGTCAGGACAACTCGGGTTAGCGTCAGGACAACTCGGGTTAGCGTCAGGACAACTCGGGTAAGCGTCAGGACAACTCGGGTTAGCGTCAGGACAACTCGGGTTAGCGTCAGGACAACTCGGGTTAGCGTCAGGACAACTAGGGTTAGCGTCAGGACAATTCGGGTTAGCGTCAGGACAACTCGGGTTAGCGTCAGGACAACTCGGGTTAGCGTCAGGACAACTAGGGTTAGCGTCAGGACAACTCGGGTTAGCGTCAGGACAACTAGGGTTAGCGTCAGGATAACTCGGGTTAGCGTCAGGACAACTAGGGTTAGCGGCAGGACAACTAGGGTTAGCGTCAGGACAACTCGGGTTAGCGTCAGGACAACTCTGGTTAGCGTCAGGACAACTCGGGTTAGCGTCAGGACAACTCGGGTTAGCATAAGGACAACTCGGGTTAGCGTCAGGACTACTAGGGTTAGCGTCAGGACAACTCGGGTTAGCGTCAGGACAACTAGGGTTAGCGTCAGGACAACTCGGGTTAGCGTCAGGACAACTAGGGTTAGCGTCAGGACAACTAGTGTTAGCGTCAGGACAACTAGGGTTAGCGTCAGGACAACTAGGGTAAGCGTCAGGACAACTAGGGTAAGCGTCAGGACAACTTGGGTTAGCGTCAGGACAACTAGGGTTAGCGTCAGGACAACTAGGGTTAGCGTCAGGACAACTCGGGTTAGCGTCAGGACAACTCGGGTTAGCGTCAGGACAACTCGGGTTAGCGTCAGGACAACTCGGGTTAGCGTCAGGACAACTAGGGTAAGCGTCAGGACAACTAGGGTTAGCGTCAGGACAACTAGGGTTAGCGTCAGGACAACTTGGGTTAGCGTCAGGACAACTAGGGTTAGCGTCAGGACAACTAGGGTTAGCGTCAGGACAACTAGGGTTAGCGTCAGGACAACTAGGGTTAGCGTCAGGACAACTCGGGTTAGCGTCAGGACAACTCGGGTTAGCGTCAGGACAACTAGGGTTAGCGTCAGGACAACTAGGGTTAGCGTCAGGACAACTTGGGTTAGCATCAGGACAACTTGGGTTAGCATCAGGACAACTAGGGTTAGCGTCAGGACAACTAGGGTTAGCGTCAGGACAACTAGGGTTAGCGTCAGGACAACTCGGGTTAGCGTCAGGACAAGTAGGGTTAGCGTCAGGACAACTCGGGTTAGCGTCAGGACTACTAGGGTTAGCGTCAGGACAACTCGGGTTAGCGTCAGGACAACTAGGGTTAGCGTCAGGACAACTCGGGTTAGCGTCAGGACAACTAGGGTTAGCGTCAGGACAACTAGGGTTAGCGTCAGGACAACTAGGGTTAGCGTCAGGACAACTCGGGTTAGCGTCAGGACAACTCTGGTTAGCGTCAGGACAACTCGGGTTAGCGTCAGGACAACTCGGGTTAGCATAAGGACAACTCGGGTTAGCGTCAGGACTACTAGGGTTAGCGTCAGGACAACTCGGGTTAGCGTCAGGACAACTAGGGTTAGCGTCAGGACAACTCGGGTTAGCGTCAGGACAACTAGGGTTAGCGTCAGGACAACTAGGGTTAGCGTCAGGACAACTCGGGTTAGCGTCAGGACAACTCGGGTTAGCGTCAGGACAACTCGGGTTAGCGTCAGGACAACTCGGGTTAGCGTCAGGACAACTCGGGTTAGCGTCAGGACTACTAGGGTTAGCGTCAGGACAACTCGGGTTAGCGTCAGGACAACTCGGGTTAGCGTCAGGACAACTCGGGTTAGCGTCAGGACAACTCGGGTTAGCGTCAGGACAACTCGGGTAAGCGTCAGGACAACTCGGGTTAGCGTCAGGACAACTCGGGTTAGCGTCAGGACAACTCGGGTTAGCGTCAGGACAACTAGGGTTAGCGTCAGGACAATTCGGGTTAGCGTCAGGACAACTCGGGTTAGCGTCAGGACAACTCGGGTTAGCGTCAGGACAACTAGGGTTAGCGTCAGGACAACTCGGGTTAGCGTCAGGACAACTAGGGTTAGCGTCAGGATAACTCGGGTTAGCGTCAGGACAACTAGGGTTAGCGGCAGGACAACTAGGGTTAGCGTCAGGACAACTCGGGTTAGCGTCAGGACAACTCTGGTTAGCGTCAGGACAACTCGGGTTAGCGTCAGGACAACTCGGGTTAGCATAAGGACAACTCGGGTTAGCGTCAGGACTACTAGGGTTAGCGTCAGGACAACTCGGGTTAGCGTCAGGACAACTAGGGTTAGCGTCAGGACAACTCGGGTTAGCGTCAGGACAACTAGGGTTAGCGTCAGGACAACTAGTGTTAGCGTCAGGACAACTAGGGTTAGCGTCAGGACAACTAGGGTAAGCGTCAGGACAACTAGGGTAAGCGTCAGGACAACTAGGGTAAGCGTCAGGACAACTAGGGTTAGCGTCAGGACAACTTGGGTTAGCGTCAGGACAACTAGGGTTAGCGTCAGGACAACTAGGGTTAGCGTCAGGACAACTCGGGTTAGCGTCAGGACAACTCGGGTTAGCGTCAGGACAACTCGGGTTAGCGTCAGGACAACTAGGGTTAGCGTCAGGACAACTAGGGTAAGCGTCAGGACAACTAGGGTTAGCGTCAGGACAACTAGGGTTAGCGTCAGGACAACTTGGGTTAGCGTCAGGACAACTAGGGTTAGCGTCAGGACAACTAGGGTTAGCGTCAGGACAAATAGGGTTAGCGTCAGGACAACTAGGGTTAGCGTCAGGACAACTCGGGTTAGCGTCAGGACAACTAGGGTTAGCGTCAGGACAACTAGGGTTAGCGTCAGGACAACTAGGGTTAGCGTCAGGACAACTTGGGTTAGCATCAGGACAACTAGGGTTAGCGTCAGGACAACTAGGGTTAGCGTCAGGACAACTAGGGTTAGCGTCAGGACAAGTAGGGTTAGCGTCAGGACAAGTAGGGTTAGCGTCAGGACAACTCGGGTTAGCGTCAGGACTACTAGGGTTAGCGTCAGGACAACTCGGGTTAGCGTCAGGACAACTAGGGTTAGCGTCAGGACAACTCGGGTTAGCGTCAGGACAACTAGGGTTAGCATCAGGACAACTAGGGTTAGCGTCAGGACAACTAGGGTTAGCGTCAGGACAACTCGGGTTAGCGTCAGGACAACTCTGGTTAGCGTCAGGACAACTCGGGTTAGCGTCAGGACAACTCGGGTTAGCATAAGGACAACTCGGGTTAGCGTCAGGACTACTAGGGTTAGCGTCAGGACAACTCGGGTTAGCGTCAGGACAACTAGGGTTAGCGTCAGGACAACTCGGGTTAGCGTCAGGACAACTAGGGTTAGCGTCAGGACAACTAGGGTTAGCGTCAGGACAACTCGGGTTAGCGTCAGGACAACTCTGGTTAGCGTCAGGACAACTCGGGTTAGCGTCAGGACAACTCGGGTTAGCATAAGGACAACTCGGGTTAGCGTCAGGACTACTAGGGTTAGCGTCAGGACAACTCGGGTTAGCGTCAGGACAACTAGGGTTAGCGTCAGGACAACTCGGGTTAGCGTCAGGACAACTAGGGTTAGCGTCAGGACAACTAGTGTTAGCGTCAGGACAACTAGGGTTAGAGTCAGGACAACTAGGGTTAGCGTCAGGACAACTCGGGTTAGCGTCAGGACTACTAGGGTTAGCGTCAGGACAACTCGGGTTAGCGTCAGGACAACAAGGGTTAGCGTCAGGACAACTCGGGTTAGCGTCAGGACAACTAGGGTTAGCGTCAGGACAACTAGGGTTAGCGTCAGGACAACTAGGGAAAGCGTCAGGACAACTAGGGTTAGCGTCAGGACAACTAGGGTTAGCATCAGGACAACTAGGGTTAGCGTCAGGACAACTAGGGTTAGCGTCAGGACAACTTGGGTTAGCGTCAGGACAACGAGGGTTAGCGTCAGGACAACTAGGGTTAGCGTCAGGACAACTAGGGTTAGCGTCAGGACAACTAGGGTTAGCGTCAGGACAACTCGGGTTAGCGTCAGGACAACTCGGGTTAGCGTCAGGACAACTAGGGTTAGCGTCAGGACAACTCGGGTTAGCGTCAGGACAACTAGGGTTAGCGTCAGGACAACTAGGGTTAGCGTCAGGACAACTAGGGTTAGCGTCAGGACAACTAGGGTTAGCGTCAGGACAACTAGGGTAAGCGTCAGGACAACTAGGGTTAGCGTCAGGACAACTAGGGTTAGCGTCAGGACAACTAGGGTTAGCGTCAGGATAAGTAGGGTTAGCGTCAGGACAAGTAGGGTTAGCGTCAGGACAACTCGGGTTAGCGTCAGGACAACTAGGGTTAGCGTCAGGACAACTTGGGTTAGCATCAGGACAACTAGGGTTAGCGTCAGGACAACTAGGGTTAGCGTCAGGACAACTAGGGTTAGCGTCAGGATAAGTAGGGTTAGCGTCAGGACAAGTAGGGTTAGCGTCAGGACAACTCGGGTTAGCGTCAGGACTACTAGGGTTAGCGTCAGGACAACTCGGGTTAGCGTCAGGACAACTAGGGTTAGCGTCAGGACAACTCGGGTTAGCGTCAGGACAACTAGGGTTAGCGTCAGGACAACTAGGGTTAGCGTCAGGACAACTAGGGTTAGCGTCAGGACAACTAGGGTTAGCGTCAGGACAACTAGGGTTAGCGTCAGGACAACTAGGGTAAGCGTCAGGACAACTAGGGTTAGCGTCAGGACAACTAGGGTTAGCGTCAGGACAACTAGGGTTAGCGTCAGGACAACTAGGGTTAGCGTCAGGACAACTAGGGTTAGCGTCAGGACAACTAGGGTTAGCGTCAGGACAACTCGGGTTAGCGTCAGGACAACTCGGGTTAGCGTCAGGACAACTCGGGTTAGCGTCAGGACAACTAGGGTTAGCGTCAGGACAACTAGGGTAAGCGTCAGGACAACTAGGGTTAGCGTCAGGACAACTAGGGTTAGCGTCAGGACAACTTGGGTTAGCGTCAGGACAACTAGGGTTAGCGTCAGGACAAATAGGGTTAGCGTCAGGACAACTAGGGTTAGCGTCAGGACAACTCGGGTTAGCGTCAGGAAAACTCGGGTTAGCGTCAGGACAACTCGGGTTAGCGTCAGGACAACTAGGGTTAGCGTCAGGACAACTCGGGTTAGCGTCAGGACAACTAGGGTTAGCGTCAGGACAACTCGGGTTAGCGTCAGGACAACTCGGGTTAGCATCAGGACAACTCGGGTTAGCGTCAGGACAACTAGGGTTAGCATCAGGATAACTCGGGTTAGCGTCAGGACAACTAGGGTTAGCGGCAGGACAACTAGGGTTAGCGTCAGGACAACTCGGGTTAGCGTCAGGACAACTCGGGTTAGCGTCAGGACAACTCGGGTCAGCGTCAGGACAACTCGGGTTAGCGTCAGGACAACTCGGGTAAGCGTCAGGACAACTCGGGTTAGCGTCAGGACAACTCGGGTTAGCGTCAGGACAACTCGGGTTAGCGTCAGGACAACTCGGGTTAGCGTCAGAACTGCTAGGGTTAGCGTCAGGACAACTCGGGTTAGCGTCAGGACAACTAGGGTTAGCGTCAGGACAACTCGGGTTAGCGTCAGGACAACTAGGGTTAGCGTCAGGACAACTAGGGTTAGCGTCAGGACAACTAGGGTTAGCGTCAGGACAACTAGGTTTAGCGTCAGGACAACTAGGGTTAGCGTCAGGACAACTAGGGTTAGCGTCAGGACAACTAGGGTAAGCGTCAGGACAACTAGGGTTAGCGTCAGGACAACTAGGGTTAGCGTCAGGACAACTAGGGTTAGCGTCAGGACAACTTGGGTTAGCGTCAGGACAACTAGGGTTAGCGTCAGGACAACTAGGGTTAGCGTCAGGACAACTAGGGTTAGCGTCAGGACAACTAGGGTAAGCGTCAGGACAACTAGGGTTAGCGTCAGGACAACTAGGGTGAGCGTCAGGACAACTAGGGTTAGCGTCAGGACAACTAGGGTTAGCGTCAGGACAAGTAGGGTTAGCGTCAGGACAAGTAGGGTTAGCGTCAGGACAAGTAGGGTTAGCGTCAGGACAAGTAGGGTTAGCATCAGGACAACTAGGGTTAGCGTCAGGACAACTAGGGTTAGCGCCAGGACAACTAGGGTTAGCGTCAGGACAAGTAGGGTTAGCGTCAGGACAACTAGGGTTAGCTTCAGGACAAGTAGGGTTAGCGTCAGGACAAGTAGGGTTAGCGTCAGGACAACTAGGGTTAGCTTCAGGACAAGTAGGGTTAGCGTCAGGACAAGTAGGGTTAGCGTCAGGACAACTAGGGTTAGCGTCAGGACAACTAGGGTTAGCGTCAGGACAAGTAGGGTTAGCGTCAGGACAAGTAGGGTTAGCGTCAGGACAACTAGGGTTAGCGTCAGGACAAGTAGGGTTAGCGTCAGGACAACTAGAGTTAGCGTCAGGACAACTAGGGTTAGCGTCAGGACAAGTAGGGTTAGCGTCAGGACAAGTAGCGTTAGCGTCAGGACAACTAGGGTTAGCGTCAGGACAAGTAGAGTTAGCGTCAGGACAAGTAGGGTTAGCGTCAGGACAAGTAGGGTTAGCGTCAGGACAACTAGGGTTAGCGTCAGGACAACTAGGGTTAGCGTCAGGACAACTAGGGTTAGCGTCAGGACAACTAAGGTTAGCGTCAGGACAACTAGGGTTAGCGTCACGACAACTAGGGTTAGCGTCAGGACAACTAGGGTTAGCGTCAGGACAACTAGGGTTAGCGTCAGGACAACTAAGGTTAGCGTCAGGACAACTAGGGTTAGCGTCACGACAACTAGGGTTAGCGTCAGGACAACTAGGGTTAGCGTCAGGACAACCAGGGATACCGTCAGGACAACTAGGGTTGGCGTCAGGACAACTAGGGTTAGCGTCAGGACAACTAGGGTTAGCGTCAGGACAAGTAGGGTTAGCGTCAGGACAACTAGGGTTAGTGCCAGGACAACTAGGGTTAGCGCCAGGACAACTAGGGTTAGCGCCAGGACAACTAGGGTTAGCGTCAGGACAACTAGGGTTAGCGCCAGGACAACTAGGGTTAGCGTCAGGACAACTAGGGTTAGCGCCAGGACAACTAGGGTTAGCGCCAGGACAACTAGGGTTAGCGTCAGGACAACTAGGGTTAGCGTCAGGACAACTAGGGTTAGGGCCAGGACAACTAGGGTTAGCGTCAGGACAACTAGGGTTAGCGTCAGGACAACTAGGGTTAGCGTCAGGACAACTAGGGTTGGCGTCAGGACAACTAGGGTTAGCGTCAGGATAACTAGGGTTAGCGTCAGGACAAGTAGGGTTAGCGTCAGGACAAGTAGGGTTAGCGTCAGGACAACTAGGGTTAGCGTCAGGACAACTAGGGTTAGCGTCAGTACAAGTAGGGTTAGCGTCAGGACAACTAGGGTTAGCGTCAGGACAACTAGGGTTAGCGTCAGGACAACTAGGGTTAGCGTCAGGACAACTAGGGTTAGCGTCAGGACAAGTAGGGTTAGCGTCAGGACAAGTAGGGTTAGCGTCAGGACAACTAGGGTTAGCATCAGGACAAGTAGGGTTAGCGTCAGGACAAGTAGGGTTAGCGTCAGGACAAGTAGGGTTAGCGTCAGGACAACTAGGGTTAGCGTCAGGACAACTAGGGTTAGCGTCAGGACAAGTAGGGTTAGCGTCAGAACAACTAGGGTTAGCGTCATGATAAGTAGGGTTAGCGTCAGGACAACTAGGGTTAGCGTCAGGACAACTAGGGTTAGCGTCAGGACAAGTAGGGTTAGCGTCAGGACAACTAGGGTTAGCGTCAGGACAACTAGGGTTAGCGTCAGAACAACTAGGGTTAGCGTCAGGACAAGTATGGTTAGCGTCAGGACAACTAGGGTTAGCGTCAGGACAACTAGGGTTAGCGTCAGGACAAGTAGGGTTAGCGTCAGGACAACTAGGGTTAGCTTCAGGACAAGTAGGGTTAGCGTCAGGACAACTAGGGTTAGCGTCAGGACAACTAGGTTTAGCGTCAGGACAAGTAGGGTTAGCGTCAGGACATCTAGGGTTAGCGTCAGGACATCTAGGGTTAGCGTTAGGACAACTAGGGTTAGCGTCAGGACAACTAGGGTTAGCGTCAGGACAACTAGGGTTAGAGTCAGGACAACTAGGGTTAGCGTCAGGACAAGTAGGGTTAGCGTCAGGACAACTAGGGTTAGCGTCAGGACAACTAGGGTTAGCGTCAGGACAAGTAGGGTTAGCGTCAGGACAAGTAGGGTTAGCGTCAGGACAAGTAGGTTTAGCGTCAGGACAACTAGGGTTAGCGTCAGGACAACTAGGGTTAGCGTCAGGACAACTACGGTTAGCGTCAGGACAACTAGGGTTAGCGTCAGGACAACTAGGGTTAGCGTCAGGACAACTAGGATTAGCGTCAGGACAACTAGGGTTAGCGTCAGGACAATTAGGGTTAGCGTCAGGACAACTAGGGTTAGCGTCAGGACAACTACGGTTAGCGTCAGGACAAGTAGGGTTAGCGTCAGGACAAGTAGGGTTAGCGTCAGGACAACTAGGGTTAGCGTCAGGACAACTAGGGTTAGCGTCAGTACAAGTAGGGTTAGCGTCAGGACAACTAGGGTAAGCGTCAGGACAACTAGGGTTAGCGTCAGGACAACTAGGGTTAGCGTCAGGACAACTAGGGTTAGCGTCAGGACAACTAGGGTTAGAGTCAGGACAAGTAGGGTTAGCGTCAGGACAAGTAGGGTTAGCGTCAGGACAACTAGGGTTAGCATCAGGACAAGTAGGGTTAGCGTCAGGACAAGTAGGGTTAGCGTCAGGACAAGTAGGGTTAGCGTCAGGACAACTAGGGTTAGCGTCAGGACAACTAGGGTTAGCGTCAGGACAAGTAGGGTTAGCGTCAGAACAACTAGGGTTAGCGTCATGATAAGTAGGGTTAGCGTCAGGACAACTAGGGTTAGCGTCAGGACAACTAGGGTTAGCGTCAGGACAAGTAGGGTTAGCGTCAGGACAACTAGGGTTAGCGTCAGGACAACTAGGGTTAGCGTCAGAACAACTAGGGTTAGCGTCAGGACAAGTATGGTTAGCGTCAGGACAACTAGGGTTAGCGTCAGGACAACTAGGGTTAGCGTCAGGACAAGTAGGGTTAGCGTCAGGACAACTAGGGTTAGCTTCAGGACAAGTAGGGTTAGCGTCAGGACAACTAGGGTTAGCGTCAGGACAACTAGGTTTAGCGTCAGGACAAGTAGGGTTAGCGTCAGGACATCTAGGGTTAGCGTCAGGACAACTAGGGTTAGCGTTAGGACAACTAGGGTTAGCGTCAGGACAACTAGGGTTAGCGTCAGGACAACTAGGGTTAGAGTCAGGACAACTAGGGTTAGCGTCAGGACAAGTAGGGTTAGCGTCAGGACAACTAGGGTTAGCGTCAGGACAACTAGGGTTAGCGTCAGGACAAGTAGGGTTAGCGTCAGGACAAGTAGGGTTAGCGTCAGGACAAGTAGGTTTAGCGTCAGGACAACTAGGGTTAGCGTCAGGACAACTAGGGTTAGCGTCAGGACAACTACGGTTAGCGTCAGGACAACTAGGGTTAGCGTCAGGACAACTAGGGTTAGCGTCAGGACAACTAGGATTAGCGTCAGGACAACTAGGGTTAGCGTCAGGACAACTAGGGTTAGCGTCAGGACAACTAGGGTTAGCGTCAGGACAACTACGGTTAGCGTCAGGACAACTACGGTTAGCGTCAGGACAACTAGGGTTAGCGTCAGTACAACTAGGGTTAGCGTCAGGACAACTAGGGTTAGCATCAGGACAACTAGGGTTAGCGTCAGGACAACTAGGGTTAGCGTCAGGACAACTTGGGTTAGCGTCAGGACAACGAGGGTTAGCGTCAGGACAACTAGGGTTAGCGTCAGGACAACTAGGGTTAGCGTCAGGACAACTAGGGTTAGCGTCAGGACAACTCGGGTTAGCGTCAGGACAACTCGGGTTAGCGTCAGGACAACTAGGGTTAGCGTCAGGACAACTCGGGTTAGCGTCAGGACAACTAGGGTTAGCGTCAGGACAACTAGGGTTAGCGTCAGGACAACTAGGGTTAGCGTCAGGACAACTAGGGTTAGCGTCAGGACAACTAGGGTAAGCGTCAGGACAACTAGGGTTAGCGTCAGGACAACTAGGGTTAGCGTCAGGACAACTAGGGTTAGCGTCAGGACAACTTGGGTTAGCATCAGGACAACTAGGGTTAGCGTCAGGACAACAAGGGTTAGCGTCAGGACAACTAGGGTTAGCGTCAGGATAAGTAGGGTTAGCGTCAGGACAAGTAGGGTTAGCGTCAGGACAACTCGGGTTAGCGTCAGGACTACTAGGGTTAGCGTCAGGACAACTCGGGTTAGCGTCAGGACAACTAGGGTTAGCGTCAGGACAACTCGGGTTAGCGTCAGGACAACTAGGGTTAGCGTCAGGACAACTAGGGTTAGCGTCAGGACAACTAGGGTTAGCGTCAGGACAACTAGGGTTAGCGTCAGGACAACTAGGGTTAGCGTCAGGACAACTAGGGTAAGCGTCAGGACAACTAGGGTTAGCGTCAGGACAACTAGGGTTAGCGTCAGGACAACTAGGGTTAGCGTCAGGACAACTTGGGTTAGCGTCAGGACAACTAGGGTTAGCGTCAGGACAACTAGGGTTAGCGTCAGGACAACTCGGGTTAGCGTCAGGACAACTCGGGTTAGCGTCAGGACAACTCGGGTTAGCGTCAGGACAACTAGGGTTAGCGTCAGGACAACTAGGGTAAGCGTCAGGACAACTAGGGTTAGCGTCAGGACAACTAGGGTTAGCGTCAGGACAACTTGGGTTAGCGTCAGGACAACTAGGGTTAGCGTCAGGACAAATAGGGTTAGCGTCAGGACAACTAGGGTTAGCGTCAGGACAACTCGGGTTAGCGTCAGGAAAACTCGGGTTAGCGTCAGGACAACTCGGGTTAGCGTCAGGACAACTAGGGTTAGCGTCAGGACAACTCGGGTTAGCGTCAGGACAACTAGGGTTAGCGTCAGGACAACTCGGGTTAGCGTCAGGACAACTCGGGTTAGCATCAGGACAACTCGGGTTAGCGTCAGGACAACTAGGGTTAGCATCAGGATAACTCGGGTTAGCGTCAGGACAACTAGGGTTAGCGGCAGGACAACTAGGGTTAGCGTCAGGACAACTCGGGTTAGCGTCAGGACAACTCGGGTTAGCGTCAGGACAACTCGGGTCAGCGTCAGGACAACTCGGGTTAGCGTCAGGACAACTCGGGTAAGCGTCAGGACAACTCGGGTTAGCGTCAGGACAACTCGGGTTAGCGTCAGGACAACTCGGGTTAGCGTCAGGACAACTCGGGTTAGCGTCAGAACTGCTAGGGTTAGCGTCAGGACAACTCGGGTTAGCGTCAGGACAACTAGGGTTAGCGTCAGGACAACTCGGGTTAGCGTCAGGACAACTAGGGTTAGCGTCAGGACAACTAGGGTTAGCGTCAGGACAACTAGGGTTAGCGTCAGGACAACTAGGTTTAGCGTCAGGACAACTAGGGTTAGCGTCAGGACAACTAGGGTTAGCGTCAGGACAACTAGGGTAAGCGTCAGGACAACTAGGGTTAGCGTCAGGACAACTAGGGTTAGCGTCAGGACAACTAGGGTTAGCGTCAGGACAACTTGGGTTAGCGTCAGGACAACTAGGGTTAGCGTCAGGACAACTAGGGTTAGCGTCAGGACAACTAGGGTTAGCGTCAGGACAACTAGGGTAAGCGTCAGGACAACTAGGGTTAGCGTCAGGACAACTAGGGTGAGCGTCAGGACAACTAGGGTTAGCGTCAGGACAACTAGGGTTAGCGTCAGGACAAGTAGGGTTAGCGTCAGGACAAGTAGGGTTAGCGTCAGGACAAGTAGGGTTAGCGTCAGGACAAGTAGGGTTAGCATCAGGACAACTAGGGTTAGCGTCAGGACAACTAGGGTTAGCGCCAGGACAACTAGGGTTAGCGTCAGGACAAGTAGGGTTAGCGTCAGGACAACTAGGGTTAGCTTCAGGACAAGTAGGGTTAGCGTCAGGACAAGTAGGGTTAGCGTCAGGACAACTAGGGTTAGCTTCAGGACAAGTAGGGTTAGCGTCAGGACAAGTAGGGTTAGCGTCAGGACAACTAGGGTTAGCGTCAGGACAACTAGGGTTAGCGTCAGGACAAGTAGGGTTAGCGTCAGGACAAGTAGGGTTAGCGTCAGGACAACTAGGGTTAGCGTCAGGACAAGTAGGGTTAGCGTCAGGACAACTAGAGTTAGCGTCAGGACAACTAGGGTTAGCGTCAGGACAAGTAGGGTTAGCGTCAGGACAAGTAGCGTTAGCGTCAGGACAACTAGGGTTAGCGTCAGGACAAGTAGAGTTAGCGTCAGGACAAGTAGGGTTAGCGTCAGGACAAGTAGGGTTAGCGTCAGGACAACTAGGGTTAGCGTCAGGACAACTAGGGTTAGCGTCAGGACAACTAGGGTTAGCGTCAGGACAACTAAGGTTAGCGTCAGGACAACTAGGGTTAGAGTCACGACAACTAGGGTTAGCGTCAGGACAACTAGGGTTAGCGTCAGGACAACTAGGGTTAGCGTCAGGACAACTAAGGTTAGCGTCAGGACAACTAGGGTTAGCGTCACGACAACTAGGGTTAGCGTCAGGACAACTAGGGTTAGCGTCAGGACAACCAGGGTTACCGTCAGGACAACTAGGGTTGGCGTCAGGACAACTAGGGTTAGCGTCAGGACAACTAGGGTTAGCATCAGGACAAGTAGGGTTAGCGTCAGGACAACTAGGGTTAGTGCCAGGACAACTAGGGTTAGCGCCAGGACAACTAGGGTTAGCGCCAGGACAACTAGGGTTAGCGTCAGGACAACTAGGGTTAGCGCCAGGACAACTAGGGTTAGCGTCAGGACAACTAGGGTTAGCGCCAGGACAACTAGGGTTAGCGCCAGGACAACTAGGGTTAGCGTCAGGACAACTAGGGTTAGCGTCAGGACAACTAGGGTTAGGGCCAGGACAACTAGGGTTAGCGTCAGGACAACTAGGGTTAGCGTCAGGACAACTAGGGTTAGCGTCAGGACAACTAGGGTTGGCGTCAGGACAACTAGGGTTAGCGTCAGGATAACTAGGGTTAGCGTCAGGACAAGTAGGGTTAGCGTCAGGACAAGTAGGGTTAGCGTCAGGACAACTAGGGTTAGCGTCAGGACAACTAGGGTTAGCGTCAGTACAAGTAGGGTTAGCGTCAGGACAACTAGGGTTAGCGTCAGGACAACTAGGGTTAGCGTCAGGACAACTAGGGTTAGCGTCAGGACAACTAGGGTTAGCGTCAGGACAAGTAGGGTTAGCGTCAGGACAAGTAGGGTTAGCGTCAGGACAACTAGGGTTAGCATCAGGACAAGTAGGGTTAGCGTCAGGACAAGTAGGGTTAGCGTCAGGACAAGTAGGGTTAGCGTCAGGACAACTAGGGTTAGCGTCAGGACAACTAGGGTTAGCGTCAGGACAAGTAGGGTTAGCGTCAGAACAACTAGGGTTAGCGTCATGATAAGTAGGGTTAGCGTCAGGACAACTAGGGTTAGCGTCAGGACAACTAGGGTTAGCGTCAGGACAAGTAGGGTTAGCGTCAGGACAACTAGGGTTAGCGTCAGGACAACTAGGGTTAGCGTCAGAACAACTAGGGTTAGCGTCAGGACAAGTATGGTTAGCGTCAGGACAACTAGGGTTAGCGTCAGGACAACTAGGGTTAGCGTCAGGACAAGTAGGGTTAGCGTCAGGACAACTAGGGTTAGCTTCAGGACAAGTAGGGTTAGCGTCAGGACAACTAGGGTTAGCGTCAGGACAACTAGGTTTAGCGTCAGGACAAGTAGGGTTAGCGTCAGGACATCTAGGGTTAGCGTCAGGACATCTAGGGTTAGCGTTAGGACAACTAGGGTTAGCGTCAGGACAACTAGGGTTAGCGTCAGGACAACTAGGGTTAGAGTCAGGACAACTAGGGTTAGCGTCAGGACAAGTAGGGTTAGCGTCAGGACAACTAGGGTTAGCGTCAGGACAACTAGGGTTAGCGTCAGGACAAGTAGGGTTAGCGTCAGGACAAGTAGGGTTAGCGTCAGGACAAGTAGGTTTAGCGTCAGGACAACTAGGGTTAGCGTCAGGACAACTAGGGTTAGCGTCAGGACAACTACGGTTAGCGTCAGGACAACTAGGGTTAGCGTCAGGACAACTAGGGTTAGCGTCAGGACAACTAGGATTAGCGTCAGGACAACTAGGGTTAGCGTCAGGACAATTAGGGTTAGCGTCAGGACAACTAGGGTTAGCGTCAGGACAACTACGGTTAGCGTCAGGACAAGTAGGGTTAGCGTCAGGACAAGTAGGGTTAGCGTCAGGACAACTAGGGTTAGCGTCAGGACAACTAGGGTTAGCGTCAGTACAAGTAGGGTTAGCGTCAGGACAACTAGGGTAAGCGTCAGGACAACTAGGGTTAGCGTCAGGACAACTAGGGTTAGCGTCAGGACAACTAGGGTTAGCGTCAGGACAACTAGGGTTAGAGTCAGGACAAGTAGGGTTAGCGTCAGGACAAGTAGGGTTAGCGTCAGGACAACTAGGGTTAGCATCAGGACAAGTAGGGTTAGCGTCAGGACAAGTAGGGTTAGCGTCAGGACAAGTAGGGTTAGCGTCAGGACAACTAGGGTTAGCGTCAGGACAACTAGGGTTAGCGTCAGGACAAGTAGGGTTAGCGTCAGAACAACTAGGGTTAGCGTCATGATAAGTAGGGTTAGCGTCAGGACAACTAGGGTTAGCGTCAGGACAACTAGGGTTAGCGTCAGGACAAGTAGGGTTAGCGTCAGGACAACTAGGGTTAGCGTCAGGACAACTAGGGTTAGCGTCAGAACAACTAGGGTTAGCGTCAGGACAAGTATGGTTAGCGTCAGGACAACTAGGGTTAGCGTCAGGACAACTAGGGTTAGCGTCAGGACAAGTAGGGTTAGCGTCAGGACAACTAGGGTTAGCTTCAGGACAAGTAGGGTTAGCGTCAGGACAACTAGGGTTAGCGTCAGGACAACTAGGTTTAGCGTCAGGACAAGTAGGGTTAGCGTCAGGACATCTAGGGTTAGCGTCAGGACAACTAGGGTTAGCGTTAGGACAACTAGGGTTAGCGTCAGGACAACTAGGGTTAGCGTCAGGACAACTAGGGTTAGAGTCAGGACAACTAGGGTTAGCGTCAGGACAAGTAGGGTTAGCGTCAGGACAACTAGGGTTAGCGTCAGGACAACTAGGGTTAGCGTCAGGACAAGTAGGGTTAGCGTCAGGACAAGTAGGGTTAGCGTCAGGACAAGTAGGTTTAGCGTCAGGACAACTAGGGTTAGCGTCAGGACAACTAGGGTCAGCGTCAGGACAACTACGGTTAGCGTCAGGACAACTAGGGTTAGCGTCAGGACAACTAGGGTTAGCGTCAGGACAACTAGGATTAGCGTCAGGACAACTAGGGTTAGCGTCAAGACAACTAGGGTTAGCGTCAGGACAACTAGGGTTAGCGTCAGGACAACTACGGTTAGCGTCAGGACAACTACGGTTAGCGTCAGGACAACTAGGGTTAGCGTCAGTACAACTAGGGTTAGCATCAGGACAACTAGGGCTAGCGTCAGGACAACTAGGGTTAGCGTCAGGACAACTATGGTTAGCGCCAGGACAACTAGGGTTAGCGCCAGGACAACTAGGGTTAGCACCAGGACAACTAGGGTTAGCGCCAGGACAACTAGGGTTAGCACCAGGACAACTAGGGTTAGCACCAGGACAACTAGGGTTAGCGCCAGGACAACTAGGGTTAGCGCCAGGACAACTAGGGTTAGCGCCAGGACAACTAGGGTTAGCGCCAGGAAAACTAGGGTTAGCTTCAGGACAAGTAGGGTTAGCGTCAGGACAACTAGGGTTAGCGTCAGGACAACTAGGGTTAGCGTCAGGACAAGTAGGGTTAGCGTCAGGACATCTAGGGTTAGCGTCAGGACAACTAGGGTTAGCGTTAGGACAACTAGGGTTAGCACCAGGACAACTAGGATTAGCACCAGGACAATTAGGGTTAGCGCCAGGACAACTAGGGTTAGCACCAGGACAACTAGGGTTAGCACCAGGACAACTAGGGTTAGCGCCAGGACAACTAGGGTTAGCACCAGGACAACTAGGTTTAGCACCAGGACAACTAGGGTTAGCGCCAGGACAACTAGGGTTAGCACCAGGACAACTAGGGTTAGCATCAGGACAACTAGGGTTAGCGTCAGGACAACTAGGGTTAGCTTCAGGACAAGTAGGGTTAGCGTCAGGACAACTAGGGTTAGCGTCAGGACAACTAGGGTTAGCGTCAGGACAAGTAGGGTTAGCGTCAGGACATCTAGGGTTAGCGTCAGGACAACTAGGGTTAGCGTTAGGACAACTAGGGTTAGCGTCAGGACAACTAGGGTTAGCGTCAGGACAACTAGGGTTAGAGTCAGGACAACTAGGGTTAGCGTCAGGACAAGTAGGGTTAGCATCAGGACAACTAGGGTTAGCGTCAGGACAACTAGGGTTAGCGTCAGGACAAGTAGGGTTAGCGTCAGGACAAGTAGGGTTAGCGTCAGGACAAGTAGGGTTAGCGTCAGGACAACTAGGGTTAGCGTCAGGACAAGTAGGGTTAGCGTCAGGACAACTAGGGTAAGCGTCAGGACAACTAGGGTTAGCGTCAGGACAACTAGGGTTAGCGTCAGGACAACTAGGGTTAGAGTCAGGACAAGTAGGGTTAGCGTCAGGACAAGTAGGGTTAGCGTCAGGACAACTAGGGTTAGCATCAGGACAAGTAGGGTTAGCGTCAGGACAAGTAGGGTTAGCGTCAGGACAAGTAGGGTTAGCGTCAGGACAACTAGGGTTAGCGTCAGGACAACTAGGGTTAGCGTCAGGACAAGTAGGGTTAGCGTCAGAACAACTAGGGTTAGCGTCATGATAAGTAGGGTTAGCGTCAGGACAACTAGGGTTAGCGTCAGGACAAGTAGGGTTAGCGTCAGGACAAGTAGGGTTAGCGTCAGGACAACTAGGGTTAGCGTCAGGACAACTAGGGTTAGCGTCAGAACAACTAGGGTTAGCGTCAGGACAAGTATGGTTAGCGTCAGGACAACTAGGGTTAGCGTCAGGACAACTAGGGTTAGCGTCAGGACAAGTAGGGTTAGCGTCAGGACAACTAGGGTTAGCTTCAGGACAAGTAGGGTTAGCGTCAGGACAACTAGGGTTAGCGTCAGGACAACTAGGTTTAGCGTCAGGACAAGTAGGGTTAGCGTCAGGACATCTAGGGTTAGCGTCAGGACAACTAGGGTTAGCGTTAGTACAACTAGGGTTAGCGTCAGGACAACTAGGGTTAGCGTCAGGACAACTAGGGTTAGAGTCAGGACAACTAGGGTTAGCGTCAGGACAAGTAGGGTTAGCGTCAGGACAACTAGGGTTAGCGTCAGGACAACTAGGGTTAGCGTCAGGACAAGTAGGGTTAGCGTCAGGACAAGTAGGGTTAGCGTCAGGACAAGTAGGTTTAGCGTCAGGACAACTAGGGTTAGCGTCAGGACAACTAGGGTTAGCGTCAGGACAACTACGGTTAGCGTCAGGACAACTAGGGTTAGCGTCAGGACAACTAGGGTTAGCGTCAGGACAACTAGGATTAGCGTCAGGACAACTAGGGTTAGCGTCAGGACAACTAGGGTTAGCGTCAGGACAACTAGGGTTAGCGTCAGGACAACTACGGTTAGCGTCAGGACAACTACGGTTAGCGTCAGGACAACTAGGGTTAGCGTCAGTACAACTAGGGTTAGCATCAGGACAACTAGGGCTAGCGTCAGGACAACTAGGGTTAGCGTCAGGACAACTATGGTTAGCGCCAGGACAACTAGGGTTAGCGCCAGGACAACTAGGGTTAGCACCAGGACAACTAGGGTTAGCGCCAGGACAACTAGGGTTAGCACCAGGACAACTAGGGTTAGCACCAGGACAACTAGGGTTAGCGCCAGGACAACTAGGGTTAGCGCCAGGACAACTAGGGTTAGCGCCAGGACAACTAGGGTTAGCGCCAGGAAAACTAGGGTTAGCTTCAGGACAAGTAGGGTTAGCGTCAGGACAACTAGGGTTAGCGTCAGGACAACTAGGGTTAGCGTCAGGACAAGTAGGGTTAGCGTCAGGACATCTAGGGTTAGCGTCAGGACAACTAGGGTTAGCGTTAGGACAACTAGGGTTAGCACCAGGACAACTAGGATTAGCACCAGGACAATTAGGGTTAGCGCCAGGACAACTAGGGTTAGCACCAGGACAACTAGGGTTAGCACCAGGACAACTAGGGTTAGCGCCAGGACAACTAGGGTTAGCACCAGGACAACTAGGTTTAGCACCAGGACAACTAGGGTTAGCGCCAGGACAACTAGGGTTAGCGCCAGGACAACTAGGGTTAGCATCAGGACAACTAGGGTTAGCGTCAGGACAACTAGGGTTAGCTTCAGGACAAGTAGGGTTAGCGTCAGGACAACTAGGGTTAGCGTCAGGACAACTAGGGTTAGCGTCAGGACATCTAGGGTTAGCGTCAGGACAACTAGGGTTAGCGTTAGGACAACTAGGGTTAGCGTCAGGACAACTAGGGTTAGCGTCAGGACAACTAGGGTTAGAGTCAGGACAACTAGGGTTAGCGTCAGGACAAGTAGGGTTAGCGTCAGGACAAGTAGGGTTAGCGTCAGGACAAGTAGGGTTAGCGTCAGGACAACTAGGGTTAGCGTCAGGACAAGTAGGGTTAACGTCAGGACAACTAGGGTTAGCGTCAGGACAACTAGGGTTAGCGTCAGGACAAGTATGGTTAGCGCCAGGACAACTAGGGTTAGCGTCAGGACAACTAGGGTTAGCGTCAGGACAAGTAGAGTTAGCGTCAGGACAAGTAGGGTTAGCGTCAGGACAAGTAGGGTTAGCGTCAGGACAACTAGGGTTAGCGTCAGGACAACTAGGGTTAGCGTCAGGACAACTAGGGTTAGCGTCAGGACAACTAGGGTTAGCGTCAGGACAACTAGGGTTAGCGTCAGGACAAGTATGGTTAGCGTCAGGACAAGTAGGGTTAGCGTCAGGACAATTAGGGTTAGCGTCAGGACAAGTAGGGTTAGAGTCAGGACAACTAGGGTTAGCGTCAGGACAAGTAGGGTTAGCGTCAGGACAACTAGGGTTAGCGTCAGGACAAGTAGGGTTAGCGCCAGGACAACTAGGGTTAGCGTCAGGACAACTAGGGTTAGCGTCAGGACAAGTAGAGTTAGCGTCAGGACAAGTAGGGTTAGCGTCAGGACAAGTAGGGTTAGCGTCAGGACAACTAGGGTTAGCGTCAGGACAACTAGGGTTAGCGTCAGGACAACTAGGGTTAGCGTCAGGACAACTAGGGTTAGCGTCAGGACAACTAGGGTTAGCGTCAGGACAAGTATGGTTAGCGTCAGGACAAGTAGGGTTAGCGTCAGGACAATTAGGGTTAGCGTCAGGACAAGTAGGGTTAGAGTCAGGACAACTAGGGTTAGCGTCAGGACAGCTAGGGTTAGCATAAGGACAACTAGGGTTAGCGTCAGGACAACTAGGGTTAGCGTCAGAACAACTAGGGTTAGCGTCAGGACAACTAGGGTTAGCATCAGGACAAGTAGGGTTAGCGTCAGGACAACTAGGGTTAGCGTCAGGACAAGTAGGGTTAGCATCAGGACAGCTAGGGTTAGCGTCAGGACAACTAGGGATAGCGTCAGGACAACTAGGGTTAGCGTCAGGACAACTAGGGTTAGCGTCAGGACAACTAGGGTTAGCGTCAGGACAACTAGGGTTAGCGTCAGGACAAGTAGGGTTAGCGTCAGGACAACTAGGGTTAGCGTCAGGACAACTAGGGTTAGCGTCAGGACAACTAGGGTTACCGTCAGGACAAGTAGGGTTAGCGTCAGGACAACTAGGGTTAGTGTCTGGACAACTAGGGTTAGCATCAGGACAACTAGGGTTAGCGTCAGGACAACTAGGGTTATCGTCAGGACAACTAGGTTTAGCTTCAGGACAACTAGGGTTAGCGTCAGGACAACTAGGGTTAGCGTCAGGACAACTAGGGTTAGCGTCAGGACAAATAGGTTTAGCATCAGGATAATTAGGGTTAGCGTCAGGACAACTAGGGTTAGCGTCAGGACAACTAGGGTTAGCGTCAGGACAAGTAGGGTTAGCGTCAGGACAAGTAGGGTTAGCGTCAGGACAACTAGGGTTAGCGTCAGGACAACTAGGGTTAGCGCCAGGACAACTAGGGTTAGCATCAGGACAACTAGGGTTAGCGTCAGGACAACTAGGGTTAGCTTCAGGACAAGTAGGGTTAGCGTCAGGACAACTAGGGTTAGCGTCAGGACAACTAGGGTTAGCGTCAGGACAAGTAGGGTTAGCGTCAGGACATCTAGGGTTAGCGTCAGGACAACTAGGGTTAGCGTTAGGACAACTAGGGTTAGCGTCAGGACAACTAGGGTTAGGGTCAGGACAACTAGGGTTAGAGTCAGGACAACTAGGGTTAGCGTCAGGACAAGTAGGGTTAGCATCAGGACAACTAGGGTTAGCGTCAGGACAACTAGGGTTAGCGCCAGGACAACTAGGGTTAGCGTCAGGACAACTAGGGTTAGCGTCAGGACAAGTAGAGTTAGCGTCAGGACAAGTAGGGTTAGCGTCAGGACAAGTAGGGTTAGCGTCAGGACAACTAGGGTTAGCGTCAGGACAACTAGGGTTAGCGTCAGGACAACTAGGGTTAGCGTCAGGACAACTAGGGTTAGCGTCAGGACAACTAGGGTTAGCGTCAGGACAACTAGGGTTAGCGTCAGGACAAGTATGGTTAGCGTCAGGACAAGTAGGGTTAGCGTCAGGACAAGTAGGGTTAGAGTCAGGACAACTAGGGTTAGCGTCAGGACAGCTAGGGTTAGCATAAGGACAACTAGGGTTAGCGTCAGGACAACTAGGGTTAGCGTCAGGACAACTAGTGTTAGCGTCAGGACAACTAGGGTTAGCATCAGGACAAGTAGGGTTAGCGTCAGGACAACTAGGGTTAGCGTCAGGACAAGTAGGGTTAGCATCAGGACAGCTAGGGTTAGCGTCAGGACAACTAGGGATAGCGTCAGGACAACTAGGGTTAGCGTCAGGACAACTAGGGTTAGCGTCAGGACAACTAGGGTTAGCGTCAGGACAACTAGGGTTAGCGTCAGGACAAGTAGGGTTAGCGTCAGGACAACTAGGGTTAGCGTCAGGACAACTAGGGTTAGCGTCAGGACAACTAGGGTTACCGTCAGGACAAGTAGGGTTAGCGTCAGGACAACTAGGGTTAGCATCAGGACAACTAGGGTTAGCGTCAGGACAACTAGGGTTATCGTCAGGACAACTAGGTTTAGCTTCAGGACAACTAGGGTTAGCGTCAGGACAACTAGGGTTAGCGTCAGGACAACTAGGGTTAGCGTCAGGACAAATAGGTTTAGCATCAGGATAACTAGGGTTAGCGTCAGGACAACTAGGGTTAGCGTCAGGACAACTAGGGTTAGCGTCAGGACAACTAGGGTTAGCGTCAGGACAAGTAGGGTTAGCGTCAGGACAAGTAGGGTTAGCGTCAGGACAACTAGGTTTAGCGTCAGGACAACTAGGGTTAGCATCAGGACAACTAGGGTTAGCGTCAGGACAACTAGGGTTAGCGTCAGGACAACTAGGGTTATCATCAGGACAAGTAGGGTTAGCGTCAGGACAACTAGGGTTAGCGTCAGGACAACTAGGGTTAGCGTCAGGACAAGTAGGGTTAGCATCAGGACAACTAGGGTTAGCGCCAGGACAACTAGGGTTAGCGCCAGGACAACTAGGGATAGCGCCAGGAAAACTAGGGTTAGCGCCAGGACAACTAGGGTTAGCGCCAGGACAACTAGGGTTAGCACCAGGACAAATAGGGTTAGCGCCAGGACAACTAGGGTTAGCGCCAGGACAACTAGGGTTAGCGTCAGGACAACTAGGGTTAGCGCCAGGACAACTAGGGTTAGCGTCAGGACAACTAGGGTTAGCGCCAGGACAACTAGGGTTAGCACCAGGACAACTAGGGTTAGCGTCAGGACAACTAGGGTTAGCGTCAGGACAACTAGGGTTAGCGCCAGGACAACTAGGGTTAGCGTCAGGACAACTAGGGTTAGCGTCAGGACAACTCGGGTTAGCGTCAGGACAACTAGGGTTAGCGGCAGGACAACTAGGGTTAGCGTCAGGACAACTCGGGTTAGCGGCAGGACAACTCGGGTTAGCGTCAGAACAACTCGGGTTAGCGTCAGGACAACTCGGGTTAGCGTCAGGACAACTCGGGTTAGCGTCAGGACTACTCGGGTAAGCGTCAGGACAACTCGGGTTAGCGTCAGGACAACTCGGGTTAGCGTCAGGACAACTCGGGTTAGCGTCAGGACAACTCGGGTTAGCGTCAGGACAACTAGGGTTAGCGTCAGGACTACTAGGGTTAGCGTCAGGATAACTCGGGTTTGCGTCAGGACAACTAGGGTTAGCGTCAGGACAACTTGGGTTAGCGTCAGGACAACTAGGGTTAGCGTCAGGACAACTAGGGTTAGCGTCAGGACAACTAGGGTTAGAGTCAGGACAACTAGGGTTAGCGTCAGGACAACTAGGGTTAGCGTCAGGACAACTAGGTTTAGCGTCAGGACAACTAGGTTTAGCGTCAGAACAACTCGGGTTAGCGTCAGGACAACTAGGGTTAGGGTCAGGACAACTAGGGTTAGCGTCAGGACAACTCGGGTTAGCGTAAGGACAACTCAAGTTAGCCTCAGGACAACTCGGGTTAGCGTCAGGACAACTTGGGTTAGCGTCAGGACAACTAGGGTTAGCGTCAGGACAACTAGGGTTAGCGTCAGGACAACTAGGGTTAGAGTCAGGACAACTAGGGTTAGCGTCAGGACAACTAGGGTTAGCGTCAGGACAACTAGGTTTAGCGTCAGGACAACTAGGTTTAGCGTCAGAACAACTCGGGTTAGCGTCAGGACAACTAGGGTTAGCGTCAGGACAACTCGGGTTAGCGTAAGGACAACTCAAGTTAGCCTCAGGACAACTCGGGTTAGCGTCAGGACAACTCGGGTTAGCGTCAGGACAACTCGGGTTAGCATCAGGACAACTCGGGTTAGCGTCAGATCAATTCGGGTTAGCGTCAGGACAACTCGGGTTAGCGTCAGGACAACTCGGGTTAGCGTCAGGACAACTCGGGTTAGCGTCAGGACAACTCGGGTTAGCGTCAGGACAACTAGGGTTAACGTCAGGACAACTAGGGTTAGCGTCAGATCAACTCGGGTTAGCGTCAGGACAACTCGGGTTAGCGTCAGATCAACTCGGGTTAGCGTCAGGACAACTCGGGTTAGCGTCAGGACAACTCGGGTTAGCGTCAGGACAACTCGGGTTAGCGTCAGGACAACTCGGGTTAGCGTCAGGACAACTAGGGTTAGCGTCAGGACAACTAGGGTTAGCGTCAGGACAACTAGGGTTAGCGTCAGGACAACTAGGGTTAGCGTCAGGACAACTCGGGTTAGCGTCAGGACAACTAGGGTTAGCGTCAGGACAACTAGGGTTAGCGTCAGGACAACTAGGGTTAGCGTCAGGACAACTAGGGTTAGCGTCAGGACAACTAGGGTTAGCGTCAGGACAACTAGGGTTAGCGTCAGGACAACTTGGGTTAGCGTCAGGACAACTAGGGTTAGCGTCAGGACAACTAGGGTTAGCGTCAGGACAACTAGGGTTAGCGTCAGGACAACTAGGGTTAGCGTCAGGACAACTTGGGTTAGCGTCAGGACAACTAGGGTTAGCGTCAGGACAACTAGGGTTAGCGTCAGGACAACTAGGGTTAGCATCAGGACAACTAGGGTTAGCGTCAGGACAACTAGGGTTAGCGTGAGGACAACTAGGGTTAGCGTCAGGACAAGTAGGGTTAGCATCAGGACAACTAGGGTTAGCGTCAGGACAACTAGGGTTAGCGCCAGGACAACTAGGGTTAGCGTCAGGACAACTAGGGTTAGCGCCAGGACAACTAGGGTTAGCGTTAGGACAACTAGGGTTAGCGTTAGGACAACTAGGGTTAGCGCCAGGACAACTAGGGTTAGCACCAGGACAACTAGGGTTAGCATCAGGACAACTAGGGTTAGCGTCAGGACAACTAGGGTTAGCATCAGGACAACTAGGGTTAGCGTCAGGATAACTCGGGTTAGCGTCAGGACAACTAGGGTTAGCGGCAGGACAACTAGGGTTAGCGTCAGGACAACTCGGGTTAGCGTCAGGACAACTCGGGTTAGCGTCAGAACAACTCGGGTTAGCGTCAGGACAACTCGGGTTAGCGTCAGGACAACTCGGGTTAGCGTCAGGACTACTCGGGTAAGCGTCAGGACAACTCGGGTTAGCGTCAGGACAACTCGGGTTAGCGTCAGGACAACTCGGGTTAGCGTCAGGACAACTCGGGTTAGCGTCAGGACAACTAGGGTTAGCGTCAGGACTACTAGGGTTAGCGTCAGGACAACTCGGGTTTGCGTCAGGACAACTAGGGTTAGCGTCAGGACAACTTGGGTTAGCGTCAGGACAACTAGGGTTAGCGTCAGGACAACTAGGGTTAGCGTCAGGACAACTAGCGTTAGCGTCAGGACAACTAGGGTTAGAGTCAGGACAACTAGGGTTAGCGTCAGGACAACTAGGGTTAGCGTCAGGACAACTAGGTTTAGCGTGAGGACAACTAGGTTTAGCGTCAGAACAACTCGGGTTAGCGTCAGGACAACTAGGGTTAGCGTCAGGACAACTCGGGTTAGCGTCAGGACAACTCAAGTTAGCCTCAGGACAACTCGGGTTAGCGTCAGGACAACTCGGGTTAGCGTCAGGACAACTCGGGTTAGCGTCAGGACAACTAGGGTTAGCGTCAGGACAACTAGGGTTAGCATCAGGACAAGTAGGGTTAGCGTCAGGACAACTAGGGTTAGCGTCAGGACAACTAGGGTTAGCATCAGGACAACTAGGGTTAGCGTCAGGACAACTAGGGTTAGCGTCAGGACAACTAGGGTTAGCATCAGGACAAGTAGGGTTAGCGTCAGGACAACTAGGGTTAGCGTCAGGACAACTAGGGTTAGCGTCAGGACAAGTAGGGTTAGCACCAGGACAACTAGGGTTAGCGCCAGGACAACTAGGGTTAGCGCCAGGACAACTAGGGATAGCGCCAGGAAAACTAGGGTTAGCGCCAGGACAACTAGGGTTAGCGCCAGGACAACTAGGGTTAGCACCAGGACAAATAGGGTTAGCGACAGGACAACTAGGGTTAGCGCCAGGACAACTAGGGTTAGCGTCAGGACAACTAGGGTTAGCGCCAGGACAACTAGGGTTAGCGTCAGGACAACTAGGGTTAGCGCCAGGACAACTAGGGTTAGCACCAGGACAACTAGGGTTAGCGTCAGGACAACTAGGGTTAGCGTCAGGACAACTAGGGTTAGCGCCAGGACAACTAGGGTTAGCGTCAGGACAACTAGGGTTAGCGTCAGGATAACTCGGGTTAGCGTCAGGACAACTAGGGTTAGCGGCAGGACAACTAGGGTTAGCGTCAGGACAACTCGGGTTAGCGGCAGGACAACTCGGGTTAGAGTCAGAACAACTCGGGTTAGCGTCAGGACAACTCGGGTTAGCGTCAGGACAACTCGGGTTAGCGTCAGGACTACTCGGGTAAGCGTCAGGACAACTAGGGTTAGCGTCAGGACAACTCGGGTTAGCGTCAGGACAACTCGGGTTAGCGTCAGGACAACTCGGGTTAGCGTCAGGACAACTCGGGTTAGCGTCAGGACAACTAGGGTTAGCGTCAGGACTACTAGGGTTAGCGTCAGGACAACTTGGGTTTGCGTCAGGACAACTAGGGTTAGCGTCAGGACAACTTGGGTTAGCGTCAGGACAACTAGGGTTAGCGTCAGGACAACTAGGGTTAGCGTCAGGACGACTAGGGTTAGAGTCAGGACAACTAGGGTTAGCGTCAGGACAACTAGGTTTAGCGTCAGGACAACTAGGTTTAGCGTCAGGACAACTAGGTTTAGCGTCAGAACAACTCGGGTTAGCGTCAGGACAACTCGGGTTAGCGTAAGGACAACTCAAGTTAGCCTCAGGAGAACTCGTGTTAGCGTCAGGACAACTAGGGTTAGCGTCAGGACAACTAGGGTTAGCGTCAGGACAACTAGGGTTAGAGTCAGGACAACTAGGGTTAGCGTCAGGACAAATAGGTTTAGCGTCAGGATAACTAGGGTTAGCGTCAGGACAACTAGGGTTAGCGTCAGGACAACTAGGGTTAGCGTCAGGACAAGTAGGGTTAGCATCAGGACAACTAGGGTTAGCGTCAGGACAACTAGGGTTAGCGTCAGGACAAGTAGGGTTAGCGTCAGGACAAGTAGGGTTAGCGTCAGGACAAGTAGGGTTAGCGTCAGGACACCTAGGGTTAGCGTCAGGACAACTAGGGTTAGCGTCAGGACAACTAGGGTTAGCGTCAGGACAACTAGGGTTAGCGTCAGGACAACTAGGGTTAGCATCAGGACAACTAGGGTTAGCGTCAGGACAACTAGGGTTAGCGTCAGGACAACTAGGGTTAGCATCAGGACAACTAGGATTAGCGTCAGGACAAGTAGGGTTAGCACCAGGACAACTAGGGTTAGCGCCAGGACAACTAGGGTTAGCGCCAGGACAACTAGGGATAGCGCCAGGAAAACTAGGGTTAGCACCAGGACAACTAGGGTTAGCGCCAGGACAACTAGGGTTAGCACCAGGACAAATAGGGTTAGCGCCAGGACAACTAAGGTTAGCGCCAGGACAACTAGGGTTAGCGTCAGGACAACTAGGGTTAGCGCCAGGACAACTAGGGTTAGCGTCAGGACAACTAGGGTTAGCGCCAGGACAACTAGGGTTAGCGCCAGGACAACTAGGGTTAGCGTCAGGACAACTAGGGTTAGCGTCAGGACAACTAGGGTTAGCGCCAGGACAACTAGGGTTAGCGTCAGGACAACTAGGGTTAGCGTCAGGATAACTCGGGTTAGCGTCAGGACAACTAGGGTTAGCGGCAGGACAACTAGGGTTAGCGTCAGGACAACTCGGGTTAGCGGCAGGACAACACGGGTTAGAGTCAGAACAACTCGGGTTAGCGTCAGGACAACTCGGGTTAGCGTCAGGACAACTCGGGTTAGCGTCAGGACTACTCGGGTAAGCGTCAGGACAACTCGGGTTAGCGTCAGGACAACTCGGGTTAGCGTCAGATCAACTCGGGTTAGCGTCAGGACAACTCGGGTTAGCGTCAGGACAACTCGGGTTAGCGTCAGGACAACTCGGGTTAGCGTCAGGACAACTCGGGTTAGCGTCAGGACAACTAGGGTTAGCGTCAGGACTACTAGGGTTAGCGTCAGGATAACTCGGGTTTGCGTCAGGACAACTAGGGTTAGCGTCAGGACAACTTGGGTTAGCGTCAGGACAACTAGGGTTAGCGTCAGGACAACTAGGGTTAGCGTCAGGACAACTAGGGTTAGAGTCAGGACAACTAGGGTTAGCGTCAGGACAACTAGGGTTAGCGTCAGGACAACTAGGTTTAGCGTCAGGACAACTAGGTTTAGCGTCAGAACAACTCGGGTTAGCGTCAGGACAACTAGGGTTAGCGTCAGGACAACTAGGGTTAGCGTCAGGACAACTCGGGTTAGCGTAAGGACAACTCAAGTTAGCCTCAGGACAACTCGGGTTAGCGTCAGGACAACTTGGGTTAGCGTCAGGACAACTAGGGTTAGCGTCAGGACAACTAGGGTTAGCGTCAGGACAACTAGGGTTAGAGTCAGGACAACTAGGGTTAGCGTCAGGACAACTAGGGTTAGCGTCAGGACAACTAGGTTTAGCGTCAGGACAACAAGGTTTAGCGTCAGAACAACTCGGGTTAGCGTCAGGACAACTAGGGTTAGCGTCAGGACAACTCGGGTTAGCGTAAGGACAACTCAAGTTAGCCTCAGGACAACTCGGGTTAGCGTCAGGACAACTCGGGTTAGCGTCAGGACAACTCGGGTTAGCATCAGGACAACTCGGGTTAGCGTCAGATCAATTCGGGTTAGCGTCAGATCAATTCGAGTTAGCGTCAGGACAACTCGGGTTAGCGTCAGGACAACTCGGGTTAGCGTCAGGACAACTCGGGTTAGCGTCAGGACAACTCGGGTTAGCGTCAGGACAACTAGGGTTAGCGTCAGGACAACTAGGGTTAGCGTCAGATCAACTCGGGTTAGCGTCAGGACAACTCGGGTTAGCGTCAGATCAACTCGGGTTAGCGTCAGGACAACTCGGGTTAGCGTCAGGACAACTCGGGTTAGCGTCAGGACAACTCGGGTTAGCGTCAGGACAACTCGGGTTAGCGTCAGGACAACTAGGGTTAGCGTCAGGACAACTAGGGTTAGCGTCAGGACAACTAGGGTTAGCGTCAGGACAACTAGGGTTAGCGTCAGGACAACTCGGGTTAGCGTCAGGACAACTAGGGTTAGCATCAGGACAACTAGGGTTAGCGTCAGGACAACTAGGGTTAGCGTCAGGACAACTAGGGTTAGCGTCAGGACAACTAGGGTTAGCGTCAGGACAACTAGGGTTAGCGTCAGGACAACTTGGGTTAGCGTCAGGACAACTAGGGTTAGCGTCAGGACAACTAGGGTTAGCGTCAGGACAACTAGGGTTAGCGTCAGGACAACTTGGGTTAGCGTCAGGACAACTAGGGTTAGCGTCAGGACAACTAGGGTTAGCGTCAGGACAACTAGGGTTAGCATCAGGACAACTAGGGTTAGCGTCAGGACAACTAGGGTTAGCGTGAGGACAACTAGGGTTAGCGTCAGGACAAGTAGGGTTAGCATCAGGACAACTAGGGTTAGCGTCAGGACAACTAGGGTTAGCGTCAGGACAAGTAGGGTTCGCGTCAGGACAAGTAGGGTTAGCATCAGGACACCTAGGGTTAGCGTCAGGACAACCAGGGTTAGCGTCAGGACAACTAGGGTTAGCGTCAGGACAACTAGGGTTAGCATCAGGACAAGTAGGGTTAGCGTCAGGACAAATAGGGTTAGCGTCAGGACAACTAGGGTTAGCGTCAGGACAAGTAGGGTTAGCACCAGGACAACTAGGGTTAGCGCCAGGACAACTAGGGTTAGTGCCAGGACAACTAGGGATAGCGCCAGGAAAACTAGGGTTAGCGCCAGGACAACTAGGGTTAGCTCCAGGACAACTAGGGTAGCACCAGGACAAATAGGGTTAGCGCCAGGACAACTAGGGTTAGCGCCAGGACAACTAGGGTTAGCGTCAGGACAACTAGGGTTAGCGCCAGGACAACTAGGGTTAGCGTTAGGACAACTAGGGTTAGCGTTAGGACAACTAGGGTTAGCGCCAGGACAACTAGGGTTAGCACCAGGACAACTAGGGTTAGCATCAGGACAACTAGGGTTAGCGTCAGGACAACTAGGGTTAGCATCAGGACAACTAGGGTTAGCGTCAGGATAACTCGGGTTAGCGTCAGGACAACTAGGGTTAGCGGCAGGACAACTAGGGTTAGCGTCAGGACAACTCGGGTTAGCGTCAGGACAACTCGGGTTAGCGTCAGAACAACTCGGGTTAGCGTCAGGACAACTCGGGTTAGCGTCAGGACAACTCGGGTTAGCGTCAGGACTACTCGGGTAAGCGTCAGGACAACTCGGGTTAGCGTCAGGACAACTCGGGTTAGCGTCAGGACAACTCGGGTTAGCGTCAGGACAACTCGGGTTAGCGTCAGGACAACTCGGGTTAGCGTCAGGACAACTAGGGTTAGCGTCAGGACTACTAGGGTTAGCGTCAGGACAACTCGGGTTTGCGTCAGGACAACTAGGGTTAGCGTCAGGACAACTTGGGTTAGCGTCAGGACAACTAGGGTTAGCGTCAGGACAACTAGGGTTAGCGTCAGGACAACTAGCGTTAGCGTCAGGACAACTAGGGTTAGAGTCAGGACAACTAGGGTTAGCGTCAGGACAACTAGGGTTAGCGTCAGGACAACTAGGTTTAGCGTGAGGACAACTAGGTTTAGCGTCAGAACAACTCGGGTTAGCGTCAGGACAACTAGGGTTAGCGTCAGGACAACTCGGGTTAGCGTCAGGACAACTCAAGTTAGCCTCAGGACAACTCGGGTTAGCGTCAGGACAACTCGGGTTAGCGTCAGGACAACTCGGGTTAGCGTCAGGACAACTAGGGTTAGCGTCAGGACAACTAGGGTTAGCATCAGGACAAGTAGGGTTAGCGTCAGGACAACTAGGGTTAGCGTCAGGACAACTAGGGTTAGCATCAGGACAACTAGGGTTAGCGTCAGGACAACTAGGGTTAGCGTCAGGACAACTAGGGTTAGCATCAGGACAAGTAGGGTTAGCGTCAGGACAACTAGGGTTAGCGTCAGGACAACTAGGGTTAGCGTCAGGACAAGTAGGGTTAGCACCAGGACAACTAGGGTTAGCGCCAGGACAACTAGGGTTAGCGCCAGGACAACTAGGGATAGCGCCAGGAAAACTAGGGTTAGCGCCAGGACAACTAGGGTTAGCGCCAGGACAACTAGGGTTAGCACCAGGACAAATAGGGTTAGCGCCAGGACAACTAGGGTTAGCGCCAGGACAACTAGGGTTAGCGTCAGGACAACTAGGGTTAGCGCCAGGACAACTAGGGTTAGCGTCAGGACAACTAGGGTTAGCGCCAGGACAACTAGGGTTAGCACCAGGACAACTAGGGTTAGCGTCAGGACAACTAGGGTTAGCGTCAGGACAACTAGGGTTAGCGCCAGGACAACTAGGGTTAGCGTCAGGACAACTAGGGTTAGCGTCAGGATAACTCGGGTTAGCGTCAGGACAACTAGGGTTAGCGGCAGGACAACTAGGGTTAGCGTCAGGACAACTCGGGTTAGCGGCAGGACAACTCGGGTTAGAGTCAGAACAACTCCGGTTAGCGTCAGGACAACTCGGGTTAGCGTCAGGACAACTCGGGTTAGCGTCAGGACTACTCGGGTAAGCGTCAGGACAACTAGGGTTAGCGTCAGGACAACTCGGGTTAGCGTCAGGACAACTCGGGTTAGCGTCAGGACAACTCGGGTTAGCGTCAGGACAACTCGGGTTAGTGTCAGGACAACTAGGGTTAGCGTCAGGACTACTAGGGTTAGCGTCAGGACAACTTGGGTTTGCGTCAGGACAACTAGGGTTAGCGTCAGGACAACTTGGGTTAGCGTCAGGACAACTAGGCTTAGCGTCAGGACAACTAGGGTTAGCGTCAGGACGACTAGGGTTAGAGTCAGGACAACTAGGGTTAGCGTCAGGACAACTAGGTTTAGCGTCAGGACAACTAGGTTTAGCGTCAGGACAACTAGGTTTAGCGTCAGAACAACTCGGGTTAGCGTCAGGACAACTCGGGTTAGCGTAAGGACAACTCAAGTTAGCCTCAGGAGAACTCGTGTTAGCGTCAGGACAACTAGGGTTAGCGTCAGGACAACTAGGGTTAGCGTCAGGACAACTAGGGTTAGAGTCAGGACAACTAGGGTTAGCGTCAGGACAAATAGGTTTAGCGTCAGGATAACTAGGGTTAGCGTCAGGACAACTAGGGTTAGCGTCAGGACAACTAGGGTTAGCGTCAGGACAAGTAGGGTTAGCATCAGGACAACTAGGGTTAGCGTCAGGACAACTAGGGTTAGCGTCAGGACAAGTAGGGTTAGCGTCAGGACAAGTAGGGTTAGCGTCAGGACAAGTAGGGTTAGCGTCAGGACACCTAGGGTTAGCGTCAGGACAACTAGGGTTAGCGTCAGGACAACTAGGGTTAGCGTCAGGACAACTAGGGTTAGCGTCAGGACAACTAGGGTTAGCATCAGGACAACTAGGGTTAGCGTCAGGACAACTAGGGTTAGCGTCAGGACAACTAGGGTTAGCATCAGGACAACTAGGATTAGCGTCAGGACAAGTAGGGTTAGCACCAGGACAACTAGGGTTAGCGCCAGGACAACTAGGGTTAGCGCCAGGACAACTAGGGATAGCGCCAGGAAAACTAGGGTTAGCACCAGGACAACTAGGGTTAGCGCCAGGACAACTAGGGTTAGCACCAGGACAAATAGGGTTAGCGCCAGGACAACTAGGGTTAGCGCCAGGACAACTAGGGTTAGCGTCAGGACAACTAGGGTTAGCGCCAGGACAACTAGGGTTAGCGTCAGGACAACTAGGGTTAGCGCCAGGACAACTAGGGTTAGCGCCAGGACAACTAGGGTTAGCGTCAGGACAACTAGGGTTAGCGTCAGGACAACTAGGGTTAGCGCCAGGACAACTAGGGTTAGCGTCAGGACAACTAGGGTTAGCGTCAGGATAACTCGGGTTAGCGTCAGGACAACTAGCGTTAGCGGCAGGACAACTAGGGTTAGCGTCAGGACAACTCGGGTTAGCGGCAGGACAACACGGGTTAGAGTCAGAACAACTCGGGTTAGCGTCAGGACAACTCGGGTTAGCGTCAGGACAACTCGGGTTAGCGTCAGGACTACTCGGGTAAGCGTCAGGACAACTCGGGTTAGCGTCAGGACAACTCGGGTTAGCGTCAGATCAACTCGGGTTAGCGTCAGGACAACTCGGGTTAGCGTCAGGACAACTCGGGTTAGCGTCAGGACAACTCGGGTTAGCGTCAGGACAACTCGGGTTAGCGTCAGGACAACTAGGGTTAGCGTCAGGACAACTAGGGTTAGCGTCAGATCAACTCGGGTTAGCGTCAGGACAACTCGGGTAAGCGTCAGATCAACTCGGGTTAGCGTCAGGACAACTCGGGTTAGCGTCAGGACAACTCGGGTTAGCGTCAGGACAACTCGGGTTAGCGTCAGGACAACTCGGGTTAGCGTCAGGACAACTAGGGTTAGCGTCAGGACAACTCGGGTTAGCGTCAGGACAACTAGGGTTAGCGTCAGGACAACTCGGGTTAGCGTCAGGACAACTAGGGTTAGCTTCAGGACAACTAGGGTTAGCGTCAGGACAACTAGGGTTAGCGTCAGGAAAACTAGGGTAAGCGTCAGGACAACTAGGGTTAGCGTCAGGACAACTAGGGTTAGCGTCAGGACAACTAGGGTTAGCGTCAGGACAACTAGGGTTAGCGTCAGGACAACTTGGGTTAGCGTCAGGACAACTAGGGTTAGCGTCAGGACAACTAGGGTTAGCGTCAGGACAACTAGGGTTAGCGTCAGGACAACTTGGGTTAGCGTCAGGACAACTAGGGTTTGCGTCAGGACAACTAGGGTTAGCGTCAGGACAACTAGGGTTAGCATCAGGACAACTAGGGTTAGCGTCAGGACAACTAGGGTTAGCGTGAGGACAACTAGTGTTAGCGTCAGGACAAGTAGGGTTAGCATCAGGACAACTAGGGTTAGCGTCAGGACAACTAGGGTTAGCATCAGGACAACTAGGGTTAGCGTAAGGACAACTCAAGTTAGCCTCAGGACAACTCGGGTTAGCGTCAGGACAACTTGGGTTAGCGTCAGGACAACTAGGGTTAGCGTCAGGACAACTACGGTTAGCGTCAGGACAACTAGGGTTAGAGTCAGGACAACTAGGGTTAGCGTCAGGACAAATAGGTTTAGCGTCAGGATAACTAGGGTTAGCGTCAGGACAACTAGGGTTAGCGTCAGGACAACTAGGGTTAGCGTCAGGACAACTAGGGTTAGCGTCAGGACAACTAGGGTTAGCGTCAGGACAACTAGGGTTAGCGTCAGGACAACTAGGGTTAGCGTGAGGACAACTAGGGTTAGCGTCAGGACAAGTAGGGTTAGCATCAGGACAACTAGGGTTAGCATCAGGACAACTAGGGTTAGCGTCAGGACAAGTAGGGTTAGCGTCAGGACAAGTAGGGTTAGCGTCAGGACACCTAGGGTTAGCGTCAGGACAACTAGGGTTAGCGTCAGGACAACTAGGTTTAGCGTCAGGACAACTAGGGTTAGCGTCAGGACAACTAGGGTTAGCATCAGGACAACTAGGGTTAGCGTCAGGACAACTAGGGTTAGCGTCAGGACAACTAGGGTTAGCATCAGGACAACTAGGGTTAGCGTCAGGACAAGTAGGGTTAGCACCAGGACAACTAGGGTTAGCGCCAGGACAACTAGGGTTAGCGCCAGGACAACTAGGGATAGCGCCAGGAAAACTAGGGTTAGCACCAGGACAACTAGGGTTAGCGCCAGGACAACTAGGGTTAGCACCAGGACAAATAGGGTTAGCGCCAGGACAACTAGGGTTAGCGCCAGGACAACTAGGGTTAGCGTCAGGACAACTAGGGTTAGCGCCAGGACAACTAGGGTTAGCGTCAGGACAACTAGGGTTAGCGCCAGGACAACTAGGGTTAGCGCCAGGACAACTAGGGTTAGCGTCAGGACAACTAGGGTTAGCGTCAGGACAACTAGGGTTAGCGCCAGGACAACTAGGGTTAGCGTCAGGACAACTAGGGTTAGCGTCAGGATAACTCGGGTTAGCGTCAGGACAACTAGGGTTAGCGGCAGGACAACTAGGGTTAGCGTCAGGACAACTCGGGTTAGCGGCAGGACAACTCGGGTTAGAGTCAGAACAACTCGGGTTAGCGTCAGGACAACTCGGTTTAGCGTCAGGACAACTCGGGTTAGCGTCAGGACTACTCGGGTAAGCGTCAGGACAACTAGGGTTAGCGTCAGGACAACTAGGGTTAGCGTCAGGACAACTAGGGTTAGCGTCAGGACAACTTGGGTTAGCGTCAGGACAACTAGGGTTAGCGTCAGGACAACTAGGGTTAGCGTCAGGACAACTAGGGTTAGCATCAGGACAACTAGGGTTAGCGTCAGGACAACTAGGGTTAGCGTCAGGACAACTTGGGTTAGCGTCAGGACAACTAGGGTTTGCGTCAGGACAACTAGGGTTAGCGTCAGGACAACTTGGGTTAGCGTCAGGACAACTAGGGTTAGCGTCAGGACAACTAGGGTTAGCGTCAGGACAACTAGGGTTAGCATCAGGACAACTAGGGTTAGCGTCAGGACAACTAGGGTTAGCGTCAGGACAACTTGGGTTAGCGTCAGGACAACTAGGGTTTGCGTCAGGACAACTAGGGTTAGCGTCAGGACAACTAGGGTTAGCATCAGGACAACTAGGGTTAGCGTCAGGACAACTAGGGTTAGCGTCAGGACAAGTAGGGTTAGCGTCAGGACAAGTAGGGTTAGCGTCAGGACACCTAGGGTTAGCGTCAGGACAACTAGGGTTAGCGTCAGGACAACTAGGGTTAGCGTCAGGACAACTAGGGTTAGCGTCAGGACAAGTAGGGTTAGCACCAGGACAACTAGGGTTAGCGCCAGGACAACTAGGGTTAGCGCCAGGACAACTAGGGATAGCGCCAGGAAAACTAGGGTTAGCGCCAGGACAACTAGGGTTAGAGCCAGGACAACTAGGGTTAGCACCAGGACAAATAGGGTTAGCGCCAGGACAACTAGGGTTAGCCCCAGGACAACTAGGGTTAGCGTCAGGACAACTAGGGTTAGCGCCAGGACAACTAGGGTTAGCGTCAGGACAACTAGGGTTAGCGCCAGGACAACTAGGGTTAGCACCAGGACAACTAGGGTTAGCGTCAGGACAACTAGGGTTAGCGTCAGGACAACTAGGGTTAGCGCCAGGACAACTAGGGTTAGCGTCAGGACAACTAGGGTTAGCGTCAGGATAACTCGGGTTAGCGTCAGGACAACTAGGGTTAGCGGCAGGACAACTAGGTTTAGCGTCAGGACAACTCGGGTTAGCGTCAGGACAACTAGGGTTAGCGTCAGAACAACTCGGGTTAGCGTCAGGACAACTCGGGTTAGCGTCAGGACAACTCGGGTTAGCGTCAGGACTACTCGGGTAAGCGTCAGGACAACTCGGGTTAGCGTCAGGACAACTCGGGTTAGCGTCAGGACAACTCGGGTTAGCGTCAGGACAACTCGGGTTAGCGTCAGGACAACTAGGGTTAGCGTCAGGACTAAGAGGGTTAGCGTCAGGACAACTCGGGTTTGCGTCAGGACAACTAGGGTTAGCGTCAGGACAACTTGGGTTAGCGTCAGGACAACTAGGGTTAGCGTCAGGACAACTAGGGTTAGCGTCAGGACAACTAGCGTTAGCGTCAGGACAACTAGGGTTAGAGTCAGGACAACTAGGGTTAGCGTCAGGACAACTAGGGTTAGCGTCAGGACAACTAGGTTTAGCGCCAGGACAACTAGGGTTAGCGTCAGGACAACTAGGGTTAGCGTCAGGATAACTCGGGTTAGCGTCAGGACAACTAGGGTTAGCGTCAGGACAACTAGGGTTAGCGTCAGGACAACTTGGGTTAGCGTCAGGACAACTAGGGTTAGCGTCAGGACAACTAGGGTTAGCGTCAGGACAACTAGGGTTAGCGTCAGGACAACTAGGGTTAGCATCAGGACAACTAGGGTTAGCTTCAGGACAACTAGGGTTAGCGTGAGGACAACTAGGGTTAGCGTCAGGACAAGTAGGGTTAGCATCAGGACAACTAGGGTTAGCGTCAGGACAACTAGGGTTAGCGTCAGGACAAGTAGGGTTAGCGTCAGGACAAGTAGGGTTAGCGTCAGGACACCTAGGGTTAGCGTCAGGACAACTAGGGTTAGCGTCAGGACAACTAGGGTTAGCGTCAGGACAACTAGGGTTAGCGTCAGGACAAGTAGGGTTAGCGTCAGGACAACTAGGGTTAGCGTCAGGACAACTAGGGTTATCCTCAGGACAAGTAGGGTTAGCGTCAGGACAACTAGGGTTAGCGTCAGGACAACTAGGGTTAGCGTCAGGACAACTAGGGTTAGCGTCAGGACATGTAGGGTTAGCGTCAGGACAAGTAGGGTTAGCGTCAGGACAACTAGGGTTAGCGTCAGGACAAGTAGGTTTAGCATCAGGACAAGTAGGGTTAGCGTCAGGACAACCAGGGTTAGCGTCAGGACAACTAGGGTTAGCGTCAGGACAACTAGGGTTAGCGTCAGGACAACTAGGGTTAGCGTCAGGACAACTAGGGTTAGCGTCAGGACAACTAGGGTTAGCGTCAGGACAAGAAGGGTTAGCGTCAGTACAAGTAGGGTTAGCGTCAGGAAAAGTAGGGTTAGCGTCAGGACAAGTAGGGTTAGCGTCAGGACAACTAGGGTTAGCGTCAGGACAACTAGGCTTAGCGTCAGGACAAGTAGGGTTAGCGTCAGGACATGTAGGGTTAGCGTCAGGACGACTAGGGTTAGCGTCAGGACAAGTAAGGTTAGCGTCAGGACAAGTAGGGTTAGCGTCAGGACAACTAGGGTTAGCGCCAGGACAACTAGGGTTAGCGTCAGGACAAGTAGGGTTAGCGTCAGGACAACTAGATTTGGCATCAGGACAACTAGGGTTAGCGTCAGGACAAGTAGGGTTAGCGTCAGGACAAGTAGGGTTAGCATCAGGACAACTAGGGTTAGCGTCAGGACAACTAGGGTTAGCGTCAGGACAAGTAGGGTTAGCGTCAGGACAACTAGGGTTAGCGTCAGGACAACTAGGGTTAGCGTCAGGACAACTAGGGATAGCGTCAGGACAAGTAGGGTTAGCGTCAGGACAACTAGGGTTTACGTCAGGACAAGTACGGTTAGCGTCAGGACAACTAGGGTTAGCGTCAGGACAACTAGGGTTAGCGTCAGGACAACTAGGGTTAGCGTCAGGACAACTAGGGTTAGCGTCAGGACAAGTAGGGTTAGCGTCAGGACAACTAGGGTTAGCGTCAGGACAAGTAGGGTTAGCGTCAGGACAACTAGGGTTAGCGTCAGGACAACTAGGGTTAGCGCAAGGACAACTAGGGTTAGCACCAGGACAACTAGGGTTAGCGTCAGGACAACTAGGGTTAGCGTCAGGACAACTAGGGTTAGCGTCAGGATAACTCGGGTTAGCGTCAGGACAACTAGGG
Source organism: Phyllobates terribilis (assembly GCF_046119375.1). Lineage (NCBI taxonomy): Eukaryota > Metazoa > Chordata > Amphibia > Anura > Dendrobatidae > Phyllobates > Phyllobates terribilis. The sequence continues at coordinate 221,418 of NW_027363417.1, read as the reverse complement.
TTAGCGTCAGGACAACTCGGGTTAGCGTCAGGACAACTCGGGTTAGCGTCAGGACAACTCGGGTTAGCGTCAGAACAACTCGGGTTAGCGTCAGGACAACTCGGGTTAGCGTCAGGACAACTCGGGTTAGCGTCAGGACAACTCGGGTTAGCGTCAGGACTACTCGGGTAAGCGTCAGGACAACTCGGGTTAGCGTCAGGACAACTCGGGTTAGCGTCAGGACAACTCGGGTTAGCGTCAGGACAACTCGGGTTAGCGTCAGGACAACTCGGGTTAGCGTCAGGACTACTAGGGTTAGCGTCAGGACAACTCGGGTTAGCGTCAGGACAACTCGGGTTAGCGTCAGGACAACTAGGGTTAGCGTCAGGACAACTAGGGTTAGCGTCAGGACAACTAGGGTTAGAGTCAGGACAACTAGGGTTAGCGTCAGGACAACTAGGGTTAGCGTCAGGACAACTAGGGTTAGCGTCAGGACAACTAGGTTTAGCGTCAGGACAACTAGGGTTAGCGTCAGGACAACTCGGGTTAGCGTCAGAACAACTCGGGTTAGCGTCAGGACAACTAGGGTTAGCGTCAGGACAACTCGGGTTAGCGTCAGGACAACTCGGGTTAGCCTCAGGACATCTCGGGTTAGCGTCAGGACAACTCGGGTTAGCGTCAGGACAACTCGGGTTAGCATCAGGACAACTCGGGTTAGCGTCAGATCAACTCGGGTTAGCGTCAGGACAACTCGGGTTAGCGTCAGGACAACTCGGGTTAGCGTCAGGACAACTCGGGTTAGCGTCAGGACAACTAGGGTTAGCGTCAGGACAACTCGGGTTAGCGTCAGGACAACTCGGGTTAGCGTCAGGACAACTAGGGTTAGCGTCAGGACAACTCGGGTTAGCGTCAGGACAACTAGGGTTAGCGTCAGGACAACTAGGGTTAGCGTCAGGACAACTCGGGTTAGCGTCAGGACAACTAGGGTTAGCGTCAGGACAACTAGGGTTAGCGTCAGGACAAGTAGGGTTAGCGTCAGGACAACTAGGGTTAGCGTCAGGACAACTAGGGTTATCCTCAGGACAAGTAGGGTTAGCGTCAGGACAACTAGGGTTAGCGTCAGGACAAATAGGGTTAGCGTCAGGACAACTAGGGTTAGCGCCAGGACAACTAGGGTTAGCGTCAGGACAACTAGGGTTAGCGTCAGGATAACTCGGGTTAGCGTCAGGACAACTAGGGTTAGCGTCAGGACAACTCGGGTTAGCGTCATTACAACTCGGGTTAGCGTCAGGACAACTCGGGTTAGCGTCAGGACAACTCGGGTTAGCCTCAGGACAACTCGGGTTAGCGTCAGGACAACTCGGGTTAGCGTCAGGACAACTCGGGTTAGCGTCAGGACAACTCGGGTTAGCGTCAGATCAACTCGGGTTAGCGTCAGGACAACTTGGGTTAGCGTCAGGACAACTCGGGTTAGCGTCAGGACAACTCGGGTTAGCGTCAGGACAACTAGGGTTAGCGTCAGGACAACTCGGGTTAGCGTCAGGACAACTCGGGTTAGCGTCAGGACAACTAGGGTTAGCGTCAGGACAACTCGGGTTAGCGTCAGGACAACTAGGGTTAGCGTCAGGACAACTAGGGTTAGCGTCAGGACAACTCGGGTTAGCGTCAGGACAACTAGGGTTAGCGTCAGGGCAACTAGGGTTAGCGTCAGGACAACTAGGGTTAGCGTCAGGACAACTAGGGTTAGCGTCAGGACAACTAGGGTAAGCGTCAGGACAACTAGGGTTAGCGTCAGGACAACTAGGGTTAGCGTCAGGACAACTAGGGTTAGCGTCAGGACAACTCGGGTTAGCCTCAGGACAACTCGGGTTAGCGTCAGGACAACTCGGGTTAGCGTCAGGACTACTCGGGTAAGCGTCAGGACAACTCGGGTTAGCGTCAGGACAACTCGGGTTAGCGTCAGGACAACTCGGGTTAGCGTCAGGACAACTCGGGTTAGCGTCAGGACAACTCGGGTTAGCGTCAGGACTACTAGGGTTAGCGTCAGGACAACTCGGGTTAGCGTCAGGACAACTCGGGTTAGCGTCAGGACAACTAGGGTTAGCGTCAGGACAACTAGGGTTAGCGTCAGGACAACTAGGGTTAGAGTCAGGACAACTAGGGTTAGCGTCAGGACAACTAGGGTTAGCGTCAGGACAACTAGGGTTAGCGTCAGGACAACTAGGTTTAGCGTCAGGACAACTAGGGTTAGCGTCAGGACAACTCGGGTTAGCGTCAGAACAACTCGGGTTAGCGTCAGGACAACTAGGGTTAGCGTCAGGACAACTCGGGTTAGCGTCAGGACAACTCGGGTTAGCCTCAGGACATCTCGGGTTAGCGTCAGGACAACTCGGGTTAGCGTCAGGACAACTCGGGTTAGCATCAGGACAACTCGGGTTAGCGTCAGATCAACTCGGGTTAGCGTCAGGACAACTCGGGTTAGCGTCAGGACAACTCGGGTTAGCGTCAGGACAACTCGGGTTAGCGTCAGGACAACTAGGGTTAGCGTCAGGACAACTCGGGTTAGCGTCAGGACAACTCGGGTTAGCGTCAGGACAACTAGGGTTAGCGTCAGGACAACTCGGGTTAGCGTCAGGACAACTAGGGTTAGCGTCAGGACAACTAGGGTTAGCGTCAGGACAACTCGGGTTAGCGTCAGGACAACTAGGGTTAGCGTCAGGACAACTAGGGTTAGCGTCAGGACAAGTAGGGTTAGCGTCAGGACAACTAGGGTTAGCGTCAGGACAACTAGGGTTATCCTCAGGACAAGTAGGGTTAGCGTCAGGACAACTAGGGTTAGCGTCAGGACAAATAGGGTTAGCGTCAGGACAACTAGGGTTAGCGCCAGGACAACTAGGGTTAGCGTCAGGACAACTAGGGTTAGCGTCAGGATAACTCGGGTTAGCGTCAGGACAACTAGGGTTAGCGTCAGGACAACTCGGGTTAGCGTCATTACAACTCGGGTTAGCGTCAGGACAACTCGGGTTAGCGTCAGGACAACTCGGGTTAGCCTCAGGACAACTCGGGTTAGCGTCAGGACAACTCGGGTTAGCGTCAGGACAACTCGGGTTAGCGTCAGGACAACTCGGGTTAGCGTCAGATCAACTCGGGTTAGCGTCAGGACAACTTGGGTTAGCGTCAGGACAACTCGGGTTAGCGTCAGGACAACTCGGGTTAGCGTCAGGACAACTAGGGTTAGCGTCAGGACAACTCGGGTTAGCGTCAGGACAACTCGGGTTAGCGTCAGGACAACTAGGGTTAGCGTCAGGACAACTCGGGTTAGCGTCAGGACAACTAGGGTTAGCGTCAGGACAACTAGGGTTAGCGTCAGGACAACTCGGGTTAGCGTCAGGACAACTAGGGTTAGCGTCAGGGCAACTAGGGTTAGCGTCAGGACAACTAGGGTTAGCGTCAGGACAACTAGGGTTAGCGTCAGGACAACTAGGGTAAGCGTCAGGACAACTAGGGTTAGCGTCAGGACAACTAGGGTTAGCGTCAGGACAACTAGGGTTAGCGTCAGGACAACTAGGGTTAGCGTCAGGACAACTTGGGTTAGCGTCAGGACAACTAGAGTTAGCGTCAGGACAACTAGGGTTAGCGTCAGGACAACTAGGGTTAGCGTCAGGACAACTAGGGATAGAGTCAGGACAACTCGGGTTAGCGTCAGGACAACTCGGGTTAGCGTCAGGACAACTCGGGTTAGCGTCAGGACAACTCGGGTTAGCGTCAGGACTACTCGGGTAAGCGTCAGGACAACTCGGGTTAGCGTCAGGACAACTCGGGTTAGCGTCAGGACAACTCAGGTTAGCGTCAGGACAACTCGGGTTAGCGTCAGGACAACTCGGGTTAGCGTCAGGACTACTAGGGTTAGCGTCAGGACAACTCGGGTTAGCGTCAGGACAACTAGGGTTAGCGTCAGGACAACTAGGGTTAGCGTCAGGACAACTAGGGTTAGAGTCAGGACAACTAGTGTTAGCGTCAGGACAACTAGGGTTAGCGTCAGGACAACTAGGGTTAGCGTCAGGACAACTAGGTTTAGCGTCAGGACAACTAGGGTTAGCGTCAGGACAACTCGGGTTAGCGTCAGAACAACTCGGGTTAGCGTCAGGACAACTAGGGTTAGCGTCAGGACAACTCGGGTTAGCCTCAGGACAACTCGGGTTAGCCTCAGGACAACTCGGGTTAGCGTCAGGACAACTCGGGTTAGCGTCAGGACAACTCGGGTTAGCGTCAGGACAACTCGGGTTAGCGTCAGATCAACTCGGGTTAGCGTCAGGACAACTCGGGTTAGCGTCAGGACAACTCGGGTTAGCGTCAGGACAACTCGGGTTAGCGTCAGGACAACTAGGGTTAGCGTCAGGACAACTCGGGTTAGCGTCAGGACAACTCGGGTTAGCGTCAGGACAACTAGGGTTAGCGTCAGGACAACTCGGGTTAGCGTCAGGACAACTAGGGTTAGCGTCAGGACAACTAGGGTTAGCGTCAGGACAACTCGGGTTAGCGTCAGGACAACTAGGGTTAGCGTCAGGACAACTAGGGTTAGCGTCAGGACAACTAGGGTTAGCGTCAGGACAAGTAGGGTTAGCGTCAGGACAACTAGGGTTAGCGTCAGGACAACTAGGGTTATCCACAGGACAAGTAGGGTTAGCGTCAGGACAACTAGGGTTAGCGTCAGGACAACTAGGGTTAGCGTCAGGACAACTAGGGTTAGCGCCAGGACAACTAGGGTTAGCGTCAGGACAAATAGGGTTAGCGTCAGGACAACTAGGGTTAGCGTCAGGACAACTAGGGTTAGCGTCAGGACAACTAGGGTTAGCGTCAGGACAACTAGGGTTAGCGTCAGGACAACTCGGGTTAGCGTCAGGACAACTCGGGTTAGCGTCAGGACTACTCGGGTAAGCGTCAGGACAACTCGGGTTAGCGTCAGGACAACTCGGGTTAGCGTCAGGACAACTCGGGTTAGCGTCAGGACAACTCGGGTTAGCGTCAGGACAACTCGGGTTAGCGTCAGGACTACTAGCGTTAGCGTCAGGACAACTCGGGTTAGCGTCAGGACAACTAGGGTTAGCGTCAGGACAACTAGGGTTAGCATCAGGACAACTAGGGTTAGAGTCAGGACAACTAGGGTTAGCGTCAGGACAACTAGGGTTAGCGTCAGGACAACTAGGGTTAGCGTCAGGACAACTAGGTTTAGCGTCAGGACAACTAGGGTTAGCGTCAGGACAACTCGGGTTAGCGTCAGAACAACTCGGGTTAGCGTCAGGACAACTAGGGTTAGCGTCAGGACAACTCGGGTTAGCGTCAGGACAACTCGGGTTAGCCTCAGGACAACTCGGGTTAGCGTCAGGACAACTCGGGTTAGCGTCAGGACAACTCGGGTTAGCGTCAGGACAACTCGGGTTAGCGTCAGATCAACTCGGGTTAGCGTCAGGACAACTCGGGTTAGCGTCAGGACAACTCGGGTTAGCGTCAGGACAACTAGGGTTAGCGTCAGGACTACTAGGGTTAGCGTCAGGACAACTCGGGTTAGCGTCAGGACAACTAGGGTTAGCGTCAGGACAACTAGGGTTAGCATCAGGACAACTAGGGTTAGAGTCAGGACAACTAGTGTTAGCGTCAGGACAACTAGGGTTAGCGTCAGGACAACTAGGGTTAGCGTCAGGACAACTAGGTTTAGCGTCAGGACAACTAGGGTTAGCGTCAGGACAACTCGGTTTAGCGTCAGAACAACTCGGGTTAGCGTCAGGACAACTAGGGTTAGCGTCAGGACAACTCGGGTTAGCGTCAGGACAACTCGGGTTAGCCTCAGGACAACTCGGGTTAGCGTCAGGACAACTCGGGTTAGCGTCAGGACAACTCGGGTTAGCGTCAGGACAACTCGGGTTAGCGTCAGATCAACTCGCGTTAGCGTCAGGACAACTCGGGTTAGCGTCAGGACAACTCGGGTTAGCCTCAGGACAACTCGGGTTAGCGTCAGGACAACTAGGGTTAGCGTCAGGACAACTAGGGTTAGCGTCAGGACAACTAGGGTTAGAGCCAGGACAACTAGGGTTAGCGTCAGGAGAACTAGGGTTAGCGTCAGGACAACTAGGGTTAGCGTCAGGACAACTAGGTTTAGCGTCAGGACAACTAGGGTTAGCGTCAGGACAACTCGGGTTAGCGTCAGAACAACTCGGGTTAGCGTCAGGACAACTAGGGTTAGCGTCAGGACAACTCGGGTTAGCGTCAGGACAACTCGGGTTAGCCTCAGGACATCTCGGGTTAGCGTCAGGACAACTCGGGTTAGCGTCAGGACAACTCGGGTTAGCGTCAGGACAACTCGGGTTAGCGTCAGATCAACTCGGGTTAGCGTCAGGACAACTCGGGTTAGCGTCAGGACAACTCGGGTTAGCGTCAGGACAACTCGGGTTAGCGTCAGGACAACTAGGGTTAGCCTCAGGACAACTCGGGTTAGCGTCAGGACAACTCGGGTTAGCGTCAGGACAACTAGGGTTAGCGTCAGGACAACTCGGGTTAGCGTCAGGACAACTAGGGTTAGCGTCAGGACAACTAGGGTTAGCGTCAGGACAACTCGGGTTAGCGTCAGGACAACTAGGGTTAGCGTCAGGACAACTAGGGTTAGCGTCAGGACAAGTAGGGTTAGCGTCAGGACAACTAGGGTTAGCGTCAGGACAACTAGGGTTATCCTCAGGACAAGTAGGGTTAGCGTCAGGACAACTAGGGTTAGCGTCAGGACAAATAGGGTTAGCGTCAGGACAACTAGGGTTAGCGCCAGGACAACTAGGGTTAGCGTCAGGACAACTAGAATTAGCGTCAGGATAACTCGGGTTAGCGTCAGGACAACTAGGGTTAGCGTCAGGACAACTCGGGTTAGCGTCATTACAACTCGGGTTAGCGTCAGGACAACTCGGGTTAGCGTCAGGACAACTCGGGTTAGCCTCAGGACAACTCGGGTTAGCGTCAGGACAACTTGGGTTAGCGTCAGGACAACTCGGGTTAGCGTCAGGACAACTCGGGTTAGCGTCAGATCAACTCGGGTTAGCGTCAGGACAACTTGGGTTAGCGTCAGGACAACTCGGGTTAGCGTCAGGACAACTCGGGTTAGCGTCAGGACAACTAGGGTTAGCGTCAGGACAACTCGGGTTAGCGTCAGGACAACTCGGGTTAGCGTCAGGACAACTCGGGTTAGCGTCAGGACAACTCGGGTTAGCGTCAGGACAACTAGGGTTAGCGTCAGGACAACTAGGGTTAGCGTCAGGACAACTCGGGTTAGCGTCAGGACAACTAGGGTTAGCGTCAGGGCAACTAGGGTTAGCGTCAGGACAACTAGGGTTAGCGTCAGGACAACTAGGGTTAGCGTCAGGACAACTAGGGTAAGCGTCAGGACAACTAGGGTTAGCGTCAGGACAACTAGGGTTAGCGTCAGGACAACTAGGGTTAGCGTCAGGACAACTAGGGTTAGCGTCAGGACAACTTGGGTTAGCGTCAGGACAACTAGGGTTAGCGTCAGGACAACTAGGGTTAGCGTCAGGACAACTAGGGTTAGCGTCAGGACAACTAGGGATAGAGTCAGGACAACTAGGGATAGAGTCAGGACAACTCGGGTTAGCGTCAGGACAACTCGGGTTAGCGTCAGGACAACTCGGGTTAGCGTCAGGACAACTCGGGTTAGCGTCAGGACTACTCGGGTAAGCGTCAGGACAACTCGGGTTAGCGTCAGGACAACTCGGGTTAGCGTCAGGACAACTCGGGTTAGCGTCAGGACAACTCGGGTTAGCGTCAGGACTACTAGGGTTAGCGTCAGGACAACTCGGGTTAGCGTCAGGACAACTAGGGTTAGCGTCAGGACAACTAGGGTTAGCGTCAGGACAACTAGGGTTAGAGTCAGGACAACTAGTGTTAGCGTCAGGACAACTAGGGTTAGCGTCAGGACAACTAGGGTTAGCGTCAGGACAACTAGGTTTAGCGTCAGGACAACTAGGGTTAGCGTCAGGACAACTCGGGTTAGCGTCAGAACAACTCGGGTTAGCGTCAGGACAACTAGGGTTAGCGTCAGGACAACTCGGGTTAGCCTCAGGACAACTCGGGTTAGCCTCAGGACAACTCGGGTTAGCGTCAGGACAACTCGGGTTAGCGTCAGGACAACTCGGGTTAGCGTCAGGACAACTCGGGTTAGCGTCAGATCAACTCGGGTTAGCGTCAGGACAACTCGGGTTAGCGTCAGGACAACTCGGGTTAGCGTCAGGACAACTCGGGTTAGCGTCAGGACAACTAGGGTTAGCGTCAGGACAACTCGGGTTAGCGTCAGGACAACTCGGGTTAGCGTCAGGACAACTAGGGTTAGCGTCAGGACAACTCGGGTTAGCGTCAGGACAACTAGGGTTAGCGTCAGGACAACTAGGGTTAGCGTCAGGACAACTCGAGTTAGCGTCAGGACAACTAGGGTTAGCGTCAGGACAACTAGGGTTAGCGTCAGGACAACTAGGGTTAGCGTCAGGACAAGTAGGGTTAGCGTCAGGACAACTAGGGTTAGCGTCAGGACAACTAGGGTTATCCACAGGACAAGTAGGGTTAGCGTCAGGACAACTAGGGTTAGCGTCAGGACAACTAGGGTTAGCGCCAGGACAACTAGGGTTAGCGTCAGGACAAATAGGGTTAGCGTCAGGACAACTAGGGTTAGCGTCAGGACAACTAGGGTTAGCGTCAGGACAACTAGGGTTAGCGTCAGGACAACAAGGGTTAGCGTCAGGACAACTAGGGTTAGCGTCAGGACAACTAGGTTTAGCGTCAGGACAACTAGGGTTAGCGTCAGGACAACTCGGGTTAGCGTCAGAACAACTCGGGTTAGCGTCAGGACAACTAGGGTTAGCGTCAGGACAACTCGGGTTAGCGTCAGGACAACTCGGGTTAGCCTCAGGACAACTCGGGTTAGCGTCAGGACAACTCGGGTTAGCGTCAGGACAACTCGGGTTAGCGTCAGGACAACTCGGGTTAGCGTCAGATCAACTCGGGTTAGCGTCAGGACAACTCGGGTTAGCGTCAGGACAACTCGGGTTAGCGTCAGGACAACTCGGGTTAGCGTCAGGACAACTAGGGTTAGCGTCAGGACTACTAGGGTTAGCGTCAGGACAACTCGGGTTAGCGTCAGGACAACTAGGGTTAGCGTCAGGACAACTAGGGTTAGCATCAGGACAACTAGGGTTAGAGTCAGGACAACTAGTGTTAGCGTCAGGACAACTAGGGTTAGCGTCAGGACAACTAGGGTTAGCGTCAGGACAACTAGGTTTAGCGTCAGGACAACTAGGGTTAGCGTCAGGACAACTCGGGTTAGCGTCAGAACAACTCGGGTTAGCGTCAGGACAACTAGGGTTAGCGTCAGGACAACTCGGGTTAGCGTCAGGACAACTCGGGTTAGCCTCAGGACAACTCGGGTTAGCGTCAGGACAACTCGGGTTAGCGTCAGGACAACTCGGGTTAGCGTCAGGACAACTCGGGTTAGCGTCAGGACAACTCGGGTTAGCGTCAGGACAACTCGGGTTAGCGTCAGGACAACTCGGGTTAGCGTCAGGACAACTAGGGTTAGCGTCAGGACAACTCGGGTTAGCGTCAGGACAACTCGGGTTAGCGTCAGGACAACTAGGGTTAGCGTCAGGACAACTCGGGTTAGCGTCAGGACAACTAGGGTTAGCGTCAGGACAACTAGGGTTAGCGTCAGGACAACTAGGGATAGAGTCAGGACAACTCGGGTTAGCGTCAGGACAACTCGGGTTAGCGTCAGGACAACTCGGGTTAGCGTCAGGACAACTCGGGTTAGCGTCAGGACTACTCGGGTAAGCGTCAGGACAACTCGGGTTAGCGTCAGGACAACTCGGGTTAGCGTCAGGACAACTCGGGTTAGCGTCAGGACAACTCGGGTTAGCGTCAGGACAACTCGGGTTAGCGTCAGGACTACTAGGGTTAGCGTCAGGACAACTCGGGTTAGCGTCAGGACAACTAGGGTTAGCGTCAGGACAACTAGGGTTAGCGTCAGGACAACTAGTGTTAGATTCAGGACAACTAGTGTTAGCGTCAGGACAACTAGGGTTAGCGTCAGGACAACTAGGGTTAGCGTCAGGACAACTAGGGTTAGCGTCAGGACAACTCGGGTTAGCGTCAGGACAACTCGGGTTAGCGTCAGGACAACTAGGGTTAGCGTCAGGACAACTCGGGTTAGCCTCAGGACAACTCGGGTTAGCCTCAGGACAACTCGGGTTAGCGTCAGGACAACTCGGGTTAGCGTCAGGACAACTCGGGTTAGCGTCAGGACAACTCGGGTTAGCGTCAGATCAACTCGGGTTAGCGTCAGGACAACTCGGGTTAGCGTCAGGACAACTCGGGTTAGCGTCAGGACAACTCGGGTTAGCGTCAGGACAACTAGGGTTAGCGTCAGGACAACTCGGGTTAGCGTCAGGACAACTCGGGTTAGCGTCAGGACAACTAGGGTTAGCGTCAGGACAACTAGGGTTAGCGTCAGGACAACTAGGGTTAGCGTCAGGACAACTAGGGTTAGCGTCAGGACAACTAGGGATAGAGTCAGGACAACTCGGGTTAGCGTCAGGACAACTCGGGTTAGCGTCAGGACAACTCGGGTTAGCGTCAGGACTACTCGGGTAAGCGTCAGGACAACTCGGGTTAGCGTCAGGACAACTCGGGTTAGCGTCAGGACAACTCGGGTTAGCGTCAGGACAACTCGGGTTAGCGTCAGGACTACTAGGGTTAGCGTCAGGACAACTCGGGTTAGCGTCAGGACAACTAGGGTTAGCGTCAGGACAACTAGGGTTAGAGTCAGGACAACTAGTGTTAGCGTCAGGACAACTAGTGTTAGCGTCAGGACAACTAGGGTTAGCGTCAGGACAACTAGGGTTAGCGTCAGGACAACTAGGTTTAGCGTCAGGACAACTAGGGTTAGCGTCAGGACAACTCGGGTTAGCGTCAGAACAACTCGGGTTAGCGTCAGGACAACTAGGGTTAGCGTCAGGACAACTCGGGTTAGCGTCAGGACAACTCGGGTTAGCCTCAGGACAACTCGGGTTAGCGTCAGGACAACTCGGGTTAGCGTCAGGACAACTCGGGTTAGCGTCAGGACAACTCGGGTTAGCGTCAGATCAACTCGGGTTAGCGTCAGGACAACTCGGGTTAGCGTCAGGACAACTCGGGTTAGCGTCAGGACAACTCGGGTTAGCGTCAGGACAACTAGGGTTAGCGTCAGGACAACTCGGGTTAGCGTCAGGACAACTCGGGTTAGCGTCAGGACAACTAGGGTTAGCGTCAGGACAAATCGGGTTACCGTCAGGACAACTAGGGTTAGCGTCAGGACAACTAGGGTTAGCGTCAGGACAACTAGGGATAGAGTCAGGACAACTCGGGTTAGCGTCAGGACAACTCGGGTTAGCGTCAGGACAACTCGGGTTAGCGTCAGGACTACTCGGGTAAGCGTCAGGACAACTCGGGTTAGCGTCAGGACAACTCGGGTTAGCGTCAGGACAACTCGGGTTAGCGTCAGGACAACTCGGGTTAGCGTCAGGACAACTCGGGTTAGCGTCAGGACTACTAGGGTTAGCGTCAGGACAACTCGGGTTAGCGTCAGGACAACTAGGGTTAGCGTCAGGACAACTAGGGTTAGAGTCAGGACAACTAGGGTTAGCGTCAGGACAACTAGGGTTAGCGTCAGGACAACTAGGTTTAGCGTCAGGACAACTAGGGTTAGCGTCAGGACAATTCGGGTTAGCGTCAGAACAACTCGGGTTAGCGTCAGGACAACTAGGGTTAGCGTCAGGACAACTCGGGTTAGCGTCAGGTCAACTCGGGTTAGCCTCAGGACAACTCGGGTTAGCGTCAGGACAACTCGGGTTAGCGTCAGGACAACTCGGGTTAGCGTCAGGACAACTCGGGTTAGCGTCAGATCAACTCGGGTTAGCGTCAGGACAACTCGGGTTAGCGTCAGGACAACTCGGGTTAGCGTCAGATCAACTCGGGTTAGCGTCAGGACAACTCGGGTTAGCGTCAGGACAACTCGGGTTAGCGTCAGGACAACTCGGGTTAGCGTCAGGACAACTAGGGTTAGCGTCAGGACAACTCGGGTTAGCGTCAGGACAACTAGGGTTAGCGTCAGGACAAATCGGGTTAGCGTCAGGACAACTAGGGTTAGCGTCAGGACAACTAGGGTTAGCGTCAGGACAACTAGGGATAGAGTCAGGACAACTCGGGTTAGCGTCAGGACAACTCGGGTTAGCGTCAGGACAACTCGGGTTAGCGTCAGGACTACTCGGGTAAGCGTCAGGACAACTCGGGTTAGCGTCAGGACAACTCGGGTTAGCGTCAGGACAACTCGGGTTAGCGTCAGGACAACTCGGGTTAGCGTCAGGACAACTCGGGTTAGCGTCAGGACTACTCGGGTTAGCGTCAGGACAACTAGGGTTAGCGTCAGGACAACTAGGGTTAGCGTCAGGACAACTAGGGTTAGAGTCAGGACAACTAGTGTTAGCATCAGGACAACTAGGGTTAGCGTCAGGACAACTAGGGTTAGCGTCAGGACAACTAGGTTTAGCGTCAGGACAACTAGGGTTAGCGTCAGGACAACTCGGGTTAGCGTCAGGACAACTAGGGTTAGCGTCAGGACAACTAGGGTTAGCGTCAGGACAACTAGGGTTAGCGTCAGGACAACTCGAGTTAGCGTCAGGACAACTAGGGTTAGCGTCAGGACAACTAGGGTTAGCGTCAGGACAACTAGGGTTAGCGTCAGGACAAGTAGGGTTAGCGTCAGGACAACTAGGGTTAGCGTCAGGACAACTAGGGTTATCCACAGGACAAGTAGGGTTAGCGTCAGGACAACTAGGGTTAGCGTCAGGACAACTAGGGTTAGCGCCAGGACAACTAGGGTTAGCGTCAGGACAAATAGGGTTAGCGTCAGGACAACTAGGGTTAGCGTCAGGACAACTAGGGTTAGCGTCAGGACAACTAGGGTTAGCGTCAGGACAACAAGGGTTAGCGTCAGGACAACTAGGGTTAGCGTCAGGACAACTAGGTTTAGCGTCAGGACAACTAGGGTTAGCGTCAGGACAACTCGGGTTAGCGTCAGAACAACTCGGGTTAGCGTCAGGACAACTAGGGTTAGCGTCAGGACAACTCGGGTTAGCGTCAGGACAACTCGGGTTAGCCTCAGGACAACTCGGGTTAGCGTCAGGACAACTCGGGTTAGCGTCAGGACAACTCGGGTTAGCGTCAGGACAACTCGGGTTAGCGTCAGATCAACTCGGGTTAGCGTCAGGACAACTCGGGTTAGCGTCAGGACAACTCGGGTTAGCGTCAGGACAACTCGGGTTAGCGTCAGGACAACTAGGGTTAGCGTCAGGACTACTAGGGTTAGCGTCAGGACAACTCGGGTTAGCGTCAGGACAACTAGGGTTAGCGTCAGGACAACTAGGGTTAGCATCAGGACAACTAGGGTTAGAGTCAGGACAACTAGTGTTAGCGTCAGGACAACTAGGGTTAGCGTCAGGACAACTAGGGTTAGCGTCAGGACAACTAGGTTTAGCGTCAGGACAACTAGGGTTAGCGTCAGGACAACTCGGGTTAGCGTCAGAACAACTCGGGTTAGCGTCAGGACAACTAGGGTTAGCGTCAGGACAACTCGGGTTAGCGTCAGGACAACTCGGGTTAGCCTCAGGACAACTCGGGTTAGCGTCAGGACAACTCGGGTTAGCGTCAGGACAACTCGGGTTAGCGTCAGGACAACTCGGGTTAGCGTCAGGACAACTCGGGTTAGCGTCAGGACAACTCGGGTTAGCGTCAGGACAACTCGGGTTAGCGTCAGGACAACTAGGGTTAGCGTCAGGACAACTCGGGTTAGCGTCAGGACAACTCGGGTTAGCGTCAGGACAACTAGGGTTAGCGTCAGGACAACTCGGGTTAGCGTCAGGACAACTAGGGTTAGCGTCAGGACAACTAGGGTTAGCGTCAGGACAACTAGGGATAGAGTCAGGACAACTCGGGTTAGCGTCAGGACAACTCGGGTTAGCGTCAGGACAACTCGGGTTAGCGTCAGGACAACTCGGGTTAGCGTCAGGACTACTCGGGTAAGCGTCAGGACAACTCGGGTTAGCGTCAGGACAACTCGGGTTAGCGTCAGGACAACTCGGGTTAGCGTCAGGACAACTCGGGTTAGCGTCAGGACTACTAGGGTTAGCGTCAGGACAACTCGGGTTAGCGTCAGGACAACTAGGGTTAGCGTCAGGACAACTAGGGTTAGCGTCAGGACAACTAGTGTTAGATTCAGGACAACTAGTGTTAGCGTCAGGACAACTAGGGATAGAGTCAGGACAACTCGGGTTAGCGTCAGGACAACTCGGGTTAGCGTCAGGACAACTCGGGTTAGCGTCAGGACTACTCGGGTAAGCGTCAGGACAACTAGGGTTAGCGTCAGGACAACTCGGGTTAGCGTCAGGACAACTCGGGTTAGCGTCAGGACAACTCGGGTTAGCGTCAGGACTACTAGGGTTAGCGTCAGGACAACTCGGGTTAGCGTCAGGACAACTAGGGTTAGCGTCAGGACAACTAGGGTTAGAGTCAGGACAACTAGTGTTAGCGTCAGGACAACTAGTGTTAGCGTCAGGACAACTAGGGTTAGCGTCAGGACAACTAGGGTTAGCGTCAGGACAACTAGGTTTAGCGTCAGGACAACTAGGGTTAGCGTCAGGACAACTCGGGTTAGCGTCAGAACAACTCGGGTTAGCGTCAGGACAACTAGGGTTAGCGTCAGGACAACTCGGGTTAGCGTCAGGACAACTCGGGTTAGCCTCAGGACAACTCGGGTTAGCGTCAGGACAACTCGGGTTAGCGTCAGGACAACTCGGGTTAGCGTCAGGACAACTCGGGTTAGCGTCAGATCAACTCGGGTTAGCGTCAGGACAACTCGGGTTAGCGTCAGGACAACTCGGGTTAGCGTCAGGACAACTCGGGTTAGCGTCAGGACAACTAGGGTTAGCGTCAGGACAACTCGGGTTAGCGTCAGGACAACTCGGGTTAGCGTCAGGACAACTAGGGTTAGCGTCAGGACAAATCGGGTTACCGTCAGGACAACTAGGGTTAGCGTCAGGACAACTAGGGTTAGCGTCAGGACAACTAGGGATAGAGTCAGGACAACTCGGGTTAGCGTCAGGACAACTCGGGTTAGCGTCAGGACAACTCGGGTTAGCGTCAGGACTACTCGGGTAAGCGTCAGGACAACTCGGGTTAGCGTCAGGACAACTCGGGTTAGCGTCAGGACAACTCGGGTTAGCGTCAGGACAACTCGGGTTAGCGTCAGGACAACTCGGGTTAGCGTCAGGACTACTAGGGTTAGCGTCAGGACAACTCGGGTTAGCGTCAGGACAACTAGGGTTAGCGTCAGGACAACTAGGGTTAGAGTCAGGACAACTAGGGTTAGCGTCAGGACAACTAGGGTTAGCGTCAGGACAACTAGGTTTAGCGTCAGGACAACTAGGGTTAGCGTCAGGACAATTCGGGTTAGCGTCAGAACAACTCGGGTTAGCGTCAGGACAACTAGGGTTAGCGTCAGGACAACTCGGGTTAGCGTCAGGTCAACTCGGGTTAGCCTCAGGACAACTCGGGTTAGCGTCAGGACAACTCGGGTTAGCGTCAGGACAACTCGGGTTAGCGTCAGGACAACTCGGGTTAGCGTCAGATCAACTCGGGTTAGCGTCAGGACAACTCGGGTTAGCGTCAGGACAACTCGGGTTAGCGTCAGATCAACTCGGGTTAGCGTCAGGACAACTCGGGTTAGCGTCAGGACAACTCGGGTTAGCGTCAGGACAACTCGGGTTAGCGTCAGGACAACTAGGGTTAGCGTCAGGACAACTCGGGTTAGCGTCAGGACAACTAGGGTTAGCGTCAGGACAAATCGGGTTAGCGTCAGGACAACTAGGGTTAGCGTCAGGACAACTAGGGTTAGCGTCAGGACAACTAGGGATAGAGTCAGGACAACTCGGGTTAGCGTCAGGACAACTCGGGTTAGCGTCAGGACAACTCGGGTTAGCGTCAGGACTACTCGGGTAAGCGTCAGGACAACTCGGGTTAGCGTCAGGACAACTCGGGTTAGCGTCAGGACAACTCGGGTTAGCGTCAGGACAACTCGGGTTAGCGTCAGGACAACTCGGGTTAGCGTCAGGACTACTCGGGTTAGCGTCAGGACAACTAGGGTTAGCGTCAGGACAACTAGGGTTAGCGTCAGGACAACTAGGGTTAGAGTCAGGACAACTAGTGTTAGCATCAGGACAACTAGGGTTAGCGTCAGGACAACTAGGGTTAGCGTCAGGACAACTAGGTTTAGCGTCAGGACAACTAGGGTTAGCGTCAGGACAACTCGGGTTAGCGTCAGGACAACTAGGGTTAGCGTCAGGACAACTAGGGTTAGCGTCAGGACAACTCGGGTTAGCGTCAGGACAACTAGGGTTAGCGTCAGGGCAACTAGGGTTAGCGTCAGGACAACTAGGGTTAGCGTCAGGACAACTAGGGTTAGCGTCAGGACAACTAGGGTAAGCGTCAGGACAACTAGGGTTAGCGTCAGGACAACTAGGGTTAGCGTCAGGACAACTAGGGTTAGCGTCAGGACAACTTGGGTTAGCGTCAGGACAACTAGGGTTAGCGTCAGGACAACTAGGGTTAGCGTCAGGACAACTAGGGTTAGCGTCAGGACAACTAGGGATAGAGTCAGGACAACTCGGGTTAGCGTCAGGACAACTCGGGTTAGCGTCAGGACAACTCGGGTTAGCGTCAGGACAACTCGGGTTAGCGTCAGGACTACTCGGGTAAGCGTCAGGACAACTCGGGTTAGCGTCAGGACAACTCGGGTTAGCGTCAGGACAACTCGGGTTAGCGTCAGGACAACTCGGGTTAGCGTCAGGACAACTCGGGTTAGCGTCAGGACTACTAGGGTTAGCGTCAGGACAACTCGGGTTAGCGTCAGGACAACTAGGGTTAGCGTCAGGACAACTAGGGTTAGCGTCAGGACAACTAGGGTTAGAGTCAGGACAACTAGTGTTAGCGTCAGGACAACTAGGGTTAGCGTCAGGACAACTAGGGTTAGCGTCAGGACAAATAGGTTTAGCGTCAGGACAACTAGGGTTAGCGTCAGGACAACTCGGGTTAGCGTCAGGACAACTCGGGTTAGCGTCAGGACAACTAGGGTTAGCGTCAGGACAACTCGGGTTAGCGTCAGAACAACTCGGGTTAGCGTCAGGACAACTAGGGTTAGCGTCAGGACAACTCGGGTTAGCGTCAGGACAACTCGGGTTAGCCTCAGGACAACTCGGGTTAGCGTCAGGACAACTCGGGTTAGCGTCAGGACAACTCGGGTTAGCGTCAGGACATCTCGGGTTAGCGTCAGATCAACTCGGGTTAGCGTCAGGACAACTCGGGTTAGCGTCAGGACAACTCGGGTTAGCGTCAGGACAACTCGGGTTAGCGTCAGGACAACTAGGGTTAGCGTCAGGACAAGTCGGGTTAGCGTCAGGACAACTAGGGTTAGCGTCAGGACAAATCGGGTTAGCGTCAGGACAACTAGGGTTAGCGTCAGGACAACTAGGGTTAGCGTCAGGACAACTAGGGATAGAGTCAGGACAACTCGGGTTAGCGTCAGGACAACTCGGGTTAGCGTCAGGACAACTCGGGTTAGCGTCAGGACTACTCGGGTAAGCGTCAGGACAACTCGGGTTAGCGTCAGGACAACTCGGGTTAGCGTCAGGACAACTCGGGTTAGCGTCAGGACAATTCGGGTTAGCGTCAGGACAACTCGGGTTAGCGTCAGGACTACTAGGGTTAGCGTCAGGACAACTCGGGTTAGCGTCAGGACAACTAGGGTTAGCGTCAGGACAACTAGGGTTAGAGTCAGGACAACTAGTGTTAGCGTCAGGACAACTAGGGTTAGCGTCAGGACAACTAGGGTTAGCGTCAGGACAACTAGGTTTAGCGTCAGGACAACTAGGGTTAGCGTCAGGACAACTCGGGTTAGCGTCAGGACAACTAGGGTTAGCGTCAGGACAACTAGGGTTAGCGTCAGGACAACTCGGGTTAGCGTCAGGACAACTAGGGTTAGCGTCAGGGCAACTAGGGTTAGCGTCAGGACAACTAGGGTTAGCGTCAGGACAACTAGGGTTAGCGTCAGGACAACTAGGGTAAGCGTCAGGACAACTAGGGTTAGCGTCAGGACAACTAGGGTTAGCGTCAGGACAACTAGGGTTAGCGTCAGGACAACTCGGGTTAGCGTCAGGACTACTCGGGTAAGCGTCAGGACAACTCGGGTTAGCGTCAGGACAACTCGGGTTAGCGTCAGGACAACTCGGGTTAGCGTCAGGACAACTCGGGTTAGCGTCAGGACAACTCGGGTTAGCGTCAGGACTACTAGGGTTAGCGTCAGGACAACTCGGGTTAGCGTCAGGACAACTAGGGTTAGCGTCAGGACAACTAGGGTTAGCGTCAGGACAACTAGGGTTAGAGTCAGGACAACTAGTGTTAGCGTCAGGACAACTAGGGTTAGCGTCAGGACAACTAGGGTTAGCGTCAGGACAACTAGGTTTAGCGTCAGGACAACTAGGGTTAGCGTCAGGACAACTCGGGTTAGCGTCAGAACAACTCGGGTTAGCGTCAGGACAACTAGGGTTAGCGTCAGGACAACTCGGGTTAGCGTCAGGACAACTCGGGTTAGCCTCAGGACAACTCGGGTTAGCGTCAGGACAACTCGGGTTAGCGTCAGGACAACTCGGGTTAGCGTCAGGACAACTCGGGTTAGCGTCAGATCAACTCGGGTTAGCGTCAGGACAACTCGGGTTAGCGTCAGGACAACTCGGGTTAGCGTCAGGACAACTCGGGTTAGCGTCAGGACAACTAGGGTTAGCGTCAGGACAACTCGGGTTAGCGTCAGGACAACTCGGGTTAGCGTCAGGACAACTAGGGTTAGCGTCAGGACAACTCGGGTTAGCGTCAGGACAACTAGGGTTAGCGTCAGGACAACTAGGGTTAGCGTCAGGACAACTCGGGTTAGCGTCAGGACAACTAGGGTTAGCGTCAGGACAACTAGGGTTAGCGTCAGGACAACTAGGGTTAGAGTCAGGACAAGTAGGGTTAGCGTCAGGACAACTAGGGCTAGCGTCAGGACAACTAGGGTTATCCACAGGACAAGTAGGGTTAGCGTCAGGACAACAAGGGTTAGCGTCAGGACAACTAGGGTTAGCGCCAGGACAACTAGGGTTAGCGTCAGGACAAATAGGGTTAGCGTCAGGAGAACTAGGGTTAGCGTCAGGACAACTAGGGTTAGCGTCAGGACAACTAGGGTTAGCGTCAGGACAACTAGGGTTAGCGTCAGGACAACTCGGGTTAGCGTCAGGACAACTCGGGTTAGCGTCAGGACTACTCGGGTAAGCGTCAGGACAACTTGGGTTAGCGTCAGGACAACTCGGGTTAGCGTCAGGACAACTCGGGTTAGCGTCAGGACAACTCGGGTTAGCGTCAGGACAACTCGGGTTAGCGTCAGGACTACTAGGGTTAGCGTCAGGACAACTCGGGTTAGCGTCAGGACAACTAGGGTTAGCGTCAGGACAACTAGGGTTAGCATCAGGACAACTAGGGTTAGCGTCAGGACAACTAGGTTTAGCGTCAGGACAACTAGGGTTAGCGTCAGGACAACTCGGGTTAGCGTCAGAACAACT
Organism: Phyllobates terribilis; assembly: GCF_046119375.1. NCBI lineage: Eukaryota > Metazoa > Chordata > Amphibia > Anura > Dendrobatidae > Phyllobates > Phyllobates terribilis. The sequence goes on along the minus strand of NW_027363417.1, from coordinate 201,661 downwards.
CGGGTTAGCATCAGGACAACTAGGGTTAGCGTCAGGACAACTCGGGTTAGCGTCAGGACAACTCGGGTTAGCCTCAGGACAACTCGGGTTAGCGTCAGGACAACTCGGGTTAGCGTCAGGACAACTCGGGTTAGCGTCAGGACAACTCGGGTTAGCGTCAGATCAACTCGGGTTAGCGTCAGGACAACTCGGGTTAGCGTCAGGACAACTCGGGTTAGCGTCAGGACAACTCGGGTTAGCGTCAGGACAACTAGGGTTAGCGTCAGGACTACTAGGGTTAGCGTCAGGACAACTCGGGTTAGCGTCAGGACAACTAGGGTTAGCGTCAGGACAACTAGGGTTAGCATCAGGACAACTAGGGTTAGAGTCAGGACAACTAGTGTTAGCGTCAGGACAACTAGGGTTAGCGTCAGGACAACTAGGGTTAGCGTCAGGACAACTAGGTTTAGCGTCAGGACAACTAGGGTTAGCGTCAGGACAACTCGGGTTAGCGTCAGAACAACTCGGGTTAGCGTCAGGACAACTAGGGTTAGCGTCAGGACAACTCGGGTTAGCGTCAGGACAACTCGGGTTAGCCTCAGGACAACTCGGGTTAGCGTCAGGACAACTCGGGTTAGCGTCAGGACAACTCGGGTTAGCGTCAGATCAACTCGGGTTAGCGTCAGGACAACTCGGGTTAGCATCAGGACAACTCGGGTTAGCGTCAGGACAACTCGGGTTAGCGTCAGGACAACTAGGGTTAGCGTCAGGACAACTCGGGTTAGCGTCAGGACAACTCGGGTTAGCGTCAGGACAACTAGGGTTAGCGTCAGGACAACTCGGGTTAGCGTCAGGACAACTAGGGTTAGCGTCAGGACAACTAGGGTTAGCGTCAGGACAACTAGGGATAGAGTCAGGACAACTCGGGTTAGCGTCAGGACAACTCGGGTTAGCGTCAGGACAACTCGGGTTAGCGTCAGGACAACTCGGGTTAGCGTCAGGACTACTCGGGTAAGCGTCAGGACAACTCGGGTTAGCGTCAGGACAACTCGGGTTAGCGTCAGGACAACTCGGGTTAGCGTCAGGACAACTCGGGTTAGCGTCAGGACAACTCGGGTTAGCGTCAGGACAACTCGGGTTAGCCTCAGGACAACTCGGGTTAGCGTCAGGACAATTCGGGTTAGCGTCAGGACAACTCGGGTTAGCGTCAGGACAACTCGGGTTAGCGTCAGATCAACTCGGGTTAGCGTCAGGACAACTCGGGTTAGCGTCAGGACAACTCGGGTTAGCGTCAGGACAACTCGGGTTAGCGTCAGGACAACTAGGGTTAGCGTCAGGACAACTCGGGTTAGCGTCAGGACAACTCGGGTTAGCGTCAGGACAACTAGGGTTAGCGTCAGGACAACTCGGGTTAGCGTCAGGACAACTAGGGTTAGCGTCAGGACAACTAGGGTTAGCGTCAGGACAACTAGGGATAGAGTCAGGACAACTCGGGTTAGCGTCAGGACAACTCGGGTTAGCGTCAGGACAACTCGGGTTAGCGTCAGGACAACTAGGGTTAGCGTCAGGACTACTCGGGTAAGCGTCAGGACAACTCGGGTTAGCGTCAGGACAACTCGGGTTAGCGTCAGGACAACTCGGGTTAGCGTCAGGACAACTCGGGTTAGCGTCAGGACAACTCGGGTTAGCGTCAGGACTACTAGGGTTAGCGTCAGGACAACTCGGGTTAGCGTCAGGACAACTAGGGTTAGCGTCAGGACAACTAGGGTTAGAGTCAGGACAACTAGTGTTAGCGTCAGGACAACTAGGGTTAGCGTCAGGATAACTAGGGTTAGCGTCAGGACAACTAGGTTTAGCGTCAGGACAACTAGGGTTAGCGTCAGGACAACTCGGGTTAGCGTCAGAACAACTCGGGTTAGCGTCAGGACAACTAGGGTTAGCGTCAGGACAACTCGGGTTAGCGTCAGGACAACTCGGGTTAGCCTCAGGACAACTCGGGTTAGCGTCAGGACAACTCGGGTTAGCGTCAGGACAACTCGGGTTAGCGTCAGGACAACTCGGGTTAGCGTCAGATCAACTCGGGTTAGCGTCAGGACAACTCGGGTTAGCGTCAGGACAACTCGGGTAAGCGTCAGGACAACTCGGGTTAGCGTCAGGACAACTAGGGTTAGCGTCAGGACAACTCGGGTTAGCGTCAGGACAACTCGGGTTAGCGTCAGGACAACTAGGGTTAGCGTCAGGACAACTCGGGTTAGCGTCAGGACAACTCGGGTTAGCGTCAGGACAACTAGGGTTAGCGTCAGGACAACTAGGGTTAGCGTCAGGACAACTAGGGATAGAGTCAGGACAACTCGGGTTAGCGTCAGGACAACTCGGGTTAGCGTCAGGACAACTCGGGTTAGCGTCAGGACAACTAGGGTTAGCGTCAGGACTACTCGGGTAAGCGTCAGGACAACTCGGGTTAGCGTCAGGACAACTCGGGTTAGCGTCAGGACAACTCGGGTTAGCGTCAGGACAACTCGGGTTAGCGTCAGGACAACTCGGGTTAGCGTCAGGACTACTAGGGTTAGCGTCAGGACAACTCGGGTTAGCGTCAGGACAACTAGGGTTAGCGTCAGGACAACTAGGGTTAGAGTCAGGACAACTAGTGTTAGCGTCAGGACAACTAGGGTTAGCGTCAGGATAACTAGGGTTAGCGTCAGGACAACTAGGTTTAGCGTCAGGACAACTAGGGTTAGCGTCAGGACAACTCGGGTTAGCGTCAGAACAACTCGGGTTAGCGTCAGGACAACTAGGGTTAGCGTCAGGACAACTCGGGTTAGCGTCAGGACAACTCGGGTTAGCCTCAGGACAACTCGGGTTAGCGTCAGGACAACTCGGGTTAGCGTCAGGACAACTCGGGTTAGCGTCAGGACAACTCGGGTTAGCGTCAGATCAACTCGGGTTAGCGTCAGGACAACTCGGGTTAGCGTCAGGACAACTCGGGTTAGCGTCAGGACAACTCGGGTTAGCGTCAGGACAACTAGGGTTAGCGTCAGGACAACTCGGGTTAGCGTCAGGACAACTCGGGTTAGCGTCAGGACAACTAGGGTTAGCGTCAGGACAAATCGGGTTAGCGTCAGGACAACTAGGGTTAGCGTCAGGACAACTAGGGTTAGCGTCAGGACAACTAGGGATAGAGTCAGGACAACTCGGGTTAGCGTCAGGACAACTCGGGTTAGCGTCAGGACAACTCGGGTTAGCGTCAGGACTACTCGGGTAAGCGTCAGGACAACTCGGGTTAGCGTCAGGACAACTCGCGTTAGCGTCAGGACAACTCGGGTTAGCGTCAGGACAACTCGGGTTAGCGTCAGGACAACTCGGGTTAGCGTCAGGACTACTAGGGTTAGCGTCAGGACAACTCGGGTTAGCGTCAGGACCACTAGGGTTAGCGTCAGGACAACTAGGGTTAGAGTCAGGACAACTAGTGTTAGCGTCAGGACAACTAGGGTTAGCGTCAGGACAACTAGGGTTAGCGTCAGGACAACTAGGTTTAGCGTCAGGACAACTAGGGTTAGCGTCAGGACAACTCGGGTTAGCGTCAGAACAACTCGGGTTAGCGTCAGGACAACTAGGGTTAGCGTCAGGACAACTCGGGTTAGCGTCAGGACAACTCGGGTTAGCCTCAGGACAACTCGGGTTAGCGTCAGGACAACTCGGGTTAGCGTCAGGACAACTCGGGTTAGCGTCAGGACAACTCGGGTTAGCGTCAGATCAACTCGGGTTAGCGTCAGGACAACTCGGGTTAGCGTCAGGACAACTCGGGTAAGCGTCAGGACAACTCGGGTTAGCGTCAGGACAACTAGGGTTAGCGTCAGGACAACTCGGGTTAGCGTCAGGACAACTCGGGTTAGCGTCAGGACAACTAGGGTTAGCGTCAGGACAACTCGGGTTAGCGTCAGGACAACTCGGGTTAGCGTCAGGACAACTCGGGTTAGCGTCAGGACAACTCGGGTTAGCGTCAGGACAACTCGGGTTAGCGTCAGGACTACTTGGGTAAGCGTCAGGACAACTCGGGTTAGCGTCAGGACAACTCGGGTTAGCGTCAGGACAACTCGGGTTAGCGTCAGGACAACTCGGGTTAGCGTCAGGACTACTAGGGTTAGCGTCAGGACAACTCGGGTTAGCGTCAGGACAACTAGGGTTAGCGTCAGGACAACTAGGGTTAGCGTCAGGACAACTAGGGTTAGAGTCAGGACAACTAGTGTTAGCGTCAGGACAACTAGGGTTAGCGTCAGGACAACTAGGGTTAGCGTCAGGACAACTAGGTTTAGCGTCAGGACAACTAGGGTTAGCGTCAGGACAACTCGGGTTAGCGTCAGAACAACTCGGGTTAGCGTCAGGACAACTAGGGTTAGCGTCAGGACAACTCGGGTTAGCGTCAGGACAACTCGGGTTAGCCTCAGGACAACTCGGGTTAGCGTCAGGACAACTCGGGTTAGCGTCAGGACAACTCGGGTTAGCGTCAGGACAACTCGGGTTAGCGTCAGATCAACTCGGGTTAGCGTCAGGACAACTCGGGTTAGCGTCAGGACAACTCGGGTTAGCGTCAGGACAACTCGGGTTAGCGTCAGGACAACTAGGGTTAGCGTCAGGACAACTCGGGTTAGCGTCAGGACAACTCGGGTTAGCGTCAGGACAACTAGGGTTAGCGTCAGGACAAATCGGGTTAGCGTCAGAACAACTAGGGTTAGCGTCAGGACAACTAGGGTTAGCGTCAGGACAACTAGGGATAGAGTCAGCACAACTCGGGTTAGCGTCAGGACAACTCGGGTTAGCGTCAGGACAACTCGGGTTAGCGTCAGGACTACTCGGGTAAGCGTCAGGACAACTCGGGTTAGCGTCAGGACAACTCGGGTTAGCGTCAGGACAACTCGGGTTAGCGTCAGGACAACTCGGGTTAGCGTCAGGACAACTCGGGTTAGCGTCAGGACTACTAGGGTTAGCGTCAGGACAACTCGGGTTAGCGTCAGGACAACTAGGGTTAGCGTCAGGACAACTCGGGTTAGCGTCAGGACAACTCGGGTTAGCCTCAGGACAACTCGGGTTAGCGTCAGGACAACTCGGGTTAGCGTCAGGACAACTCGGGTTAGCGTCAGGACAACTCGGGTTAGCGTCAGATCAACTCGGGTTAGCGTCAGGACAACTCGGGTTAGCGTCAGGACAACTCGGGTAAGCGTCAGGACAACTCGGGTTAGCGTCAGGACAACTCGGGTTAGCGTCAGGACTACTAGGGTTAGCGTCAGGACAACTCGGGTTAGCGTCAGGACAACTAGGGTTAGCGTCAGGACAACTAGGGTTAGAGTCAGGACAACTAGTGTTAGCGTCAGGACAACTAGGGTTAGCGTCAGGACAACTAGGGTTAGCGTCAGGACAACTAGGTTTAGCGTCAGGACAACTAGGGTTAGCGTCAGGACAACTCGGGTTAGCGTCAGAACAACTCGGGTTAGCGTCAGGACAACTAGGGTTAGCGTCAGGACAACTCGGGTTAGCGTCAGGACAACTCGGGTTAGCCTCAGGACAACTCGGGTTAGCGTCAGGACAACTCGGGTTAGCGTCAGGACAACTCGGGTTAGCGTCAGGACAACTCGGGTTAGCGTCAGATCAACTCGGGTTAGCGTCAGGACAACTCGGGTTAGCGTCAGGACAACTCGGGTTAGCGTCAGGACAACTCGGGTTAGCGTCAGGACAACTAGGGTTAGCGTCAGGACAACTCGGGTTAGCGTCAGGACAACTCGGGTTAGCGTCAGGACAACTAGGGTTAGCGTCAGGACAAATCGGGTTAGCGTCAGGACAACTAGGGTTAGCGTCAGGACAACTAGGGTTAGCGTCAGGACAACTAGGGATAGAGTCAGGACAACTCGGGTTAGCGTCAGGACAACTCGGGTTAGCGTCAGGACTACTCGGGTTAGCGTCAGGACTACTCGGGTAAGCGTCAGGACAACTCGGGTTAGCGTCAGGACAACTCGGGTTAGCGTCAGGACAACTCGGGTTAGCGTCAGGACAACTCGGGTTAGCGTCAGGACAACTCGGGTTAGCGTCAGGACTACTAGGGTTAGCGTCAGGACAACTCGGGTTAGCGTCAGGACAACTAGGGTTAGCGTCAGGACAACTAGGGTTAGAGTCAGGACAACTAGTGTTAGCGTCAGGACAACTAGGGTTAGCGTCAGGACAACTAGGGTTAGCGTCGGGACAACTAGGTTTAGCATCAGGACAACTAGGGTTAGCGTCAGGACAACTCGGGTTAGCGTCAGAACAACTCGGGTTAGCGTCAGGACAACTAGGGTTAGCGTCAGGACAACTCGGGTTAGCGTCAGGACAACTCGGGTTAGCCTCAGGACAACTCGGGTTAGCGTCAGGACAACTCGGGTTAGCGTCAGGACAACTCGGGTTAGCGTCAGGACAACTCGGGTTAGCGTCAGATCAACTCGGGTTAGCGTCAGGACAACTCGGGTTAGCGTCAGGACAACTCGGGTTAGCGTCAGGACAACTCGGGTTAGCGTCAGGACAACTAGGGTTAGCGTCAGGACAACTCGGGTTAGCGTCAGGACAACTCGGGTTAGCGTCAGGACAACTAGGGTTAGTGTCAGGACAACTCGGGTTAGCGTCAGGACAACTAGGGTTAGCGTCAGGACAACTAGGGTTAGCGTCAGGACAACTCGGGTTAGCGTCAGGACAACTAGGGTTAGCGTCAGGACAACTAGGGTTAGCGTCAGGACAAGTAGGGTTAGCGTCAGGACAACTAGGGTTAGCGTCAGGACAACTAGGGTTATCCACAGGACAAGTAGGGTTAGCGTCAGGACAACTAGGGTTAGCGTCAGGACAACTAGGGTTAGCGCCAGGACAACTAGGGTTAGCGTCAGGACAAATAGGGTTAGCGTCAGGACAACTAGGGTTAGCGTCAGGACAACTAGGGTTAGCGTCAGGACAACTAGGGTTAGCGTCAGGACAACTAGGGTTAGCGTCAGGACAACTAGGGATAGAGTCAGGACAACTCGGGTTAGCGTCAGGACAACTCGGGTTAGCGTCAGGACAACTCGGGTTAGCGTCAGGACAACTCGGGTTAGCGTCAGGACTACTCGGGTAAGCGTCAGGACAACTCGGGTTAGCGTCAGGACAACTCGGGTTAGCGTCAGGACAACTCGGGTTAGCGTCAGGACAACTCGGGTTAGCGTCAGGACAACTCGGGTTAGCGTCAGGACTACTAGGGTTAGCGTCAGGACAACTCGGGTTAGCGTCAGGACAACTAGGGTTAGCGTCAGGACAACTAGGGTTAGCGTCAGGACAACTAGGGTTAGAGTCAGGACAACTAGTGTTAGCGTCAGGACAACTAGGGTTAGCGTCAGGACAACTAGGGTTAGCGTCAGGACAACTAGGTTTAGCGTCAGGACAACTAGGTTTAGCGTCAGGACTACTCGGGTTAGCGTCAGAACAACTCGGGTTAGCGTCAGGACAACTAGGGTTAGCGTCAGGACAACTCCGGTTAGCGTCAGGACAACTCGGGTTAGCCTCAGGACAACTCGGGTTAGCGTCAGATCAACTCGGGTTAGCGTCAGGACAACTCGGGTTAGCGTCAGGACAACTCGGGTTAGCGCCAGGACAACTAGGGTTAGCGTCAGGACAACTAGGGTTATCCACAGGACAAGTAGGGTTAGCGTCAGGACAACTAGGGTTAGCGTCAGGACAACTAGGGTTAGCGCCAGGACAACTAGGGTTAGCGTCAGGACAAATAGGGTTAGCGTCCGGACAACTAGGGTTAGCGCCAGGACAACTCGGGTTAGCGTCAGGACAACTCGGGTTAGCGTCAGGACTACTCGGGTAAGCGTCAGGACAACTCGGGTTAGCGTCAGGACAACTCGGGTTAGCGTCAGGACAACTCGGGTTAGCGTCAGGACAACTCGGGTTAGCGTCAGGACAACTCGGGTTAGCGTCAGGACTACTAGGGTTAGCGTCAGGACAACTCGGGTTAGCGTCAGGACAACTAGGGTTAGCGTCAGGACAACTAGGGTTAGAGTCAGGACAACTAGTGTTAGCGTCAGGACAACTAGGGTTAGCGTCAGGACAACTAGGGTTAGCGTCAGGACAACTAGGTTTAGCATCAGGACAACTAGGGTTAGCGTCAGGACAACTCGGGTTAGCGTCAGAACAACTCGGGTTAGCGTCAGGACAACTAGGGTTAGCGTCAGGACAACTCGGGTTAGCGTCAGGACAACTCGGGTTAGCCTCAGGACAACTCGGGTTAGCGTCAGGACAACTCGGGTTAGCGTCAGGACAACTCGGGTTAGCGTCAGGACAACTCGGGTTAGCGTCAGATCAACTCGGGTTAGCGTCAGGACAACTCGGGTTAGCGTCAGGACAACTCGGGTTAGCGTCAGGACAACTCGGGTTAGCGTCAGGACAACTAGGGTTAGCGTCAGGACAACTCGGGTTAGCGTCAGGACAACTCGGGTTAGCGTCAGGACAACTAGGGTTAGCGTCAGGACAACTCGGGTTAGCGTCAGGACAACTAGGGTTAGCGTCAGGACAACTAGGGTTAGCGTCAGGACAACTCGGGTTAGCGTCAGGACAACTAGGGTTAGCGTCAGGACAAGTAGGGTTAGCGTCAGGACAACTAGGGTTAGCGTCAGGACAACTAGGGTTATCCACAGGACAAGTAGGGTTAGCGTCAGGACAACTAGGGTTAGCGTCAGGACAACTAGGGTTAGCGCCAGGACAACTAGGGTTAGCGTCAGGACAAATAGGGTTAGCGTCAGGACAACTAGGGTTAGCGTCAGGACAACTAGGGTTAGCGTCAGGACAACTAGGGTTAGCGTCAGGACAACTAGGGATAGAGTCAGGACAACTCGGGTTAGCGTCAGGACAACTCGGGTTAGCGTCAGGACAACTCGGGTTAGCGTCAGGACAACTCGGGTTAGCGTCAGGACTACTCGGGTAAGCGTCAGGACAACTCGGGTTAGCGTCAGGACAACTCGGGTTAGCGTCAGGACAACTCGGGTTAGCGTCAGGACAACTCGGGTTAGCGTCAGGACAACTCGGGTTAGCGTCAGGACTACTAGGGTTAGCGTCAGGACAACTCGGGTTAGCGTCAGGACAACTAGGGTTAGCGTCAGGACAACTAGGGTTAGCGTCAGGACAACTAGGGTTAGAGTCAGGACAACTAGTGTTAGCGTCAGGACAACTAGGGTTAGCGTCAGGACAACTAGGTTTAGCGTCAGGACAACTAGGGTTAGCGTCAGGACAACTCGGGTTAGCGTCAGAACAACTCGGGTTAGCGTCAGGACAACTAGGGTTAGCGTCAGGACAACTCGGGTTAGCGTCAGGACAACTCGGGTTAGCCTCAGGACAACTCGGGTTAGCGTCAGGACAACTCGGGTTAGCGTCAGGACAACTCGGGTTAGCGTCAGGACAACTCGGGTTAGCGTCAGATCAACTCGGGTTAGCGTCAGGACAACTCGGGTTAGCGTCAGGACAACTCGGGTTAGCGTCAGGACAACTAGGGTTAGCGTCAGGACAACTCGGGTTAGCGTCAGGACAACTCGGGTTAGCGTCAGGACAACTAGGGTTAGCGTCAGGACAACTCGGGTTAGCGTCAGGACAACTAGGGTTAGCGTCAGAACAACTAGGGTTAGCGTCAGGACAACTAGGGTTAGCGTCAGGACAACTAGGGTTAGCGTCAGGACAACTAGGGTAAGCGTCAGGACAACTAGGGTTAGCGTCAGGACAACTAGGGTTAGCGTCAGGACAACTAGGGTTAGCGTCAGGACAACTAGGGTTAGCGTCAGGACAACTTGGGTTAGCGTCAGGACAACTAGGGTTAGCGTCAGGACAACTAGGGTTAGCGTCAGGACAACTAGGGTTAGCGTCAGGACAACTAGGGTTAGTGTGAGGACAACTAGGGTTAGCGTCAGGACAACTAGGGATAGAGTCAGGACAACTAGGGTTAGCGTCAGGACAACTAGGGTTAGCGTCAGGACAACTAGGGATAGAGTCAGGACAACTAGGGTTAGCGTCAGGACAACTAGGGTTAGCGTCAGGACAACTAGGGTTAGCGTCAGGACAACTAGGGTTAGCGTGAGGACAACTAGGGTTAGCGTCAGGACAAGTAGGGTTAGCGTCAGGACAACTAGGGTTAGCATCAGGACAACTAGGGTTAGCGTCAGGACAAGTAGGGTTAGCGCCAGGACAAGTAGGGTTAGCGTCAGGACACCTAGGGTTAGCGTCAGGACAACTAGGGTTAGCGTCAGGACAACTAGGGTTAGCGTCAGGACAATTAGGGTTAGCGTCAGGACAACTAGGGTTAGCGTCAGGACAACTAGGGATAGCGTCAGGACAAGTAGGGTTAGCGTCAGGACAACTAGGGTTAGCTTCAGGACAACTAGGGTTAGCGTCAGGACAACTAGGGTTAGCCTCAGGACAACTAGGGTTAGCGTCAGGACAACTAGGGTTAGCGTCAGGACAAGTAGGGTTAGCGTCAGGACAACTAGGGTTAGCGTCAGGACAAGTAAGGTTATCGTCAGGACAACTCGGGTTAGCGTCAGGACAACTAGGGTTAGCGTCAGGACAACTCGGGTTAGCGTCAGGACAACTAGGGTTAGCGTCAGGATAACTCGGGTTAGCGTCAGGACAACTCGGGTTAGCGGCAGGACAACTATGGTTAGCTGCAGGACAACTCGGGTTAGCGTCAGGACAAGTAGGGTTAGCGTCAGTACAAGTAGGGTTAGCGTCAGGACAAGTAGGGTTAGCGTCAGGACAACTAGGGTTAGCGTCAGCACAACTAGGGTTAGCATCAGGACAAGTAGGGTTAGCGTCAGGACAACTAGGGTTAGCGTCAGGACAACTAGGCTTAGCGTCAGGACAAGTAGGGTTAGCATCAGGACAAGTAGGGTTAGCGTCAGGACAACTAGGGTTAGCGTCAGGACAAGTAAGGTTAGCGTCAGGACAAGTAGGGTTAGCGTCAGGACAACTAGGGTTAGCGTCAGGACAACTAGGGTTAGCGTCAGGACAAGTAGGGTTAGCATCAGGACAACTAGGGTTAGCGTCAGGACAACTAGGGTTAGCGTCAGGACAAGTAGGGTTAGCGTCAGGACAACTAGGGTTAGCGTCAGGACGACTAGGGTTAGCGTCAGGACAAGTAGGGTTAGCGTCAGGACAACTAGGGTTAGCGTCAGGACAACTAGGGTTAGCGTCAGGACAACTAGGGATAGCGTCAGGACAAGTAGGGTTAGCGTCAGGACAACTAGGGTTAGCGTCAGGACAACTAGGGTTAGCGTCAGGACAAGTAGGGTTAGCGTCAGGACAAGTAGGGTTAGCGTCAGGACAACTAGGGTTAGCGTCAGGACAACTACGGTTAGCGTCAGGACAACTAGGGTTAGCGTCAGGACAAGTAGGGTTAGCGTCAGGACAACTAGGGTTAGCGTCAGGACAAGTAGGGTTAGAGTCAGGACAACTAGGGTTAGCGTCAGAACAACTAGGGTTAGCGTCAGGACAACTAGGGTTAGCGTCAGGACAACTAGCGTTAGCGTCAGGACAAATAGGGTTAGCGTCAGGACAAATAGGGTTAGCGTCAAGACAACTAGGGTTAGCGTCAGGACAACTAGGGTTAGCGTCAGGACAACTCGGGTTAGCGTCAGGACAACTCGGGTTAGCGTCAGGACAACTAGGGTTAGCGTCAGGACAACTCGGGTTAGCGTCAGGACAACTAGGGTTAGCGTCAGGACAACTAGGGTTAGCGTCAGGATAACTCGGGTTAGCGTCAGGACAACTCGAGTTAGCGGCAGGACAACTAGGGTTAGCGGCAGGACAACTCGGGTTACCGTCAGGACAACTCGGGTTAGCGTCAGGACAACTCGGGTTAGCGTCAGGACAACTCGCGTTAGCGTCAGGACAACTCGGGTAAGCGTCAGGACAACTCGGGTTAGCGTCAGGACAACTCGGGTTAGCGTCATGACAACTAGGGTTAGCGTCAGGACAACTAGGGTTAGCGTCAGGACAACTAGGGTTAGCGTCAGGACAACTAGGGTTAGCGTCAGGACAAGTAGGGTTAGCGTCAGGACAACTAGGGTTAGCGTCAGGACAACTAGGGTTAGCGTCAGGGCAAGTAGGGTTAGCGTCAGGACAACTAGGGTTAGCGTCAGGACAACTAGGGTTAGCGTCAGGACAAGTAGGGTTAGCGTCAGCACAACTAGGGTTAGCGTCAGGACAACTAGGGTTAGCGTCAGGACAAGTAGGGTTAGCGTCAGGACAACTAGGGTTAGCGTCAGGACAACTAGGGTTAGCGTCAGGACAACTAGGGTTAGCGTCAGGACAACTAGGGTTAGCTTCAGGACAACTAGGGTTAGCATCAGGACAAGTAGGGTTAGCGTCAGGACAACTAGGGTTAGCGTCAGGACAACTAGGCTTAGCGTCAGGACAAGTAGGGTTAGCGTCAGGACAAGTAGGGTTAGCGTCAGGACAACTAGGGTTAGCGTCAGGACAAGTAAGGTTAGCGTCAGGACAAGTAGGGTTAGCGTCAGGACAACTAGGGTTAGCGTCAGGACAACTAGGGTTAGCGTCAGGACAAGTAGGGTTAGCATCAGGACAACTAGGGTTAGCGTCAGGACAACTAGGGTTAGCGTCAGGACAACTAGGGTTAGCGTCAGGACAACTAGGGTTAGCGTCAGGACGACTAGGGTTAGCGTCAGGACAAGTAGGGTTAGCGTCAGGACAACTAGGGTTAGCGTCAGGACAACTAGGGTTAGCGTCAGGACAACTAGGGTTAGCGTCAGGACAACTAGGGATAGCGTCAGGACAAGTAGGGTTAGCGTCAGGACAACTCGGGTTAGCGTCAGATCAACTCGGGTTAGCGTCAGGACAACTCGGGTTAGCGTCAGGACAACTCGGGTTAGCGTCAGGACAACTCGGGTTAGCGTCAGGACAACTAGGGTTAGCGTCAGGACAACTCGGGTTAGCGTCAGGACAACTAGGGTTAGCGTCAGGACAACTCGGGTTAGCGTCAGGACAACTAGGGTTAGCGTCAGGACAACTCGGGTTAGCGTCAGGACAACTAGGGTTAGCGTCAGGACAACTAGGGTTAGCGTCAGGACAACTAGTGTTAGCATCAGGACATCTAGGGTTAGCGTCAGGAAAACTAGGGTAAGCGTCAGGACAACTAGGGTTAGCGTCAGGACAACTAAGGTTAGCGTCAGGACAACTAGGGTTAGCGTCAGGACAACTAGGGTTAGCGTGAGGACAACTAGGGTTAGCGTCAGGACAAGTAGGGTTAGCGTCAGGACAACTAGGGTTAGCGTCAGGACAACTAGGGTTAGCGTCAGGACAAGTAGGGTTAGCGTCAGGACAAGTAGGGTTAGCGTCAGGACACCTAGGGTTAGCGTCAGGACAACTAGGGTTAGCGTCAGGACAACTAGGGTTAGCGTCAGGACAACTAGGGTTAGCGTCAGGACAAGTAGGGTTAGCGTCAGGACAACTAGGGTTAGCGTCAGGACAACTAGGGTTAGCCTCAGGACAAGTAGGGTTAGCGTCAGGACAACTAGGGTTAGCGTCAGGACAACTAGGGTTAGCGTCAGGACAACTAGGGTTAGCGTCAGGACAAGTAGGGTTAGCGTCAGGACAACTAGGGTTAGCGTCAGGACAAGTAGGGTTAGCATCAGGACAAGTAGGGTTAGCGTCAGGACAACCAGGGTTAGCGTCAGGACAACTAGGGTTAGCGTCAGGACAACTAGGGTTAGAGTCAGGACAACTAGGGTTAGCGTCAGGACAAGAAGGGTTAGCGTCAGTACAAGTAGGGTTAGCATCAGGACAAGTAGGGTTAGCGTCAGGACAACCAGGGTTAGCGCCAGGACAACTAGGGTTAGCGCCAGGACAACTAGGGTTAGCGTCAGGACAACTAGGGTTAGCGCCAGGACAACTAGGGTTAGCCTCAGGACAATTAGGGTTAGCACCAGGACAACTAGGGTTAGCGTCAGGACAAATAGGGTTAGCGTCAGGACAACTAGGGTTAGCGCCAGGACAACTAGGGTTAGCGTCAGGACAACTAGGGTTAGCGTCAGGAGAACTCGTGTTAGCGTCAGGACAACTCGGGTTAGCGTCAGGACAACTCGGGTTAGCGTCAGGACAACTCGGGTTAGCGTCAGGACAACTCGGGTTAGCGTCAGGACAACTAGGGTTAGCGTCAGGACAACTAGGGTTAGCGTCAGGACAACTAGGGTTAGCGTCAGGACAACTTGGGTTAGCGTCAGGACAACTAGGGTTAGCGTCAGGACAACTAGGGTTAGCGTCAGGACAACTAGGGTTAGCATCAGGACAACTAGGGTTATCGTCAGGACAACTAGGGTTAGCGTGAGGACAACTAGGGTTAGCGTCAGGACAAGTAGGGTTAGCGTCAGGACAACTAGGGTTAGCGTCAGGACAAGTAGGGTTAGCGTCAGGACAAGTAGGGTTAGCGTCAGGACACCTAGGGTTAGCGTCAGGACAACTAGGGTTAGCGTCAGGACAACTAGGGTTAGCGTCAGGACAACTAGGGTTAGCGTCAGGACAAGTAGTGTTAGCGTCAGGACAACTAGGGTTAGCGTCAGGACAACTAGGGTTAGCGTCAGGACAACTAGGGTTAGCGTCAGGACAACTAGGGTTGGCGTCAGGACAACTAGGTTTAGCGTCAGGACAAGTAGGGTTAGCGTCAGGACAAGTAGGGTTAGCATCAGGACAACTAGGGTTAGCGTCAGGACAACTAGGGTTAGCGTCAGGACAAGTAGGGTTAGCATCAGGACAACTAGGGTTAGCGTCAGGACAACTAGGGTTAGCGTCAGGACAACTAGGGATAGCGTCAGGACAAGTAGGGTTAGCGTCAGGACAACTAGGGTTAGCGTCAGGACAAGTAGGGTTAGCGTCAGGACAACTAGGGTTAGCGTCAGGACAACTAGGGTTAGCGTCAGGACAACTAGGGTTAGCGTCAGGACAAGTAGGGTTAACGTCAGGACAACTCGGGTTAGCGTCAGGACAACTCGGGTTAGCGTCAGGACAACTCGGGTTAGCGTCAGGACAACTCGGGTTAGCGTCAGGACAACTCGGGTTAGCGTCAGAACAACTCGGGTTAGCGTCAGGACAACTCGGGTTAGCGTCAGGACAACTCGGGTTAGCGTCAGGACAACTAGGGTTAGCGTCAGGACAACTAGGGTTAGCGTCAGGACAACTAGGGTTAGCGTCAGGACAACTTGGGTTAGCGTCAGGACAACTAGGGTTAGCGTCAGGACAACTAGGGTTAGCGTCAGGACAACTAGGGTTAGCGTCAGGACAACTAGGGTTAGCGTCAGGACAACTAGGGTTAGCGTGAGGACAACTAGGGTTAGCGTCAGGACAAGTAGGGTTAGCGTCAGGACAACTAGGGTTAGCGTCAGGACAACTAGGGTTAGCGTCAGGACAAGTAGGGTTAGCGTCAGGACAAGTAGGGTTAGCGTCAGGACACCTAGGGTTAGCGTCAGGACAACTAGGGTTAGCGTCAGGACAACTAGGGTTAGCGTCAGGACAAGTAGTGTTAGCGTCAGGACAAGTAGTGTTAGCGTCAGGACAACTAGGGTTAGCGTCAGGACAACTAGGGTTAGCGTCAGGACAACTAGGGTTAGCGTCAGGACAACTAGGGTTGGCGTCAGGACAACTAGGTTTAGCGTCAGGACAAGTAGGGTTAGCGTCAAGACAAGTAGGGTTAGCATCAGGACAACTAGGGTTAGCGTCAGGACAACTAGGGTTAGCGTCAGGACAAATAGGGTTAGCGTCAGGACAACTAGGGTTAGCGCCAGGACAACTAGGGTTAGCGTCAGGACAACTAGGGTTAGCGTCAGGATAACTCGGGTTAGCGTCAGGACAACTAGGGTTAGCGTCAGGACAACTCGGGTTAGCGTCAGGACAACTCGGGTTAGCGTCAGGACAACTCGGGTTAGCGTCAGGACAACTCGGGTTAGCGTCAGAACAACTCGGGTTAGCATCAGGACAACTCGGGTTAGCGTCAGGACAACTCGGGTTAGCGTCAGGACAACTCGGGTTAGCGTCAGGACAACTCGGGTTAGCGTCAGGACTACTCGGGTAAGCGTCAGGACAACTCGGGTTAGCGTCAGGACAACTCGGGTTAGCGTCAGGACAACTCGGGTTAGCGTCAGGACAACTCGGGTTAGCGTCAGGACTACTAGGGTTAGCGCCAGGACAACTCGGGTTAGCGTCAGGACAACTCGGGTTAGCGTCAGGACAACTAGGGTTAGCGTCAGGACAACTAGGGTTAGCGTCAGGACAACTAGGGTTAGAGTCAGGACAACTAGGGTTAGAGTCAGGACAACTAGGGTTAGCGTCAGGACAACTAGGGTTAGCGTCAGGACAACTAGGTTTAGCGTCAGGACAACTAGGGTTAGCGTCAGGACAACTCGGGTTAGCGTCAGAACAACTCGGGTTAGCGTCAGGACAACTAGTGTTAGCGTCAGGACAACTCGGGTTAGCGTCAGGACAACTAGGGTTAGCGTCAGGACAACTCGGGTTAGCGTCAGGACAATTAGGGTTAGCGTCAGGACAACTAGGGTTAGCGTCAGGACAACTCGGGTTAGCGTCAGGACAACTAGGGTTAGCGTCAGGACAACTAGGGTTAGCGTCAGGACAACTAGGGTTAGCGTGAGGACAACTAGGGTTAGCGTCAGGACAAGTAGGGCTAGCGTCAGGACAACTAGGGTTAGCATCAGGACAACTAGGGTTAGCGTCAGGACAAGTAGGGTTACCGCCAGGACAAGTAGGGTTAGCGTCAGGACACCTAGGGTTAGCGTCAGGACAACTAGGGTTAGCGTCAGGACAACTAGGGTTAGCGTCAGGACAACTAGGGTTAGCGTCAGGACAATTAGGGTTAGCGTCAGGACAAGTAGGGTTAGCGTCAGGACAACTAGGGATAGCGTCAGGACAAGAAGGGTTAGCGTCAGGACAACTAGGGTTAGCTTCAGGACAACTAGGGTTAGCGTCAGGACAACTAGGGTTAGCGTCAGGACAACTAGGGTTAGCGTCAGGACAACTCGGGTTAGCGTCAGGACAACTCGTGTTAGCGTCAGGACAACTCGGGTTAGCGTCAGGACAACTCGGGTTAGCGTCAGATCAACTCGGGTTAGCGTCAGGACAACTCGGGTTAGCGTCAGGACAACTCGGGTTAGCGTCAGGACAACTCGGGTTAGCGTCAGGACAACTAGGGTTAGCGTCAGGACAACTCGGGTTAGCGTCAGGACAACTCGGGTTAGCGTCAGGACAACTAGAGTTAGCGTCAGGACAACTCGGGTTAGCGTCAGGACAACTAGGGTTAGCGTCAGGACAACTAGGGTTAGCGTCAGGACAACTCGGGTTAGCGTCAGGACAACTAGGGTTAGCGTCAGGACAACTAGGGTTAGCGTCAGGACAACTAGGGTTAGCGTCAGGACAACTAGGGTTAGCGTCAGGACAACTAGGGTAAGCGTCAGGACAACTAGGGTTAGCGTCAGGACAACTAGGGTTAGCGTCAGGACAACTAGGGTTAGCGTCAGGACAACTAGGGTTAGCGTCAGGACAACTTGGGTTAGCGTCAGGACAACTAGGGTTAGCGTCAAGACAACTAGGGTTAGCGTCAGGACAACTAGGGTTAGCGTCAGGACAACTAGGGTTAGCGTGAGGACAACTAGGGTTAGCGTCAGGACAACTAGGGATAGCGTCAGGACAACTAGGGTTAGCGTCAGGACAACTAGGGTTAGCGTCAGGACAACTAGGGTTAGCGTCAGGACAACTAGGGTTAGCGTGAGGACAACTAGGGTTAGCGTCAGGACAAGTAGGGCTAGCGTCAGGACAACTAGAGTTAGCATCAGGACAACTAGGGTTAGCGTCAGGACAAGTAGGGTTAGCGCCAGGACAAGTAGGGTTAGCGTCAGGACACCTAGGGTTAGCGTCAGGACAACTAGGGTTAGCGTCAGGACAACTAGGGTTAGCGTCAGGACAATTAGGGTTAGCGTCAGGACAAGTAGGGTTAGCGTCAGGACAACTAGGGATAGCGTCAGGACAAGAAGGGTTAGCGTCAGGACAACTAGGGTTAGCTTCAGGACAACTAGGGTTAGCGTCAGGACAACTAGGGTTAGCGTCAGGACAACTAGGGTTAGCGTCAGGACAAGTAGGGTTAGCGTCAGGACAACTAGGGTTAGCGTCAGGACAACTAGGGTTAGCGTCAGGACAAGTAGGGTTAGCGTCAGGACAAGTAGGGTTAGCGTCAGGACAACTAGGGTTAGCGTCAGGACAAGTAGGGTTAGCGTCAGGACAACTCGGGTTAGCGTCAGGACAACTAGGGTTAGCGTCAGGACAACTCGGGTTAGCGTCAGGACAACTAGGGTTAGCGTCAGGATAACTCGGGTTAGCGTCAGGACAACTCGGGTTAGCGGCAGGACAACTAGGGTTAGCGGCAGGACAACTCGGGTTAGCGTCAGGACAAGTAGGGTTAGCGCCAGGACAAGTAGGGTTAGCGTCAGGACACCTAGGGTTGGCGTCAGGACAACTAGGGTTAGCGTCAGGACAACTAGGGTTAGCATCAGGACAACTAGGGTTAGCGTCAGGACAACTAGGGATAGCGTCAGGACAAGTAGGGTTAGCGTCAGGACAACTAGGGTTAGCTTCTGGACAACTAGGGTTAGCGTCAGGACAACTAGGGTTAGCGTCAGGACAACTAGGGTTAGCGTCAGGACAAGTAGGGTTAGCGTCAGGACAAGTAGGGTTAGCGTCAGGACAACTAGGGTTAGCGTCAGGACAAGTAGGGTTAGCGTCAGGACAACTCGGGTTAGCGTCAGGACAACTAGGGTTAGCGTCAGGACAACTCGGGTTAGCGTCAGGACAACTAGGGTTAGCGTCAGGATAACTCGGGTTAGCGTCAGGACAACTCGGGTTAGCGTCAGGACAAGTAGGGTTAGCGTCAGTACAAGTAGGGTTAGCGTCAGGACAAGTAGGGTTAGCGTCAGGACAACTAGGGTTAGCGTCAGCACAACTAGGGTTATCATCAGGACAAGTAGGGTTAGCGTCAGGACAACTAGGGTTAGCGTCAGGACAACTAGGCTTAGCGTCAGGACAAGTAGGGTTAGCGTCAGGACAAGTAGGGTTAGCGTCAGGACAACTAGGGTTAGCGTCAGGACAAGTAAGGTTAGCGTCAGGACAAGTAGGGTTAGCGTCAGGACAACTAGAGTTAGCGTCAGGACAACTAGGGTTAGCGTCAGGACAAGTAGGGTTAGCATCAGGACAACTAGGGATAGCGTCAGGACAACTAGGGTTAGCGTCTGGACAAGTAGGGTTAGCGTCAGGACAACTAGGGTTAGCGTCAGGACGACTAGGGTTAGCGTCAGGACAAGTAGGGTTAGCGTCAGGACAACTAGGGTTAGCGTCAGGACAACTAGGGTTAGCGTCAGGACAACTAGGGTTAGCGTCAGGACAACTAGGGATAGCGTCAGGACAAGTAGGGTTAGCGTCAGGACAACTAGGGTTAGCGTCAGGACAAGTAGGGTTAGCGTCAGGACAAGTAGGGTTAGCGTCAGGACAACTAGGGTTAGCGTCAGGACAACTAGGGTTAGCGTCAGGACAAGTAGGGTTAGCGTCAGGACAAGTAGGGTTAGCGTCAGGACAACTAGGGTTAGCGTCAGGACAAGTAGGGTTAAAGTCAGGACAACTAGGGTTAGCGTCAGAACAACTAGGGTTAGCGTCAGGACAACTAGGGTTAGCGTCAGGACAACTAGGGTTAGCGTCAGGACAACTAGCGTTAGCGTCAGGACAAATAGGGTTAGCGTCAGGACAAATAGGGTTAGCGTCAAGACAACTAGGGTTAGCGTCAGGACAACTAGGGTTAGCGTCAGGACAACTCGGGTTAGCGTCAGGACAACTCGGGTTAGCGTCAGGACAACTAGGGTTAGCGTCAGGACAACTCGGGTTAGCGTCAGGACAACTAGGGTTAGCGTCAGGATAACTCGGGTTAGCGTCAGGACAACTCGGGTTAGCGGCAGGACAACTAGGGTTAGCGGCAGGACAACTCGGGTTAGCGTCAGGACAACTCGGGTTAGCGTCAGGACAACTCGGGTTAGCGTCAGGACAACTCGCGTTAGCGTCAGGACAACTCGGGTAAGCATCAGGACAACTCGGGTTAGCGTCAGGACAAGTAGGGTTAGCGTCAGGACAACTAGGGTTAGCGTCAGGACAACTAGGGTTAGCGTCAGGACAAGTAGGGTTAGCGTCAGGACAAGTAGGGTTAGCGTCAGGACAACTAGGGTTAGCGTCAGGACAACTAGGGTTAGCGTCAGGACAACTAGGGTTAGCGTCAGGACAAGTAGGGTTAGAGTCAGGACAACTAGGGTTAGCATCAGAACAACTAGGGTTAGCGTCAGGACAACTAGGGTTAGCGTCAGGACAACTAGGGTTAGCGTCAGGACAACTAGCGTTAGCGTCAGGACAAATAGGGTTAGCGTCAGGACAAATAGGGTTAGCGTCAAGACAACTAGGGTTAGCGTCAGGACAACTAGGGTTAGCGTCAGGACAACTCGGGTTAGCGTCAGGACAACTCGGGTTAGCGTCAGGACAACTAGGGTTAGCGTCAGGACAACTCGGGTTAGCGTCAGGACAACTAGGGTTAGCGTCAGGATAACTCGGGTTAGCGTCAGGACAACTCGGGTTAGCGGCAGGACAACTAGGGTTAGCGGCAGGACAACTCGGGTTAGCGTCAGGACAACTCGGGTT
Source organism: Phyllobates terribilis (assembly GCF_046119375.1). NCBI lineage: Eukaryota > Metazoa > Chordata > Amphibia > Anura > Dendrobatidae > Phyllobates > Phyllobates terribilis. The sequence continues at coordinate 180,907 of NW_027363417.1, read as the reverse complement.
AGCGTCAGGACAACTCGGGTTAGCGTCAGGACAACTCGCGTTAGCGTCAGGACAACTCGGGTAAGCGTCAGGACAACTCGGGTAAGCGTCAGGACAACTCGGGTTAGCGTCATGACAACTAGGGTTAGCGTCAGGACAACTAGGCTTAGCATCAGGACAACTAGGGTTAGCGTCAGGACAACTAGGGTTAGCGTCAGGACAACTAGGGTTAGCGTCAGGACAACTAGGGTTAGCGTCAGGACAAGTAGGGTTAGCGTCAGGACAACTAGGGTTAGCGTCAGGGCAAGTAGGGTTAGCGTCAGGACAACTAGGGTTAGCGTCAGGACAACTAGGGTTAGCGTCAGGACAAGTAGGGTTAGCGTCAGGACAACTAGGGTTAGCGTCAGGACAACTAGGGTTAGCGTCAGGGCAAGTAGGGTTAGCGTCAGGACAACTAGGGTTAGCGTCAGGACAACTAGGGTTAGCGTCAGGACAAGTAGGGTTAGCGTCAGGACAACTAGGGTTAGCGTCAGGACAACTAGGGTTAGCGTCAGGACAAGTAGGGTTAGCGTCAGGACAACTAGGGTTAGCGTCAGGACAACTAGGGTTAGCGTCAGGACAAGTAGGGTTAGCGTCAGGACAAATAGGGTTAGCGTCAGGACAAGTAGGGTTAGCGTCAGGACAACTAGGGTTAGCGTCAGGACAACTAGGGTAAGCACCAGGACAACTAGGGTTAGCGTCAGGACAAGTAGGGTTAGCATCAGGACAAGTAGGGTTAACGTCAGGACAACTAGGGTTAGCGTCAGGACAAGTAGGGTTAGCATCAGGACAAGTAGAGTTAGCGTCAGGACAACTAGGGTTAGCGTCAGGACAACTAGGGTTAGCGTGAGGACAACTAGGGTTAGCGTGAGGACAACTAGGGTTAGCGTCAGGACAACTAGGGTTAGCGTCAGGACAAGTAGGGTTAGCGTCAGGACAAGTAGGGTTAGCGTCATTACAACTAGGGTTAGCGTCAGGACAACTAGGGTTAGCGTCAGGACAACTAGGGTTAGCGTCAGGACAACTCGGGTTAGCGTCAGGACAACTCGTGTTAGCGTCAGGACAACTAGGGTTAGCGTCAGGACAACTCGGGTTAGCGTCAGGACAACTAGGGTTAGCGTCAGGATAACTCGGGTTAGCGTCAGGACAACTCGGGTTAGCGGCAGGACAACTAGGGTTAGCGGCAGGACAACTCGGGTTAGCGTCAGGAAAACTCGGGTTAACGTCAGGACAACTCGGGTTAGCGTCAGGACAACTCGCGTTAGCGTCAGGACAACTCGGGTAAGCGTCAGGACAACTCGGGTTAGCGTCAGGACAACTCGGGTTAGCGTCATGACAACTAGGGTTAGCGTCAGGACAACTAGGGTTAGCGTCAGGACAACTAGGGTTAGCGTCAGGACAACTAGGGTTAGCGTCAGGACAAGTAGGGTTAGCGTCAGGACAACTAGGGTTAGCGTCAGGACAACTAGGGTTAGCCTCAGGGCAAGTAGGGTTAGCGTCAGGACAACTAGGGTTAGCGTCAGGACAACTAGGGTTAGCGTCAGGAGAACTAGGGTTAGCGTCAGGACAAGTAGGGTTAGCGTCAGGACAACTAGGGTTAGCGTCAGGACAACTAGGGTTAGCGTCAGGACAACTAGGGTTAGCGTCAGGACAACTAGGGTTAGCGTCAGGACAAGTAGGGTTAGCGTCAGGACAACTAGGGTTAGCGTCAGGACAACTAGGGTTAGCGTCAGGACAACTAGGGTTAGAGTCAGGACAAGTAGGGTTAGCGTCAGGACAACTAGGGTTAGCGTCAGGACAAGTAGGGTTAGCGTCAGGACAACTAGGGTTAGCGTCAGGACAACTAGGGTTAGCACCAGGACAACTAGGGTTAGCGTCAGGACAAGTAGGGTTAGCATCAGGACAAGTAGGGTTAACGTCAGGACAACTAGGGTTAGCGTCAGGACAAGTAGGGTTAGCATCAGGACAAGTAGAGTTAGCGTCAGGACAACTAGGGTTAGCGTCAGGACAACTAGGGTTAGCGTGAGGACAACTAGGGTTAGCGTCAGGACAACTAGGGTTAGCGTCAGGACAACTAGGGTTAGCATCAGGACAAGTAGAGTTAGCGTCAGGACAACTAGGGTTAGCGTCAGGACAAGTAGGGTTAGCGTCAGGACAACTACGGTTAGCGTCAGGACAACTAGGGTTAGCGTCAGGACAACTAGGGTTAGCGTCAGGACAAGTAGGGTTAGCGTCAGGACAACTAGGGTTAGCGTCAGGACAAGTAGGGTTAGCGTCAGGACAACTAGGGTTAGCGTCAGGACAACTAGGGTTAGCACCAGGACAACTAGGGTTAGCGTCAGGACAAGTAGGGTTAGCATCAGGACAAGTAGGGTTAACGTCAGGACAACTAGGGTTAGCGTCAGGACAGGTAGGGTTAGCATCAGGACAAGTAGAGTTAGCGTCAGGACAACTAGGGTTAGCGTCAGGACAACTAGGGTTAGCGTGAGGACAACTAGGGTTAGCGTCAGGACAACTAGGGTTAGCGTCAGGACAACTAGGGTTAGCGTCAGGACAAGTAGGGTTAGCGTCAGGACAAGTAGGGTTAGCGTCATTACAACTAGGGTTAGCGTCAGGACAACTAGGGTTAGCGTCAGGACAACTAGGGTTAGCGTCAGGACAACTCGGGTTAGCGTCAGGACAACTCGGGTTAGCGTCAGGACAACTCGGGTTAGCGTCAGGACAACTCGGGTTAGCGTCAGGACAACTCGCGTTAGCGTCAGGACAACTCGGGTAAGCGTCAGGACAACTCGGGTTAGCGTAAGGACAACTCGGGTTAGCGTCATGACAACTAGGGTTAGCGTCAGGACAACTAGGGTTAGCGTCAGGACAACTAGGGTTAGCGTCATGACAACTAGGGTTAGCGTCAGGACAACTAGGGTTAGCGTCAGGACAAGTAGGGTTAGCGTCAGGACAACTAGGGTTAGCGTCAGGACAACTAGGGTTAGCGTCAGGACAACTAGGGTTAGCGTCAGGACAAGTAGGGTTAGCGTCAGGACAACTAGGGTTAGCGTCAGGACAACTAGGGTTAGCGTCAGGACAAGTAGGGTTAGCGTCAGGACAACTAGGGTTAGCGTCAGGACAAATAGGGTTAGCGTCAGGACAACTAGGGTTAGCGTCAGGACAAGTAGGGTTAGCGTCAGGACAAGTAGGGTTAGCGTCAGGACAACTAGGGTTAGCGTCAGGACAACTAGGGTTAGCACCAGGACAACTAGGGTTAGCGTCAGGACAACTAGGGTTAGCGTCAGGACAACTCGGGTTAGCGTCAGGACAACTCGGGTTAGCGTCAGGACAACTCGGGTTAGCGTCAGGACAACTCGCGTTAGCGTCAGGACAACTCGGGTAAGCGTCAGGACAACTCGGGTTAGCGTAAGGACAACTCGGGTTAGCGTCATGACAACTAGGGTTAGCGTCAGGACAACTAGGGTTAGCGTCAGGACAACTAGGGTTAGCGTCATGACAACTAGGGTTAGCGTCAGGACAACTAGGGTTAGCGCCAGGACAACTAGGGTTAGCGTCAGGACAACTAGGGTTAGCGTCAGGACAACTAGGGTTAGCGTCAGGACAAGTAGGGTTAGCATCAGGACAAGTAGAGTTAGCGTCAGGACAACTAGGGTTAGCGTCAGGACAAGTAGGGTTAGCGTCAGGACAACTACGGTTAGCGTCAGGACAACTAGGGTTAGCGTCAGGACAACTAGGGTTAGCGTCAGGACAAGTAGGGTTAGCGTCAGGACAACTAGGGTTAGCGTCAGGACAAGTAGGGTTAGCGTCAGGACAACTAGGGTTAGCGTCAGGACAACTAGGGTTAGCACCAGGACAACTAGGGTTAGCGTCAGGACAAGTAGGGTTAGAATCAGGACAAGTAGGGTTAACGTCAGGACAACTAGGGTTAGCGTCAGGACAGGTAGGGTTAGCATCAGGACAGGTAGAGTTAGCGTCAGGACAACTAGGGTTAGCGTCAGGACAACTAGGGTTAGCGTCAGGACAACTAGGGTTAGCGTCAGGACAAGTAGGGTTAGCGTCAGGACAACTAGGGTTAGCGTCAGGACAAATAGGGTTAGCGTCAGGACAACTAGGGTTAGCGTCAGGACAAGTAGGGTTAGCGTCAGGACAAGTAGGGTTAGCGTCAGGACAACTAGGGTTAGCGTCAGGACAACTAGGGTTAGCACCAGGACAACTAGGGTTAGCGTCAGGACAACTAGGGTTAGCGTCAGGACAACTCGGGTTAGCGTCAGGACAACTCGGGTTAGCGTCAGGACAACTCGGGTTAGCGTCAGGACAACTCGCGTTAGCGTCAGGACAACTCGGGTAAGCGTCAGGACAACTCGGGTTAGCGTAAGGACAACTCGGGTTAGCGTCATGACAACTAGGGTTAGCGTCAGGACAACTAGGGTTAGCGTCAGGACAACTAGGGTTAGCGTCATGACAACTAGGGTTAGCGTCAGGACAACTAGGGTTAGCGCCAGGACAACTAGGGTTAGCGTCAGGACAACTAGGGTTAGCGTCAGGACAACTAGGGTTAGCGTCAGGACAAGTAGGGTTAGCATCAGGACAAGTAGAGTTAGCGTCAGGACAACTAGGGTTAGCGTCAGGACAAGTAGGGTTAGCGTCAGGACAACTACGGTTAGCGTCAGGACAACTAGGGTTAGCGTCAGGACAACTAGGGTTAGCGTCAGGACAAGTAGGGTTAGCGTCAGGACAACTAGGGTTAGCGTCAGGACAAGTAGGGTTAGCGTCAGGACAACTAGGGTTAGCGTCAGGACAACTAGGGTTAGCACCAGGACAACTAGGGTTAGCGTCAGGACAAGTAGGGTTAGAATCAGGACAAGTAGGGTTAACGTCAGGACAACTAGGGTTAGCGTCAGGACAGGTAGGGTTAGCATCAGGACAGGTAGAGTTAGCGTCAGGACAACTAGGGTTAGCGTCAGGACAACTAGGGTTAGCGTCAGGACAACTAGGGTTAGCGTCAGGACAACTAGGGTTAGCGTCAGGACAACTAGGGTTAGCGTCAGGACAAGTAGGGTTAGCGTCAGGACAAGTAGGGTTAGCGTCATTACAACTAGGGTTAGCGTCAGGACAACTAGGGTTAGCGTCAGGACAACTAGGGTTAGCGTCAGGACAACTCGGGTTAGCGTCAGGACAACTCGGGTTAGCGTCAGGACAACTAGGGTTAGCGTCAGGACAACTCGGGTTAGCGTCAGGACAACTCGGGTTAGCGTCAGGACAACTCGGGTTAGCGTCAGGACAACTCGGGTTAGCGTCAGGACAACTCGCGTTAGCGTCAGGACAACTCGGGTAAGCGTCAGGACAACTCGGGTTAGCGTAAGGACAACTCGGGTTAGCGTCATGACAACTAGGGTTAGCGTCAGGACAACTAGGGTTAGCGTCAGGACAACTAGGGTTACCGTCATGACAACTAGGGTTAGCGTCAGGACAACTAGGGTTAGCGTCAGGACAAGTAGGGTTAGCGTCAGGACAACTAGGGTTAGCGTCAGGACAACTAGGGTTAGCGTCAGGACAACTAGGGTTAGCGTCAGGACAACTAGGGTTAGCGTCAGGACAAGTAGGGTTAGCGTCAGGACAACTAGGGTTAGCGTCAGGACAACTAGGGTTAGCGTCAGGACAACTAGGGTTAGCGTCAGGACAAGTAGGGTTAGCGTCAGGACAAGTAGGGTTAGCGTCAGGACAACTAGGGTTAGCGTCAGGACAACTAGGGTTAGCACCAGGACAACTAGGGTTAGCGTCAGGACAAGTAGGGTTAGCATCAGGACAAGTAGGGTTAACGTCAGGACAACTAGGGTTAGCGTCAGGACAAGTAGGGTTAGCGTCAGGACAAGTAGGGTTAGCATCAGGACAAGTAGGGTTAACGTCAGGACAACTAGGGTTAGCGTCAGGACAAGTAGGGTTAGCATTGGGACAAGTAGAGTTAGCGTCAGGACAACTAGGGTTAGCGTCAGGACAACTAGGGTCAGCGTGAGGACAACTAGGGTTAGCGTCAGGACAACTAGGGTTAGCGTCAGGACAACTAAGGTTAGCGTCAGGACAACTAGGGTTAGCGTCAGGACAAGTAGGGTTAGCGTCAGGACAAGTAGGGTTAGCGTCATTACAACTAGGGTTAGCGTCAGGACAACTAGGGTTAGCGTCAGGACAAGTAGGGTTAGCGTCAGGACAAGTAGGGTTAGCGTCAGGACAACTAGGGTTAGCGTCAGGACAACTCGGGTTAGCGTCAGGACAACTCGGGTTAGCGTCAGGAAAACTCGGGTTAGCGTCAGGACAACTCGGGTTAGCGTCAGGACAACTAGGGTTAGCGTCAGGACAACTAGGGTTAGCGTCAGGACAACTAGGGTTAGCGTCAGGACAACTCGGGTTAGCGTCAGGACAACTCGGGTAAGCGTCAGGACAACTCGGGTTAGCGTCAGGACAACTCGGGTTAGCGTCAGGACAACTCGGGTTAGCGTCAGGACAACTCGGGTTAGCGTCAGGACAACTAGGGTTAGCGTCAGGACAACTCGAGTTAGCGTCAGGACAACTCGGGTTAGCGTCAGGACAACTAGGGTTAGCGTCAGGACAACTAGGGTTAGCGTCAGGACAACTCGCTTTAGCGTCAGGACAACTCGGGTTAGCGTCAGGACAACTCGGGTTAGCGTCAGGACAACTCGGGTAAGCGTCAGGACAACTCGGGTTAGCGTCAGAACAACTCGGGTTAGCGTCATGACAACTCGGGTTAGCGTCAGGACAACTCGGGTTAGCGTCAGGACAACTCGGGTTAGCGTCAGGACTACTAGGGTTAGCGTAAGTACAACTCGGGTTAGCGTCAGGACAACTAGGGTTAGCGTCAGGACAACTAGGGTTAGCGTCAGGACAACTAGGGTTAGCGTCAGGACAACTAGGGTTAGCGTCAGGACAACTAGGGTTAGCGTCAGGACAACTAGGGTAAGCGTCAGGACAACTAGGGTTAGCGTCAGGACAACAAGGGTTAGCGTCAGGACAACTAGGGTTAGCGTCAGGACAACTTGGGTTAGCGTCAGGACAACTAGGGTTAGCGTCAGGACAACTCGGGTTAGCATCAGGACAAGTAGGGTTAGCGTCAGGACAACTAGGGTTAGCGTCAGGACAAGTAGGGTTAGCGTCAGGACAAGTAGGGTTAGCGTCAGGACAACTAGGGTTAGCGTCAGGACAAGTAGGGTTAGCGTCAGGACAACTAGGGTTAGCGTCAGGACAACTAGGGTTAGCACCAGGACAACTAGGGTTAGCGTCAGGACAATTAGGGTTAGCATCAGGACAAGTAGGGTTAACGTCAGGACAACTAGGGTTAGCGTCAGGACAAGTAGGGTTAGCATCAGGACAAGTAGGGTTAGCGTCAGGACAACTAGGGTTAGCGTCAGGACAACTAGGGTTAGCGTGAGGACAACTAGGGTTAGCGTCAGGACAACTAGGGTTAGCGTCAGGACAAGTAGGGTTAGCGTCATTACAACTAGGGTTAGCATCAGGACAACTAGGGTTAGCGTCAGGACAAGTAGGGTTAGCGTCAGGACAAGTAGGGTTAGCGTCAGGACAACTAGGTTTAGCGTCAGGACAACTAGGGTTAGCGTCAGGACAACTAGGGTTAGCGTCAGGACTACTAGGGTTAGCGTCAGGACAAGTAGGGTTAGCGTCAGGACAAGTAGGGTTAGCGTCAGGACAACTAGGGTTAGCGTCAGGACAAGTAGGGTTAGCGTCAGGACAAGTAGGGTTAGCGTCAGGACAACTAGGGTTAGCATCAGGACAACTAGGGTTAACGTCAGGACAAGTAGGGTTAGCGTCAGGACAACTAGGGTTAGCTTCAGGACAACTAGGCTTAGCGTCAGTACAAGTAGGGTTAGCGTCAGGACAAGTAGGGTTAGCGTCAGGACAACTAGGGTTAGCGTCAGGACAAGTAGGGTTAGCGTCAGGACAAGTAGGGTTAGCGTCAGGACAACTAGTGTTAGTGTCAGGACAACTAGGGTTACCGTCAGGACAACTAGGGTTAGCGTCAGAACAACTAGTGTTAGCGTCAGGACAACTAGGGTTAGCGTCAGGACAACTAGGGTTAGCGTCAGGACAACTAGGGTTAACGTCAGGACAAGTAGGGTTAGCGTCAGGACAACTAGGGTTAGCGTCAGGACAACTAGGCTTAGCGTCAGGACAAGTAGGGTTAGCGTCAGGACAAGTAGGGTTAGCGTCAGGACAACTAGGGTTAGCGTCAGGACAAGTAGGGTTAGCGTCAGGACAAGTAGGGTTAGCGTCAGGACAACTAGTGTTAGTGGCAGGACAACTAGGGTTAGCGTCAGGACAACTCGGGTTAGCGTCAGGACAATTCGGGTTAGCGTCAGGACAACTCGGGTTAGCGTCAGGACATCTCGGGTTAGCGTCAGGAGAACTCGGGTTAGCGTCAGGACAACTAGGGATAGCGTCAGGACAACTCGGGTTAGCGTCAGGACAACTAGGGTTAGCGTCAGGATAACTCGGGTTAGCGTCAGGACAACTAGGGTTAGCGGCAGGACAAGTAGGGTTAGCGTCAGGACAAGTAGGGTTAGCGTCAGGACAACTAGGATTAGCGTGAGGACAACTAGGGTTAGCGTCAGGACAACTAGGGTTAGCGTCAGGACAACTAGGGTTAGCGTCAGGACAACTAGGGTTAGCGTCAGGACAAGTAGGGTTAGCGTCAGGACAAGTAGGGTTAGCGTCATTACAACTAGGGTTAGCGTCAGGACAAGTAGGGTTAGCGTCAGGACAAGTAGGGTTAGCGTCAGGACAACTAGGGTTAGCGTCAGGACAACTCGGGTTAGCGTCAGGACAACTCGGGTTAGCGTCAGGAAAACTCGGGTTAGCGTCAGGACAACTCGGGTTAGCGTCAGGACAACTAGGGTTAGCGTCAGGACAACTAGGGTTAGCGTCAGGACAACTAGGGTTAGCGTCAGGACAACTCGGGTTAGCGTCAGGACAACTCGGGTAAGCGTCAGGACAACTCGGGTTAGCGTCAGGACAACTCGGGTTAGCGTCAGGACAACTCGGGTTAGCGTCAGGACAACTCGGGTTAGCGTCAGGACAACTAGGGTTAGCGTCAGGACAACTCGGGTTAGCGTCAGGACAACTCGGGTTAGCGTCAGGACAACTAGGGTTAGCGTCAGGACAACTAGGGTTAGCGTCAGGACAACTCGCATTAGCGTCAGGACAACTCGGGTTAGCGTCAGGACAACTCAGGTTAGCGTCAGGACAACTCGGGTAAGCGTCAGGACAACTCGGGTTAGCGTCAGAACAACTCGGGTTAGCGTCATGACAACTCGGGTTAGCGTCAGGACAACGCGGGTTAGCGTCAGGACAACTCGGGTTAGCGTCAGGACTACTAGGGTTAGCGTAAGGACAACTCGGGTTAGCGTCAGGACAACTAGGGTTAGCGTCAGGACAACTAGGGTTAGCGTCAGGACAACTAGGGTTAGCGTCAGGACAACTAGGGTTAGCGTCAGGACAACTAGGGTAAGCGTCAGGACAACTAGGGTTAGCGTCAGGACAACAAGGGTTAGCGTCAGGACAACTAGGGTTAGCGTCAGGACAACTTGGGTTAGCGTCAGGACAACTAGGGTTAGCGTCAGGACAACTAGGGTTAGCGTCAGGACAACTCGGGTTAGCATCAGGACAAGTAGGGTTAGCGTCAGGACAACTAGGGTTAGCGTCAGGACAACTAGGGTTAGCGTCAGGACAAGTAGGGTTAGCGTCAGGACAACTAGGGTTAGCGTCAGGACAAGTAGGGTTAGCGTCAGGACAACTAGGGTTAGCGTCAGGACAACTAGGGTTAGCGCCAGGACAACTAGGGTTAGCGTCAGGACAATTAGGGTTAGCATCAGGACAAGTAGGGTTAACGTCAGGACAACTAGGGTTAGCGTCAGGACAAGTAGGGTTAGCATCAGGACAAGTAGGGTTAGCGTCAGGACAACTAGGGTTAGCGTCAGGACAACTAGGGTTAGCGTGAGGACAACTAGGGTTAGCGTCAGGACAACTAGGGTTAGCGTCAGGACAAGTAGGGTTAGCGTCATTACAACTAGGGTTAGCATCAGGACAACTAGGGTTAGCGTCAGGACAAGTAGGGTTAGCGTCAGGACAAGTAGGGTTAGCGTCAGGACAACTAGGTTTAGCGTCAGGACAACTAGGGTTAGCGTCAGGACAAGTAGGGTTAGCGTCAGGACTACTAGGGTTAGCGTCAGGACAAGTAGGGTTAGCGTCAGGACAAGTAGGGTTAGCGTCAGGACAACTAGGGTTAGCGTCAGGACAAGTAGGGTTAGCGTCAGGACAACTAGGGTTAGCGTCAGGACAACTAGGGTTAGCATCAGGACAACTAGGGTTAACGTCAGGACAAGTAGGGTTAGCGTCAGGACAACTAGGGTTAGCTTCAGGACAACTAGGCTTAGCGTCAGGACAAGTAGGGTTAGCGTCAGGACAAGTAGGGTTAGCGTCAGGACAAGTAGGGTTAGCGTCAGGACAAGTAGGGTTAGCGTCAGGACAAGTAGGGTTAGCGTCAGGACAACTAGTGTTAGCGTCAGGACAACTAGGGTTACCGTCAGGACAACTAGGGTTAGCGTCAGAACAACTAGTGTTAGCGTCAGGACAACTAGGGTTAGCGTCAGGACAACTAGGGTTAACGTCAGGACAAGTAGGGTTAGCGTCAGGACAACTAGGGTTAGCGTCAGGACAACTAGGCTTAGCGTCAGGACAAGTAGGGTTAGCGTCAGGACAAGTAGGGTTAGCGTCAGGACAACTAGGGTTAGCGTCAGGACAAGTAGGGTTAGCGTCAGGACAAGTAGGGTTAGCGTCAGGACAACTAGTGTTAGTGGCAGGACAACTAGGGTTAGCGTCAGGACAACTCGGGTTAGCGTCAGGACAATTCGGGTTAGCGTCAGGACAACTCGGGCTAGCGTCAGGACATCTCGGGTTAGCGTCAGGACAACTCGGGTTAGCGTCAGGACAACTAGGGATAGCGTCAGGACAACTCGGGTTAGCGTCAGGACAACTAGGGTTAGCGTCAGGATAACTCGGGTTAGCGTCAGGACAACTAGGGTTAGCGGCAGGACAACTAGGGTTAGCGTCAGGACAACTCGGGTTAGCGTCAGGACAACTCGGGTTAGCTTCAGGACAACTCGGGTAAGCGTCAGGACAACTCGGGTTAGCGTCAGGACAACTCGGGTTAGCGTCAGGACAACTCGGGTTAGCGTCAGGACAACTCGGGTTAGCGTCAGGACAACTCGGGTTAGCGTCAGGACAACTAGGGTTAGCGTCAGGACAACTAGGGTTAGCGTCAGGACAAATAAGGTAAGCGTCAGGACAACTAGGGTTAGCGTCAGGACAACTAGGGTTAGAGCCAGGACAACTAGGGTAAGCGTCAGGACAACAAGGGTTAGCGTCAGGACAACTAGGGTTAGCGTCAGGACAACTTGGGTTAGCGTCAGGACAACTAGGGTTAGCGTCAGGACAACTAGGGTTAGCGTCAGGACAACTAGGGTTAGCGTCAGGACAACTAGGGTTAGCGTCAGGACAAGTAGGGTTAGCGTCAGGACAACTAGGGTTAGCGTCAGGACAACTAGGGTTAGCGTCAGGACAACTCGCGTTAGCGTCAGGACAACTCGGGTTAGCGTCAGGACAACTCGGGTTAGCGTCAGGACAACTCGGGTAAGCGTCAGGACAACTCGGGTTAGCGTCAGGACAACTCGGGTTAGCGTCATGACAACTCGGGTTAGCGTCAGGACAACTCGGGTTAGCGTCAGGACAACTCGGGTTAGCGTCAGGACTACTAGGGTTAGCGTCAGGACAACTCGGGTTAGCGTCAGGACAACTAGGGTTAGCGTCAGGACAAGTAGGGTTAGCGTCAGGACAACTAGGGTTAGCGTCAGGACAAGTAGGGTTAGCGTCAGGACAACTAGGGTTAGCGTCAGGACAACTAGGGTTAGCACCAGGACAACTAGGGTTAGCGTCAGGACAAGTAGGGTTAGCATCAGGACAAGTAGGGTTAGCGTCAGGACAACTAGGGTTAGCGTCAGGACAACTAGGGTTAGCGTGAGGACAACTAGGGTTAGCATCAGGACAACTAGGGTTAGCGTCAGGACAAGTAGGGTTAGCGTCATTACAACTAGGGTTAGCATCAGGACAACTAGGGTTAGCGTCAGGACAAGTAGGGTTAGCGTCAGGACAAGTAGGGTTAGCGTCAGGACAAGTAGGGTTAGCGTCAGGACAACTAGGGTTAGCGTCAGGACAACTAGGTTTAGCGTCAGGACAACTAGGGTTAGCGTCAGGACAAGTAGGGTTAGCGTCAGGACAACTAGGGTTAGCGTCAGGACAACTAGGGTTAGCGTCAGGACAAGTAGGGTTAGCATCAGGACAACTAGGGTTAGCGTCAGGACAAGTAGGGTTAGCATCAGGACAACTAGGGTTAGCGTCAGGACAACTAGGGTTAGCATCAGGACAACTAGGGTTAACGTCAGGACAAGTAGGGTTAGCGTCAGGACAACTAGGGTTAGCGTCAGGACAACTAGGGTTAGCGTCAGGACAAGTAGGGTTAGCGTCAGGACAAGTAGGGTTAGCGTCAGGACAACTAGTGTTAGCGTCAGGACAACTAGGGTTACCGTCAGGACAACTAGGGTTAGCGTCAGAACAAGTAGGGTTAGCGTCAGGACAACTAGGGTTAGCGTCAGGACAACTAGGGTTAGCGTCAGGACAAGTAGGGTTAGCGTCAGGACAAGTAGGGTTAGCGTCAGGACAAGTAGGGTTAGCGTCAGGACAACTAGTGTTAGCGGCAGGACAATTCGGGTTAGCGTCAGGACAACTCGGGTTAGCGTCAGGACAACTCGGGTTAGCGTCAGGACAACTCGGGTTAGCGTCAGGACAACTCGGGTTAGCGTCAGGACAACTAGGGATAGCGTCAGGACAACTCGGGTTAGCGTCAGGACAACTAGGGTTAGCGGCAGGACAACTAGGGTTAGCGTCAGGACAACTCGGGTTAGCGTCAGGACAACTCGGGTTAGCTTCAGGACAACTCGGGTAAGCGTCAGGACAACTCGGGTTAGCGTCAGGACAACTCGGGTTAGCGTCATGACAACTCGGGTTAGCGTCAGGACAACTCGGGTTAGCGTCAGGACAACTCGGGTTAGCGTCAGGACTACTAGGGTTAGCGTCAGGACAACTCGGGTTAGCGTCAGGACAACTAGGGTTAGCGTCAGGAGAACTCGGATTAGCGTCAGGACAAGTAGGGTTAGCGTCAGGACAACTAGTGTTAGCGTCAGGACAACTAGGGTTACCGTCAGGACAACTAGGGTTAGCGTCAGAACAAGTAGGGTTAGCGTCAGGACAAGTAGGGTTAGCGTCAGGACAACTAGGGTTAGCGTCAGGACAAGTAGGGTTAGCGTCAGGACAAGTAGGGTTAGCGTCAGGACAACTAGTGTTAGCGGCAGGACAACTAGGGTTAGCGTCAGGACAATTCGGGTTAGCGTCAGGACAACTCGGGTTAGCGTCAGGACAACTCGGGTTAGCGTCAGGACAACTCGGGTTAGCGTCAGGACAACTAGGGATAGCGTCAGGACAACTCGGGTTAGCGTCAGGACAACTAGGGTTAGCGGCAGGACAACTAGGGTTAGCGTCCGGACAACTCGGGTTAGCGTCAGGACAACTCGGGTTAGCTTCAGGACAACTCGGGTAAGCGTCAGGACAACTCGGGTTAGCGTCAGGACAACTCGGGTTAGCGTCATGACAACTCGGGTTAGCGTCAGGACAACTAGGGTTAGCGTCAGGACAACTAGGGTTAGCGTCAGGACAACTAGGGTTAGCGTCAGGACAACTAGGGTTAGAGTCAGGACAACTAGGGTTAGCGTCAGGACAACTAGGGTTAGAGTCAGGACAACTAGGGTAAGCGTCAGGACAACTAGGGTTAGCGTCAGGACAACTAGGGTTAGCGTCAGGACAACTAGGGTTAGCGTCAGGACAACTAGGGTTAGCGTCAGGACAACTAGGGTTAGCGTCAGGACAACTAGGGTTAGCGTCAGGAACACTAGGGTTAGCGTCAGGACAACTAGGGTTAGCGTCAGGACAAGTAGGGTTAGCGTCAGGACAACTAGGGTTAGCATCAGGACAACTAAGGTTAGCGTCAGGACAACTAGGGTTAGCGTCAGGACAAGTAGGGTTAGCATCAGGACAACTAGGGTTAGCGTCAGGACAAGTAGGGTTAGCGTCAGGACAACTAGGGTTAGCGTCAGGACAACTAGGGTTAGCATCAGGACAACTAGGGTTAGCGTCAGGACAACTAGGGTTTGCGTCAGGACAACTAGGGTTAGCGTCAGGACAAGTAGGGTTAGCGTCAGGACAACTAGGGTTAGCGTCAGGACAAGTAGGGTTAGCGTCAGGACAACTAGGGTTAGCGTCAGGACAACTAGGGTTAGCACCAGGACAACTAGGGTTAGCGTCAGGACAAGTAGGGTTAGCATCAGGACAAGTAGGGTTAGCGTCAGGACAACTAGGGTTAGCGTCAGGACAACTAGGGTTAGCGTGAGGACAACTAGGGTTAGCATCAGGACAACTAGGGTTAGCGTCAGGACAAGTAGGGTTAGCGTCATTACAACTAGGGTTAGCATCAGGACAACTAGGGTTAGCGTCAGGACAAGTAGGGTTAGCGTCAGGACAAGTAGGGTTAGCGTCAGGACAAGTAGGGTTAGCGTCAGGACAACTAGGGTTAGCGTCAGGACAACTAGGTTTAGCGTCAGGACAACTAGGGTTAGCGTCAGGACAAGTAGGGTTAGCGTCAGGACAACTAGGGTTAGCGTCAGGACAACTAGGGTTAGCGTCAGGACAAGTAGGGTTAGCATCAGGACAACTAGGGTTAGCGTCAGGACAAGTAGGGTTAGCGTCAGGACAACTAGGGTTAGCGTCAGGACAACTAGGGTTAGCATCAGGACAACTAGGGTTAACGTCAGGACAAGTAGGGTTAGCGTCAGGACAACTAGGGTTAGCGTCAGGACAACTAGGGTTAGCGTCAGGACAAGTAGGGTTAGCGTCAGGACAAGTAGGGTTAGCGTCAGGACAACTAGTGTTAGCGTCAGGACAACTAGGGTTACCGTCAGGACAACTAGGGTTAGCGTCAGAACAAGTAGGGTTAGCGTCAGGACAACTAGGGTTAGCGTCAGGACAACTAGGGTTAGCGTCAGGACAAGTAGGGTTAGCGTCAGGACAAGTAGGGTTAGCGTCAGGACAAGTAGGGTTAGCGTCAGGACAACTAGTGTTAGCGGCAGGACAACTAGGGTTAGCGTCAGGACAATTCGGGTTAGCGTCAGGACAACTCGGGTTAGCGTCAGGACAACTCGGGTTAGCGTCAGGACAACTCGGGTTAGCGTCAGGACAACTAGGGATAGCGTCAGGACAACTCGGGTTAGCGTCAGGACAACTAGGGTTAGCGGCAGGACAACTAGGGTTAGCGTCAGGACAACTCGGGTTAGCGTCAGGACAACTCGGGTTAGCTTCAGGACAACTCGGGTAAGCGTCAGGACAACTCGGGTTAGCGTCAGGACAACTCGGGTTAGCGTCATGACAACTCGGGTTAGCGTCAGGACAACTCGGGTTAGCGTCAGGACAACTCGGGTTAGCGTCAGGACTACTAGGGTTAGCGTCAGGACAACTCGGGTTAGCGTCAGGACAACTAGGGTTAGCGTCAGGAGAACTCGGATTAGCGTCAGGACAAGTAGGGTTAGCGTCAGGACAACTAGTGTTAGCGTCAGGACAACTAGGGTTACCGTCAGGACAACTAGGGTTAGCGTCAGAACAAGTAGGGTTAGCGTCAGGACAAGTAGGGTTAGCGTCAGGACAACTAGGGTTAGCGTCAGGACAAGTAGGGTTAGCGTCAGGACAAGTAGGGTTAGCGTCAGGACAACTAGTATTAGCGGCAGGACAACTAGGGTTAGCGTCAGGACAATTCGGGTTAGCGTCAGGACAACTCGGGTTAGCGTCAGGACAACTCGGGTTAGCGTCAGGACAACTCGGGTTAGCGTCAGGACAACTAGGGATAGCGTCAGGACAACTCGGGTTAGCGTCAGGACAACTAGGGTTAGCGGCAGGACAACTAGGGTTAGCGTCAGGACAACTCGGGTTAGCGTCAGGACAACTCGGGTTAGCTTCAGGACAACTCGGGTAAGCGTCAGGACAACTCGGGTTAGCGTCAGGACAACTCGGGTTAGCGTCATGACAACTCGGGTTAGCGTCAGGACAACTCGGGTTAGCGTCAGGACAACTCGGGTTAGCGTCAGGACTACTAGGGTTAGCGTCAGGACAACTCGGGTTAGCGTCAGGACAACTAGGGTTAGCGTCAGGAGAACTCGGGTTAGCGTCAGGACAACTAGGGTTAGCGTCAGGACAACTAGGGTTAGCGTCAGGACAACTAGGGTTAGCGTCAGGACAACTAGGGTTAGCGTCAGGACAACTAGGGTTAGAGTCAGGACAACTAGGGTAAGCGTCAGGACAACTAGGGTTAGCGTCAGGACAACTAGGGTTAGCGTCAGGACTAGGGTTAGCGTCAGGACAACTAGGGTTAGCGTCAGGACAACTTGGGTTAGCGTCAGGACAACTAGGGTTAGCGTCAGGACAACTAGGGTTAGCGTCAGGACAACTAGGGTTAGCGTCAGGACAAGCAGGGTTAGCGTCAGGACAACTAGGGTTAGCGTCAGGACAACTAGGGTTAGCGTCAGGACAACTCGCGTTAGCGTCAGGACAACTCGGGTTAGCGTCAGGACAACTCGGGTTAGCGTCAGGACAACTCGGGTAAGCGTCAGGACAACTAGTGTTAGCGTCAGGACAACTAGGGTTACCGTCAGGACAACTAGGGTTAGCGTCAGAACAACTAGGGTTAGCGTCAGGACAACTAGGGTTAGCGTCAGGACAACTAGGGTTAACGTCAGGACAAGTAGGGTTAGCGTCAGGACAAGTAGGGTTAGCGTCAGGACAAGTAGGGTTAGCGTCAGGACAACTAGTGTTAGCGGCAGGACAACTAGGGTTAGCATCAGGACAACTCGGGTTAGCGTCAGGACAATTTGGGTTAGCGTCAGGACAACTCGGGTTAGCGTCAGGACAACTCGGGTTAGCGTCAGGACAACTAGGGATAGCGTCAGGACAACTCGGGTTAGCGTCAGGACAACTAGGGTTAGCGTCAGGATAACTCGGGTTAGCGTCAGGACAACTAGGGTTAGCGTCAGGACAACTAGGGTTAGCGTCAGGACAACTCGGGTTAGCGTCAGGACAACTCGGGTTAGCTTCAGGACAACTCGGGTAAGCGTCAGGACAACTCGGGTTAGCGTCAGGACAACTCGGGTTAGCGTCATGACAACTCGGGTTAGCGTCAGGAGAACTCGGGTTAGCGTCAGGACAACTCGGGTTAGCGTCAGGACTACTAGGGTTAGCGTCAGGACAACTCGGGTTAGCGTCAGGACAACTCGGGTTAGCGTCAGGACAACTCGGGTTAGCGTCAGGACAACTAGGGTTAGCGTCAGGACAACTAGGGTTAGCGTCAGGAACACTAGGGTTAGCGTCAGGACAACTAGGGTTAGAGTCAGGACAACTAGGGTTAGAGTCAGGACAACTAGGGTAAGCGTCAGGACAACTAGGGTTAGCATCAGGACAACTAGGGTTAGCGTCAGGACAACTAGGATTAGCGTCAGGACAACTTGGGTTAGCGTCAGGACAACTAGGGTTAGCGTCAGGACAACTAGGGTTAGCGTCAGGACAACTAGGGTTAGCGTCAGGACAACTAGGGTTAGCGTCAGGACAACTAGGGTTAGCGTCAGGACAACTTGGGTTAGCGTCAGGACAACTAGGGTTAGCGTCAGGACAACTAGGGTTAGCGTCAGGACAACTAGGGTTAGCGTCAGGAAAGTAGGGTTAGCGTCAGGACAACTAGGGTTAGCGTCAGGACAACTAGGGTTAGCGTCAGGACAAGTAGGGTTAGCGTCAGGACAACTAGGGTTAGCATCAGGACAACTAAGGTTAGCGTCAGGACAACTAGGGTTAGCGTCAGGACAAGTAGGGTTAGCATCAGGACAACTAGGGTTAGCGTCAGGACAAGTATGGTTAGCGTCAGGACAACTAGGGTTAGCGTCAGGACAACTAGGGTTAGCATCAGGACAACTAGGGTTAGCGTCAGGACAACTAGGGTTTGCGTCAGGACAACTAGGGTTAGCGTCAGGACAACTAGGGTTAGCGTCAGGACAACTAGGGTTAGCGTCAGGACAACTAGGTTTAGCGTCAGGACAACTAGGGTTAGCGTCAGGACAACTAGGGTTAGGGTCAGGACAACTAGGGTTAGCATCAGGACAACTAGGGTTAGCGTCAGGACAACTAGGGTTAGCGTCATGACAACTCGGGTTAGCGTCAGGAGAACTCGGGTTAGCGTCAGGACAACTCGGGTTAGCGTCAGGACTACTAGGGTTAGCGTGAGGACAACTCGGGTTAGCATCAGGACAACTAGGGTTAGCGTCAGGACAACTCGGGTTAGCGTCAGGACAACTAGGGTTAGCGTCTGGACAACTAGGGTTAGCGTCAGGAACACTAGGGTTAGCGTCAGGACAACTAGGGTTAGAGTCAGGACAACTAGGGTAAGCGTCAGGACAACTAGGGTTAGCATCAGGACAACTAGGGTTAGCGTCAGGACAACTAGGGTTAGCGTCAGGACAACTTGGGTTAGCGTCAGGACAACTAGGGTTAGCGTCAGGACAACTAATGTTAGCGTCAGGACAACTAGGGTTAGCGTCAGGAAAGTAGGGTTAGCGTCAGGACAACTAGGGTTAGCGTCAGGACAACTAGGGTTAGCGTCAGGACAAGTAGGGTTAGCGTCAGGACAACTAGGGTTAGCATCAGGACAACTAAGGTTAGCGTCAGGACAACTAGGGTTAGCGTCAGGACAAGTAGGGTTAGCATCAGGACAACTAGGGTTAGCGTCAGGACAAGTAGGGTTAGCGTCAGGACAACTAGGGTTAGCGTCAGGACAACTAGGGTTAGCATCAGGACAACTAGGGTTAGCGTCAGGACAACTAGGGTTTGCGTCAGGACAACTAGGGTTAGCGTCAGGACAACTAGGGTTAGCGTCAGGACAACTAGGGTTAGCGTCAGGACAACTAGGTTTAGCGTCAGGACAACTAGGGTTAGCGTCAGGACAACTAGGGTTAGGGTCAGGACAACTAGGGTTAGCATCAGGACAACTAGGGTTAGCGTCAGGACAACTAGGGTTAGCGTCAGGACAACTAGGGTTAGCGTCAGGACAACTAGGGTTAGCGTCAGGACAAGTAGCATTAGCGTCAGGACAAGTAGGGTTAGCGTCAGGACAAGTAGGTTTAGCGTCAGGACAACTAGGGTTAGCGTCAGGACAACTAGTGTTAGCGTCAGGACAACTAGGGTTAGCATCAGGACAACTAGGATTAGCGTCAGCACAACTAGGGTTAGCGTCAGGACAACTAGGGTTAGCGTCAGGACAACTAGGGTTAGCGTCAGGACAACTACGTTTAGCGTCAGGACAACTAGGGTTAGCGTCAGGACAAGTAGGGTTAGCATCAGGACAACTAGGGTTAGCGTCAGGACAAGTAGGGTTAGCGTCAGGACAAGTAGGGTTAGCGTCAGGACAACTAGGGTTAGCGTCAGGACAACTAGGGTTAGCGTCAGGACAACTAGGGTTAGCGCCAGGACAACTAGGGTTAGCGCCAGGACAACTAGGGTTAGCGTCAGGACAACTAGGGTTAGCGCCAGGACAACTAGGGTTAGCGCCAGGACAACTAGGGTTAGCGTCAGGACAACTAGGGTTAGCGCCAGGACAACTAGGATGAGCGCCAGGCCAACTAGGGTTAGCGTCAGGACAACTAGGGTTAGCGGCAGGACAACTAGAGTTAGAGTCAGGACAACTCGGGTTAGCGTCAGGACAACTCGGGCTAGCGTCAGGACAACTCGGGTTAGCGTCAGGACAATTCGGGTTAGCGTCAGGACAACTCGGGCTAGCGTCAGGACAACTCGGGTTAGCGTCAGGACAACTCGGGTTAGCGTCAGGACAACTCGGGTTAGCGTCAGGACAACTCGGGTTAGCGTCATGACAACTCGGGTTAGCGTCAGGACAACTCAGGTTAGCGTCAGGACAACTCGGGTTAGCGTCAGGACTACTAGGGTTAGCGTCAGGACAACTCGGGTTAGCGTCAGGACAACTAGGGTTAGCGTCAGGACAACTAGGGTTAGCGTCAGGACAACTAGGGTTAGCGTCAGGACAACTAGGGTTAGCGTCAGGACAACTCGGGTTAGCGTCAGGACAACTAGGGTTAGCGTCAGGACAACTAGGGTTAGAGTCAGGACAACTAGGGTTAGCGTCAGGACAACTAGGGTTAGCGTCAGGACAACTAGGGTTAGAGTCAGGACAACTAGGGTAAGCGTCAGGACAACTAGGGTTAGCGTCAGGACAACTAGGGTTAGCGTCAGGACAACTTGGGTTAGCGTCAGGACAACTAGGGTTAGCGTCAGGACAACTAGGGTTAGCATCAGGACAACTAGGGTTAGCGTCAGGACAACTAGGGTTAGCGTCAGGACAACTAGGGTTAGCGTCAGGACAAGTAGGGTTAGCGTCAGGACAACTAGGGTTAGCGTCAGGACAACTAGGGTTAGCGTCAGGACAAGTAGGGTTAGGATCAGGACAACTAGGGTTAGCGTCAGGACAAGTAGGGTTAGCGTCAGGACAAGTAGGGTTAGCGTCAGGACAAGTAGGGTTAGCGTCAGGACAACTAGGGTTAGAGTCAGGACAACTAGGGTTTGCGTCAGGACAACTAGGGTTTGCGTCAGGACAACTAGGGTTAGCGTCAGGACAACTAGGGTTAGCGTCAGGACAATTAGGGTTAGCGTCAGGACAACTAGGGTTAGCGTCAGGACAACTAGGTTTAGCGTCAGGACAACTAGGGATAGCGTCAGGACAACTAGGGTTAGGGTCAGGACAACTAGGGTTAGCATCAGGACAACTAGGGTTAGCGTCAGGACAACTAGGGTTAGCGTCAGGACAACTAGGGTTAGCGTCAGGACAACTAGGGTTAGCATCAGGACAACTAGGGTTAGCGTCAGGACAAGTAGCATTAGCGTCAGGACAAGTAGGGTTAGCGTCAGGACAAGTAGGTTTAGCGTCAGGACAAGTAGGGTTAGCGTCAGGACAACTAGGGTTAGCGTCAGGACAACTAGGGTTAGCGTCAGGACAACTAGGGTTAGCGTCAGGACAACTAGGGTTAGCGTCAGGACAACTAGGATTAGCGTCAGGACAACTAGGGTTAGCGTCAGGACAACTAGGGTTAGCGTCAGGACAACTAAGGTTAGCGTCAGGACAACTAGGGTTAGCGTCAGGACAACTACGTTTAGCGTCAGGACAACTACGTTTAGCGTCAGGACAAGTAGGGTTAGCGTCAGGACAACTAGGGTTAGCGTCAGGACAACTAGGGTTAGCGCCAGGACAACTAGGGTTAGCGCCAGGACAACTAGGGTTAGCGCCAGGACAACTAGGGTTAGCGCCAGGACAACTAGGGTTAGCGCCAGGACAACTAGGGTGAGCGCCAGGACAACTAGGGTGAGCGCCAGGACAACTAGGATGAGCGCCAGGACAACTAGGGTGAGCGCCAGGACAACTAGGGTGAGCGCCAGGACAACTAGGGTTAGCGCCAGGACAACTAGGGTTAGCGCCAGGACAACTAGGGTTAGCGTCAGGACAACTACGGTTAGCGCCAGGACAACTAGTGTTAGCGTCAGGACAACTAGGGTTAGCGCCAGGACAACTAGGGTTAGCGCCAGGACAACTAGGGTTAGCGCCAGGACAACTAGGGTTAGCGTCAGGACAACTAGGGTTAGCGCCAGGACAACTAGGATGAGCGCCAGGCCAACTAGGGTTAGCGTCAGGACAACTAGGGTTAGCGGCAGGACAACTAGGGTTAGCAACAGGACAACTCGGGTTAGCGTCAGGACAACTCGGGTTAGCGTCAGAACAACTCGGGTTAGCGTCAGAAAAACTCGAGTTAGCGTCAGGACAACTCGGGTTAGCGTCAGGACAACTCGGGTTAGCGTCAGGACAACTCGGGTAAGCATCAGGACAACTCGGGTTAGCGTCAGGACAACTCGGGTTAGCGTCAGGACAACTCGGGTTAGCGTCAGGACTACTAGGGTTAGCGTCAGGACAACTCGGGTTAGCGTCAGGACAACTAGGGTTAGCGTCAGGACAACTCTGGTTAGCGTCAGGACAACTAGGGTTAGCGTCAGGATAACTCGGGTTAGCGTCAGGACAACTAGAGTTAGCGGCAGGACAACTAGGGTTAGCGTCAGGACAACTTGGGTTAGCGTCAGGACAACTCGGGTTAGCGTCAGGACAACTCGGGTTAGCGTCAGGACAACTCGGGTAAGCGTCAGGACAACTCGGGTTAGCGTCAGGACAACTCGGGTTAGCGTCATGACAACTCGGGTTAGCGTCAGGACAACTCAGGTTAGCGTCAGGACAACTCGGGTTAGCGTCAGGACTACTAGGGTTAGCGTCAGGACAACTCGGGTTAGCGTCAGGACAACTAGGGTTAGCGTCAGGACAACTCGGGTTAGCGTCAGGACAACTAGGGTTAGCGTCAGGACAACTAGGGTTAGCGTCAGGACAACTAGGGTTTGCGTCAGGACAACTCGGGTTAGCGTCAGGACAACTAGGGTTAGCGTCAGGACAACTAGGGTTAGAGTCAGGACAACTAGGGTAAGCGTCAGGACAACTAGGGTTAGCGTCAGGACAACTAGGGTTAGCGTCAGGACAACTAGGGTTAGCGTCAGGACAAGTAGGGTTAGCGTCAGGACAACTAGGGCTAGCGTCAGGACAACTAGGGTTAGCATCAGGACAACTCGGGTTAGCGTCAGGACAACTCGCGTTAGCGTCAGAACAACTCGGGTTAGCGTCAGAAAAACTCGAGTTAGCGTCAGGACAACTCGGGTTAGCGTCAGGACAAGTCGGGTTAGCGTCAGGACAACTCGGGTAAGCATCAGGACAACTCGGGTTAGCGTCAGGACAACTCGGGTTAGCGTCAGGACAACTCGAGTTAGCGTCAGGACTACTAGGGTTAGCGTCAGGACAACTCGGGTTAGCGTCAGGACAACTCGGGTTAGCGTCAGGACAACTCGGGTTAGCGTCAGGACAACTAGGGTTAGCGTCAGGACAACTCGGGTTAGCGTCAGGACAACTCGGGTTAGCGTCAGGACAACTCGGGTAAGCGTCAGGACAACTCGGGTTAGCGTCAGGACAACTCGGGTTAGCGTCATGACAACTCGGGTTAGCGTCAGGACAACTCAGGTTAGCGTCAGGACAACTCGGGTTAGCGTCAGGACTACTAGGGTTAGCGTCAGGACAACTCGGGTTAGCGTCAGGACAACTAGGGTTAGCGTCAGGACAACTCGGGTTAGCGTCAGGACAACTAGGGTTAGCGTCAGGACAACTAGGGTTAGCGTCAGGACAACTAGGGTTTGCGTCAGGACAACTCGGGTTAGCGTCAGGACAACTAGGGTTAGCGTCAGGACAACTAGGGTTAGAGTCAGGACAACTAGGGTAAGCGTCAGGACAACTAGGGTTAGCGTCAGGACAACTAGGGTTAGCGTCAGGACAACTAGGGTTAGCGTCAGGACAAGTAGGGTTAGCGTCAGGACAACTAGGGCTAGCGTCAGGACAACTAGGGTTAGCATCAGGACAACTCGGGTTAGCGTCAGGACAACTCGGGTTAGCGTCAGAACAACTCGGGTTAGCGTCAGAAAAACTCGAGTTAGCGTCAGGACAACTCGGGTTAGCGTCAGGACAAGTCGGGTTAGCGTCAGGACAACTCGGGTAAGCATCAGGACAACTCGGGTTAGCGTCAGGACAACTCGGGTTAGCGTCAGGACAACTCGAGTTAGCGTCAGGACTACTAGGGTTAGCGTCAGGACAACTCGGGTTAGCGTCAGGACAACTCGGGTTAGCGTCAGGACAACTCGGGTTAGCGTCAGGACAACTAGGGTTAGCGTCAGGACAACTCGGGTTAGCGTCAGGACAATTCGGGTTAGCGTCAGGACAACTCGGGTTAGCGTCAGGACAACTCGGGTTAGCGTCAGGATAACTCGGGTTAGCGGCAGGACAACTAGGGTTAGCGGCAGGACAACTAGGGTTAGCGTCAGGACAACTTGGGTTAGCGTCAGGACAACTCGGGTTAGCGTCAGGACAACTCGGGTTAGCGTCAGGACAACTCGGGTAAGCGTCAGGACAACTCGGGTTAGCGTCAGGACAACTCGGGTTAGCGTCATGACAACTCGGGTTAGCGTCAGGACTACTAGGGTTAGCGTCAGGACAACTCGGGTTAGCGTCAGGACAACTAGGGTTAGAGTCAGGACAACTAGGGTTAGCGTCAGGACAACTAGGGTTAGCGTGAGGACAACTAGGGTTAGCGTCAGGACAACTAGGGTTTGCGTCAGGACAACTCGGGTTAGCATCAGGACAACTAGGGTTAGCGTCAGGACAACTAGGGTTAGAGTCAGGACAACTAGGGTAAGCGTCAGGACAACTAGGGTTAGCGTCAGGACAACTAGGGTTAGCGTCAGGACAACTAGGGTTAGCGTCAGGACAACTAGGGTTAGCGTCAGGACAACTAGGGTTAGCGTCAGGACAAGTAGGGTTAGCGTCAGGACAACTAGGGTTAGCGTCAGGACAAGTAGGGTTAGCATCAGGACAACTAGGGTCAGCGTCAGGACAAGTGGGGTTAGCGTCAGGACAAGTAGGGTTAGCGTCAGGACAAGTAGGGTTAGCGTCAGGACAACTAGGGTTAGCGTCAGGACAACTAGGGTTAGCGTCAGGACAACTAGGGTTTGCGTCAGGACAACTAGGGTTAGCGTCAGGACAACTAGGGTTAGCGTCAGGACAACTAGGGTTAGCGTCAGGACAATTAGGGTTAGCGTCAGGACAAATAGGGTTAGCGTCAGGACAACTAGGTTTAGCGTCAGGACAACTAGGGTTAGCGCCAGGACAACTAGGGTTAGGGTCAGGACAACTAGGGTTAGCATCAGGACAACTAGGGTTAGCGTCAGGACAACTAGGGTTAGCGTCAGGACAACTAGGGTTAGCGTCAGGACAACTAGGGCTAGCGTCAGGACAACTAGGGTTAGCATCAGGACAACTAGGGTTAGCGTCAGGACAAGTAGCATTAGCGTCAGGACAAGTAGGGTTAGCGTCAGGACAAGTAGGTTTAGCGTCAGGACAACTAGGGTTAGCGTCAGGACAACTAGGGTTAGCGTCAGGACAACTAGGGTTAGCGTCAGGACAACTAGGATTAGCGTCAGGACAACTAGGGTTAGCGTCAGGACAACTAGGGTTAGCGTCAGGACAACTAGGGTTAGCGTCAGGACAACTACGTTTAGCGTCAGGACAACTACGTTTAGCGTCAGGACAAGTAGGGTTAGCATCAGGACAACTAGGGTTAGCATCAGGACAACTAGGGTTAGCGTCAGGACAACTAGGGTTAGCGCCAGGACAACTAGGGTTAGCGCCAGGACAACTAGGGTTAGCGCCAGGACAACTAGGGTTAGCTCCAGGACAACTAGGGTTAGCGCCAGGACAACTAGGGTTAGCGCCAGGACAACTAGGGTTAGCGCCAGGACAGCTAGGGTTAGCGTCAGGACAACTAGGGTTAGCGTCAGGACAACTAGGGTTAGCGTCAGGACAACTAGGGTTAGCGTCAGGACAACTAGGGTTAGCGTCAGGACAACTAGGGTTAGCGTCAGGACAACTAGGGTTAGCGTCAGGACAAGTAGGGTTAGCGTCAGGACAACTAGGGTTAGCGTCAGGACAACTAGGGTTAGCGTCAGGACAACTAGGGTTAGCGTCAGGACAAGTAGGGTTAGCGTCAGGACAACTAGGGTTAGCGTCAGGACAACTAGGGTTAGCGTCAGGACAAGTAGGGTTAGCATCAGGACAACTAGGGTTAGCGTCAGGACAAGTAGGGTTAGCGTCAGGACAACTAGGGTTAGCGTCAGGACAATTAGGGTTAGCGTCAGGACAACTAGGGTTAGCGTCAGGACAACTCGGGTTAGCGTCAGGACAACTAGGGTTAGCGTCAGGACAACTCGGGTTAGCGTCAGGACAACTAGGGTTAGCGTCAGGATAACTCGGGTTTGCGTCAGGACAACTAGGGTTAGCGGCAGGACAACTAGGGTTAGCGTCAGGACAACTCGGGTTAGCGTCAGGACAACTCGGGTTAGCGTCAGGACAACTCGGGTTAGCGTCAGGACAACTCGGGTAAGCGTCAGGACAACTCGGGTTAGCGTCAGGACAACTCGGGTTAGCGTCATGACAACTCGGGTTAGCGTCAGGACAACTCAGGTTAGCGTCAGGACAACTCGGGTTAGCGTCAGGACTACTAGGGTTAGCGTCAGGACAACTCGGATTAGCGTCAGGACAACTAGGGTTAGCGTCAGGACAACTCGGGTTAGCGTCAGGACAACTAGGGTTAGCGTCAGGACAACTAGGGTTAGCGTCAGGACAACTAGGGTTTGCGTCAGGACAACTCGGGTTAGCGTCAGGACAACTAGGGTTAGCGTCAGGACAACTAGGGTTAGAGTCAGGACAACTAGGGTAAGCGTCAGGACAACTAGGGTTAGCGTCAGGACAACTAGGGTTAGGGTCAGGACAACTAGGGTTAGCATCAGGACAACTAGGGTTAGCGTCAGGACAACTAGGGTTAGCGTCAGGACAACTACGTTTAGCGTCAGGACAACTACGTTTAGCGTCAGGACAAGTAGGGTTAGCGTCAGGACAACTAGGGTTAGCGTCAGGACAACTAGGGTTAGCGCCAGGACAACTAGGGTTAGCGCCAGGACAACTAGGGTTAGCGCCAGGACAACTAGGGTTAGCGCCAGGACAACTAGGGTTAGCGCCAGGACAACTAGGGTGAGCGCCAGGACAACTAGGGTGAGCGCCAGGACAACTAGGATGAGCGCCAGGACAACTAGGGTGAGCGCCAGGACAACTAGGGTGAGCGCCAGGACAACTAGGGTTAGCGCCAGGACAACTAGGGTTAGCGCCAGGACAACTAGGGTTAGCGTCAGGACAACTACGGTTAGCGCCAGGACAACTAGTGTTAGCGTCAGGACAACTAGGGTTAGCGCCAGGACAACTAGGGTTAGCGCCAGGACAACTAGGGTTAGCGCCAGGACAACTAGGGTTAGCGTCAGGACAACTAGGGTTAGCGCCAGGACAACTAGGATGAGCGCCAGGCCAACTAGGGTTAGCGTCAGGACAACTAGGGTTAGCGGCAGGACAACTAGGGTTAGCAACAGGACAACTCGGGTTAGCGTCAGGACAACTCGGGTTAGCGTCAGAACAACTCGGGTTAGCGTCAGAAAAACTCGAGTTAGCGTCAGGACAACTCGGGTTAGCGTCAGGACAACTCGGGTTAGCGTCAGGACAACTCGGGTAAGCATCAGGACAACTCGGGTTAGCGTCAGGACAACTCGGGTTAGCGTCAGGACAACTCGGGTTAGCGTCAGGACTACTAGGGTTAGCGTCAGGACAACTCGGGTTAGCGTCAGGACAACTAGGGTTAGCGTCAGGACAACTCTGGTTAGCGTCAGGACAACTAGGGTTAGCGTCAGGATAACTCGGGTTAGCGTCAGGACAACTAGAGTTAGCGGCAGGACAACTAGGGTTAGCGTCAGGACAACTTGGGTTAGCGTCAGGACAACTCGGGTTAGCGTCAGGACAACTCGGGTTAGCGTCAGGACAACTCGGGTAAGCGTCAGGACAACTCGGGTTAGCGTCAGGACAACTCGGGTTAGCGTCATGACAACTCGGGTTAGCGTCAGGACAACTCAGGTTAGCGTCAGGACAACTCGGGTTAGCGTCAGGACTACTAGGGTTAGCGTCAGGACAACTCGGGTTAGCGTCAGGACAACTAGGGTTAGCGTCAGGACAACTCGGGTTAGCGTCAGGACAACTAGGGTTAGCGTCAGGACAACTAGGGTTAGCGTCAGGACAACTAGGGTTTGCGTCAGGACAACTCGGGTTAGCGTCAGGACAACTAGGGTTAGCGTCAGGACAACTAGGGTTAGAGTCAGGACAACTAGGGTAAGCGTCAGGACAACTAGGGTTAGCGTCAGGACAACTAGGGTTAGCGTCAGGACAACTAGGGTTAGCGTCAGGACAACTAGGGTTAGCGTCAGGACAAGTAGGGTTAGCGTCAGGACAACTAGGGCTAGCGTCAGGACAACTAGGGTTAGCATCAGGACAACTCGGGTTAGCGTCAGGACAACTCGGGTTAGCGTCAGAACAACTCGGGTTAGCGTCAGAAAAACTCGAGTTAGCGTCAGGACAACTCGGGTTAGCGTCAGGACAACTCGGGTTAGCGTCAGGACAACTCGGGTAAGCATCAGGACAACTCGGGTTAGCGTCAGGACAACTCGGGTTAGCGTCAGGACAACTCGAGTTAGCGTCAGGACTACTAGGGTTAGCGTCAGGACAACTCGGGTTAGCGTCAGGACAACTCGGGTTAGCGTCAGGACAACTCGGGTTAGCGTCAGGACAACTCGGGTTAGCGTCAGGACAACTAGGGTTAGCGTCAGGACAACTCGGGTTAGCGTCAGGACAATTCGGGTTAGCGTCAGGACAACTCGGGTTAGCGTCAGGACAACTCGGGTTAGCGTCAGGACAACTCGGGTTAGCGTCAGGACAACTCGGGTTAGCGTCAGGACAACTAGGGTTAGCGTCAGGATAACTCGGGTTAGCGGCAGGACAACTAGGGTTAGCGGCAGGACAACTAGGGTTAGCGTCAGGACAACTTGGGTTAGCGTCAGGACAACTCGGGTTAGCGTCAGGACAACTCGGGTTAGCGTCAGGACAACTCGGGTAAGCGTCAGGACAACTCGGGTTAGCGTCAGGACAACTCGGGTTAGCGTCATGACAACTCGGGTTAGCGTCAGGACTACTAGGGTTAGCGTCAGGACAACTCGGGTTAGCGTCAGGACAACTAGGGTTAGAGTCAGGACAACTAGGGTTAGCGTCAGGACAACTAGGGTTAGCGTCAGGACAACTAGGGTTAGCGTCAGGACAACTAGGGTTTGCGTCAGGACAACTCGGGTTAGCGTCAGGACAACTAGGGTTAGCGTCAGGACAACTAGGGTTAGAGTCAGGACAACTAGGGTAAGCGTCAGGACAACTAGGGTTAGCGTCAGGACAACTAG
This sequence comes from Phyllobates terribilis, assembly GCF_046119375.1. Classification (NCBI taxonomy): domain Eukaryota; kingdom Metazoa; phylum Chordata; class Amphibia; order Anura; family Dendrobatidae; genus Phyllobates; species Phyllobates terribilis. The sequence goes on along the minus strand of NW_027363417.1, from coordinate 151,600 downwards.
GGTTAGCGTCAGGACAACTAGGGTTAGCGTCAGGACAACTAGGGTTAGCGTCAGGACAACTAGGGTTAGCGTCAGGACAAGTAGGGTTAGCGTCAGGACAACTAGGGTTAGCGTCAGGACAAGTAGGGTTAGCATCAGGACAACTAGGGTTAGCGTCAGGACAAGTAGGGTTAGCGTCAGGACAAGTAGGGTTAGCGTCAGGACAAGTAGGGTTAGCGTCAGGACAACTAGGGTTAGCGTCAGGACAACTAGGGTTAGCGTCAGGACAACTAGGGTTTGCGTCAGGACAACTAGGGTTAGCGTCAGGACAACTAGGGTTAGCGTCAGGACAACTAGGGTTAGCGTCAGGACAATTAGGGTTAGCGTCAGGACAAATAGGGTTAGCGTCAGGACAACTAGGTTTAGCGTCAGGACAACTAGGGTTAGCGCCAGGACAACTAGGGTTAGGGTCAGGACAACTAGGGTTAGCATCAGGACAACTAGGGTTAGCGTCAGGACAACTAGGGTTAGCGTCAGGACAACTAGGGTTAGCGTCAGGACAACTAGGGTTAGCGTCAGGACAACTAGGGTTAGCATCAGGACAACTAGGGTTAGCGTCAGGACAAGTAGCATTAGCGTCAGGACAAGTAGGGTTAGCGTCAGGACAAGTAGGTTTAGCGTCAGGACAACTAGGGTTAGCGTCAGGACAACTAGGGTTAGCGTCAGGACAACTAGGGTTAGCGTCAGGACAACTAGGATTAGCGTCAGGACAACTAGGGTTAGCGTCAGGACAACTAGGGTTAGCGTCAGGACAACTAGGGTTAGCGTCAGGACAACTACGTTTAGCGTCAGGACAACTACGTTTAGCGTCAGGACAAGTAGGGTTAGCATCAGGACAACTAGGGTTAGCATCAGGACAACTAGGGTTAGCGTCAGGACAACTAGGGTTAGCGCCAGGACAACTAGGGTTAGCGCCAGGACAACTAGGGTTAGCGCCAGGACAACTAGGGTTAGCTCCAGGACAACTAGGGTTAGCGCCAGGACAACTAGGGTTAGCGCCAGGACAACTAGGGTTAGCGCCAGGACAGCTAGGGTTAGCGTCAGGACAACTAGGGTTAGCGTCAGGACAACTAGGGTTAGCGTCAGGACAACTAGGGTTAGCGTCAGGACAACTAGGGTTAGCGTCAGGACAACTAGGGTTAGCGTCAGGACAACTAGGGTTAGCGTCAGGACAAGTAGGGTTAGCGTCAGGACAACTAGGGTTAGCGTCAGGACAACTAGGGTTAGCATCAGGACAACTAGGGTTAGCGTCAGGACAAGTAGGGTTAGCGTCAGGACAACTAGGGTTAGCGTCAGGACAACTAGGGTTAGCGTCAGGACAAGTAGGGTTAGCATCAGGACAACTAGGGTTAGCGTCAGGACAAGTAGGGTTAGCGTCAGGACAACTAGGGTTAGCGTCAGGACAATTAGGGTTAGCGTCAGGACAACTAGGGTTAGCGTCAGGACAACTCGGGTTAGCGTCAGGACAACTAGGGTTAGCGTCAGGACAACTCGGGTTAGCGTCAGGACAACTAGGGTTAGCGTCAGGATAACTCGGGTTTGCGTCAGGACAACTAGGGTTAGCGGCAGGACAACTAGGGTTAGCGTCAGGACAACTCGGGTTAGCGTCAGGACAACTCGGGTTAGCGTCAGGACAACTCGGGTTAGCGTCAGGACAACTCGGGTAAGCGTCAGGACAACTCGGGTTAGCGTCAGGACAACTCGGGTTAGCGTCATGACAACTCGGGTTAGCGTCAGGACAACTCAGGTTAGCGTCAGGACAACTCGGGTTAGCGTCAGGACTACTAGGGTTAGCGTCAGGACAACTCGGGTTAGCGTCAGGACAACTAGGGTTAGCGTCAGGACAACTCGGGTTAGCGTCAGGACAACTAGGGTTAGCGTCAGGACAACTAGGTTAGCGTCAGGACAACTAGGGTTTGCGTCAGGACAACTCGGGTTAGCGTCAGGACAACTAGGGTTAGCGTCAGGACAACTAGGGTTAGAGTCAGGACAACTAGGGTAAGCGTCAGGACAACTAGGGTTAGCGTCAGGACAACTAGGGTTAGCGTCAGGACAACTAGGGTTAGCGTCAGGACAACTAGGGTTAGCGTCAGGACAACTACGTTTAGCGTCAGGACAACTACGTTTAGCGTCAGGACAAGTAGGGTTAGCGTCAGGACAACTAGGGTTAGCGTCAGGACAACTAGGGTTAGCGCCAGGACAACTAGGGTTAGCGCCAGGACAACTAGGGTTAGCGCCAGGACAACTAGGGTTAGCGCCAGGACAACTAGGGTGAGCGCCAGGACAACTAGGGTGAGCGCCAGGACAACTAGGATGAGCGCCAGGACAACTAGGGTGAGCGCCAGGACAACTAGGGTGAGCGCCAGGACAACTAGGGTTAGCGCCAGGACAACTAGGGTTAGCGCCAGGACAACTAGGGTTAGCGTCAGGACAACTACGGTTAGCGCCAGGACAACTAGGGTTAGCGTCAGGACAACTAGGGTTAGCACCAGGACAACTAGGGTTAGCGCCAGGACAACTAGGGTTAGCGCCAGGACAACTAGGGTTAGCGTCGGGACAACTAGGGTTAGCGCCAGGACAACTAGGATGAGCGCCAGGCCAACTAGGGTTAGCGTCAGGACAACTAGGGTTAGCGGCAGGACAACTAGGGTTAGCATCAGGACAACTCGGGTTAGCGTCAGGACAACTCGGGTTAGCATCAGAACAACTCGGGTTAGCGTCAGAAAAACTCGAGTTAGCGTCAGGACAACTCGGGTTAGCGTCAGGACAACTCGGGTTAGCGTCAGGACAACTCGGGTAAGCATCAGGACAACTCGGGTTAGCGTCAGGACAACTCGGGTTAGCGTCAGGACAACTAGGGTTAGCGTCAGGACAACTCGGGTTAGCGTCAGGACAACTCGGGTTAGCGTCAGGACAATTCGGGTTAGCGTCAGGACAACTCGGGTTAGCGTCAGGACAACTCGGGTTAGCGTCAGGACAACTCGGGTTAGCGTCAGGACAACTCGGGTTAGCGTCAGGACAACTAGGGTTAGCGTCAGGACAACTCGGGTTAGCGTCAGGACAACTAGGGTTAGCGTCAGGATAACTCGGGTTAGCGTCAGGACAACTAGGGTTAGCGGCAGGACAACTAGGGTTAGCGTCAGGACAACTTGGGTTAGCGTCAGGACAACTCGGGTTAGCGTCAGGACAACTCGGGTTAGCGTCAGGACAACTCGGGTAAGCGTCAGGACAACTCGGGTTAGCGTCAGGACAACTCGGGTTAGCGTCATGACAACTCGGGTTAGCGTCAGGACAACTCAGGTTAGCGTCAGGACAACTTGGGTTAGCGTCAGGACTACTAGGGTTAGCGTCAGGACAACTCGGGTTAGCGTCAGGACAACTAGGGTTAGCGTCAGGACAACTCGGGTTAGCGTCAGGACAACTAGGGTTAGCGTCAGGACAACTAGGGTTAGCGTCAGGACAACTAGGGTTTGCGTCAGGACAACTCGGGTTAGCGTCAGGACAACTAGGGTTAGCGTCAGGACAACTAGGGTTAGAGTCAGGACAACTAGGGTAAGCGTCAGGACAACTAGGGTTAGCGTCAGGACAACTAGGGTTAGCGTCAGGACAAGTAGGGTTAGCGTCAGGACAACTAGGGTTAGCGTCAGGACAACTAGGGTTAGCGTCAGGACAAGTAGGGTTAGCATCAGGACAACTAGGGTTAGCGTCAGGACAAGTAGGGTTAGCGTCAGGACAAGTAGGGTTAGCGTCAGGACAAGTAGGGTTAGCGTCAGGACAACTAGGGTTAGCGTCAGGACAACTAGGGTTAGCGTCAGGACAACTAGGGTTTGCGTCAGGACAACTAGGGTTAGCGTCAGGACAACTAGGGTTAGCGTCAGGACAACTAGGGTTAGCGTCAGGACAATTAGGGTTAGCGTCAGGACAAATAGGGTTAGCGTCAGTACAACTAGGTTTAGCGTCAGGACAACTAGGGTTAGCGTCAGGACAACTAGGGTTAGGGTCAGGACAACTAGGGTTAGCATCAGGACAACTAGGGTAAGCGTCAGGACAACTAGGGTTAGCGTCAGGACAACTAGGGTTAGCGTCAGGACAACTAGGGTTAGCGTCAGGACAACTAGGGTTAGCATCAGGACAACTAGGGTTAGCGTCAGGACAAGTAGCATTAGCGTCAGGACAAGTAGGGTTAGCGTCAGGACAAGTAGGTTTAGCGTCAGGACAACTAGGGTTAGCGTCAGGACAACTAGGGTTAGCGTCAGGACAACTAGGGTTAGCGTCAGGACAACTAGGATTAGCGTCAGGACAAGTAGGGTTAGCGTCAGGACAACTAGGGTTAGCGTCAGGACAACTAGGGTTAGAGTCAGGACAACTAGGGTAAGCGTCAGGACAACTAGGGTTAGCGTCAGGACAACTAGGGTTAGAGTCAGGACAACTTGGGTTAGCGTCAGGACAACTAGGGTTAGCGTCAGGACAACTAGGGTTAGCGTCAGGACAACTAGGGTTAGCGTCAGGACAACTAGGGTTAGCATCAGGACAACTAGGGTTAGCGTCAGGACAACTAGGGTTAGCGTCAGGACAACTAGGGTTAGCGTCAGGACAAGTAGGGTTAGCGTCAGGACAACTAGGGTTAGCGTCAGGACAACTAGGGTTAGCGTCAGGACAAGTAGGGTTAGGATCAGGACAACTAGGGTTAGCGTCAGGACAAGTAGGGTTAGCGTCAGGACAAGTAGGGTTAGCGTCAGGACAAGTAGGGTTAGCGTCAGGACAACTAGGGTTAGAGTCAGGACAACTAGGGTTTGCGTCAGGACAACTAGGGTTAGCGTCAGGACAACTAGGGTTAGCGTCAGGACAACTAGGGTTAGCGTCAGGACAATTAGGGTTAGCGTCAGGACAACTAGGGTTAGCGTCAGGACAACTAGGTTTAGCGTCAGGACAACTAGGGTTAGCGTCAGGACAACTAGGGTTAGGGTCAGGACAACTAGGGTTAGCATCAGGACAACTAGGGTTAGCGTCAGGACAACTAGGGTTAGCGTCAGGACAAGTAGGGTTAGCGTCAGGACAAGTAGGTTTAGCGTCAGGACAAGTAGGGTTAGCGTCAGGACAACTAGGGTTAGCGTCAGGACAACTAGGGTTAGCGTCAGGACAACTAGGGTTAGCGTCAGGACAACTAGGGTTAGCGTCAGGACAACTAGGATTAGCGTCAGGACAACTAGGGTTAGCGTCAGGACAACTAGGGTTAGCGTCAGGACAACTAGGGTTAGCGTCAGGACAACTACGTTTAGCGTCAGGACAACTACGTTTAGCGTCAGGACAAGTAGGGTTAGCGTCAGGACAACTAGGGTTAGCGTCAGGACAACTAGGGTTAGCGTCAGGACAACTAGGGTTAGCGCCAGGACAACTAGGGTTAGCGCCAGGACAACTAGTGTTAGCGCCAGGACAACTAGGGTTAGCGCCAGGACAACTAGGGTTAGCGCCAGGACAACTAGGGTGAGCGCCAGGACAACTAGGGTGAGCGCCAGGACAACTAGGATGAGCGCCAGGACAACTAGGGTGAGCGCCAGGACAACTAGGGTGAGCGCCAGGACAACTAGGGTTAGCGCCAGGACAACTAGGGTTAGCGTCAGGACAACTACGGTTAGCGCCAGGACAACTAGGGTTAGCGTCAGGACAACTAGGGTTAGCGTCAGGACAAGTAGGGTTAGCGTCAGGACAAGTAGGTTTAGCGTCAGGACAAGTAGGGTTAGCGTCAGGACAACTAGGGTTAGCGTCAGGACAACTAGGGTTAGCGTCAGGACAACTAGGGTTAGCGTCAGGACAACTAGGGTTAGCGTCAGGACAACTAGGATTAGCGTCAGGACAACTAGGGTTAGCGTCAGGACAAGTAGGGTTAGCGTCAGGACAAGTAGGGTTAGCGTCAGGACAAGTAGGGTTAGCGTCAGGACAACTAGGGTTAGCGTCAGGACAACTAGGGTTAGCGTCAGGACAACTAGGGTTTGCGTCAGGACAACTAGGGTTAGCGTCAGGACAACTAGGGTTAGCGTCAGGACAACTAGGGTTAGCGTCAGGACAATTAGGGTTAGCGTCAGGACAAATAGGGTTAGCGTCAGTACAACTAGGTTTAGCGTCAGGACAACTAGGGTTAGCGTCAGGACAACTAGGGTTAGGGTCAGGACAACTAGGGTTAGCATCAGGACAACTAGGGTTAGCGTCAGGACAACTAGGGTTAGCGTCAGGACAACTAGGGTTAGCGTCAGGACAACTAGGGTTAGCGTCAGGACAACTAGGGTTAGCATCAGGACAACTAGGGTTAGCGTCAGGACAAGTAGCATTAGCGTCAGGACAAGTAGGGTTAGCGTCAGGACAAGTAGGTTTAGCGTCAGGACAACTAGGGTTAGCGTCAGGACAACTAGGGTTAGCGTCAGGACAACTAGGGTTAGCGTCAGGACAACTAGGATTAGCGTCAGGACAAGTAGGGTTAGCGTCAGGACAACTAGGGTTAGCGTCAGGACAACTAGGGTTAGAGTCAGGACAACTAGGGTAAGCGTCAGGACAACTAGGGTTAGCGTCAGGACAACTAGGGTTAGCGTCAGGACAACTTGGGTTAGCGTCAGGACAACTAGGGTTAGAGTCAGGACAACTAGGGTTAGCGTCAGGACAACTAGGGTTAGCGTCAGGACAACTAGGGTTAGCATCAGGACAACTAGGGTTAGCGTCAGGACAACTAGGGTTAGCGTCAGGACAACTAGGGTTAGCGTCAGGACAAGTAGGGTTAGCGTCAGGACAACTAGGGTTAGCGTCAGGACAACTAGGGTTAGCGTCAGGACAAGTAGGGTTAGGATCAGGACAACTAGGGTTAGCGTCAGGACAAGTAGGGTTAGCGTCAGGACAAGTAGGGTTAGCGTCAGGACAAGTAGGGTTAGCGTCAGGACAACTAGGGTTAGAGTCAGGACAACTAGGGTTTGCGTCAGGACAACTAGGGTTAGCGTCAGGACAACTAGGGTTAGCGTCAGGACAACTAGGGTTAGCGTCAGGACAATTAGGGTTAGCGTCAGGACAACTAGGGTTAGCGTCAGGACAACTAGGTTTAGCGTCAGGACAACTAGGGTTAGCGTCAGGACAACTAGGGTTAGGGTCAGGACAACTAGGGTTAGCATCAGGACAACTAGGGTTAGCGTCAGGACAACTAGGGTTAGCGTCAGGACAAGTAGGGTTAGCGTCAGGACAAGTAGGTTTAGCGTCAGGACAAGTAGGGTTAGCGTCAGGACAACTAGGGTTAGCGTCAGGACAACTAGGGTTAGCGTCAGGACAACTAGGGTTAGCGTCAGGACAACTAGGGTTAGCGTCAGGACAACTAGGATTAGCGTCAGGACAACTAGGGTTAGCGTCAGGACAACTAGGGTTAGCGTCAGGACAACTAGGGTTAGCGTCAGGACAACTACGTTTAGCGTCAGGACAACTACGTTTAGCGTCAGGACAAGTAGGGTTAGCGTCAGGACAACTAGGGTTAGCGTCAGGACAACTATGGTTAGCGTCAGGACAACTAGGGTTAGCGCCAGGACAACTAGGGTTAGCGCCAGGACAACTAGTGTTAGCGCCAGGACAACTAGGGTTAGCGCCAGGACAACTAGGGTTAGCGCCAGGACAACTAGGGTGAGCGCCAGGACAACTAGGGTGAGCGCCAGGACAACTAGGATGAGCGCCAGGACAACTAGGGTGAGCGCCAGGACAACTAGGGTGAGCGCCAGGACAACTAGGGTTAGCGCCAGGACAACTAGGGTTAGCGTCAGGACAACTACGGTTAGCGCCAGGACAACTAGGGTTAGCGTCAGGACAACTAGGGTTAGCGCCAGGACAACTAGGGTTAGCGCCAGGACAACTAGGGTTAGCGCCAGGACAACTAGGGTTAGCGTCAGGACAACTAGGGTTAGCGCCAGGACAACTAGGATGAGCGCCAGGCCAACTAGGGTTAGCGTCAGGACAACTAGGGTTAGCGGCAGGACAACTAGGGTTAGCATCAGGACAACTCGGGTTAGCGTCAGGACAACTCGGGTTAGCGTCAGAACAACTCGGGTTAGCGTCAGAAAAACTCGAGTTAGCGTCAGGACAACTCGGGTTAGCGTCAGGACAACTCGGGTTAGCGTCAGGACAACTCGGGTAAGCATCAGGACAACTCGGGTTAGCGTCAGGACTACTAGGGTTAGCGTCAGGACAACTCGGGTTAGCGTCAGGACAACTCGAGTTAGCGTCAGGACAACTAGGGTTAGCGTCAGGACAACTCGGGTTAGCGTCAGGACAATTCGGGTTAGCGTCAGGACAACTCGGGTTAGCGTCAGGACAACTCGGGTTAGCGTCAGGACAACTCGGGTTAGCGTCAGGACAACTCGGGTTAGCGTCAGGACAACTAGGGTTAGCGTCAGGACAACTCGGGTTAGCGTCAGGACAACTAGGGTTAGCGTCAGGATAACTCGGGTTAGCGTCAGGACAACTAGGGTTAGCGGCAGGACAACTAGGGTTAGCGTCAGGACAACTTGGGTTAGCGTCAGGACAACTCGGGTTAGCGTCAGGACAACTCGGGTTAGCGTCAGGACAACTCGGGTAAGCGTCAGGACAACTCGGGTTAGCGTCAGGACAACTCGGGTTAGCGTCATGACAACTCGGGTTAGCGTCAGGATAACTCAGGTTAGCGTCAGGACAACTCGGGTTAGCGTCAGGACTACTAGGGTTAGCGTCAGGACAACTCGGGTTAGCATCAGGACAACTAGGGTTAGCGTCAGGACAACTCGGGTTAGCGTCAGGACAACTAGGGTTAGCGTCAGGACAACTACGGTTAGCGTCAGGACAACTAGGGTTTGCGTCAGGACAACTCGGGTTAGCGTCAGGACAACTAGGGTTAGCGTCAGGACAACTAGGGTTAGAGTCAGGACAACTAGGGTAAGCGTCAGGACAACTAGGGTTAGAGTCAGGACAACTAGGGTAAGCGTCAGGACAACTAGGGTTAGCGTCAGGACAAGTAGGGTTAGCATCAGGACAACTAGGGTTAGCGTCAGGACAAGTAGGGTTAGCGTCAGGACAAGTAGGGTTAGCGTCAGGACAAGTAGGGTTAGCGTCAGGACAACTAGGGTTAGCGTCAGGACAACTAGGGTTAGCGTCAGGACAACTAGGGTTTGCGTCAGGACAACTAGGGTTAGCGTCAGGACAACTAGGGTTAGCGTCAGGACAACTAGGGTTAGCGTCAGGACAATTAGGGTTAGCGTCAGGACAAATAGGGTTAGCGTCAGGACAACTAGGTTTAGCGTCAGGACAACTAGGGTTAGCGTCAGGACAACTAGGGTTAGGGTCAGGACAACTAGGGTTAGCATCAGGACAACTAGGGTTAGCGTCAGGACAACTAGGGTTAGCGTCAGGACAACTAGGGTTAGCGTCAGGACAACTAGGGTTAGCGTCAGGACAACTAGGGTTAGCATCAGGACAACTAGGGTTAGCGTCAGGACAAGTAGCATTAGCGTCAGGACAAGTAGGGTTAGCGTCAGGACAAGTAGGTTTAGCGTCAGGACAACTAGGGTTAGCGTCAGGACAACTAGGGTTAGCGTCAGGACAACTAGGATTAGCGTCAGGACAACTAGGGTTAGCGTCAGGACAACTAGGGTTAGCGTCAGGACAACTAGGGTTAGCGTCAGGACAACTACGTTTAGCGTCAGGACAACTACGTTTAGCGTCAGGACAAGTAGGGTTAGCATCAGGACAACTAGGGTTAGCATCAGGACAACTAGGGTTAGCGTCAGGACAACTAGGGTTAGCGCCAGGACAACTAGGGTTAGCGCCAGGACAACTAGGGTTAGCGCCAGGACAACTAGGGTTAGCTCCAGGACAACTAGGGTTAGCGCCAGGACAACTAGGGTTAGCGCCAGGACAACTAGGGTTAGCGCCAGGACAGCTAGGGTTAGCGTCAGGACAACTAGGGTTAGCGTCAGGACAACTAGGGTTAGCGTCAGGACAACTAGGGTTAGCGTCAGGACAACTAGGGTTAGCGTCAGGACAACTAGGGTTAGCGTCAGGACAAGTAGGGTTAGCGTCAGGACAACTAGGGTTAGCGTCAGGACAACTAGGGTTAGCGTCAGGACAAGTAGGGTTAGCATCAGGACAACTAGGGTTAGCGTCAGGACAAGTAGGGTTAGCGTCAGGACAACTAGGGTTAGCGTCAGGACAATTAGGGTTAGCGTCAGGACAACTAGGGTTAGCGTCAGGACAACTCGGGTTAGCGTCAGGACAACTAGGGTTAGCGTCAGGACAACTCGGGTTAGCGTCAGGACAACTAGGGTTAGCGTCAGGATAACTCGGGTTTGCGTCAGGACAACTAGGGTTAGCGGCAGGACAAATAGGGTTAGCGTCAGGACAACTTGGGTTAGCGTCAGGACAACTCGGGTTAGCGTCAGGACAACTCGGGTTAGCGTCAGGACAACTCGGGTAAGCGTCAGGACAACTCGGGTTAGCGTCAGGACAACTCGGGTTAGCGTCATGACAACTCGGGTTAGCGCCAGGACAACTAGGGTTAGCTCCAGGACAACTAGGGTTAGCGCCAGGACAACTAGGGTTAGCGCCAGGACAACTAGGGTTAGCGCCAGGACAACTAGGGTTAGCGTCAGGACAACTAGGGTTAGCGCCAGGACAACTAGGATGAGCGCCAGGCCAACTAGGGTTAGCGTCAGGACAACTAGGGTTAGCGGCAGGACAACTAGGGTTAGCATCAGGACAACTCGGGTTAGCGTCAGGACAACTCGGGTTAGCGTCAGAACAACTCGGGTTAGCGTCAGAAAAACTCGAGTTAGCGTCAGGACAACTCGGGTTAGCGTCAGGACAACTCGGGTTAGCGTCAGGACAACTCGGGTAAGCATCAGGACAACTCGGGTTAGCGTCAGGACAACTCGGGTTAGCGTCAGGACAACTCGGGTTAGCGTCAGGACAACTCGGGTTAGCGTCAGGACAACTCGGGTTAGCGTCAGGACTACTAGGGTTAGCGTCAGGACAACTCGGGTTAGCGTCAGGACAACTCGGGTTAGCGTCAGGACAACTAGGGTTAGCGTCAGGACAACTAGGGTTAGCGTCAGGACAACTCGGGTTAGCGTCAGGACAATTCGGGTTAGCGTCAGGACAACTCGGGTTAGCGTCAGGACAACTCGGGTTAGCGTCAGGACAACTCGGGTTAGCGTCAGGACAACTAGGGTTAGCGTCAGGACAACTCGGGTTAGCGTCAGGACAACTAGGGTTAGCGTCAGGACAACTAGGGTTTGCGTCAGGACAACTAGGGTTAGCGTCAGGACAACTAGGGTTAGCGTCAGGACAACTAGGGTTAGCGTCAGGACAATTAGGGTTAGCGTCAGGACAAATAGGGTTAGCGTCAGGACAACTAGGTTTAGCGTCAGGACAACTAGGGTTAGCGTCAGGACAACTAGGGTTAGGGTCAGGACAACTAGGGTTAGCATCAGGACAACTAGGGTTAGCGTCAGGACAACTAGGGTTAGCGTCAGGACAACTAGGGTTAGCGTCAGGACAACTAGGGTTAGCGTCAGGACAACTAGGGTTAGCATCAGGACAACTAGGGTTAGCGTCAGGACAAGTAGCATTAGCGTCAGGACAAGTAGGGTTAGCGTCAGGACAAGTAGGTTTAGCGTCAGGACAACTAGGGTTAGCGTCAGGACAACTAGGGTTAGCGTCAGGACAACTAGGATTAGCGTCAGGACAACTAGGGTTAGTGTCAGGACAACTAGGGTTAGCGTCAGGACAACTAGGGTTAGCGTCAGGACAACTACGTTTAGCGTCAGGACAACTACGTTTAGCGTCAGGACAAGTAGGGTTAGCATCAGGACAACTAGGGTTAGCATCAGGACAACTAGGGTTAGCGTCAGGACAACTAGGGTTAGCGCCAGGACAACTAGGGTTAGTGCCAGGACAACTAGGGTTAGCGCCAGGACAACTAGGGTTAGCTCCAGGACAACTAGGGTTAGCGCCAGGACAACTAGGGTTAGCGCCAGGACAACTAGGGTTAGCGCCAGGACAGCTAGGGTTAGCGTCAGGACAACTAGGGTTAGCGTCAGGACAACTAGGGTTAGCGTCAGGACAACTAGGGTTAGCGTCAGGACAACTAGGGTTAGAGTCAGGACAACTAGGGTTAGCGTCAGGACAACTAGGGTTAGCGTCAGGACAAGTAGGGTTAGCGTCAGGACAACTAGGGTTAGCGTCAGGACAACTAGGGTTAGCGTCAGGACAAGTAGGGTTAGCATCAGGACAACTAGGGTTAGCGTCAGGACAAGTAGGGTTAGCGTCAGGACAACTAGGGTTAGCGTCAGGACAATTAGGGTTAGCGTCAGGACAACTAGGGTTAGCGTCAGGACAACTCGGGTTAGCGTCAGGACAACTAGGGTTAGCGTCAGGACAACTCGGGTTAGCGTCAGGACAACTAGGGTTAGCGTCAGGATAACTAGGGTTAGCGTCAGGACAACTACGTTTAGCGTCAGGACAAGTAGGGTTAGCGTCAGGACAACTAGGGTTAGCATCAGGACAACTAGGGTTAGCGTCAGGACAACTAGGGTTAGCGCCAGGACAACTAGGGTTAGCGCCAGGACAACTAGGGTTAGCGCCAGGACAACTAGGGTTAGCGCCAGGACAACTAGGGTTAGCTCCAGGACAACTAGGGTTAGCGCCAGGACAACTAGGGTTAGCGCCAGGACAACTAGGGTTAGCGCCAGGACAGCTAGGGTTAGCGTCAGGACAACTAGCGTTAGCGCCAGGACAACTAGGGTTAGCGTCAGGACAACTAGGGTTAGCGCCAGAACAACTAGGGTTAGCGCCAGGACAACTAGGGTTAGCGCCAGGACAACTAGGGTTAGCGTCAGGACAACTAGGGTTAGTGCCAGGACAACTAGGGTTAGCGCCAGGACAACTAGGGTTAGCGCCAGGACAACTAGGGTTGGCGTCAGGACAACTAGGGTTAGCGTCAGGACAACTAGGGTTAGCGTCAGGACAACTAGGGTTAGCGCCAGGACAACTAGGGTTAGCGCCAGGACAACTAGGGTTAGCGCCAGGACAACTAGGGTTAGCGCCAGGACAACTAGGGTTAGCGTCAGGACAACTAGGGTTAGCGCCAGGACAACTAGGGTTAGCGCCAGGACAACTAGGGTTAGCGCCAGGACAACTAGGGTTAGCGTCAGGACAACTAGGGTTAGCGTCAGGACAACTAGGGTTAGCGCCAGGACAACTAGGGTTAGCGTCAGGACAACTAGGGTTAGCGTCAGGATAACTCGGGTTAGCGTCAGGACAACTAGGGTTAGTGCCAGGACAACTAGGGTTAGCGCCAGGACAACTAGGGTTAGCGGCAGGACGACTAGGGTTAGCGTCAGGACAACTCGGGTTAGCGTCAGGACAACTCGGGTTAGCGTCAGAACAACTCGGGTTAGCGTCAGAACAACTCGAGTTAGCGTCAGGACAACTCGGGTTAGCGTCAGGACAACTCGGGTTAGCGTCAGGACAACTCGGGTTAGCGTCAGGACAACTCGGGTGAGCGTCAGGACAACTCGGGTTAGCGTCAGGACAACTCGGGTTAGCGTCAGGACAACTCGGGTTAGCGTCAGGACTACTAGGGTTAGCGTCAGGACAACTCGGGTTAGCGTCAGGACAACTCGGGTTAGCGTCAGGACAACTAGGGTTAGCGTCAGGACAACTAGGGTTAGCGTCAGGACAACTAGGGTTAGAGTCAGGACAACTAGGGTTACCGTCAGGACCACTAGGGTTAGCGTCAGGACAACTAGGGTTAGCGTCAGGACAACTAGTGTTAGCGTCAGGACAACTCGGGTTAGCGTCAGAACAACTCGGGTTAGCGTCAGGACAACTAGGGTTAGCGTCAGGACAACTCGGGTTAGCGTCAGGACAACTTGGGTTAGCCTCAGGACAACTCGGGTTAGCGTCAGGACAACTCGGGTTAGCGTCAGATCAACTCGGGTTAGCGTCAGGACAACTCGGGTTAGCGTCAGGACAACTCGGGTTAGCGTCAGGACAACTCGGGTTAGCGTCAGGACAACTCAGGTTAGCGTCAGGACAACTCGGGTTAGCGTCAGGACAACTAGGGTTAGCGTCAGGACAACTAGGGTTAGCGTCAGGATAACTAGGGTTAGCGTCAGGACAACTAGGGTAAGCGTCAGGACAACTAGGGTTAGCATCAGGACAACTAGGGTAAGCGTCAGGACAACTAGGGTTAGCGTCAGGACAACTAGGGTTAGCGTCAGGACAACTAGGGTTAGCATCAGGACAACTAGGGTTAGCGTCAGGACAACTAGGGTTAGCGTCAGGACAACTAGGGTTAGCGTCAGGACAAGTAGGGTTAGCGTCAGGACAACTAGGGTTAGCGTCAGGACAACTAGGGTTAGCGTCAGGACAAGTAGGGTTAGCATCAGGACAACTAGGGTTAGCGTCAGGACAAGTAGGGTTAGCGTCAGGACAAGTAGGGTTAGCGTCAGGACAACTAGGGTTAGAGTCAGGACAACTAGGGTTTGCGTCAGGACAACTAGGGTTAGCGTCAGGACAACTAGGGTTAGCGTCAGGACAATTAGGGTTAGCGTCAGGACAACTAGGGTTAGCGTCAGGACAACTAGGTTTAGCGTCAGGACAACTAGGGTTAGCGTCAGGACAACTAGGGTTAGGGTCAGGACAACTAGGGTTAGCGTCAGGACTACTAGGCTTAGCGTCAGGACAACTCGGGTTAGCGTCAGGACAACTCGGGTTAGCGTCAGGACAACTAGGGTTAGCGTCAGGACAACTAGGGTTAGCGTCAGGACAACTCGGGTTAGCGTCAGGACAATTCGGGTTAGCGTCAGGACAACTCGGGTTAGCGTCAGGACAACTCGGGTTAGCGTCAGGACAACTCGGGTTAGCGTCAGGACAACTCGGGTTAGCGTCAGGACAACTCGGGTTAGCGTCAGGACAACTCGGGTTAGCGTCAGGACAACTAGGGTTAGCGTCAGTATAACTCGGGTTAGCGTCAGGACAACTAGGGTTAGCGGCAGGACAACTAGGGTTAGCGTCAGGACAACTCGGGTTAGCGTCAGGACAACTCGGGTTAGCGTCAGGACAACTCGGGTTAGCGTCATGACAACTCGGGTTAGCGTCAGGACAACTCAGGTTAGCGTCATGACAACTCGGGTTAGCGTCAGGACTACTAGGGTTAGCGTCAGGACAACTCGGGTTAGCGTCAGGACAACTAGGGTTAGCGTCAGGACAACTCGGGTTAGCGTCAGGACAACTAGGGTTAGCGTCAGGACAACTAGGGTTAGCGCCAGGACAACTAGGGTTAGCGCCAGGACAACTAGGGTTAGCGCCAGGACAACTAGGGTGAGCGCCAGGACAACTAGGGTGAGCGCCAGGACAACTAGGATGAGCGCCAGGACAACTAAGGTGAGCGCCAGGACAACTAGGGTGAGCTCCAGGACAACTAGGGTTAGCGCCAGGACAACTAGGGTTAGCGTCAGGACAACTACGGTTAGCGCCAGGACAACTAGGGTTAGCGTCAGGACAACTAGGGTTAGCGCCAGGACAACTAGGGTTAGCGCCAGGACAACTAGGGTTAGCGTCAGGACAACTAGGGTTAGCGCCAGGACAACTAGGATGAGCGCCAGGCCAACTAGGGATAGCGTCAGGACAACTAGGGTTAGCGGCAGGACAACTAGGGTTAGCATCAGGACAACTCGGGTTAGCGTCAGGACAACTCGGGTTAGCGTCAGAACAACTCGGGTTATCGTCAGAACAACTCGAGTTAGCGTCAGGACAACTCGGGTTAGCGTCAGGACAACTCGCTTTAGCGTCAGGACAACTCGGGTAAGCATCAGGACAACTCGGGTTAGCGTCAGGACAACTCGGGTTAGCGTCAGGACAACTCGGGTTAGCGTCAGGACTACTAGGGTTAGCGTCAGGACAACTCGGGTTAGCGTCAGGACAACTAGGGTTAGCGTCAGGACAACTCGGGTTAGCGTCAGGACAACTAGGGTTAGCGTCAGGACAACTAGGGTTAGCGTCAGGACAACTAGGGTTTGCGTCAGGACAACTCGGTTTAGCGTCAGGACAACTAGGGTTAGCGTCAGGACAACTAGGGTTAGAGTCAGGACAACTAGGGTTAGCGTCAGGACAACTAGGGTTAGCGTCAGGACAACTAGGGTTAGCGTCAGGACAACTAGGGTTAGCGTCAGGACAAGTAGGGTTAGCGTCAGGACAAGTAGGGTTAGCGTCAGGACAACTAGGGTTAGCGTCAGGACAAGTAGGGTTAGCATCAGGACAACTAGGGTTAGCGTCAGGACAAGTAGGGTTAGCGTCAGGACAAGTAGGGTTAGCGTCAGGACAAGTAGGGTTAGCGTCAGGACAACTAGGGTTAGCGTCAGGACAACTAGGGTTAGCGTCAGGACAACTAGGGTTTGCGTCAGGACAACTAGGTGTTATGTTCTGCTACCAAAGCTAAGGAAAGAGAGGAGATCTGTCCCTACTATGAGATTCAGCTGAATCCCTACGATGTAACAGGGAACCTGATCCTGCGATCAGACCTGCTAAAGTCCTAATCTAGTCTGTACGGAGACCTATAGATGTGGGGAGGGAATCCCTACAAGTACTAAGGACTGGGAGGAATATGGGACACCTCCTAACAGAAATAGTAGCAGACAGACGAACAAACAAAATAGATAGAACATAGAGGTCCGTAGACCAAGCAAACTAACAGAGTTAGATACAGAGCACAGGCTAGCTAGAAAGTAGATATACAATGAAGTCCAGCAAAGCCAGAAGGGCGGAGCAGGACTAAATAGGCCAACAAGGTCATGTGACCAGCAAAGGAAAATAAACCTAACAGCAAGGTTCTAACAGTACCCCCCCTTCTAAGAGGATCCTCCGGATCCCCTAGGACAAGGCTTATCAGGAAATCTCCTGTGAAACGCTCTGATAAGTCTGGACGCGGAAACATCATCTGACCTCACCCAAGAGTTATCCTCGGGTCCGAAACCTTTCCAGGCCACAAGATACTGCAAACTACCTCTATACCGTCTAGAGTCAAGGATGCGAGAAATTTCATATTCCCCGTCCTCCACCACCAGAGGAACAGAGGCAGAGGCGTCACCATCCGACACAACAGCTTTTTTTAACAGAGAGACATGAAAGACCGGATAAATTCTCCAGGAGGTAGGAACCTCCAACCTAACAGCAGATTGGTTGACAACCTGAAGCACCTTAAAGGGCCCTACAAACTTGGGACCCAATTTCTTAGAAGGAATCCTCAACCGCAGATTCCTAGAGGACAACCAAACCATGTCACCAACAGCGAACAAAACCTCCTGTCGTTTCCTATCAAAGTAGTCTTTAGATTTTCTGTTGGCCTCCTGAAGATTACCACACACATCCGTCCAAACTCTTTCCAAATCACCGGAAAAATTCTCCTCCTCAGGCACGGCAGATCCCAACTTGGAGAACGACCCAAACGACGGATGTCTCCCAGAACAACAAAAAAAAGGCGAACAACCAGCAGAAGAAGATGTATGATTGTTCAGAGCAAATTCGGCAAGTGGCAGAAACTCAGACCACCCCTCTTGATTGTCTGCCACAAAACAACGCAAGAACTGCTCAACATCCTGGTTTTTCCTTTCTGTCTGGCCATTAGATTCAGGATGATATCCGGACGAAAACGACAAATGAATTCCCAACCTGTCACAAAAGGCACGCCAAAAACGAGCCACGAACTGAGGACCCCTATCAGAAACAATGTCAGTAGGAACGCCATGAAGTCTGACAATTTCCTTGACAAAGGCCTTAGCGAGAGTTTTAGCGCAGGGCAGTTTGACGAAGGGAACCAAGTGACACATCTTGCTAAAACGGTCCACGACCACCCAGATGACAGTAAAACCCTCAGAGGGGGGAAGGTCAGTTATAAAGTCCATAGCCAAATGTGTCCAAGGAGCACTGGGGACCTCCAAAGGACAAAGCAACCCCGCAGCAGGAGTATGTGAGGACTTAGATCTAGCACATATAGTACATTGGCGCACCCACTTAATGACTTCCTTCTGCCATCCAGGCCACCAAAAACTGCGACCCACCAGTCTCTTGGTCTCAGAGATTCCGGGATGACCTGCCAACCGAGATTCGTGACACTCAACAAACAAATCTCTCCTAAAGGTCTCAGGCACAAACAACCTCCCATGAGGAGTGTTAGATGGGGCATTCTCCTGAGCTTTAAGAATCTCATCTTCCAAAACGGAGTCTAAAGCAGCTATCACAACACCTTCTTGTAAAATGTTTTCCTCTTTCTCAGCACCGACTATGGGAGAAAAACTGCGAGACAAGGCATCCGCCTTAACATTCTTAGTACCAGGGATGTAAGTAACGGAGAAATTAAACCGCGAGAAAAACAGTGCCCACCTAGCCTGACGGGCATTCAGGCACTTGGCAGCATCAAGATATATCAGATTTTTATGATCCGTAAGAACCTGAACGGGAAATTCCGCACCTTCCAAGAAGTGGCGCCAGTGTTCAAATGCGAGTTTAATAGCCAATAATTCCCGATTACCAATATCGTAATTCAATTCAGTCTCCGAAAATTTTTTTGAAAAAAAGGCACAGGGATGTAATCCATCCCCGTTATCCTGAGACAATACTGCGCCAACCCCCACAGAGGAAGCATCAACCTCAACCAAAAACGGCCTAGTAACATCAGGCTGCATAAGGATGGGAGCAGAGGTGAACCTCTCCTTGAGATACACAAAAGCTTCAATGGCCTCAGAAGACCACTGAACCGCATCAGCACCTTTCCTGGTGAGATCAGTCAGAGGTTTGACAATACTAGAAAAATTTTTTATGAACTTTCTATAGTAATTGGCGAAACCCAAAAACCTCTGTATCGATTTCAAACCAATAGGCCTAGGCCATTCCTGCACAGCCTGAACCTTAACCGGATCCATCTCAAAACCTTTGCTGGAGATAATGTAGCCCAAAAAACTAATTCTCTGTACAGCGAACTCACATTTCTCCAGCTTAGCAAAAAGCGAATTGTCCATTAATAACTGTAATACCTCACGCACGCTCCGCCAATGAGACTCCAGATCTGGCGAATAAATCAAAATGTCATCCAAATACACAACCACATTTTTACCGATCAAAGGTCTAAGGATGTCATTAATCAGATTCTGAAAAAATGCAGGAGCATTAGTAAGACCAAAAGGCATAACCAGATTCTCAAAATGACCCACAGGAGTGTTAAAAGCAGTCTTCCATTCATCACCCTCCTTCATGCGCAACAGATTGTATGCCCCCTTAAGGTCAATTTTAGAGAACCACTTGGCCCCCAATAACTGGTTAAACAGATCAGGAATCAATGGCAGTGGGTAAGGATTGCGTACCGTAATTTTGTTAATCTCACGAAAATCCAGACAAGGACGCAAACCGCCGTCCTTTTTTTTTACAAAAAAAAATCCAACCGCCACAGGAGACATAGAGGGCCTAATGTGACCGGCGGCCAAGCTTGTCTGTATGTATTCCTCCAAAGCCTTCCTCTCAGGAATAGTAAGGTTAAATAAACGACTCTTAGGAAGAGTCGCTCCAGGGACAAATTCAATAGAACAATCATAGTCTCTATGGGGAGGCAAAACCTGCGATTCCTTCTCAGAAAAAACTCTCCAAAAATCCTGAATAGGAACAGGCAATTCTCCCCTATCCAAAGCTGCAATACGCCCGTTACAACACTTGTCATAACATTTATGGCTCCAGGATTTAATTTCACTGGTAGACCAATCCAGTACAGGATTGTGAAATTTTAACCAGGGCAAACCCAATATTACTGGAGAAGGCAAGTTATTCAACACTACCAAATCCAATTTCTCATGGTGAACACCATTAATAGTGAGAGGAAATTCACTGACCTTGAGAGTAATATTCTTCAAAGGGGAGCCATCCACAGAAACCACAGCAATGGGGAATGACAAAGGTTCAGGTTTTAAATTGAGTTTTTCCACGAATCCCCCATCAATTACATTCAGTGTAGACCCGCAATCAACAAACACCCGAAATTCCATAAATTTTTCCTGAGCAATCGTGGAAGCAGCTAAAAATATACCCTTGGAATTTAAACAGGCAATACGGGCGTGACTGACCATTTTTTTTTCTTTCTTCATACGAAGCTCACAGCCTTTAATCAAATGACCAGATTTTCCGCAATAGAAACACAAGCCATGCGAAAAACGACGGTCTTTTTCTTGAGAGTGAGGTGCCACCGATCCAATCTCCATCGGTTCACCACTGTTAGTACACACATTATCATAACCAGAAACTGACATAGCAGAGGATTTGCTCTCATTAACCCTAGCACGCAGTCTTCTATCCACCCGTATAGCTAATTGCATAGCCTGTTGCAAATCTTCAGGTGTAGGATAAGCAATTAGCAGGTCTTTAACCCTTTCACTGAGCCCAGCAAGAAATAGACTTTTCAGAGCAGAATCGTTCCACCCTGTTTGAGTGGACCAACGACGAAAATGTGTACAATATTTTTCCACATTACCCGATCCTTGTTTTAGACGTCTCAACTCAGTCTCAGCTGATGCGACACGGTCAGGATCATCATATAATAGTCCCAAAGCAGAAAAAAAACTATCCACTGATCTGAAGCATGAATCACTAGGTTGCAAAGAAAAGGCCCACTCCTGAGGCTCTTTGCGCAAAAGTGACATTATGAACCCTACGCGCTGGGATTCATCCCCAGAGGACTTAGGTCTCAAACGAAAATACAATAAGCAAGCATTTTTAAATGAAAAAAATTCTCGGTGTTCACCAAAAAATAAATCCGGCAAACATACCTTAGGCTCCAAGAAATGTGCTCCAGGACAGTTACTCACGTGCTGACGGAGCTCGGCCACCTCCAGAGAGAGTCCCTGCAGGCGATGAGCCAAATCCTGAACCGACACCATGATGGAACAGAAAAATCTTTCCTTAGAGAATTTGCTGGCTGGACTTACTGTTATGTTCTGCTACCAAAGCTAAGGAAAGAGAGGAGATCTGTCCCTACTATGAGACTCAGCTGAATCCCTACGATGTAACAGGGAACCTGATCCTGCGATCAGACCTGCTAAAGTCCTAATCTAGTCTGTACGGAGACCTATAGATGTGGGGAGGGAATCCCTACAAGTACTAAGGACTGGGAGGAATATGGGACACCTCCTAACAGAAATAGTAGCAGACAGACGAACAAACAAAATAGATAGAACATAGAGGTCCGTAGACCAAGCAAACTAACAGAGTTAGATACAGAGCACAGGCTAGCTAGAAAGTAGATATACAATGAAGTCCAGGAAAGCCAGAAGGGCGGAGCAGGACTAAATAGGCCAACAAGGTCATGTGACCAGCAAAGGAAAAAAAACCTAACAGCAAGGTTCTAACACTAGGGTTAGCGTCAGGACAACTAGGGTTAGCGTCAGGACAACTAGGGTTAGCGTCAGGACAATTAGGGTTAGCGTCAGGACAACTAGGGTTAGCGTCAGGACAACTAGGTTTAGCGTCAGGACAACTAGGGTTAGCGTCAGGACAACTAGGGTTAGGGTCAGGACAACTAGGGTTAGCATCAGGACAACTAGGGTTAGCGTCAGGACAACTAGGGTTAGCGTCTGGACAACTAGGGTTAGCGTCAGGACAACTAGGGTTAGCGTCAGGACAACTAGGGTTAGCGTCAGGACAAGTAGCATTAGCGTCAGGACAAGTAGGGTTAGCGTCAGGACAAGTAGGTTTAGCGTCAGGACAACTAGGGTTAGCGTCAGGACAACTAGGGTTAGCGTCAGGACAACTAGGGTTAGCGTCAGGACAACTAGGGTTAGCGTCAGGACAACTAGGATTAGAGTCAGGACAACTAGGGTTAGCGTCAGGACAACTAGGGTTAGCGTCAGGACAACTAGGGTTAGCGTCAGGACAACTAGGGTTAGCGTCAGGACAACTACGTTTAGCGTCAGGACAACTACGTTTAGCGTCAGGACAAGTAGGGTTAGCATCAGGACAACTAGGGTTAGCATCAGGACAACTAGGGTTAGCGTCAGGACAACTAGGGTTAGCGCCAGGACAACTAGGGTTAGCGCCAGGACAACTAGGGTTAGCGCCAGGACAACTAGGGTTAGCGCCAGGACAACTAGGGATAGCGCCAGGACAACTAGGGTTAGCGCCAGGACAACTAGGGTTAGCGCCAGGACAACTAGGGTTAGCGCCAGGACAGCTAGGGTTAGCGTCAGGACAACTAGGGTTAGCGTCAGGACAACTAGGGTTAGCGTCAGGACAACTAGGGTTAGCGTCAGGACAACTAGGGTTAGCGTCAGGACAAGTAGGGTTAGCGTCAGGACAACTAGGGTTAGCGTCAGGACAACTAGGGTTAGCGTCAGGACAAGTAGGGTTAGCATCAGGACAACTAGGGTTAGCGTCAGGACAAGTAGGGTTAGCGTCAGGACAGGTAGGGTTAGCGTCAGGACAAGTAGAGTTAGCGTCAGGACAACTAGGGTTAGCGTCAGGACAACTAGGGTTAGCGTCAGGACAACTAGGGTTTGCGTCAGGACAACTAGGGTTAGCGTCAGGACAACTAGGGTTAGCGTCAGGACAACTAGGGTTAGCGTCAGGACAACTAGGGTTAGCGTCAGGACAACTAGGTTTAGCGTCAGGACAACTAGGGTTAGCGTCAGGACAACTAGGGTTAGCGTCAGGACAACTAGGGTTAGCGTCAGGACAACTAGGGTTAGCGTCAGGACAACTAGGGATAGCATCAGGACAACTAGGGTTAGCGTCAGGACAAGTAGCATTAGCGTCAGGACAAGTAGGGTTAGCGTCAGGACAAGTAGGTTTAGCGTCAGGACAACTAGGGTTAGCGTCAGGACAACTAGGGTTAGCGTCAGGACAACTAGGGTTGCGTCAGGACAACTAGGATTAGCGTCAGGACAACTAGGGTTAGCGTCAGGACAACTAGGGTTAGCGTCAGGACAACTAGGGTTAGCGTCAGGACAACTACGTTTAGCGTCAGGACAAGTAGGGTTAGCATCAGGACAACTAGGGTTAGCATCAGGACAACTAGGGTTAGCGCCAGGACAACTAGGGTTAGCGCCAGGACAACTAGGGTTAGCGCCAGGACAACTAGGGTTAGCTCCAGGACAACTAGGGTTAGCGCCAGGACAACTAGGGTTAGCGCCAGGACAACTAGGGTTAGCGTCAGGACAACTAGGGTTAGCGCCAGGACAACTAGGGTTAGCGCCAGGACAACTAGGGTTAGCGTCAGGACAACTAGGGTTAGCGTCAGGACAACTAGGGTTGGCGTCAGGACAACTAGGGTTAGCGTCAGGACAACTAGGGTTAGCGTCAGGACAACTAGGGTTAGCGCCAGGACAACTAGGGTTAGCGCCAGGACAACTAGGGTTAGCGCCAGGACAACTAGGGTTAGCGTCAGGACAACTAGGGTTAGTGCCAGGACAACTAGGGTTAGCGCCAGGACAACTAGGGTTAGCGTCAGGACAACTAGGGTTAGCGTCAGGACAACTAGGGTTAGCGCCAGGACAACTAGGGTTAGCGTCAGGACAACTAGGGTTAGCTTCAGGATAACTCGGGTTAGCGTCAGGACAACTAGGGTTAGCGGCAGGACAACTAGGGTTAGCGTCAGGACAACTCGGGTTAGCGTCAGGACAACTCGGGTTAGCGTCAGAACAACTCGGGTTAGCGTCAGAACAACTCGAGTTAGCGTCAGGACAACTCGGGTTAGCGTCAGGACAACTCGGGTTAGCGTCAGGACAACTCGGGTTAGCATCAGGACAACTCGGGTTAGCGTCAGGACAACTCGGGTTAGCGTCAGGACAACTCGGGTTAGCGTCAGGACTACTAGGGTTCGCGTCAGGACAACTCGGGTTAGCGTCAGGACAACTCGGGTTAGCGTCAGGACAACTCGGGTTAGCGTCAGGACAACTAGGGTTAGCGTCAGGACAACTAGGGTTAGAGTCAGGACAACTAGGGTTACCGTCAGGACAACTAGGGTTAGCGTCAGGACAACTAGGGTTAGCGTCAGGACAACTCGGGTTAGCGTCAGAACAACTCGGGTTAGCGTCAGGACAACTAGGGTTAGCGTCAGGACAACTCGGGTTAGCGTCAGGACAACTTGGGTTAGCCTCAGGACAACTCGGGTTAGCGTCAGGACAACTCGGGTTAGCGTCAGGACAACTCGGGTTAGCGTCAGGACAACTCGGGTTAGCGTCAGATCAACTCGGGTTAGCGTCAGGACAACTCGGGTTAGCGTCAGGACAACTCGGGTTAGCGTCAGGACAACTCGGGTTAGCGTCAGGACAACTAGGGTTAGCGTCAGGACAACTCAGGTTAGCGTCAGGACAACTCGGGTTAGCGTCAGGACAACTAGGGTTAGCGTCAGGACAACTAGGGTTAGCGTCAGGACAATTAGGGTTAGCGTCAGGACAACTAGGGTTAGCGTCAGGACAACTTGGGTTAGCGTCAGGACAACTAGGGTTAGCGTCAGGACAACTAGGGTTAGCGTCAGGACAACTAGGGTTAGCGTCAGGACAACTAGGGTTAGCGTCAGGACAACTAGGGTTAGCGTCAGGACAAGTAGGGTTAGCGTCAGGACAACTAGGGTTAGCGTCAGGACAACTAGGGTTAGCGTCAGGACAACTAGGGTTAGCATCAGGACAACTAGGGTTAGCGTCAGGACAACTAGGGTTAGCGTCAGGACAAGTAGGGTTAGCATCAGGACAACTAGGGTTAGCATCAGGACAAGTAGGGTTAGCGTCAGGACAAGTAGGGTTAGCGTCAGGACAAGTAGGGTTAGCGTCAGGACAACTAGGGTTAGCGTCAGGACAACTAGGGTTTGCGTCAGGACAACTAGGGTTAGCGTCAGGACAACTAGGGTTAGCGTCAGGACAACTAGGGTTAGCGTCAGGACAATTAGGGTTAGCGTCAGGACAACTAGGGTTAGCATCAGGACAACTAGGTTTAGCGTCAGGACAACTAGGGTTAGCGTCAGGACAACTAGGGTTAGGGTCAGGACAACTAGGGTTAGCATCAGGACAACTAGGGTTAGCGTCAGGACAACTAGGGTTAGCGTCAGGACAAGTAGGGTTAGCATCAGGACAACTAGGGTTAGCATCAGGACAAGTAGGGTTAGCGTCAGGAGAAGTAGGGTTAGCGTCAGGACAAGTAGGGTTAGCGTCAGGACAACTAGGGTTAGCGTCAGGACAACTAGGGTTTGCGTCAGGACAACTAGGGTTAGCGTCAGGACAACTAGGGTTAGCGTCAGGACAACTAGGGTTAGCGTCAGGACAATTAGGGTTAGCGTCAGGACAACTAGGGTTAGCATCAGGACAACTAGGTTTAGCGTCAGGACAACTAGGGTTAGCGTCAGGACAACTAGGGTTAGGGTCAGGACAACTAGGGTTAGCATCAGGACAACTAGGGTTAGCGTCAGGACAACTAGGGTTAGCGTCAGGACAACTAGGGTTAGCGTCAGGACAACTAGGGTTAGCGTCAGGACAACTAGGGTTAGCATCAGGACAACTAGGGTTAGCGTCAGGACAAGTAGCATTAGCGTCAGGACAAGTAGGGTTAGCGTCAGGACAAGTAGGTTTAGCGTCAGGACAACTAGGGTTAGCGTCAGGACAACTAGGGTTAGCGTCAGGACAACTAGGGTTAGCGTCAGGACAACTAGGGTTAGCGTCAGGACAACTAGGATTAGCGTCAGGAGAACTAGGGTTAGCGTCAGGACAACTAGGGTTAGCGTCAGGACAACTAGGGTTAGCGTCAGGACAACTAGGGTTAGCGTCAGGACAACTACGTTTAGCGTCAGGACAAGTAGGGTTAGCGTCAGGACAACTAGGGTTAGCATCAGGACAACTAGGGTTAGCGTCAGGACAACTAGGGTTAGCGCCAGGACAACTAGGGTTAGCGCCAGGACAACTAGGGTTAGCGCCAGGACAACTAGGGTTAGCGCCAGGACAACTAGGGTTAGCTCCAGGACAACTAGGGTTAGCGCCAGGACAACTAGGGTTAGCGCCAGGACAACTAGGGTTAGCGCCAGGACAGCTAGGGTTAGCGTCAGGACAACTAGCGTTAGCGCCAGGACAACTAGGGTTAGCGTCAGGACAACTAGGGTTAGCGCCAGAACAACTAGGGTTAGCGCCAGGACAACTAGGGTTAGCGCCAGGACAACTAGGGTTAGCGTCAGGACAACTAGGGTTAGCGCCAGGACAACTAGGGTTAGCGCCAGGACAACTAGGGTTAGCGCCAGGACAACTAGGGTTGGCGTCAGGACAACTAGGGTTAGCGTCAGGACAACTAGGGTTAGCGTCAGGACAACTAGGGTTAGCGCCAGGACAACTAGGGTTAGCGCCAGGACAACTAGGGTTAGCGCCAGGACAACTAGGGTTAGCGCCAGGACAACTAGGGTTAGCGTCAGGACAACTAGGGTTAGCGCCAGGACAACTAGGGTTAGCGCCAGGACAACTAGGGTTAGCGTCAGGACAACTAGGGTTAGCGTCAGGACAACTAGGGTTAGCGCCAGGACAACTAGGGTTAGCGTCAGGACAACTAGGGTTAGCGTCAGGATAACTCGGGTTAGCGTCAGGACAACTAGGGTTAGTGCCAGGACAACTAGGGTTAGCGCCAGGACAACTAGGGTTAGCGGCAGGACGACTAGGGTTAGCGTCAGGACAACTCGGGTTAGCGTCAGGACAACTCGGGTTAGCGTCAGAACAACTCGGGTTAGCGTCAGAACAACTCGAGTTAGCGTCAGGACAACTCGGGTTAGCGTCAGGACAACTCGGGTTAGCGTCAGGACAACTCGGGTTAGCGTCAGGACAACTCGGGTAAGCGTCAGGACAACTCGGGTTAGCGTCAGGACAACTCGGGTTAGCGTCAGGACAACTCGGGTTAGCGTCAGGACTACTAGGGTTAGCGTCAGGACAACTCGGGTTAGCGTCAGGACAACTCGGGTTAGCGTCAGGACAACTAGGGTTAGCGTCAGGACAACTAGGGTTAGCGTCAGGACAACTAGGGTTAGAGTCAGGACAACTAGGGTTACCGTCAGGACCACTAGGGTTAGCGTCAGGACAACTAGGGTTAGCGTCAGGACAACTAGGGTTAGCGTCAGGACAACTCGGGTTAGCGTCAGAACAACTCGGGTTAGCGTCAGGACAACTAGGGTTAGCGTCAGGACAACTCGGGTTAGCGTCAGGACAACTTGGGTTAGCCTCAGGACAACTCGGGTTAGCGTCAGGACAACTCGGGTTAGCGTCAGATCAACTCGGGTTAGCGTCAGGACAACTCGGGTTAGCGTCAGGACAACTCGGGTTAGCGTCAGGACAACTCGGGTTAGCGTCAGGACAACTCAGGTTAGCGTCAGGACAACTCGGGTTAGCGTCAGGACAAATAGGGTTAGCGTCAGGACAACTAGGGTTAGCGTCAGGATAACTAGGGTTAGCGTCAGGACAACTAGGGTAAGCGTCAGGACAACTAGGGTTAGCATCAGGACAACTAGGGTAAGCGTCAGGACAACTAGGGTTAGCGTCAGGACAACTAGGGTTAGCGTCAGAACAACTAGGGTTAGCGTCAGGACAACTAGGGTTAGCATCAGGACAACTAGGGTTAGCGTCAGGACAACTAGGGTTAGCGTCAGGACAAGTAGGGTTAGCATCAGGACAACTAGGGTTAGCATCAGGACAAGTAGGGTTAGCGTCAGGAGAAGTAGGGTTAGCGTCAGGACAAGTAGGGTTAGCGTCAGGACAACTAGGGTTAGCGTCAGGACAACTAGGGTTTGCGTCAGGACAACTAGGGTTAGCGTCAGGACAACTAGGGTTAGCGTCAGGACAACTAGGGTTAGCGTCAGGACAATTAGGGTTAGCGTCAGGACAACTAGGGTTAGCATCAGGACAACTAGGTTTAGCGTCAGGACAACTAGGGTTAGCGTCAGGACAACTAGGGTTAGGGTCAGGACAACTAGGGTTAGCATCAGGACAACTAGGGTTAGCGTCAGGACAACTAGGGTTAGCGTCAGGACAACTAGGGTTAGCGTCAGGACAACTAGGGTTAGCGTCAGGACAACTAGGGTTAGCATCAGGACAACTAGGGTTAGCGTCAGGACAAGTAGCATTAGCGTCAGGACAAGTAGGGTTAGCGTCAGGACAAGTAGGTTTAGCGTCAGGACAACTAGGGTTAGCGTCAGGACAACTAGGGTTAGCGTCAGGACAACTAGGGTTAGCGTCAGGACAACTAGGGTTAGCGTCAGGACAACTAGGATTAGCGTCAGGAGAACTAGGGTTAGCGTCAGGACAACTAGGGTTAGCGTCAGGACAACTAGGGTTAGCGTCAGGACAACTAGGGTTAGCGTCAGGACAACTACGTTTAGCGTCAGGACAAGTAAGGTTAGCGTCAGGACAACTAGGGTTAGCATCAGGACAACTAGGGTTAGCGTCAGGACAACTAGGGTTAGCGCCAGGACAACTAGGGTTAGCGCCAGGACAACTAGGGTTAGCGCCAGGACAACTAGGGTTAGCGCCAGGACAACTAGGGTTAGCTCCAGGACAACTAGGGTTAGCGCCAGGACAACTAGGGTTAGCGCCAGGACAACTAGGGTTAGCGCCAGGACAGCTAGGGTTAGCGTCAGGACAACTAGCGTTAGCGCCAGGACAACTAGGGTTAGCGTCAGGACAACTAGGGTTAGCGCCAGAACAACTAGGGTTAGCGCCAGGACAACTAGGGTTAGCGCCAGGACAACTAGGGTTAGCGTCAGGACAACTAGGGTTAGCGCCAGGACAACTAGGGTTAGCGCCAGGACAACTAGGGTTAGCGCCAGGACAACTAGGGTTGGCGTCAGGACAACTAGGGTTAGCGTCAGGACAACTAGGGTTAGCGTCAGGACAACTAGGGTTAGCGCCAGGACAACTAGGGTTAGCGCCAGGACAACTAGGGTTAGCGCCAGGACAACTAGGGTTAGCGCCAGGACAACTAGGGTTAGCGTCAGGACAACTAGGGTTAGCGCCAGGACAACTAGGGTTAGCGCCAGGACAACTAGGGTTAGCGTCAGGACAACTAGGGTTAGCGTCAGGACAACTAGGGTTAGCGCCAGGACAACTAGGGTTAGCGTCAGGACAACTAGGGTTAGCGTCAGGATAACTCGGGTTAGCGTCAGGACAACTAGGGTTAGTGCCAGGACAACTAGGGTTAGCGCCAGGACAACTAGGGTTAGCGGCAGGACGACTAGGGTTAGCGTCAGGACAACTCGGGTTAGCGTCAGGACAACTCGGGTTAGCGTCAGAACAACTCGGGTTAGCGTCAGGACAACTCGGGTTAGCGTCAGGACAACTCGGGTTAGCGTCAGGACAACTCGGGTTAGCGTCAGGACAACTCGGGTAAGCGTCAGGACAACTCGGGTTAGCGTCAGGACAACTCGGGTTAGCGTCAGGACAACTCGGGTTAGCGTCAGGACTACTAGGGTTAGCGTCAGGACAACTCGGGTTAGCGTCAGGACAACTCGGGTTAGCGTCAGGACAACTAGGGTTAGCGTCAGGACAACTAGGGTTAGAGTCAGGACAACTAGGGTTACCGTCAGGACCACTAGGGTTAGCGTCAGGACAACTAGGGTTAGCGTCAGGACAACTAGGGTTAGCGTCAGGACAACTCGGGTTAGCGTCAGAACAACTCGGGTTAGCGTCAGGACAACTAGGGTTAGCGTCAGGACAACTCGGGTTAGCGTCAGGACAACTTGGGTTAGCCTCAGGACAACTCGGGTTAGCGTCAGGACAACTCGGGTTAGCGTCAGATCAACTCGGGTTAGCGTCAGGACAACTCGGGTTAGCGTCAGGACAACTCGGGTTAGCGTCAGGACAACTCGGGTTAGCGTCAGGACAACTCAGGTTAGCGTCAGGACAACTCGGGTTAGCGTCAGGACAAATAGGGTTAGCGTCAGGACAACTAGGGTTAGCGTCAGGATAACTAGGGTTAGCGTCAGGACAACTAGGGTAAGCGTCAGGACAACTAGGGTTAGCATCAGGACAACTAGGGTAAGCGTCAGGACAACTAGGGTTAGCGTCAGGACAACTAGGGTTAGCGTCAGAACAACTAGGGTTAGCGTCAGGACAACTAGGGTTAGCATCAGGACAACTAGGGTTAGCGTCAGGACAACTAGGGTTAGCGTCAGGACAAGTAGGGTTAGCATCAGGACAACTAGGGTTAGCATCAGGACAAGTAGGGTTAGCGTCAGGAGAAGTAGGGTTAGCGTCAGGACAAGTAGGGTTAGCGTCAGGACAACTAGGGTTAGCGTCAGGACAACTAGGGTTTGCGTCAGGACAACTAGGGTTAGCGTCAGGACAACTAGGGTTAGCGTCAGGACAACTAGGGTTAGCGTCAGGACAATTAGGGTTAGCGTCAGGACAACTAGGGTTAGCATCAGGACAACTAGGTTTAGCGTCAGGACAACTAGGGTTAGCGTCAGGACAACTAGGGTTAGGGTCAGGACAACTAGGGTTAGCATCAGGACAACTAGGGTTAGCGTCAGGACAACTAGGGTTAGCGTCAGGACAACTAGGGTTAGCGTCAGGACAACTAGGGTTAGCATCAGGACAACTAGGGTTAGCGTCAGGACAAGTAGCATTAGCGTCAGGACAAGTAGGGTTAGCGTCAGGACAAGTAGGTTTAGCGTCAGGACAACTAGGGTTAGCGTCAGGACAACTAGGGTTAGCGTCAGGACAACTAGGGTTAGCGTCAGGACAACTAGGGTTAGCGTCAGGACAACTAGGATTAGCGTCAGGAGAACTAGGGTTAGCGTCAGGACAACTAGGGTTAGCGTCAGGACAACTAGGGTTAGCGTCAGGACAACTAGGGTTAGCGTCAGGACAACTACGTTTAGCGTCAGGACAAGTAGGGTTAGCGTCAGGACAACTAGGGTTAGCATCAGGACAACTAGGGTTAGCGTCAGGACAACTAGGGTTAGCGCCAGGACAACTAGGGTTAGCGCCAGGACAACTAGGGTTAGCGCCAGGACAACTAGGGTTAGCGCCAGGACAACTAGGGTTAGCTCCAGGACAACTAGGGTTAGCGCCAGGACAACTAGGGTTAGCGCCAGGACAACTAGGGTTAGCGCCAGGACAGGTAGGGTTAGCGTCAGGACAACTAGCGTTAGCGCCAGGACAACTAGGGTTAGCGTCAGGACAACTAGGGTTAGCGCCAGAACAACTAGGGTTAGCGCCAGGACAACTAGGGTTAGCGCCAGGACAACTAGGGTTAGCGTCAGGACAACTAGGGTTAGTGCCAGGACAACTAGGGTTAGCGCCAGGACAACTAGGGTTAGCGCCAGGACAACTAGGGTTGGCGTCAGGACAACTAGGGTTAGCGTCAGGACAACTAGGGTTAGCGTCAGGACAACTAGGGTTAGCGCCAGGACAACTAGGGTTAGCGCCAGGACAACTAGGGTTAGCGCCAGGACAACTAGGGTTAGCGCCAGGACAACTAGGGTTAGCGTCAGGACAACTAGGGTTAGCGCCAGGACAACTAGGGTTAGCGCCAGGACAACTAGGGTTAGCGCCAGGACAACTAGGGTTAGCGTCAGGACAACTAGGGTTAGCGTCAGGACAACTAGGGTTAGCGCCAGGACAACTAGGGTTAGCGTCAGGACAACTAGGGTTAGCGTCAGGATAACTCGGGTTAGCGTCAGGACAACTAGGGTTAGTGCCAGGACAACTAGGGTTAGCGCCAGGACAACTAGGGTTAGCGGCAGGACGACTAGGGTTAGCGTCAGGACAACTCGGGTTAGCGTCAGGACAACTCGGGTTAGCGTCAGAACAACTCGGGTTAGCGTCAGAACAACTCGAGTTAGCGTCAGGACAACTCGGGTTAGCGTCAGGACAACTCGGGTTAGCGTCAGGACAACTCGGGTTAGCGTCAGGACAACTCGGGTGAGCGTCAGGACAACTCGGGTTAGCGTCAGGACAACTCGGGTTAGCGTCAGGACAACTCGGGTTAGCGTCAGGACTACTAGGGTTAGCGTCAGGACAACTCGGGTTAGCGTCAGGACAACTCGGGTTAGCGTCAGGACAACTAGGGTTAGCGTCAGGACAACTAGGGTTAGCGTCAGGACAACTAGGGTTAGAGTCAGGACAACTAGGGTTACCGTCAGGACCACTAGGGTTAGCGTCAGGACAACTAGGGTTAGCGTCAGGACAACTAGGGTTAGCGTCAGGACAACTCGGGTTAGCGTCAGAACAACTCGGGTTAGCGTCAGGACAACTAGGGTTAGCGTCAGGACAACTCGGGTTAGCGTCAGGACAACTTGGGTTAGCCTCAGGACAACTCGGGTTAGCGTCAGGACAACTCGGGTTAGCGTCAGATCAACTCGGGTTAGCGTCAGGACAACTCGGGTTAGCGTCAGGACAACTCGGGTTAGCGTCAGGACAACTCGGGTTAGCGTCAGGACAACTCAGGTTAGCGTCAGGACAACTCGGGTTAGCGTCAGGACAACTAGGGTTAGCGTCAGGACAACTAGGGTTAGCGTCAGGATAACTAGGGTTAGCGTCAGGACAACTAGGGTAAGCGTCAGGACAACTAGGGTTAGCATCAGGACAACTAGGGTAAGCGTCAGGACAACTAGGGTTAGCGTCAGGACAACTAGGGTTAGCGTCAGGACAACTAGGGTTAGCATCAGGACAACTAGGGTTAGCGTCAGGACAACTAGGGTTAGCGTCAGGACAACTAGGGTTAGCGTCAGGACAAGTAGGGTTAGCGTCAGGACAACAAGGGTTAGCGTCAGGACAACTAGGGTTAGCGTCAGGACAAGTAGGGTTAGCATCAGGACAACTAGGGTTAGCGTCAGGACAAGTAGGGTTAGCGTCAGGACAAGTAGGGTTAGCGTCAGGACAAGTAGGGTTAGCGTCAGGACAACTAGGGTTAGAGTCAGGACAACTAGGGTTTGCGTCAGGACAACTAGGGTTAGCGTCAGGACAACTAGGGTTAGCGTCAGGACAATTAGGGTTAGCGTCAGGACAACTAGGGTTAGCGTCAGGACAACTAGGTTTAGCGTCAGGACAACTAGGGTTAGCGTCAGGACAACTAGGGTTAGGGTCAGGACAACTAGGGTTAGCATCAGGACAACTAGGGTTAGCGTCAGGACAACTAGGGTTAGCGTCAGGACAACTAGGGTTAGCGTCAGGACAACTAGGGTTAGCGTCAGGACAACTAGGGTTAGCATCAGGACAACTAGGGTTAGCGTCAGGACAAGTAGCATTAGCGTCAGGACAAGTAGGGTTAGCGTCAGGACAAGTAGGTTTAGCGTCAGGACAACTAGGGTTAGCGTCAGGACAACTAGGGTTAGCGTCAGGACAACTAGGGTTAGCGTCAGGACAACTAGGGTTAGCGTCAGGACAACTAGGGTTAGCGTCAGGACAACTAGGATTAGCGTCAGGACAACTAGGGTTAGCGTCAGGACAACTAGGGTTAGCGTCAGGACAACTAGGGTTAGCGTCAGGACAACTAGGGTTAGCGTCAGGACAACTACGTTTAGCGTCAGGACAACTACGTTTAGCGTCAGGACAAGTAGGGTTAGCGTCAGGACAACTAGGGTTAGCGTCAGGACAACTAGAGTTAGCGTCAGGACAACTAGGGTTAGCGCCAGGACAACTAGGGTTAGCGCCAGGACAACTAGGGTTAGCGCCAGGACAACTAGGGTGAGAGCCAGGACAACTAGGGTGAGCGCCAGGACAACTAGGATGAGCGCCAGGACAACTAGGGTGAGCGCCAGGACAACTAGGGTTAGCGCCAGGACAACTAGGGTTAGCGCCAGGACAACTAGGGTTAGCGTCAGGACAACTACGGTTAGCGCCAGGACAACTAGTGTTAGCGTCAGGACAACTAGGGTTAGCGCCAGGACAACTAGGGTTAGCGCCAGGACAACTAGGGTTAGCGTCAGGACAACTAGGGTTAGCGCCAGGACAACTAGGATGAGCGCCAGGCCAACTAGGGTTAGCGTCAGGACAACTAGGGTTAGCGGCAGGACAACTAGGGTTAGCATCAGGACAACTCGGGTTAGCGTCAGGACAACTCGGGTTAGCGTCAGAACAACTCGGGTTAGCGTCAGAACAACTCGAGTTAGCGTCAGGACAACTCGGGTTAGCGTCAGGACAACTCGGGTTAGCGTCAGGACAACTCGGGTAAGCATCAGGACAACTCGGGTTAGCGTCAGGACAACTCGGGTTAGCGTCAGGACAACTCGGGTTAGCGTCAGGACTACTAGGCTTAGCGTCAGGACAACTCGGGTTAGCGTCAGGACAACTCGGGTTAGCGTCAGGACAACTAGGGTTAGCGTCAGGACAACTAGGGTTAGCGTCAGGACAACTCGGGTTAGCGTCAGGACAATTCGGGTTAGCGTCAGGACAACTCGGGTTAGCGTCAGGACAACTCGGGTTAGCGTCAGGACAACTCGGGTTAGCGTCAGGACAACTCGGGTTAGCGTCAGGACAACTCGGGTTAGCGTCAGGACAACTAGGGTTAGCGTCAGGATAACTCGGGTTAGCGTCAGGACAACTAGGGTTAGCGGCAGGACAACTAGGGTTAGCGTC
The DNA here is from genome assembly GCF_046119375.1 of Phyllobates terribilis. Taxonomy (NCBI): domain Eukaryota; kingdom Metazoa; phylum Chordata; class Amphibia; order Anura; family Dendrobatidae; genus Phyllobates; species Phyllobates terribilis. The sequence continues at coordinate 116,942 of NW_027363417.1, read as the reverse complement.
AGGACAACTCGGGTTAGCGTCAGGACAACTCGGGTTAGCGTCAGGACAACTCGGGTTAGCGTCAGGACAACTCGGGTTAGCGTCATGACAACTCGGGTTAGCGTCAGGACAACTCAGGTTAGCGTCATGACAACTCGGGTTAGCGTCAGGACTACTAGGGTTAGCGTCAGGACAACTCGGGTTAGCGTCAGGACAACTAGGGTTAGCGTCAGGACAACTCGGGTTAGCGTCAGGACAACTAGGGTTAGCGTCAGGACAACTAGGGTTAGCGCCAGGACAACTAGGGTTAGCGCCAGGACAACTAGGGTTAGCGCCAGGACAACTAGGGTGAGCGCCAGGACAACTAGGGTGAGCGCCAGGACAACTAGGATGAGCGCCAGGACAACTAGGGTGAGCGCCAGGACAACTAGGGTGAGCTCCAGGACAACTAGGGTTAGCGCCAGGACAACTAGGGTTAGCGTCAGGACAACTACGGTTAGCGCCAGGACAACTAGGGTTAGCGTCAGGACAACTAGGGTTAGCGCCAGGACAACTAGGGTTAGCGCCAGGACAACTAGGGTTAGCGCCAGGACAACTAGGATGAGCGCCAGGCCAACTAGGGATAGCGTCAGGACAACTAGGGTTAGCGGCAGGACAACTAGGGTTAGCATCAGGACAACTCGGGTTAGCGTCAGGACAACTCGGGTTAGCGTCAGAACAACTCGGGTTAGCGTCAGAACAACTCGAGTTAGCGTCAGGACAACTCGGGTTAGCGTCAGGACAACTCGCTTTAGCGTCAGGACAACTCGGGTAAGCATCAGGACAACTCGGGTTAGCGTCAGGACAACTCGGGTTAGCGTCAGGACAACTCGGGTTAGCGTCAGGACTACTAGGGTTAGCGTCAGGACAACTCGGGTTAGCGTCAGGACAACTAGGGTTAGCGTCAGGACAACTCGGGTTAGCGTCAGGACAACTAGGGTTAGCGTCAGGACAACTAGGGTTAGCGTCAGGACAACTAGGGTTTGCGTCAGGACAACTCGGTTTAGCGTCAGGACAACTAGGGTTAGCGTCAGGACAACTAGGGTTAGAGTCAGGACAACTAGGGTTAGCGTCAGGACAACTAGGGTTAGCATCAGGACAACTAGGGTTAGCGTCAGGACAACTAGGGTTAGCGTCAGGACAAGTAGGGTTAGCGTCAGGACAAGTAGGGTTAGCGTCAGGACAACTAGGGTTAGCGTCAGGACAAGTAGGGTTAGCATCAGGACAACTAGGGTTAGCGTCAGGACAAGTAGGGTTAGCGTCAGGACAAGTAGGGTTAGCGTCAGGACAAGTAGGGTTAGCGTCAGGACAACTAGGGTTAGCGTCAGGACAACTAGGGTTAGCGTCAGGACAACTAGGGTTTGCGTCAGGACAACTAGGTGTTATGTTCTGCTACCAAAGCTAAGGAAAGAGAGGAGATCTGTCCCTACTATGAGATTCAGCTGAATCCCTACGATGTAACAGGGAACCTGATCCTGCGATCAGACCTGCTAAAGTCCTAATCTAGTCTGTACGGAGACCTATAGATGTGGGGAGGGAATCCCTACAAGTACTAAGGACTGGGAGGAATATGGGACACCTCCTAACAGAAATAGTAGCAGACAGACGAACAAACAAAATAGATAGAACATAGAGGTCCGTAGACCAAGCAAACTAACAGAGTTAGATACAGAGCACAGGCTAGCTAGAAAGTAGATATACAATGAAGTCCAGCAAAGCCAGAAGGGCGGAGCAGGACTAAATAGGCCAACAAGGTCATGTGACCAGCAAAGGAAAATAAACCTAACAGCAAGGTTCTAACAGTACCCCCCCTTCTAAGAGGATCCTCCGGATCCCCTAGGACAAGGCTTATCAGGAAATCTCCTGTGAAACGCTCTGATAAGTCTGGACGCGGAAACATCATCTGACCTCACCCAAGAGTTATCCTCGGGTCCGAAACCTTTCCAGGCCACAAGATACTGCAAACTACCTCTATACCGTCTAGAGTCAAGGATGCGAGAAATTTCATATTCCCCGTCCTCCACCACCAGAGGAACAGAGGCAGAGGCGTCACCATCCGACACAACAGCTTTTTTTAACAGAGAGACATGAAAGACCGGATAAATTCTCCAGGAGGTAGGAACCTCCAACCTAACAGCAGATTGGTTGACAACCTGAAGCACCTTAAAGGGCCCTACAAACTTGGGACCCAATTTCTTAGAAGGAATCCTCAACCGCAGATTCCTAGAGGACAACCAAACCATGTCACCAACAGCGAACAAAACCTCCTGTCGTTTCCTATCAAAGTAGTCTTTAGATTTTCTGTTGGCCTCCTGAAGATTACCACACACATCCGTCCAAACTCTTTCCAAATCACCGGAAAAATTCTCCTCCTCAGGCACGGCAGATCCCAACTTGGAGAACGACCCAAACGACGGATGTCTCCCAGAACAACAAAAAAAAGGCGAACAACCAGCAGAAGAAGATGTATGATTGTTCAGAGCAAATTCGGCAAGTGGCAGAAACTCAGACCACCCCTCTTGATTGTCTGCCACAAAACAACGCAAGAACTGCTCAACATCCTGGTTTTTCCTTTCTGTCTGGCCATTAGATTCAGGATGATATCCGGACGAAAACGACAAATGAATTCCCAACCTGTCACAAAAGGCACGCCAAAAACGAGCCACGAACTGAGGACCCCTATCAGAAACAATGTCAGTAGGAACGCCATGAAGTCTGACAATTTCCTTGACAAAGGCCTTAGCGAGAGTTTTAGCGCAGGGCAGTTTGACGAAGGGAACCAAGTGACACATCTTGCTAAAACGGTCCACGACCACCCAGATGACAGTAAAACCCTCAGAGGGGGGAAGGTCAGTTATAAAGTCCATAGCCAAATGTGTCCAAGGAGCACTGGGGACCTCCAAAGGACAAAGCAACCCCGCAGCAGGAGTATGTGAGGACTTAGATCTAGCACATATAGTACATTGGCGCACCCACTTAATGACTTCCTTCTGCCATCCAGGCCACCAAAAACTGCGACCCACCAGTCTCTTGGTCTCAGAGATTCCGGGATGACCTGCCAACCGAGATTCGTGACACTCAACAAACAAATCTCTCCTAAAGGTCTCAGGCACAAACAACCTCCCATGAGGAGTGTTAGATGGGGCATTCTCCTGAGCTTTAAGAATCTCATCTTCCAAAACGGAGTCTAAAGCAGCTATCACAACACCTTCTTGTAAAATGTTTTCCTCTTTCTCAGCACCGACTATGGGAGAAAAACTGCGAGACAAGGCATCCGCCTTAACATTCTTAGTACCAGGGATGTAAGTAACGGAGAAATTAAACCGCGAGAAAAACAGTGCCCACCTAGCCTGACGGGCATTCAGGCACTTGGCAGCATCAAGATATATCAGATTTTTATGATCCGTAAGAACCTGAACGGGAAATTCCGCACCTTCCAAGAAGTGGCGCCAGTGTTCAAATGCGAGTTTAATAGCCAATAATTCCCGATTACCAATATCGTAATTCAATTCAGTCTCCGAAAATTTTTTTGAAAAAAAGGCACAGGGATGTAATCCATCCCCGTTATCCTGAGACAATACTGCGCCAACCCCCACAGAGGAAGCATCAACCTCAACCAAAAACGGCCTAGTAACATCAGGCTGCATAAGGATGGGAGCAGAGGTGAACCTCTCCTTGAGATACACAAAAGCTTCAATGGCCTCAGAAGACCACTGAACCGCATCAGCACCTTTCCTGGTGAGATCAGTCAGAGGTTTGACAATACTAGAAAAATTTTTTATGAACTTTCTATAGTAATTGGCGAAACCCAAAAACCTCTGTATCGATTTCAAACCAATAGGCCTAGGCCATTCCTGCACAGCCTGAACCTTAACCGGATCCATCTCAAAACCTTTGCTGGAGATAATGTAGCCCAAAAAACTAATTCTCTGTACAGCGAACTCACATTTCTCCAGCTTAGCAAAAAGCGAATTGTCCATTAATAACTGTAATACCTCACGCACGCTCCGCCAATGAGACTCCAGATCTGGCGAATAAATCAAAATGTCATCCAAATACACAACCACATTTTTACCGATCAAAGGTCTAAGGATGTCATTAATCAGATTCTGAAAAAATGCAGGAGCATTAGTAAGACCAAAAGGCATAACCAGATTCTCAAAATGACCCACAGGAGTGTTAAAAGCAGTCTTCCATTCATCACCCTCCTTCATGCGCAACAGATTGTATGCCCCCTTAAGGTCAATTTTAGAGAACCACTTGGCCCCCAATAACTGGTTAAACAGATCAGGAATCAATGGCAGTGGGTAAGGATTGCGTACCGTAATTTTGTTAATCTCACGAAAATCCAGACAAGGACGCAAACCGCCGTCCTTTTTTTTTACAAAAAAAAATCCAACCGCCACAGGAGACTTAGAGGGCCTAATGTGACCGGCGGCCAAGCTTGTCTGTATGTATTCCTCCAAAGCCTTCCTCTCAGGAATAGTAAGGTTAAATAAACGACTCTTAGGAAGAGTCGCTCCAGGGACAAATTCAATAGAACAATCATAGTCTCTATGGGGAGGCAAAACCTGCGATTCCTTCTCAGAAAAAACTCTCCAAAAATCCTGAATAGGAACAGGCAATTCTCCCCTATCCAAAGCTGCAATACGCCCGTTACAACACTTGTCATAACATTTATGGCTCCAGGATTTAATTTCACTGGTAGACCAATCCAGTACAGGATTGTGAAATTTTAACCAGGGCAAACCCAATATTACTGGAGAAGGCAAGTTATTCAACACTACCAAATCCAATTTCTCATGGTGAACACCATTAATAGTGAGAGGAAATTCACTGACCTTGAGAGTAATATTCTTCAAAGGGGAGCCATCCACAGAAACCACAGCAATGGGGAATGACAAAGGTTCAGGTTTTAAATTGAGTTTTTCCACGAATCCCCCATCAATTACATTCAGTGTAGACCCGCAATCAACAAACACCCGAAATTCCATAAATTTTTCCTGAGCAATCGTGGAAGCAGCTAAAAATATACCCTTGGAATTTAAACAGGCAATACGGGCGTGACTGACCATTTTTTTTTCTTTCTTCATACGAAGCTCACAGCCTTTAATCAAATGACCAGATTTTCCGCAATAGAAACACAAGCCATGCGAAAAACGACGGTCTTTTTCTTGAGAGTGAGGTGCCACCGATCCAATCTCCATCGGTTCACCACTGTTAGTACACACATTATCATAACCAGAAACTGACATAGCAGAGGATTTGCTCTCATTAACCCTAGCACGCAGTCTTCTATCCACCCGTATAGCTAATTGCATAGCCTGTTGCAAATCTTCAGGTGTAGGATAAGCAATTAGCAGGTCTTTAACCCTTTCACTGAGCCCAGCAAGAAATAGACTTTTCAGAGCAGAATCGTTCCACCCTGTTTGAGTGGACCAACGACGAAAATGTGTACAATATTTTTCCACATTACCCGATCCTTGTTTTAGACGTCTCAACTCAGTCTCAGCTGATGCGACACGGTCAGGATCATCATATAATAGTCCCAAAGCAGAAAAAAAACTATCCACTGATCTGAAGCATGAATCACTAGGTTGCAAAGAAAAGGCCCACTCCTGAGGCTCTTTGCGCAAAAGTGACATTATGAACCCTACGCGCTGGGATTCATCCCCAGAGGACTTAGGTCTCAAACGAAAATACAATAAGCAAGCATTTTTAAATGAAAAAAATTCTCGGTGTTCACCAAAAAATAAATCCGGCAAACATACCTTAGGCTCCAAGAAATGTGCTCCAGGACAGTTACTCACGTGCTGACGGAGCTCGGCCACCTCCAGAGAGAGTCCCTGCAGGCGATGAGCCAAATCCTGAACCGACACCATGATGGAACAGAAAAATCTTTCCTTAGAGAATTTGCTGGCTGGACTTACTGTTATGTTCTGCTACCAAAGCTAAGGAAAGAGAGGAGATCTGTCCCTACTATGAGACTCAGCTGAATCCCTACGATGTAACAGGGAACCTGATCCTGCGATCAGACCTGCTAAAGTCCTAATCTAGTCTGTACGGAGACCTATAGATGTGGGGAGGGAATCCCTACAAGTACTAAGGACTGGGAGGAATATGGGACACCTCCTAACAGAAATAGTAGCAGACAGACGAACAAACAAAATAGATAGAACATAGAGGTCCGTAGACCAAGCAAACTAACAGAGTTAGATACAGAGCACAGGCTAGCTAGAAAGTAGATATACAATGAAGTCCAGCAAAGCCAGAAGGGCGGAGCAGGACTAAATAGGCCAACAAGGTCATGTGACCAGCAAAGGAAAAAAAACCTAACAGCAAGGTTCTAACACTAGGGTTAGCGTCAGGACAACTAGGGTTAGCGTCAGGACAACTAGGGTTAGCGTCAGGACAATTAGGGTTAGCGTCAGGACAACTAGGGTTAGCGTCAGGACAACTAGGTTTAGCGTCAGGACAACTAGGGTTAGCGTCAGGACAACTAGGGTTAGGGTCAGGACAACTAGGGTTAGCATCAGGACAACTAGGGTTAGCGTCAGGACAACTAGGGTTAGCGTCTGGACAACTAGGGTTAGCGTCAGGACAACTAGGGTTAGCATCAGGACAACTAGGGTTAGCGTCAGGACAAGTAGCATTAGCGTCAGGACAAGTAGGGTTAGCGTCAGGACAAGTAGGTTTAGCGTCAGGACAACTAGGGTTAGCGTCAGGACAACTAGGGTTAGCGTCAGGACAACTAGGGTTAGCGTCAGGACAACTAGGGTTAGCGTCAGGACAACTAGGATTAGAGTCAGGACAACTAGGGTTAGCGTCAGGACAACTAGGGTTAGCATCAGGACAACTAGGGTTAGCGTCAGGACAACTAGGGTTAGCGTCAGGACAACTACGTTTAGCGTCAGGACAACTACGTTTAGCGTCAGGACAAGTAGGGTTAGCATCAGGACAACTAGGGTTAGCATCAGGACAACTAGGGTTAGCGTCAGGACAACTAGGGTTAGCGCCAGGACAACTAGGGTTAGCGCCAGGACAACTAGGGTTAGCGCCAGGACAACTAGGGTTAGCTCCAGGACAACTAGGGATAGCGCCAGGACAACTAGGGTTAGCGCCAGGACAACTAGGGTTAGCGCCAGGACAACTAGGGTTAGCGCCAGGACAGCTAGGGTTAGCGTCAGGACAACTAGGGTTAGCGTCAGGACAACTAGGGTTAGCGTCAGGACAACTAGGGTTAGCGTCAGGACAACTAGGGTTAGCGTCAGGACAACTAGGGTTAGCGTCAGGACAAGTAGGGTTAGCGTCAGGACAACTAGGGTTAGCGTCAGGACAACTAGGGTTAGCGTCAGGACAAGTAGGGTTAGCATCAGGACAACTAGGGTTAGCGTCAGGACAAGTAGGGTTAGCGTCAGGACAGGTAGGGTTAGCGTCAGGACAAGTAGAGTTAGCGTCAGGACAACTAGGGTTAGCGTCAGGACAACTAGGGTTAGCGTCAGGACAACTAGGGTTTGCGTCAGGACAACTAGGGTTAGCGTCAGGACAACTAGGGTTAGCGTCAGGACAACTAGGGTTAGCGTCAGGACAACTAGGGTTAGCGTCAGGACAACTAGGTTTAGCGTCAGGACAACTAGGGTTAGCGTCAGGACAACTAGGGTTAGCGTCAGGACAACTAGGGTTAGCGTCAGGACAACTAGGGTTAGCATCAGGACAACTAGGGTTAGCGTCAGGACAAGTAGCATTAGCGTCAGGACAAGTAGGGTTAGCGTCAGGACAAGTAGGTTTAGCGTCAGGACAACTAGGGTTAGCGTCAGGACAACTAGGGTTAGCGTCAGGACAACTAGGGTTGCGTCAGGACAACTAGGATTAGCGTCAGGACAACTAGGGTTAGCGTCAGGACAACTAGGGTTAGCGTCAGGACAACTAGGGTTAGCGTCAGGACAACTACGTTTAGCGTCAGGACAAGTAGGGTTAGCATCAGGACAACTAGGGTTAGCATCAGGACAACTAGGGTTAGCGCCAGGACAACTAGGGTTAGCGCCAGGACAACTAGGGTTAGCGCCAGGACAACTAGGGTTAGCTCCAGGACAACTAGGGTTAGCGCCAGGACAACTAGGGTTAGCGCCAGGACAACTAGGGTTAGCGTCAGGACAACTAGGGTTAGCGCCAGGACAACTAGGGTTAGCGCCAGGACAACTAGGGTTAGCGTCAGGACAACTAGGGTTAGCGTCAGGACAACTAGGGTTGGCGTCAGGACAACTAGGGTTAGCGTCAGGACAACTAGGGTTAGCGTCAGGACAACTAGGGTTAGCGCCAGGACAACTAGGGTTAGCGCCAGGACAACTAGGGTTAGCGCCAGGACAACTAGGGTTAGCGTCAGGACAACTAGGGTTAGTGCCAGGACAACTAGGGTTAGCGCCAGGACAACTAGGGTTAGCGTCAGGACAACTAGGGTTAGCGTCAGGACAACTAGGGTTAGCGCCAGGACAACTAGGGTTAGCGTCAGGACAACTAGGGTTAGCTTCAGGATAACTCGGGTTAGCGTCAGGACAACTAGGGTTAGCGGCAGGACAACTAGGGTTAGCGTCAGGACAACTCGGGTTAGCGTCAGGACAACTCGGGTTAGCGTCAGAACAACTCGGGTTAGCGTCAGAACAACTCGAGTTAGCGTCAGGACAACTCGGGTTAGCGTCAGGACAACTCGGGTTAGCGTCAGGACAACTCGGGTTAGCATCAGGACAACTCGGGTTAGCGTCAGGACAACTCGGGTTAGCGTCAGGACAACTCGGGTTAGCGTCAGGACTACTAGGGTTCGCGTCAGGACAACTCGGGTTAGCGTCAGGACAACTCGGGTTAGCGTCAGGACAACTCGGGTTAGCGTCAGGACAACTAGGGTTAGCGTCAGGACAACTAGGGTTAGAGTCAGGACAACTAGGGTTACCGTCAGGACAACTAGGGTTAGCGTCAGGACAACTAGGGTTAGCGTCAGGACAACTCGGGTTAGCGTCAGAACAACTCGGGTTAGCGTCAGGACAACTAGGGTTAGCGTCAGGACAACTCGGGTTAGCGTCAGGACAACTTGGGTTAGCCTCAGGACAACTCGGGTTAGCGTCAGGACAACTCGGGTTAGCGTCAGGACAACTCGGGTTAGCGTCAGGACAACTCGGGTTAGCGTCAGATCAACTCGGGTTAGCGTCAGGACAACTCGGGTTAGCGTCAGGACAACTCGGGTTAGCGTCAGGACAACTCGGGTTAGCGTCAGGACAACTAGGGTTAGCGTCAGGACAACTCAGGTTAGCGTCAGGACAACTCGGGTTAGCGTCAGGACAACTAGGGTTAGCGTCAGGACAACTAGGGTTAGCGTCAGGACAATTAGGGTTAACGTCAGGACAACTAGGGTTAGCGTCAGGACAACTTGGGTTAGCGTCAGGACAACTAGGGTTAGCGTCAGGACAACTAGGGTTAGCGTCAGGACAACTAGGGTTAGCGTCAGGACAACTAGGGTTAGCGTCAGGACAAGTAGGGTTAGCGTCAGGACAACTAGGGTTAGCGTCAGGACAACTAGGGTTAGCGTCAGGACAACTAGGGTTAGCATCAGGACAACTAGGTTTAGCGTCAGGACAACTAGGGTTAGCGTCAGGACAACTAGGGTTAGGGTCAGGACAACTAGGGTTAGCATCAGGACAACTAGGGTTAGCGTCAGGACAACTAGGGTTAGCGTCAGGACAAGTAGGGTTAGCATCAGGACAACTAGGGTTAGCATCAGGACAAGTAGGGTTAGCGTCAGGAGAAGTAGGGTTAGCGTCAGGACAAGTAGGGTTAGCGTCAGGACAACTAGGGTTAGCGTCAGGACAACTAGGGTTTGCGTCAGGACAACTAGGGTTAGCGTCAGGACAACTAGGGTTAGCGTCAGGACAACTAGGGTTAGCGTCAGGACAATTAGGGTTAGCGTCAGGACAACTAGGGTTAGCGTCAGGACAAGTAGGGTTAGCATCAGGACAACTAGGGTTAGCATCAGGACAAGTAGGGTTAGCGTCAGGACAAGTAGGGTTAGCGTCAGGACAAGTAGGGTTAGCGTCAGGACAACTAGGGTTAGCGTCAGGACAACTAGGGTTTGCGTCAGGACAACTAGGGTTAGCGTCAGGACAACTAGGGTTAGCGTCAGGACAACTAGGGTTAGCGTCAGGACAATTAGGGTTAGCGTCAGGACAACTAGGGTTAGCATCAGGACAACTAGGTTTAGCGTCAGGACAACTAGGGTTAGCGTCAGGACAACTAGGGTTAGGGTCAGGACAACTAGGGTTAGCATCAGGACAACTAGGGTTAGCGTCAGGACAACTAGGGTTAGCGTCAGGACAAGTAGGGTTAGCATCAGGACAACTAGGGTTAGCATCAGGACAAGTAGGGTTAGCGTCAGGAGAAGTAGGGTTAGCGTCAGGACAAGTAGGGTTAGCGTCAGGACAACTAGGGTTAGCGTCAGGACAACTAGGGTTTGCGTCAGGACAACTAGGGTTAGCGTCAGGACAACTAGGGTTAGCGTCAGGACAACTAGGGTTAGCGTCAGGACAATTAGGGTTAGCGTCAGGACAACTAGGGTTAGCATCAGGACAACTAGGTTTAGCGTCAGGACAACTAGGGTTAGCGTCAGGACAACTAGGGTTAGGGTCAGGACAACTAGGGTTAGCATCAGGACAACTAGGGTTAGCGTCAGGACAACTAGGGTTAGCGCCAGGACAACTAGGGTTAGCGCCAGGACAACTAGGGTTAGCGCCAGGACAACTAGGGTTAGCGCCAGGACAACTAGGGTTAGCTCCAGGACAACTAGGGTTAGCGCCAGGACAACTAGGGTTAGCGCCAGGACAACTAGGGTTAGCGCCAGGACAGCTAGGGTTAGCGTCAGGACAACTAGGGTTAGTGCCAGGACAACTAGGGTTAGCGCCAGGACAACTAGGGTTAGCGCCAGGACAACTAGGGTTGGCGTCAGGACAACTAGGGTTAGCGTCAGGACAACTAGGGTTAGCGTCAGGACAACTAGGGTTAGCGCCAGGACAACTAGGGTTAGCGCCAGGACAACTAGGGTTAGCGCCAGGACAACTAGGGTTAGCGCCAGGACAACTAGGGTTAGCGTCAGGACAACTAGGGTTAGCGTCAGGATAACTCGGGTTAGCGTCAGGACAACTAGGGTTAGTGCCAGGACAACTAGGGTTAGCGCCAGGACAACTAGGGTTAGCGGCAGGACGACTAGGGTTAGCGTCAGGACAACTCGGGTTAGCGTCAGGACAACTCGGGTTAGCGTCAGAACAACTCGGGTTAGCGTCAGAACAACTCGAGTTAGCGTCAGGACAACTCGGGTTAGCGTCAGGACAACTCGGGTTAGCGTCAGGACAACTCGGGTTAGCGTCAGGACAACTCGGGTAAGCGTCAGGACAACTCGGGTTAGCGTCAGGACAACTCGGGTTAGCGTCAGGACAACTCGGGTTAGCGTCAGGACTACTAGGGTTAGCGTCAGGACAACTCGGGTTAGCGTCAGGACAACTCGGGTTAGCGTCAGGACAACTAGGGTTAGCGTCAGGACAACTAGGGTTAGCGTCAGGACAACTAGGGTTAGAGTCAGGACAACTAGGGTTACCGTCAGGACCACTAGGGTTAGCGTCAGGACAACTAGGGTTAGCGTCAGGACAACTAGGGTTAGCGTCAGGACAACTCGGGTTAGCGTCAGAACAACTCGGGTTAGCGTCAGGACAACTAGGGTTAGCGTCAGGACAACTCGGGTTAGCGTCAGGACAACTTGGGTTAGCCTCAGGACAACTCGGGTTAGCGTCAGGACAACTCGGGTTAGCGTCAGATCAACTCGGGTTAGCGTCAGGACAACTCGGGTTAGCGTCAGGACAACTCGGGTTAGCGTCAGGACAACTCGGGTTAGCGTCAGGACAACTCAGGTTAGCGTCAGGACAACTCGGGTTAGCGTCAGGACAACTAGGGCTAGCGTCAGGACAACTAGGGTTAGCGTCAGGATAACTAGGGTTAGCGTCAGGACAACTAGGGTAAGCGTCAGGACAACTAGGGTTAGCATCAGGACAACTAGGGTAAGCGTCAGGACAACTAGGGTTAGCGTCAGGACAACTAGGGTTAGCGTCAGAACAACTAGGGTTAGCGTCAGGACAACTAGGGTTAGCATCAGGACAACTAGGGTTAGCGTCAGGACAACTAGGGTTAGCGTCAGGACAAGTAGGGTTAGCATCAGGACAACTAGGGTTAGCATCAGGACAAGTAGGGTTAGCGTCAGGAGAAGTAGGGTTAGCGTCAGGACAAGTAGGTTTAGCGTCAGGACAACTAGGGTTAGCGTCAGGACAACTAGGGTTTGCGTCAGGACAACTAGGGTTAGCGTCAGGACAACTAGGGTTAGCGTCAGGACAATTAGGGTTAGCGTCAGGACAACTAGGGTTAGCATCAGGACAACTAGGTTTAGCGTCAGGACAACTAGGGTTAGCGTCAGGACAACTAGGGTTAGGGTCAGGACAACTAGGGTTAGCATCAGGACAACTAGGGTTAGCGTCAGGACAACTAGGGTTAGCGTCAGGACAACTAGGGTTAGCGTCAGGACAACTAGGGTTAGCGTCAGGACAACTAGGGTTAGCATCAGGACAACTAGGGTTAGCGTCAGGACAAGTAGCATTAGCGTCAGGACAAGTAGGGTTAGCGTCAGGACAAGTAGGTTTAGCGTCAGGACAACTAGGGTTAGCGTCAGGACAACTAGGGTTAGCGTCAGGACAACTAGGGTTAGCGTCAGGACAACTAGGGTTAGCGTCAGGACAACTAGGATTAGCGTCAGGAGAACTAGGGTTAGCGTCAGGACAACTAGGGTTAGCGTCAGGACAACTAGGGTTAGCGTCAGGACAACTAGGGTTAGCGTCAGGACAACTACGTTTAGCGTCAGGACAAGTAGGGTTAGCGTCAGGACAACTAGGGTTAGCATCAGGACAACTAGGGTTAGCGTCAGGACAACTAGGGTTAGCGCCAGGACAACTAGGGTTAGCGCCAGGACAACTAGGGTTAGCGCCAGGACAACTAGGGTTAGCGCCAGGACAACTAGGGTTAGCTCCAGGACAACTAGGGTTAGCGCCAGGACAACTAGGGTTAGCGCCAGGACAACTAGGGTTAGCGCCAGGACAGCTAGGGTTAGCGTCAGGACAACTAGCGTTAGCGCCAGGACAACTAGGGTTAGCGTCAGGACAACTAGGGTTAGCGCCAGAACAACTAGGGTTAGCGCCAGGACAACTAGGGTTAGCGCCAGGACAACTAGGGTTAGCGTCAGGACAACTAGGGTTAGTGCCAGGACAACTAGGGTTAGCGCCAGGACAACTAGGGTTAGCGCCAGGACAACTAGGGTTGGCGTCAGGACAACTAGGGTTAGCGTCAGGACAACTAGGGTTAGCGTCAGGACAACTAGGGTTAGCGCCAGGACAACTAGGGTTAGCGCCAGGACAACTAGGGTTAGCGCCAGGACAACTAGGGTTAGCGCCAGGACAACTAGGGTTAGCGTCAGGACAACTAGGGTTAGCGCCAGGACAACTAGGGTTAGCGCCAGGACAACTAGGGTTAGCGCCAGGACAACTAGGGTTAGCGTCAGGACAACTAGGGTTAGCGTCAGGACAACTAGGGTTAGCGCCAGGACAACTAGGGTTAGCGTCAGGACAACTAGGGTTAGCGTCAGGATAACTCGGGTTAGCGTCAGGACAACTAGGGTTAGTGCCAGGACAACTAGGGTTAGCGCCAGGACAACTAGGGTTAGCGGCAGGACGACTAGGGTTAGCGTCAGGACAACTCGGGTTAGCGTCAGGACAACTCGGGTTAGCGTCAGAACAACTCGGGTTAGCGTCAGAACAACTCGAGTTAGCGTCAGGACAACTCGGGTTAGCGTCAGGACAACTCGGGTTAGCGTCAGGACAACTCGGGTTAGCGTCAGGACAACTCGGGTGAGCGTCAGGACAACTCGGGTTAGCGTCAGGACAACTCGGGTTAGCGTCAGGACAACTCGGGTTAGCGTCAGGACTACTAGGGTTAGCGTCAGGACAACTCGGGTTAGCGTCAGGACAACTCGGGTTAGCGTCAGGACAACTAGGGTTAGCGTCAGGACAACTAGGGTTAGCGTCAGGACAACTAGGGTTAGAGTCAGGACAACTAGGGTTACCGTCAGGACCACTAGGGTTAGCGTCAGGACAACTAGGGTTAGCGTCAGGACAACTAGGGTTAGCGTCAGGACAACTCGGGTTAGCGTCAGAACAACTCGGGTTAGCGTCAGGACAACTAGGGTTAGCGTCAGGACAACTCGGGTTAGCGTCAGGACAACTTGGGTTAGCCTCAGGACAACTCGGGTTAGCGTCAGGACAACTCGGGTTAGCGTCAGATCAACTCGGGTTAGCGTCAGGACAACTCGGGTTAGCGTCAGGACAACTCGGGTTAGCGTCAGGACAACTCGGGTTAGCGTCAGGACAACTCAGGTTAGCGTCAGGACAACTCGGGTTAGCGTCAGGACAACTAGGGTTAGCGTCAGGACAACTAGGGTTAGCGTCAGGATAACTAGGGTTAGCGTCAGGACAACTAGGGTAAGCGTCAGGACAACTAGGGTTAGCATCAGGACAACTAGGGTAAGCGTCAGGACAACTAGGGTTAGCGTCAGGACAACTAGGGTTAGCGTCAGGACAACTAGGGTTAGCATCAGGACAACTAGGGTTAGCGTCAGGACAACTAGGGTTAGCGTCAGGACAACTAGGGTTAGCGTCAGGACAAGTAGGGTTAGCGTCAGGACAACTAGGGTTAGCGTCAGGACAACTAGGGTTAGCGTCAGGACAAGTAGGGTTAGCATCAGGACAACTAGGGTTAGCGTCAGGACAAGTAGGGTTAGCGTCAGGACAAGTAGGGTTAGCGTCAGGACAACTAGGGTTAGAGTCAGGACAACTAGGGTTTGCGTCAGGACAACTAGGGTTAGCGTCAGGACAACTAGGGTTAGCGTCAGGACAATTAGGGTTAGCGTCAGGACAACTAGGGTTAGCGTCAGGACAACTAGGTTTAGCGTCAGGACAACTAGGGTTAGCGTCAGGACAACTAGGGTTAGGGTCAGGACAACTAGGGTTAGCATCAGGACAACTAGGGTTAGCGTCAGGACAACTAGGGTTAGCGTCAGGACAACTAGGGTTAGCGTCAGGACAACTAGGGTTAGCGTCAGGACAACTAGGGTTAGCATCAGGACAACTAGGGTTAGCGTCAGGACAAGTAGCATTAGCGTCAGGACAAGTAGGGTTAGCGTCAGGACAAGTAGGTTTAGCGTCAGGACAACTAGGGTTAGCGTCAGGACAACTAGGGTTAGCGTCAGGACAACTAGGGTTAGCGTCAGGACAACTAGGGTTAGCGTCAGGACAACTAGGGTTAGCGTCAGGACAACTAGGATTAGCGTCAGGACAACTAGGGTTAGCGTCAGGACAACTAGGGTTAGCG
Organism: Phyllobates terribilis; assembly: GCF_046119375.1. NCBI lineage: Eukaryota > Metazoa > Chordata > Amphibia > Anura > Dendrobatidae > Phyllobates > Phyllobates terribilis. The sequence goes on along the minus strand of NW_027363417.1, from coordinate 101,426 downwards.
TCAGGACAACTAGGGTTAGCGTCAGGACAACTAGGGTTAGCGTCAGGACAACTACGTTTAGCGTCAGGACAACTACGTTTAGCGTCAGGACAAGTAGGGTTAGCGTCAGGACAACTAGGGTTAGCGTCAGGACAACTAGAGTTAGCGTCAGGACAACTAGGGTTAGCGCCAGGACAACTAGGGTTAGCGCCAGGACAACTAGGGTTAGCGCCAGGACAACTAGGGTGAGCGCCAGGACAACTAGGGTGAGCGCCAGGACAACTAGGATGAGCGCCAGGACAACTAGGTTGAGCGCCAGGACAACTAGGGTTAGCGCCAGGACAACTAGGGTTAGCGCCAGGACAACTAGGGTTAGCGTCAGGACAACTACGGTTAGCGCCAGGACAACTAGTGTTAGCGTCAGGACAACTAGGGTTAGCGCCAGGACAACTAGGGTTAGCGCCAGGACAACTAGGGTTAGCGTCAGGACAACTAGGGTTAGCGCCAGGACAACTAGGATGAGCGCCAGGCCAACTAGGGTTAGCGTCAGGACAACTAGGGTTAGCGGCAGGACAACTAGGGTTAGCATCAGGACAACTCGGGTTAGCGTCAGGACAACTCGGGTTAGCGTCAGAACAACTCGGGTTAGCGTCAGAACAACTCGAGTTAGCGTCAGGACAACTCGGGTTAGCGTCAGGACAACTCGGGTTAGCGTCAGGACAACTCGGGTAAGCATCAGGACAACTCGGGTTAGCGTCAGGACAACTCGGGTTAGCGTCACGACAACTCGGGTTAGCGTCAGGACTACTAGGCTTAGCGTCAGGACAACTCGGGTTAGCGTCAGGACAACTCGGGTTAGCGTCAGGACAACTAGGGTTAGCGTCAGGACAACTAGGGTTAGCGTCAGGACAACTCGGGTTAGCGTCAGGACAATTCGGGTTAGCGTCAGGACAACTCGGGTTAGCGTCAGGACAACTCGGGTTAGCGTCAGGACAACTCGGGTTAGCGTCAGGACAACTCGGGTTAGCGTCAGGACAACTCGGGTTAGCGTCAGGACAACTCGGGTTAGCGTCAGGACAACTAGGGTTAGCGTCAGGATAACTCGGGTTAGCGTCAGGACAACTAGGGTTAGCGGCAGGACAACTAGGGTTAGCGTCAGGACAACTCGGGTTAGCGTCAGGACAACTCGGGTTAGCGTCAGGACAACTCGGGTTAGCGTCAGGACAACTCGGGTTAGCGTCATGACAACTCGGGTTAGCGTCAGGACAACTCAGGTTAGCGTCATGACAACTCGGGTTAGCGTCAGGACTACTAGGGTTAGCGTCAGGACAACTCGGGTTAGCGTCAGGACAACTAGGGTTAGCGTCAGGACAACTCGGGTTAGCGTCAGGACAACTAGGGTTAGCGTCAGGACAACTAGGGTTAGCGCCAGGACAACTAGGGTTAGCGCCAGGACAACTAGGGTTAGCGCCAGGACAACTAGGGTGAGCGCCAGGACAACTAGGGTGAGCGCCAGGACAACTAGGATGAGCGCCAGGACAACTAGGGTGAGCGCCAGGACAACTAGGGTGAGCTCCAGGACAACTAGGGTTAGCGCCAGGACAACTAGGGTTAGCGTCAGGACAACTACGGTTAGCGCCAGGACAACTAGGGTTAGCGTCAGGACAACTAGGGTTAGCGCCAGGACAACTAGGGTTAGCGCCAGGACAACTAGGGTTAGCGTCAGGACAACTAGGGTTAGCGCCAGGACAACTAGGATGAGCGCCAGGCCAACTAGGGATAGCGTCAGGACAACTAGGGTTAGCGGCAGGACAACTAGGGTTAGCATCAGGACAACTCGGGTTAGCGTCAGGACAACTCGGGTTAGCGTCAGAACAACTCGGGTTAGCGTCAGAACAACTCGAGTTAGCGTCAGGACAACTCGGGTTAGCGTCAGGACAACTCGCTTTAGCGTCAGGACAACTCGGGTAAGCATCAGGACAACTCGGGTTAGCGTCAGGACAACTCGGGTTAGCGTCAGGACAACTCGGGTTAGCGTCAGGACTACTAGGGTTAGCGTCAGGATAACTCGGGTTAGCGTCAGGACAACTCGGGTTAGCGTCAGGACAACTCGGGTTAGCGTCAGGACAACTCGGGTTAGCGTCAGGACAACTCGGGTTAGCATCAGGACAACTCGGGTTATCGTCAGGACAACTAGGGTTAGCGTCAGGACAACTCGGGTTAGAGTCAGGACAACTAGGGTTAGCGTCAGGATAACTCGGGTTAGCGTCAGGACAACTAGGGTTAGCGGCAGGACAACTAGGGTTAGCGTCAGGACAACTCGGGTTAGCGTCAGGACAACTCGGGTTAGCGTCAGGACAACTCGGGTTAGCGTCAGGACAACTCGGGTAAGCGTCAGGACAACTCGGGTTAGCGTCAGGACAACTCGGGTTAGCGTCATGACAACTCGGGTTAGCGTCAGGACAACTCAGGTTAGCTTCAGGACAACTCGGGTTAGCGTCAGGACTACTAGGGTTAGCGTCAGGACAACTCGGGTTAGCGTCAGGACAACTAGGGTTAGCGTCAGGACAACTCGGGTTAGCGTCAGGACAACTAGGGTTAGCGTCAGGACAACTAGGGTTAGCGTCAGGACAACTAGGGTTAGCGTCAGGACAACTCGGGTTAGCGTCAGGACAACTAGGGTTAGCGTCAGGACAACTAGGGTTAGAGTCAGGACAACTAGGGTAAGCGTCAGGACAACTAGGGTTAGCGTCAGGACAACTAGGGTTAGCGTCAGGACAACTAGGGTTAGCGTCAGGACAACTAGGGTTAGCGTCAGGACAACTAGGGTTAGCGTCAGGACAAGTAGGGTTAGCATCAGGACAACTAGGGTTAGCGTCAGGACAAGTAGGGTTAGCGTCAGGACAAGTAGGGTTAGCGTCAGGACAAGTAGGGTTAGCGTCAGGACAACTAGGGTTAGCGTCAGGACAACTAGGGTTAGCGTCAGGACAACTAGGGTTTGCGTCAGGACAACTAGGGTTAGCGTCAGGACAACTAGGGTTAGCGTCAGGACAACTAGGGTTAGCGTCAGGACAATTAGGGTTAGCGTCAGGACAACTAGGGTTAGCGTCAGGACAACTAGGTTTGGCGTCAGGACAACTAGGGTTAGCGTCAGGACAACTAGGGTTAGGGTCAGGACAACTAGGGTTAGCATCAGGACAACTAGGGTTAGCGTCAGGACAACTAGGGTTAGCGTCAGGACAACTAGGGTTAGCGTCAGGACAACTAGGGTTAGCGTCAGGACAACTAGGGTTAGCATCAGGACAACTAGGGTTAGCGTCAGGACAAGTAGCATTAGCGTCAGGACAAGTAGGGTTAGCGTCAGGACAAGTAGGTTTAGCGTCAGGACAACTAGGGTTAGCGTCAGGACAACTAGGGTTAGCGTCAGGACAACTAGGGTTAGCGTCAGGACAACTAGGATTAGCGTCAGGACATCTAGGGTTAGCGTCAGGACAACTAGGGTTAGCGTCAGGACAACTACGTTTAGCGTCAGGACAACTACGTTTAGCGTCAGGACAAGTAGGGTTAGCATCAGGACAACTAGGGTTAGCATCAGGACAACTAGGGTTAGCGTCAGGACAACTAGGGTTAGCGCCAGGACAACTAGGGTTAGCGCCAGGACAACTAGGGTTAGCGCCAGGACAACTAGGGTTAGCTCCAGGACAACTAGGGTTAGCGCCAGGACAACTAGGGTTAGCGCCAGGACAACTAGGGTTAGCGCCAGGACAGCTAGGGTTAGCGTCAGGACAACTAGGGTTAGCGTCAGGACAACTAGGGTTAGCATCAGGACAACTAGGGTTAGCGTCAGGACAAGTAGGGTTAGCGTCAGGACAACTAGGGTTAGCGTCAGGACAACTAGGGTTAGCGTCAGGACAAGTAGGGTTAGCATCAGGACAACTAGGGTTAGCGTCAGGACAAGTAGGGTTAGCGTCAGGACAAGTAGGGTTAGCGTCAGGACAAGTAGGGTTAGCGTCAGGACAACTAGGGTTAGCGTCAGGACAACTAGGGTTAGCGTCAGGACAACTAGGGTTTGCGTCAGGACAACTAGGGTTAGCGTCAGGACAACTAGGGTTAGCGTCAGGACAACTAGGGTTAGCGTCAGGACAATTAGGGTTAGCGTCAGGACAACTAGGGTTAGCGTCAGGACAACTAGGTTTAGCATCAGGACAACTAGGGTTAGCGTCAGGACAACTAGGGTTAGCGTCAGGACAACTAGGGTTAGCGTCAGGACAACTAGGGTTAGCGTCAGGACAACTAGGGTTAGCATCAGGACAACTAGGGTTAGCGTCAGGACAAGTAGCATTAGCATCAGGACAAGTAGGGTTAGCGTCAGGACAAGTAGGTTTAGCGTCAGGACAACTAGGGTTAGCGTCAGGACAACTAGGGTTAGCGTCAGGACAACTAGGGTTAGCGTCAGGACAACTAGGATTAGCGTCAGGACAACTAGGGTTAGCGTCAGGACAACTAGGGTTAGCGTCAGGACAACTAGGGTTAGCGTCAGGACAACTAGGGTTAGCGTCAGGACAACTACGTTTAGCGTCAGGACAAGTAGGGTTAGCATCAGGACAACTAGGGTTAGCATCAGGACAACTAGGGTTAGCGCCAGGACAACTAGGGTTAGCGCCAGGACAACTAGGGTTAGCGCCAGGACATCTAGGGTTAGCTCCAGGACAACTAGGGTTAGCGCCAGGACAACTAGGGTTAGCGCCAGGACAACTAGGGTTAGCGTCAGGACAACTAGGGTTAGCGCCAGGACAACTAGGGTTAGCGCCAGGACAACTAGGGTTAGCGTCAGGACAACTAGGGTTAGCGTCAGGACAACTAGGGTTGGCGTCAGGACAACTAGGGTTAGCGTCAGGACAACTAGGGTTAGCGTCAGGACAACTAGGGTTAGCGCCAGGACAACTAGGGTTAGCGCCAGGACAACTAGGGTTAGCGTCAGGACAACTAGGGTTAGTGCCAGGACAACTAGGGTTAGCGCCAGGACAACTAGGGTTAGCGTCAGGACAACTAGGGTTAGCGTCAGGACAACTAGGGTTAGCGCCAGGACAACTAGGGTTAGCGTCAGGACAACTAGGGTTAGCGTCAGGATAACTCGGGTTAGCGTCAGTACAACTAGGGTTAGCGGCAGGACAACTAGGGTTAGCGTCAGGACAACTCGGGTTAGCGTCAGGACAACTCGGGTTAGCGTCAGAACAACTCGAGTTAGCGTCAGGACAACTCGGGTTAGCGTCAGGACAACTCGGGTTAGCGTCAGGACAACTCGGGATAGCGTCAGGACAACTCGGGTTAGCGTCAGGACAACTCGGGTTAGCGTCAGGACAACTCGGGTTAGCGTCAGGACTACTAGGGTTAGCGTCAGGACAACTCGGGTTAGCGTCAGGACAACTCGGGTTAGCGTCAGGACAACTCGGGTTAGCGTCAGGACAACTAGGGTTAGCGTCAGGACAACTAGGGTTAGAGTCAGGACAACTAGGGTTACCGTCAGGACAACTAGGGTTAGCGTCAGGACAACTAGGGTTAGCGTCAGGACAACTTGGGTTAGCCTCAGGACAACTCGGGTTAGCGTCAGGACAACTCGGGTTAGCGTCAGGACAACTCGGGTTAGCGTCAGGACAACTCGGGTTAGCGTCAGATCAACTCGGGTTAGCGTCAGGACAACTCGGGTTAGCGTCAGGACATCTCGGGTTAGCGTCAGGACAACTCGGGTTAGCGTCAGGACAACTAGGGTTAGCGTCAGGACAACTCAGGTTAGCGTCAGGACAACTCGGGTTAGCGTCAGGACAACTAGGGTTAGCGTCAGGACAACTAGGGTTAGCGTCAGGACAATTAGGGTTAGCGTCAGGACAACTAGGGTTAGCGTCAGGACAACTTGGGTTAGCGTCAGGACAACTAGGGTTAGCGTCAGGACAACTAGGGTTAGCGTCAGGACAACTAGGGTTAGCGTCAGGACAACTAGGGTTAGCGTCAGGACAAGTAGGGTTAGCGTCAGGACAACTAGGGTTAGCGTCAGGACAACTAGGGTTAGCATCAGGACAACTAGGGTTAGCGTCAGGACAACTAGGGTTAGCGTCAGGACAACTAGGGTTAGGGTCAGGACAACTAGGGTTAGCATCAGGACAACTAGGGTTAGCGTCAGGACAACTAGGGTTAGCGTCAGGACAACTAGGGTTAGCGTCAGGACAACTAGGGTTAGCGTCAGGACAACTAGGGTTAGCGTCAGGACAATTAGGGTTAGCGTCAGGACAACTAGGGTTAGCGTCAGGACAACTTGGGTTAGCGTCAGGACAACTAGGGTTAGCGTCAGGACAACTAGGGTTAGCGTCAGGACAACTAGGGTTAGCGTCAGGACAACTAGGGTTAGCGTCAGGACAAGTAGGGTTAGCGTCAGGACAACTAGGGTTAGCGTCAGGACAACTAGGGTTAGCGTCAGGACAACTAGGGTTAGCATCAGGACAACTAGGGTTAGCGTCAGGACAACTAGGGTTAGCGTCAGGACAAGTAGGGTTAGCATCAGGACAACTAGGGTTAGCGTCAGGACAAGTAGGGTTAGCGTCAGGACAAGTAGGGTTAGCGTCAGGACAAGTAGGGTTAGCGTCAGGACAAGTAGGGTTAGCGTCAGGACAACTAGGGTTAGCGTCAGGACAACTAGGGTTTGCGTCAGGACAACTAGGGTTAGCGTCAGGACAACTAGGGTTAGCGTCAGGACAACTAGGGTTAGCGTCAGGACAATTAGGGTTAGCGTCAGGACAACTAGGGTTAGCATCAGGACAACTAGGTTTAGCGTCAGGACAACTAGGGTTAGCGTCAGGACAACTAGGGTTAGGGTCAGGACAACTAGGGTTAGCATCAGGACAACTAGGGTTAGCGTCAGGACAACTAGGGTTAGCGTCAGGACAACTAGGGTTAGCGTCAGGACAACTAGGGTTAGCGTCAGGACAACTAGGGTTAGCATCAGGACAACTAGGGTTAGCGTCAGGACAAGTAGCATTAGCGTCAGGACAAGCAGGGTTAGCGTCAGGACAAGTAGGTTTAGCGTCAGGACAACTAGGGTTAGCGTCAGGACAACTAGGGTTAGCGTCAGGACAACTAGGGTTAGCGCCAGGACAACTAGGGTTAGCGTCAGGACAACTAGGGTTAGCGTCAGGATAACTCGGGTTAGCGTCAGTACAACTAGGGTTAGCGGCAGGACAACTAGGGTTAGCGTCAGGACAACTCGGGTTAGCGTCAGGACAACTCGGGTTAGCGTCAGAACAACTCGAGTTAGCGTCAGGACAACTCGGGTTAGCGTCAGGACAACTCGGGTTAGCGTCAGGACAACTCGGGATAGCGTCAGGACAACTCGGGTTAGCGTCAGGACAACTCGGGTTAGCGTCAGGACAACTCGGGTTAGCGTCAGGACTACTAGGGTTAGCGTCAGGACAACTCGGGTTAGCGTCAGGACAACTCGGGTTAGCGTCAGGACAACTCGGGTTAGCGTCAGGACAACTAGGGTTAGCGTCAGGACAACTAGGGTTAGAGTCAGGACAACTAGGGTTACCGTCAGGACAACTAGGGTTAGCGTCAGGACAACTAGGGTTAGCGTCAGGACAACTAGGGTTAGCGTCAGGACAACTCGGGTTAGCGTCAGGACAACTTGGGTTAGCCTCAGGACAACTCGGGTTAGCGTCAGGACAACTCGGGTTAGCGTCAGGACAACTCGGGTTAGCGTCAGGACAACTCGGGTTAGCGTCAGATCAACTCGGGTTAGCGTCAGGACAACTCGGGTTAGCGTCAGGACATCTCGGGTTAGCGTCAGGACAACTCGGGTTAGCGTCAGGACAACTAGGGTTAGCGTCAGGACAACTCAGGTTAGCGTCAGGACAACTCGGGTTAGCGTCAGGACAACTAGGGTTAGCGTCAGGACAACTAGGGTTAGCGTCAGGACAAGTAGGGTTAGCATCAGGACAACTAGGGTTAGCGTCAGGACAAGTAGGGTTAGCGTCAGGACAAGTAGGGTTAGCGTCAGGACAACTAGGGTTAGCGTCAGGACAACTAGGGTTAGCGTCAGGACAACTAGGGTTTGCGTCAGGACAACTAGGGTTAGCGTCAGGACAACTAGGGTTAGCGTCAGGACAACTAGGGTTAGCGTCAGGACAATTAGGGTTAGCGTCAGGACAACTAGGGTTAGCATCAGGACAACTAGGTTTAGCGTCAGGACAACTAGGGTTAGCGTCAGGACAACTAGGGTTAGGGTCAGGACAACTAGGGTTAGCGTCAGGACAACTAGGGTTAGCGTCAGGACAACTAGGGTTAGCGTCAGGACAACTAGGGTTAGCGTCAGGACAACTAGGGTTAGCGTCAGGACAACTAGGGTTAGCATCAGGACAACTAGGGTTAGCGTCAGGACAACTAGGGTTAGCGTCAGGACAAGTAGGGTTAGCATCAGGACAACTAGGGTTAGCGTCAGGACAAGTAGGGTTAGCGTCAGGACAAGTAGGGTTAGCGTCAGGACAACTAGGGTTAGCGTCAGGACAACTAGGGTTAGCGTCAGGACAACTAGGGTTTGCATCAGGACAACTAGGGTTAGCGTCAGGACAACTAGGGTTAGCGTCAGGACAACTAGGGTTAGCGTCAGGACAATTAGGGTTAGCGTCAGGACAACTAGGGTTAGCATCAGGACAACTAGGTTTAGCGTCAGGACAACTAGGGTTAGCGTCAGGACAACTAGGGTTAGGGTCAGGACAACTAGGGTTAGCATCAGGACAACTAGGGTTAGCGTCAGGACAACTAGGGTTAGCGTCAGGACAACTAGGGTTAGCGTCAGGACAACTAGGGTTAGCGTCAGGACAACTAGGGTTAGCATCAGGACAACTAGGGTTAGCGTCAGGACAAGTAGCATTAGCGTCAGGACAAGCAGGGTTAGCGTCAGGACAAGTAGGTTTAGCGTCAGGACAACTAGGGTTAGCGTCAGGACAACTAGGGTTAGCGTCAGGACAACTAGGGTTACCGTCAGGACAACTAGGGTTAGCGTCAGGACAACTAGGATTAGCGTCAGGAGAACTAGGGTTAGCGTCAGGACAACTAGGGTTAGCGTCAGGACAACTAGGGTTAGCGTCAGGACAACTAGGGTTAGCGTCAGGACAACTACGTTTAGAGTCAGGACAACTACGTTTAGCGTCAGGACAAGTAGGGTTAGCGTCAGGACAACTAGGGTTAGCGCCAGGACAGCTAGGTTTAGCGTCAGGACAACTAGCGTTAGCGCCAGGACAACTAGGGTTAGCGTCAGGACAACTAGGGTTAGCGCCAGAACAACTAGGGTTAGCGCCAGGACAACTAGGGTTAGCGCCAGGACAACTAGGGTTAGCGTCAGGACAACTAGGGTTAGTGCCAGGACAACTAGGGTTAGCGCCAGGACAACTAGGGTTAGCGTCAGGACAACTAGGGTTAGCGTCAGGACAACTAGGGATGGCGTCAGGACAACTAGGGTTAGCGTCAGGACAACTAGGGTTAGCGTCAGGACAACTAGGGTTAGCGCCAGGACAACTAGGGTTAGCGCCAGGACAACTAGGGTTAGCGCCAGGACAACTAGGGTTAGCGTCAGGACAACTAGGGTTAGCGCCAGGACAACTAGGGTTAGCGTCAGGACAACTAGGGTTAGCGCCAGGACAACTAGGGTTAGCGCCAGGACAACTAGGGTTAGCGCCAGGACAACTAGGGTTAGCGTCAGGACAACTAGGGTTAGCGTCAGGATAACTCGGGTTAGCGTCAGGACAACTAGGGTTAGCGGCAGGACAACTAGGGTTAGCGTCAGGACAACTCGGGTTAGCGTCAGGACAACTAGGGTTAGCGTCAGGACAACTCGGGTTAGCGTCAGGACAACTTGGATTAGCCTCAGGACAACTCGGGTTAGCGTCAGGAGAACTCGGGTTAGCGTCAGGACAACTCGGGTTAGCGTCAGATCAACTCGGGTTAGCGTCAGGACAACTCGGGTAAGCGTCAGGACAACTCGGGTTAGCGTCAGGACAACTCGGGTTAGCGTCAGGACAACTAGGGTTAGCGTCAGGACAACTCAGGTTAGCGTCAGGACAACTCGGGTTAGCATCAGGACAACTAGGGTTAGCGTCAGGACAACTAGGGTTAGCATCAGGACAACTAGGGTTAGCGTCAGGACAACTAGGGTAAGCGTCAGGACAACTAGGGTTAGCATCAGGACAACTAGGGTAAGCGTCAGGACAACTAGGGTTAGCGTCAGGACAATTAGGGTTAGCGTCAGGACAACTAGGTTTAGCGTCAGGACAACTAGGGTTAGCGTCAGGACAACTAGGGTTAGCGTCAGGACAACTTGGGTTAGCGTCAGGACAACTAGGGTTAGCGTCAGGACAACTAGGGTTAGCGTCAGGACAACTAGGGTTTGCGTCACGACAACTTGGGTTAGCGTCAGGACAACTAGGGTTAGCGTCAGGACAACTAGGGTTAGCGTCAGGACAACTAGGGTTAGCGTCAGGACAACTAGGGTTAGCGTCAGGACAACTAGGGTTAGCGTGAGGACAACTAGGGTTAGCGTCAGGACAAGTAGGGTTAGCGTCAGGACAACTAGGGTTAGCGTCAGGACAAGTAGGGTTAGCGTCAGGACAAGTAGGGTTAGCGTCAGGACAAGTAGGGTTAGCGTCATGACAACTAGGGTTAGCATCAGGACAACTAGGGTTAGCGTCAGGACAACTAGGGTTAGCGTCAGGACAAGTAGGGTTAGCGTCAGGACAAGTAGGGTTAGCGTCAGGACAACTAGGGTTAGCGTCAGGACAACTAGGGTTAGCGTCAGGACAAGTAGGGTTAGCGTCAGGACAACTAGGGTTAGCGTCAGGACAAGTAGGGTTAGCGTCAGGACAAGTAGGGTTAGCGTCAGGACAAGTAGGGTTAGCGTCAGGACAAGTAGGGTTAGCGTCAGGACAAGTAGGGTTAGCGTCAGGACAAGTAGGGTTAGCGTCAGGACAAGTAGGGTTAGCGTCAGGACAACTAGGGTTAGCGTCAGGACAACTAGGGTTAGCGTGAGGACAACTAGGGTTAGCGTCAGGACAAGTAGGGTTAGCGTCAGGACAACTAGGGTTAGCGTCAGGACAAGTAGGGTTAGCGTCAGGACAAGTAGGGTTAGCGTCAGGACAAGTAGGGTTAGCGTCAGGACAACTAGGGTTAGCGTCAGGACAACTAGGGTTAGCGTCAGGACAACTAGGGTTAGCGTCAGGACAACTAGGGTTAGCGTCAGGACAAGTAGGGTTAGCGTCAGGACAACTAGGGTTAGCGTCAGGACAAGTAGGGTTAGCGTCAGGACAAGTAGGGTTAGCGTCAGGACAACTAGGGTTAGCGTCAGGACAACTAGGGTTAGCGTCAGGACAAGTAGGGTTAGCGTCAGGACAAGTAGGGTTAGCGTCAGGACAAGTAGGGTTAGCGTCAGGACAACTAGGGTTAGCGTCAGGACAAGTAGGGTTAGCGTCAGGACAAGTAGGGTTAGCGTCAGGACAAGTAGGGTTAGCGTCAGGACAACTAGGGTTAGCGTCATGACAACTAGGGTTAGCGTCAGGACAACTAGGGTTAGCGTCAGGACAAGTAGGGTTAGCGTCAGGACAACTAGGGTTAGCGTCAGGACAAGTAGGGTTAGCGTAAGGACAAGTAGGGTTAGCGTCAGGACAAGTAGGGTTAGCGTCAGGACAACTAGGGTTAGCGTCAGGACAACTAGGGTTAGCGTCAGGACAACTCGGGTTAGCTTCAGGACAACTCGGGTTAGAGTCAGGACAACTAGGGTTAGCGTCAGGACAACTCGGGTTAGCGTCAGGACAACTAGGGTTAGCGTCAGGACAACTCGGGTTAGCGTCAGGACAACTAGGGTTAGCGTCAGGACAACTAGGGTTAGCGTGAGGACAACTAGGGTTAGCGTGAGGACAACTAGGGTTAGCATCAGGACAAGTAGGGTTAGCGTCAGGACAACTAGGGTTAGCGTCAGGACAACTAGGGTTAGCGTCAGGACAAGTAGGGTTAGCGTCAGGACAAGTAGGGTTAGCGTCAGGACACCTAGGGTTAGCGTCAGGACAACTAGGGTTAGCGTCAGGACAACTAGGGTTAGCGTCAGGACAACTAGGGTTAGCGTCAGGACAAGTAGGGTTAGCGTCAGGACAACTAGGGTTAGCGTCAGGACAAGTAGGGTTAGCGTCAGGACAAGTAGGGTTAGCGTCAGGACAACTAGGGTTAGCGTCAGGACAAGTAGGGTTAGCGTCAGGACAACTAGGGTTAGTGCCAGGACAACTAGGGTTAGCGCCAGGACAACTAGGGTTAGCGTCAGGACAACTAGGGTTAGCGTCAGGACAACTAGGGATGGCGTCAGGACAACTAGGGTTAGCGTCAGGACAACTAGGGTTAGCGTCAGGACAACTAGGGTTAGCGCCAGGACAACTAGGGTTAGCGCCAGGACAACTAGGGTTAGCGCCAGGACAACTAGGGTTAGCGTCAGGACAACTAGGGTTAGCGCCAGGACAACTAGGGTTAGCGTCAGGACAACTAGGGTTAGCGCCAGGACAACTAGGGTTAGCGTCAGGACAACTAGGGTTAGCGCCAGGACAACTAGGGTTAGCGCCAGGACAACTAGGGTTAGCGCCAGGACAACTAGGGTTAGCGTCAGGACAACTAGGGTTAGCGTCAGGATAACTCGGGTTAGCGTCAGGACAACTAGGGTTAGCGGCAGGACAACTAGGGTTAGCGTCAGGACAACTCGGGTTAGCGTCAGGACAACTAGGGTTAGCGTCAGGACAACTCGGGTTAGCGTCAGGACAACTTGGATTAGCCTCAGGACAACTCGGGTTAGCGTCAGGAGAACTCGGGTTAGCGTCAGGACAACTCGGGTTAGCGTCAGATCAACTCGGGTTAGCGTCAGGACAACTCGGGTAAGCGTCAGGACAACTCGGGTTAGCGTCAGGACAACTCGGGTTAGCGTCAGGACAACTAGGGTTAGCGTCAGGACAACTCAGGTTAGCGTCAGGACAACTCGGGTTAGCATCAGGACAACTAGGGTTAGCGTCAGGACAACTAGGGTTAGCATCAGGACAACTAGGGTTAGCGTCAGGACAACTAGGGTAAGCGTCAGGACAACTAGGGTTAGCATCAGGACAACTAGGGTAAGCGTCAGGACAACTAGGGTTAGCGTCAGGACAATTAGGGTTAGCGTCAGGACAACTAGGGTTAGCGTCAGGACAACTAGGGTTAGCGTCAGGACAACTAGGGTTAGCGTCAGGACAACTTGGGTTAGCGTCAGGACAACTAGGGTTAGCGTCAGGACAACTAGGGTTAGCGTCAGGACAACTAGGGTTTGCGTCACGACAACTTGGGTTAGCGTCAGGACAACTAGGGTTAGCGTCAGGACAACTAGGGTTAGCGTCAGGACAACTAGGGTTAGCGTCAGGACAACTAGGGTTAGCGTCAGGACAACTAGGGTTAGCGTGAGGACAACTAGGGTTAGCGTCAGGACAAGTAGGGTTAGCGTCAGGACAACTAGGGTTAGCGTCAGGACAAGTAGGGTTAGCGTCAGGACAAGTAGGGTTAGCGTCAGGACAAGTAGGGTTAGCGTCATGACAACTAGGGTTAGCATCAGGACAACTAGGGTTAGCGTCAGGACAACTAGGGTTAGCGTCAGGACAAGTAGGGTTAGCGTCAGGACAAGTAGGGTTAGCGTCAGGACAACTAGGGTTAGCGTCAGGACAACTAGGGTTAGCGTCAGGACAAGTAGGGTTAGCGTCAGGACAACTAGGGTTAGCGTCAGGACAAGTAGGGTTAGCGTCAGGACAAGTAGGGTTAGCGTCAGGACAAGTAGGGTTAGCGTCAGGACAAGTAGGGTTAGCGTCAGGACAAGTAGGGTTAGCGTCAGGACAAGTAGGGTTAGCGTCAGGACAAGTAGGGTTAGCGTCAGGACAACTAGGGTTAGCGTCAGGACAACTAGGGTTAGCGTGAGGACAACTAGGGTTAGCGTCAGGACAAGTAGGGTTAGCGTCAGGACAACTAGGGTTAGCGTCAGGACAAGTAGGGTTAGCGTCAGGACAAGTAGGGTTAGCGTCAGGACAAGTAGGGTTAGCGTCAGGACAACTAGGGTTAGCGTCAGGACAACTAGGGTTAGCGTCAGGACAACTAGGGTTAGCGTCAGGACAACTAGGGTTAGCGTCAGGACAAGTAGGGTTAGCGTCAGGACAACTAGGGTTAGCGTCAGGACAAGTAGGGTTAGCGTCAGGACAAGTAGGGTTAGCGTCAGGACAACTAGGGTTAGCGTCAGGACAACTAGGGTTAGCGTCAGGACAAGTAGGGTTAGCGTCAGGACAAGTAGGGTTAGCGTCAGGACAAGTAGGGTTAGCGTCAGGACAACTAGGGTTAGCGTCAGGACAAGTAGGGTTAGCGTCAGGACAAGTAGGGTTAGCGTCAGGACAAGTAGGGTTAGCGTCAGGACAACTAGGGTTAGCGTCATGACAACTAGGGTTAGCGTCAGGACAACTAGGGTTAGCGTCAGGACAAGTAGGGTTAGCGTCAGGACAACTAGGGTTAGCGTCAGGACAAGTAGGGTTAGCGTAAGGACAAGTAGGGTTAGCGTCAGGACAAGTAGGGTTAGCGTCAGGACAACTAGGGTTAGCGTCAGGACAACTAGGGTTAGCGTCAGGACAACTCGGGTTAGCTTCAGGACAACTCGGGTTAGAGTCAGGACAACTAGGGTTAGCGTCAGGACAACTCGGGTTAGCGTCAGGACAACTAGGGTTAGCGTCAGGACAACTCGGGTTAGCGTCAGGACAACTAGGGTTAGCGTCAGGACAACTAGGGTTAGCGTCAGGACAACTAGGGTTAGCGTGAGGACAACTAGGGTTAGCATCAGGACAAGTAGGGTTAGCGTCAGGACAACTAGGGTTAGCGTCAGGACAACTAGGGTTAGCGTCAGGACAAGTAGGGTTAGCGTCAGGACAAGTAGGGTTAGCGTCAGGACACCTAGGGTTAGCGTCAGGACAACTAGGGTTAGCGTCAGGACAACTAGGGTTAGCGTCAGGACAACTAGGGTTAGCGTCAGGACAAGTAGGGTTAGCGTCAGGACAACTAGGGTTAGCGTCAGGACAAGTAGGGTTAGCGTCAGGACAAGTAGGGTTAGCGTCAGGACAACTAGGGTTAGCGTCAGGACAAGTAGGGTTAGCGTCAGGACAAGTAGGGTTCGCGTCAGGACAACTAGGGTTACCGTCAGGACAAGTAGGGTTAGCGTCAGGACAAGTAGGGTTAGCGTCAGGACAACTAGGGTTAGCGTCAGGACAACTAGGGTTAGCGTCAGGACAACTAGGGTTAGCGTCAGGACAACTAGGGTTAGCGTCAGGACAAGTAGGGTTAGCGTCAGGAGAACTAGGGTTAGCATCAGGACAACTAGGGTTAGCGTCAGGACAAGTAGGGTTAGCGTCAGGACAAGTAGGGTTAGCGTCAGGACAACTAGGGTTAGCGTCAGGACAACTAGGGTTAGCGTCAGGACAACTAGGGTTAGCGTCAGGACAAGTAGGGTTAGCGTCAGGACAACTAGGCTTAGCGTCAGGACAAGTAGGGTTAGCGTCAGGACAAGTAGGGTTAGCGGTTAGCGTCAGGACAACTAGGGTTAGCGTCAGGACAAGTAGGGTTAGCGTCAGGACAAGTAGGGTTAGCGTCAGGACAACTAGGGTTAGCGTCAGGACAAGTAGGGTTAGCGTCAGGACAAGTAGGGTTAGCGTCAGGACAACTAGGGTTAGCGTCAGGACAAGTAGGGTTAGCGTCAGGACAAGTAGGGTTAGCGTCAGGACAACTAGGGTTAGCGTGAGGACAACTAGGGTTAGCGTCAGGACAAGTAGGGTTAGCGTCAGGACAACTAGGGTTAGCATCAGAACAACTAGGGTTAGTGTCAGGACAACTAGGGTTAGCGTCAGGACAACTAGGGATAGCGTCAGGACAAGTAGGGTTAGCGTCAGGATAACTAGGGTTAGCGTCAGGACAACTAGGGTTAGCGTCAGGACAAGTAGGGTTAGCATCAGGACAACTAGGGTTAGCGTCAGGACAACTAGGGTTAGCGTCAGGACAACTAGGGTTAGCGTCAGGAGAACTAGGGTTAGCGTCAGGAGAACTAGGGTTAGCGTCAGGACAACTAGGGTTAGCGTCAGGACAAGTAGGGTTAGCATCAGGACAACTAGGGTTAGAGTCAGGACAACTAGGGTTAGCGTCAGAACAACTAGGGTTAGCATCAGGACAACTAGGGTTAGCGTCAGGACAACTAGGGTTAGCGTCAGGACAACTTGGGTTAGCGTCAGGACAACTAGGGTTAGCGTCAGGGCAACTAGGGTTAGCGTCAGGACAACTTGGGTTAGCGTCAGGACAACTAGGGTTAGCGTCAGGACAACTAGGGTTAGCGTCAGGACAACTAGGGTTAGCGTCAGGACAACTAGGGTTAGCGTGAGGACAACTAGGGTTAGCATCAGGACAAGTAGGGTTAGCGTCAGGACAACTAGGGTTAGCGTCAGGACAAGTAGGGTTAGCGTCAGGACAAGTAGGGTTAGCGTCAGGACACGTAGGGTTAGCGTCAGGACAACTAGGGTTAGCGTCAGGACAACTAGGGTTTGCATCAGGACAACTAGGGTTAGCGTCAGGACAACTAGGGTTAGCGTCAGGACAACTAGGGTTAGCGTCAGGACAATTAGGGTTAGCGTCAGGACAACTAGGGTTAGCATCAGGACAACTAGGTTTAGCGTCAGGACAACTAGGGTTAGCGTCAGGACAACTAGGGTTAGGGTCAGGACAACTAGGGTTAGCATCAGGACAACTAGGGTTAGCGTCAGGACAACTAGGGTTAGCGTCAGGACAACTAGGGTTAGCGTCAGGACAACTAGGGTTAGCGTCAGGACAACTAGGGTTAGCATCAGGACAACTAGGGTTAGCGTCAGGACAAGTAGCATTAGCGTCAGGACAAGCAGGGTTAGCGTCAGGACAAGTAGGTTTAGCGTCAGGACAACTAGGGTTAGCGTCAGGACAACTAGGGTTAGCGTCAGGACAACTAGGGTTACCGTCAGGACAACTAGGGTTAGCGTCAGGACAACTAGGATTAGCGTCAGGAGAACTAGGGTTAGCGTCAGGACAACTAGGGTTAGCGTCAGGACAACTAGGGTTAGCGTCAGGACAACTAGGGTTAGCGTCAGGACAACTACGTTTAGAGTCAGGACAACTACGTTTAGCGTCAGGACAAGTAGGGTTAGCGTCAGGACAACTAGGGTTAGCGCCAGGACAGCTAGGTTTAGCGTCAGGACAACTAGCGTTAGCGCCAGGACAACTAGGGTTAGCGTCAGGACAACTAGGGTTAGCGCCAGAACAACTAGGGTTAGCGCCAGGACAACTAGGGTTAGCGCCAGGACAACTAGGGTTAGCGTCAGGACAACTAGGGTTAGTGCCAGGACAACTAGGGTTAGCGCCAGGACAACTAGGGTTAGCGTCAGGACAACTAGGGTTAGCGTCAGGACAACTAGGGATGGCGTCAGGACAACTAGGGTTAGCGTCAGGACAACTAGGGTTAGCGTCAGGACAACTAGGGTTAGCGCCAGGACAACTAGGGTTAGCGCCAGGACAACTAGGGTTAGCGCCAGGACAACTAGGGTTAGCGCCAGGACAACTAGGGTTAGCGTCAGGACAACTAGGGTTAGCGCCAGGACAACTAGGGTTAGCGCCAGGACAACTAGGGTTAGCGCCAGGACAACTAGGGTTAGCGTCAGGACAACTAGGGTTAGCGTCAGGATAACTCGGGTTAGCGTCAGGACAACTAGGGTTAGCGGCAGGACAACTAGGGTTAGCGTCAGGACAACTCGGGTTAGCGTCAGGACAACTAGGGTTAGCGTCAGGACAACTCGGGTTAGCGTCAGGACAACTTGGATTAGCCTCAGGACAACTCGGGTTAGCGTCAGGAGAACTCGGGTTAGCGTCAGGACAACTCGGGTTAGCGTCAGATCAACTCGGGTTAGCGTCAGGACAACTCGGGTAAGCGTCAGGACAACTCGGGTTAGCGTCAGGACAACTCGGGTTAGCGTCAGGACAACTAGGGTTAGCGTCAGGACAACTCAGGTTAGCGTCAGGACAACTCGGGTTAGCATCAGGACAACTAGGGTTAGCGTCAGGACAACTAGGGTTAGCATCAGGACAACTAGGGTTAGCGTCAGGACAACTAGGGTAAGCGTCAGGACAACTAGGGTTAGCATCAGGACAACTAGGGTAAGCGTCAGGACAACTAGGGTTAGCGTCAGGACAATTAGGGTTAGCGTCAGGACAACTAGGGTTAGCGTCAGGACAACTAGGGTTAGCGTCAGGACAACTAGGGTTAGCGTCAGGACAACTTGGGTTAGCGTCAGGACAACTAGGGTTAGCGTCAGGACAACTAGGGTTAGCGTCAGGACAACTAGGGTTTGCGTCACGACAACTTGGGTTAGCGTCAGGACAACTAGGGTTAGCGTCAGGACAACTAGGGTTAGCGTCAGGACAACTAGGGTTAGCGTCAGGACAACTAGGGTTAGCGTCAGGACAACTAGGGTTAGCGTGAGGACAACTAGGGTTAGCGTCAGGACAAGTAGGGTTAGCGTCAGGACAACTAGGGTTAGCGTCAGGACAAGTAGGGTTAGCGTCAGGACAAGTAGGGTTAGCGTCAGGACAAGTAGGGTTAGCGTCATGACAACTAGGGTTAGCATCAGGACAACTAGGGTTAGCGTCAGGACAACTAGGGTTAGCGTCAGGACAAGTAGGGTTAGCGTCAGGACAAGTAGGGTTAGCGTCAGGACAACTAGGGTTAGCGTCAGGACAACTAGGGTTAGCGTCAGGACAAGTAGGGTTAGCGTCAGGACAACTAGGGTTAGCGTCAGGACAAGTAGGGTTAGCGTCAGGACAAGTAGGGTTAGCGTCAGGACAAGTAGGGTTAGCGTCAGGACAAGTAGGGTTAGCGTCAGGACAAGTAGGGTTAGCGTCAGGACAAGTAGGGTTAGCGTCAGGACAAGTAGGGTTAGCGTCAGGACAACTAGGGTTAGCGTCAGGACAACTAGGGTTAGCGTGAGGACAACTAGGGTTAGCGTCAGGACAAGTAGGGTTAGCGTCAGGACAACTAGGGTTAGCGTCAGGACAAGTAGGGTTAGCGTCAGGACAAGTAGGGTTAGCGTCAGGACAAGTAGGGTTAGCGTCAGGACAACTAGGGTTAGCGTCAGGACAACTAGGGTTAGCGTCAGGACAACTAGGGTTAGCGTCAGGACAACTAGGGTTAGCGTCAGGACAAGTAGGGTTAGCGTCAGGACAACTAGGGTTAGCGTCAGGACAAGTAGGGTTAGCGTCAGGACAAGTAGGGTTAGCGTCAGGACAACTAGGGTTAGCGTCAGGACAACTAGGGTTAGCGTCAGGACAAGTAGGGTTAGCGTCAGGACAAGTAGGGTTAGCGTCAGGACAAGTAGGGTTAGCGTCAGGACAACTAGGGTTAGCGTCAGGACAAGTAGGGTTAGCGTCAGGACAAGTAGGGTTAGCGTCAGGACAACTCGGGTTAGCGTCAGGACAACTAGGGTTAGCGTCAGGACAACTCGGGTTAGCGTCAGGACAACTAGGGTTAGCGTCAGGACAACTAGGGTTAGCGTGAGGACAACTAGGGTTAGCGTGAGGACAACTAGGGTTAGCATCAGGACAAGTAGGGTTAGCGTCAGGACAACTAGGGTTAGCGTCAGGACAACTAGGGTTAGCGTCAGGACAAGTAGGGTTAGCGTCAGGACAAGTAGGGTTAGCGTCAGGACACCTAGGGTTAGCGTCAGGACAACTAGGGTTAGCGTCAGGACAACTAGGGTTAGCGTCAGGACAACTAGGGTTAGCGTCAGGACAAGTAGGGTTAGCGTCAGGACAACTAGGGTTAGCGTCAGGACAAGTAGGGTTAGCGTCAGGACAAGTAGGGTTAGCGTCAGGACAACTAGGGTTAGCGTCAGGACAAGTAGGGTTAGCGTCAGGACAAGTAGGGTTCGCGTCAGGACAACTAGGGTTACCGTCAGGACAAGTAGGGTTAGCGTCAGGACAAGTAGGGTTAGCGTCAGGACAACTAGGGTTAGCGTCAGGACAACTAGGGTTAGCGTCAGGACAACTAGGGTTAGCGTCAGGACAACTAGGGTTAGCGTCAGGACAAGTAGGGTTAGCGTCAGGAGAACTAGGGTTAGCATCAGGACAACTAGGGTTAGCGTCAGGACAAGTAGGGTTAGCGTCAGGACAAGTAGGGTTAGCGTCAGGACAACTAGGGTTAGCGTCAGGACAACTAGGGTTAGCGTCAGGACAACTAGGGTTAGCGTCAGGACAAGTAGGGTTAGCGTCAGGACAACTAGGCTTAGCGTCAGGACAAGTAGGGTTAGCGTCAGGACAAGTAGGGTTAGCGGTTAGCGTCAGGACAACTAGGGTTAGCGTCAGGACAAGTAGGGTTAGCGTCAGGACAAGTAGGGTTAGCGTCAGGACAACTAGGGTTAGCGTCAGGACAAGTAGGGTTAGCGTCAGGACAAGTAGGGTTAGCGTCAGGACAACTAGGGTTAGCGTCAGGACAAGTAGGGTTAGCGTCAGGACAAGTAGGGTTAGCGTCAGGACAACTAGGGTTAGCGTGAGGACAACTAGGGTTAGCGTCAGGACAAGTAGGGTTAGCGTCAGGACAACTAGGGTTAGCATCAGAACAACTAGGGTTAGTGTCAGGACAACTAGGGTTAGCGTCAGGACAACTAGGGATAGCGTCAGGACAAGTAGGGTTAGCGTCAGGATAACTAGGGTTAGCGTCAGGACAACTAGGGTTAGCGTCAGGACAAGTAGGGTTAGCATCAGGACAACTAGGGTTAGCGTCAAGACAACTAGGGTTAGCGTCAGGACAACTAGGGTTAGCGTCAGGAGAACTAGGGTTAGCGTCAGGAGAACTAGGGTTAGCGTCAGGACAACTAGGGTTAGCGTCAGGACAAGTAGGGTTAGCATCAGGACAACTAGGGTTAGAGTCAGGACAACTAGGGTTAGCGTCAGAACAACTAGGGTTAGCATCAGGACAACTAGGGTTAGCGTCAGGACAACTAGGGTTAGCGTCAGGACAACTTGGGTTAGCGTCAGGACAACTAGGGTTAGCGTCAGGGCAACTAGGGTTAGCGTCAGGACAACTTGGGTTAGCGTCAGGACAACTTGGGTTAGCGTCAGGACAACTTGGGTTAGCGTCAGGACAACTAGGGTTAGCGTCAGGACAACTAGGGTTAGCGTCAGGACAACTAGGGTTAGCGTCAGGACAACTAGGGTTAGCGTGAGGACAACTAGGGTTAGCATCAGGACAAGTAGGGTTAGCGTCAGGACAACTAGGGTTAGCGTCAGGACAAGTAGGGTTAGCGTCAGGACAAGTAGGGTTAGCGTCAGGACACGTAGGGTTAGCGTCAGGACAACTAGGGTTAGCGTCAGGACAACTAGGGTTAGCGTCAGGACAAGTAGGGTTAGCGTCAGGACAAGTAGGGTTAGCGTCAGGACACCTAGGGTTAGCGTCAGGACAACTAGGGTTAGCGTCAGGACAACTAGGGTTAGCGTCAGGACAACTCGGGTTAGCGTCAGATCAACTCGGGTTAGCGTCAGGACAACTCGGGTAAGCGTCAGGACAACTCGGGTTAGCTTCAGGACAACTCGGGTTAGCGTCAGGACAACTAGGGTTAGCGTCAGGACAACTCAGGTTAGCGTCAGGACAACTCGGGTTAGCATCAGGACAACTAGGGTTAGCGTCAGGACAACTAGGGTTAGCGTCAGGACAACTAGGGTTAGCGTCAGGACAACTAGGGTAAGCGTCAGGACAACTAGGGTTAGCATCAGGACAACTAGGGTAAGCGTCAGGACAACTAGGGTTAGCGTCAGGACAATTAGGGTTAGCGTCAGGACAACTAGGGTTAGCGTCAGGACAACTAGGGTTAGCGTGAGGACAACTAGGGTTAGCATCAGGACAAGTAGGGTTAGCGTCAGGACAACTAGGGTTAGCGTCAGGACAAGTAGGGTTAGCGTCAGGACAAGTAGGGTTAGCGTCATGACAACTAGGGTTAGCGTCAGGACAACTAGGGTTAGCGTCAGGACAACTAGGGTTAGCGTCAGGACAAGTAGGGTTAGCGTCAGGACAAGTAGGGTTAGCGTCAGGACAACTAGGGTTAGCGTCAGGACAACTAGGGTTAGCGTCAGGACAAGTAGGGTTAGCGTCAGGACAACTAGGGTTAGCGTCAGGACAAGTAGGGTTAGCGTCAGGACAAGTAGGGTTAGCGTCAGGACAAGTAGGGTTAGCGTCAGGACAAGTAGGGTTAGCATCAGGACAAGTAGGGTTAGCGTCAGGACAACTAGGGTTAGCGTCAGGACAACTAGGGTTAGCGTGAGGACAACTAGGGTTAGCGTCAGGACAAGTAGGGTTAGCGTCAGGACAACTAGGGTTAGCGTCAGGACAACTAGGGTTAGCGTCAGGACAAGTAGGGTTAGCGTCAGGACAAGTAGGGTTAGCGTCAGGACAACTAGGGTTAGCGTCAGGACAACTAGGGTTAGCGTCAGGACAACTAGGGTTAGCGTCAGGACAACTAGGGTTAGCGTCAGGACAAGTAGGGTTAGCGTCAGGACAACTAGGGTTAGCGTCAGGACAAGTAGGGTTAGCGTCAGGACAAGTAGGGTTAGCGTCAGGACAACTAGGGTTAGCGTCAGGACAACTAGGGTTAGCGTCAGGACAACTAGGGTTAGCGTCAGGACAAGTAGGGTTAGCGTCAGGACAAGTAGGGTTAGCGTCAGGACAACTAGGGTTAGCGTCAGGACAAGTAGGGTTAGCGTCAGGACAAGTAGGGTTAGCGTCAGGACAAGTAGGGTTAGCGTCAGGACAAGTAGGGTTAGCGTCATGACAACTAGGGTTAGCGTCAGGACAACTAGGGTTAGCGTCAGGACAACTAGGGTTAGCGTCAGGACAACTAGGGTTAGCGTCAGGACAACTAGGGTTAGCGTCAGGACAAGTAGGGTTAGCGTCAGGACAACTAGGGTTAGCGTCAGGACAAGTAGGGTTAGCGTCAGGACAAGTAGGGTTAGCGTCAGGACAACTAGGGTTAGCGTCAGGACAAGTAGGGTTAGCGTCAGGACAAGTAGGGTTCGCGTCAGGACAACTAGGGTTACCGTCAGGACAAGTAGGGTTAGCGTCAGGACAAGTAGGGTTAGCGTCAGGACAACTAGGGTTAGCGTCAGGACAACTAGGGTTAGCGTCAGGACAACTAGGGTTAGCGTCAGGACAACTAGGGTTAGCGTCAGGACAAGTAGGGTTAGCGTCAGGAGAACTAGGGTTAGCATCAGGACAACTAGGGTTAGCGTCAGGACAAGTAGGGTTAGCGTCAGGACAAGTAGGGTTAGCGTCAGGACAACTAGGGTTAGCGTCAGGACAACTAGGGTTAGCGTCAGGACAACTAGGGTTAGCGTCAGGACAAGTAGGGTTAGCGTCAGGACAACTAGGCTTAGCGTCAGGACAAGTAGGGTTAGCGTCAGGACAAGTAGGGTTAGCGGTTAGCGTCAGGACAACTAGGGTTAGCGTCAGGACAAGTAGGGTTAGCGTCAGGACAAGTAGGGTTAGCGTCAGGACAACTAGGGTTAGCGTCAGGACAAGTAGGGTTAGCGTCAGGACAAGTAGGGTTAGCGTCAGGACAACTAGGGTTAGCGTCAGGACAAGTAGGGTTAGCGTCAGGACAAGTAGGGTTAGCGTCAGGACAACTAGGGTTAGCGTGAGGACAACTAGGGTTAGCGTCAGGACAAGTAGGGTTAGCGTCAGGACAACTAGGGTTAGCATCAGAACAACTAGGGTTAGTGTCAGGACAACTAGGGTTAGCGTCAGGACAACTAGGGATAGCGTCAGGACAAGTAGGGTTAGCGTCAGGATAACTAGGGTTAGCGTCAGGACAACTAGGGTTAGCGTCAGGACAAGTAGGGTTAGCATCAGGACAACTAGGGTTAGCGTCAAGACAACTAGGGTTAGCGTCAGGACAACTAGGGTTAGCGTCAGGAGAACTAGGGTTAGCGTCAGGAGAACTAGGGTTAGCGTCAGGACAACTAGGGTTAGCGTCAGGACAAGTAGGGTTAGCATCAGGACAACTAGGGTTAGAGTCAGGACAACTAGGGTTAGCGTCAGAACAACTAGGGTTAGCATCAGGACAACTAGGGTTAGCGTCAGGACAACTAGGGTTAGCGTCAGGACAACTTGGGTTAGCGTCAGGACAACTAGGGTTAGCGTCAGGGCAACTAGGGTTAGCGTCAGGACAACTTGGGTTAGCGTCAGGACAACTTGGGTTAGCGTCAGGACAACTTGGGTTAGCGTCAGGACAACTAGGGTTAGCGTCAGGACAACTAGGGTTAGCGTCAGGACAACTAGGGTTAGCGTCAGGACAACTAGGGTTAGCGTGAGGACAACTAGGGTTAGCATCAGGACAAGTAGGGTTAGCGTCAGGACAACTAGGGTTAGCGTCAGGACAAGTAGGGTTAGCGTCAGGACAAGTAGGGTTAGCGTCAGGACACGTAGGGTTAGCGTCAGGACAACTAGGGTTAGCGTCAGGACAAGTAGGGTTAGCGTCAGGACAAGTAGGGTTAGCGTCAGGACACCTAGGGTTAGCGTCAGGACAACTAGGGTTAGCGTCAGGACAACTAGGGTTAGCGTCAGGACAACTCGGGTTAGCGTCAGATCAACTCGGGTTAGCGTCAGGACAACTCGGGTAAGCGTCAGGACAACTCGGGTTAGCGTCAGGACAACTCGGGTTAGCGTCAGGACAACTAGGGTTAGCGTCAGGACAACTCAGGTTAGCGTCAGGACAACTCGGGTTAGCATCAGGACAACTAGGGTTAGCGTCAGGACAACTAGGGTTAGCGTCAGGACAACTAGGGTTAGCGTCAGGACAACTAGGGTAAGCGTCAGGACAACTAGGGTTAGCATCAGGACAACTAGGGTAAGCGTCAGGACAACTAGGGTTAGCGTCAGGACAATTAGGGTTAGCGTCAGGACAACTAGGGTTAGCGTCAGGACAACTAGGGTTAGCGTGAGGACAACTAGGGTTAGCGTCAGGACAAGTAGGGTTAGCGTCAGGACAACTAGGGTTAGCGTCAGGACAAGTAGGGTTAGCGTCAGGACAAGTAGGGTTAGCGTCATGACAACTAGGGTTAGCGTCAGGACAACTAGGGTTAGCGTCAGGACAACTAGGGTTAGCGTCAGGACAAGTAGGGTTAGCGTCAGGACAAGTAGGGTTAGCGTCAGGACAACTAGGGTTAGCGTCAGGACAACTAGGGTTAGCGTCAGGACAAGTAGGGTTAGCGTCAGGACAACTAGGGTTAGCGTCAGGACAAGTAGGGTTAGCGTCAGGACAAGTAGGGTTAGCGTCAGGACAAGTAGGGTTAGCGTCAGGACAAGTAGGGTTAGCATCAGGACAAGTAGGGTTAGCGTCAGGACAACTAGGGTTAGCGTCAGGACAACTAGGGTTAGCGTGAGGACAACTAGGGTTAGCGTCAGGACAAGTAGGGTTAGCGTCAGGACAACTAGGGTTAGCGTCAGGACAACTAGGGTTAGCGTCAGGACAAGTAGGGTTAGCGTCAGGACAAGTAGGGTTAGCGTCAGGACAACTAGGGTTAGCGTCAGGACAACTAGGGTTAGCGTCAGGACAACTAGGGTTAGCGTCAGGACAACTAGGGTTAGCGTCAGGACAAGTAGGGTTAGCGTCAGGACAACTAGGGTTAGCGTCAGGACAAGTAGGGTTAGCGTCAGGACAAGTAGGGTTAGCGTCAGGACAACTAGGGTTAGCGTCAGGACAACTAGGGTTAGCGTCAGGACAACTAGGGTTAGCGTCAGGACAAGTAGGGTTAGCGTCAGGACAAGTAGGGTTAGCGTCAGGACAACTAGGGTTAGCGTAAGGACAAGTAGGGTTAGCGTCAGGACAAGTAGGGTTAGCGTCAGGACAAGTAGGGTTAGCGTCAGGACAAGTAGGGTTAGCGTCATGACAACTAGGGTTAGCGTCAGGACAACTAGGGTTAGCGTCAGGACAACTAGGGTTAGCGTCAGGACAACTAGGGTTAGCGTCAGGACAAGTAGGGTTAGCGTAAGGACAAGTAGGGTTAGCGTCAGGACAAGTAGGGTTAGCGTCAGGACAACTAGGGTTAGCGTCAGGACAACTAGGGTTAGCGTCAGGACAACTAGGGTTAGCGTCAGGACAACTCGGGTTAGCTTCAGGACAACTCGGGTTAGAGTCAGGACAACTAGGGTTAGCGTCAGGACAACTCGGGTTAGCGTCAGGACAACTAGGGTTAGCGTCAGGACAACTCGGGTTAGCGTCAGGACAACTAGGGTTAGCGTCAGGACAACTAGGGTTAGCGTGAGGACAACTAGGGTTAGCGTGAGGACAACTAGGGTTAGCATCAGGACAAGTAGGGTTAGCGTCAGGACAACTAGGGTTAGCGTCAGGACAACTAGGGTTAGCGTCAGGACAAGTAGGGTTAGCGTCAGGACAAGTAGGGTTAGCGTCAGGACACCTAGGGTTAGCGTCAGGACAACTAGGGTTAGCGTCAGGACAACTAGGGTTAGCGTCAGGACAACTAGGGTTAGCGTCAGGACAAGTAGGGTTAGCGTCAGGACAACTAGGGTTAGCGTCAGGACAAGTAGGGTTAGCGTCAGGACAAGTAGGGTTAGCGTCAGGACAACTAGGGTTAGCGTCAGGACAAGTAGGGTTAGCGTCAGGACAAGTAGGGTTAGCGTCAGGACAACTAGGGTTACCGTCAGGACAAGTAGGGTTAGCGTCAGGACAAGTAGGGTTAGCGTCAGGACAACTAGGGTTAGCGTCAGGACAACTAGGGTTAGCGTCAGGACAACTAGGGTTAGCGTCAGGACAACTAGGGTTAGCGTCAGGACAAGTAGGGTTAGCGTCAGGAGAACTAGGGTTAGCATCAGGACAACTAGGGTTAGCGTCAGGACAAGTAGGGTTAGCGTCAGGACAAGTAGGGTTAGCGTCAGGACAACTAGGGTTAGCGTCAGGACAACTAGGGTTAGCGTCAGGACAACTAGGGTTAGCGTCAGGACAAGTAGGGTTAGCGTCAGGACAACTAGGCTTAGCGTCAGGACAAGTAGGGTTAGCGTCAGGACAAGTAGGGTTAGCGTCAGGACAACTAGGGTTAGCGTCAGGACAAGTAGGGTTAGCGTCAGGACAAGTAGGGTTAGCGTCAGGACAACTAGGGTTAGCGTCAGGACAAGTAGGGTTAGCGTCAGGACAAGTAGGGTTAGCGTCAGGACAACTAGGGTTAGCGTCAGGACAAGTAGGGTTAGCGTCAGGACAAGTAGGGTTAGCGTCAGGACAACTAGGGTTAGCGTGAGGACCACTAGGGTTAGCGTCAGGACAAGTAGGGTTAGCGTCAGGACAACTAGGGTTAGCATCAGAACAACTAGGGTTAGCGTCAGGACAACTAGGGTTAGCGTCAGGACAACTAGGGATAGCGTCAGGACAAGTAGGGTTAGCGTCAGGATAACTAGGGTTAGCGTCAGGACAACTAGGGTTAGCGTCAGGACAAGTAGGGTTAGCATCAGGACAACTAGGGTTAGCGTCAGGACAACTAGGGTTAGCGTCAGGACAACTAGGGTTAGCGTCAGGAGAACTAGGGTTAGCGTCAGGAGAACTAGGGTTAGCGTCAGGACAACTAGGGTTAGCGTCAGGACAAGTAGGGTTAGCATCAGGACAACTAGGGTTAGAGTCAGGACAACTAGGGTTAGCGTCAGAACAACTAGGGTTAGCATCAGGACAACTAGGGTTAGCGTCAGGACAACTAGGGTTAGCGTCAGGACAACTTGGGTTAGCGTCAGGACAACTAGGGTTAGCGTCAGGGCAACTAGGGTTAGCGTCAGGACAACTTGGGTTAGCGTCAGGACAACTTGGGTTAGCGTCAGGACAACTTGGGTTAGCGTCAGGACAACTAGGGTTAGCGTCAGGACAACTAGGGTTAGCGTCAGGACAACTAGGGTTAGCGTCAGGACAACTAGGGTTAGCGTGAGGACAACTAGGGTTAGCATCAGGACAAGTAGGGTTAGCGTCAGGACAACTAGGGTTAGCGTCAGGACAAGTAGGGTTAGCGTCAGGACAAGTAGGGTTAGCGTCAGGACACGTAGGGTTAGCGTCAGGACAACTAGGGTTAGCGTCAGGACAACTAGGGTTAGCGTCAGGACAAGTAGGGTTAGCGTCAGGACAAGTAGGGTTAGCGTCAGGACACCTAGGGTTAGCGTCAGGACAACTAGGGTTAGCGTCAGGACAACTAGGGTTAGCGTCAGGACAACTCGGGTTAGCGTCAGATCAACTCGGGTTAGCGTCAGGACAACTCGGGTAAGCGTCAGGACAACTCGGGTTAGCGTCAGGACAACTCGGGTTAGCGTCAGGACAACTAGGGTTAGCGTCAGGACAACTCAGGTTAGCGTCAGGACAACTCGGGTTAGCATCAGGACAACTAGGGTTAGCGTCAGGACAACTAGGGTTAGCGTCAGGACAACTAGGGTTAGCGTCAGGACAACTAGGGTAAGCGTCAGGACAACTAGGGTTAGCATCAGGACAACTAGGGTAAGCGTCAGGACAACTAGGGTTAGCGTCAGGACAATTAGGGTTAGCGTCAGGACAACTAGGGTTAGCGTCAGGACAACTAGGGTTAGCGTCAGGACAACTAGGGTTAGCGTCAGGACAACTTGGGTTAGCGTCAGGACAACTAGGGTTAGCGTCAGGACAACTAGGGTTAGCGTCAGGACAACTAGGGTTTGCGTCACGACAACTTGGGTTAGCGTCAGGACAACTAGGGTTAGCGTCAGGACAACTAGGGTTAGCGTCAGGACAACTAGGGTTAGCGTCAGGACAACTAGGGTTAGCGTCAGGACAACTAGGGTTAGCGTGAGGACAACTAGGGTTAGCGTCAGGACAAGTAGGGTTAGCGTCAGGACAACTAGGGTTAGCGTCAGGACAAGTAGGGTTAGCGTCAGGACAAGTAGGGTTAGCGTCAGGACAAGTAGGGTTAGCGTCATGACAACTAGTGGTAGCGTCAGGACAACTAGGGTTAGCGTCAGGACAACTAGGGTTAGCGTCAGGACAAGTAGGGTTAGCGTCAGGACAAGTAGGGTTAGCGTCAGGACAACTAGGGTTAGCGTCAGGACAAGTAGGGTTAGCGTCAGGACAACTAGGGTTAGCGTCAGGACAAGTAGGGTTAGCGTCAGGACAAGTAGGGTTAGCGTCAGGACAAGTAGGGTTAGCGTCAGGACAAGTAGGGTTAGCGTCAGGACAAGTAGGGTTAGCATCAGGACAAGTAGGGTTAGCGTCAGGACAACTAGGGTTAGCGTCAGGACAACTAGGGTTAGCGTGAGGACAACTAGGGTTAGCGTCAGGACAAGTAGGGTTAGCGTCAGTACAACTAGGGTTAGCGTCAGGACAAGTAGGGTTAGCGTCAGGACAAGTAGGGTTAGCGTCAGGACAAGTAGGGTTAGCGTCAGGACAACTAGGGTTAGCGTCAGGACAACTAGGGTTAGCGTCAGGACAACTAGGGTTAGCGTCAGGACAAGTAGGGTTAGCGTCAGGACAACTAGGGTTAGCGTCAGGACAAGTAGGGTTAGCGTCAGGACAAGTAGGGTTAGCGTCAGGACAACTAGGGTTAGCGTCAGGACAACTAGGGTTAGCGTCAGGACAAGTAGGGTTAGCGTCAGGACAAGTAGGGTTAGCGTCAGGACAAGTAGGGTTAGCGTCAGGACAACTAGGGTTAGCGTCAGGACAAGTAGGGTTAGCGTCAGGACAAGTAGGGTTAGCGTCAGGACAAGTAGGGTTAGCGTCAGGACAACTAGGGTTAGCGTCATGACAACTAGGGTTAGCGTCAGGACAACTAGGGTTAGGGTCAGGACAAGTAGGGTTAGCGTCAGGACAACTAGGGTTAGCGTCAGGACAAGTAGGGTTAGCGTAAGGACAAGTAGGGTTAGCGTCAGGACAAGTAGGGTTAGCGTCAGGACAACTAGGGTTAGCGTCAGGACAACTAGGGTTAGCGTCAGGACAACTAGGGTTAGCGTCAGGACAACTCGGGTTAGCTTCAGGACAACTCGGGTTAGAGTCAGGACAACTAGGGTTAGCGTCAGGACAACTCGGGTTAGCGTCAGGACAACTAGGGTTAGCGTCAGGACAACTCGGGTTAGCGTCAGGACAACTAGGGTTAGCGTCAGGACAACTAGGGTTAGCGTGAGGACAACTAGGGTTAGCGTGAGGACAACTAGGGTTAGCATCAGGACAAGTAGGGTTAGCGTCAGGACAACTAGGGTTAGCGTCAGGACAACTAGGGTTAGCGTCAGGACAAGTAGGGTTAGCGTCAGGACAAGTAGGGTTAGCGTCAGGACACCTAGGGTTAGCGTCAGGACAACTAGGGTTAGCGTCAGGACAACTAGGGTTAGCGTCAGGACAACTAGGGTTAGCGTCAGGACAAGTAGGGTTAGCGTCAGGACAACTAGGGTTAGCGTCAGGACAAGTAGGGTTAGCGTCAGGACAAGTAGGGTTAGCGTCAGGACAACTAGGGTTAGCGTCAGGACAAGTAGGGTTAGCGTCAGGACAAGTAGGGTTAGCGTCAGGACAACTAGGGTTACCGTCAGGACAAGTAGGGTTAGCGTCAGGACAAGTAGGGTTAGCGTCAGGACAACTAGGGTTAGCGTCAGGACAACTAGGGTTAGCGTCAGGACAACTAGGGTTAGCGTCAGGACAACTAGGGTTAGCGTCAGGACAAGTAGGGTTAGCGTCAGGAGAACTAGGGTTAGCATCAGGACAACTAGGGTTAGCGTCAGGACAAGTAGGGTTAGCGTCAGGACAAGTAGGGTTAGCGTCAGGACAACTAGGGTTAGCGTCAGGACAACTAGGGTTAGCGTCAGGACAACTAGGGTTAGCGTCAGGACAAGTAGGGTTAGCGTCAGGACAACTAGGCTTAGCGTCAGGACAAGTAGGGTTAGCGTCAGGACAAGTAGGGTTAGCGTCAGGACAACTAGGGTTAGCGTCAGGACAAGTAGGGTTAGCGTCAGGACAAGTAGGGTTAGCGTCAGGACAACTAGGGTTAGCGTCAGGACAAGTAGGGTTAGCGTCAGGACAAGTAGGGTTAGCGTCAGGACAACTAGGGTTAGCGTCAGGACAAGTAGGGTTAGCGTCAGGACAAGTAGGGTTAGCGTCAGGACAACTAGGGTTAGCGTGAGGACAACTAGGGTTAGCGTCAGGACAAGTAGGGTTAGCGTCAGGACAACTAGGGTTAGCATCAGAACAACTAGGGTTAGCGTCAGGACAACTAGGGTTAGCGTCAGGACAACTAGGGATAGCGTCAGGACAAGTAGGGTTAGCGTCAGGATAACTAGGGTTAGCGTCAGGACAACTAGGGTTAGCGTCAGGACAAGTAGGGTTAGCATCAGGACAACTAGGGTTAGCGTCAGGACAACTAGGGTTAGCGTCAGGACAACTAGGGTTAGCGTCAGGAGAACTAGGGTTAGCGTCAGGAGAACTAGGGTTAGCGTCAGGACAACTAGGGTTAGCGTCAGGACAAGTAGGGTTAGCATCAGGACAACTAGGGTTAGAGTCAGGACAACTAGGGTTAGCGTCAGAACAACTAGGGTTAGCATCAGGACAACTAGGGTTAGCGTCAGGACAACTAGGGTTAGCGTCAGGACAACTTGGGTTAGCGTCAGGACAACTAGGGTTAGCGTCAGGGCAACTAGGGTTAGCGTCAGGACAACTTGGGTTAGCGTCAGGACAACTTGGGTTAGCGTCAGGACAACTTGGGTTAGCGTCAGGACAACTAGGGTTAGCGTCAGGACAACTAGGGTTAGCGTCAGGACAACTAGGGTTAGCGTGAGGACAACTAGGGTTAGCATCAGGACAAGTAGGGTTAGCGTCAGGACAACTAGGGTTAGCGTCAGGACAAGTAGGGTTAGCGTCAGGACAAGTAGGGTTAGCGTCAGGATACGTAGGGTTAGCGTCAGGACAACTAGGGTTAGCGTCAGGACAACTAGGGTTAGCGTCAGGACAAGTAGGGTTAGCGTCAGGACAAGTAGGGTTAGCGTCAGGACACCTAGGGTTAGCGTCAGGACAACTAGGGTTAGCGTCAGGACAACTAGGGTTAGCGTCAGGACAAGTAGGGTTAGCGTCAGGACAACTAAGGTTAGCGTCAGGACAAGTAGGGTAAGCGTAAGGACAAGTAGGGTTAGCGTCAGGACAACTAGGGTTAGCGTCAGGACAAGTAGGGTTAGCGTCAGGACAAGTAGGGTTAGCGTCAGGACAACTAGGGTTAGCGTCAGGACAAGTAGGGTTAGCGTCAGGACAAGTAGGGTTAGCGTCAGGACAACTAGGGTTAGCGTCAGGACAACTAGGGTTAGCGTCAGGACAACTAGGGTTAGCGTCAGGACAAGTAGGGTTAGCGTCAGGAGAACTAGGGTTAGCGTCAGGACAAGTAGGGTTAGCGTCAGGACAAGTAGGGTTAGCGTCAGGACAACTAGGGTTAGCGTCAGGACAACTAGGGTTAGCGTCAGGACAACTAGGGTTAGCGTCAGGACAAGTAGGGTTAGCGTCAGGACAACTAGGGTTAGCGTCAGGACAACTAGGCTTAGCGTCAGGACAAGTAGGGTTAGCGTCAGGACAACTAGGGTTAGCGTCAGGACAAGTAGGCTTAGCGTCAGGACAAGTAGGGTTAGCGTCAGGACAACTAGGATTAGCGTCAGGACAAGTAGGGTTAGCGTCAGGACAAGTAGGGTTAGCGTCAGGACAACTAGGGTTAGCGTCAGGACAAGTAGGGTTAGCGTCAGGACAAGTAGGGTTAGCGTCAGGACAACTAGGGTTAGCGTCAGGACAAGTAGGGTTAGCATCAGGACAAGTAGGGTTAGCGTCAGGACAACTAGGGTTAGCGTCATGACAACTAGGGTTAGCGTCAGGACAACTAGGGTTAGCGTCAGGACAAGTAGGGTTAGCGTCAGGACAACTAGGGTTAGCATCAGGACAAGTAGGGTTAGCGTCAGGACAAGTAGGGTTAGCGTCAGGACAAGTAGGGTTAGCGTCAGGACAACTAGGG
Source organism: Phyllobates terribilis (assembly GCF_046119375.1). Lineage (NCBI taxonomy): Eukaryota > Metazoa > Chordata > Amphibia > Anura > Dendrobatidae > Phyllobates > Phyllobates terribilis. The sequence goes on along the minus strand of NW_027363417.1, from coordinate 68,294 downwards.
TTAGCGTCAGGACAACTAGGGTTAGCGTCAGGACAACTAGGGTTAGCGTCAGGACAACTCGGGTTAGCGTCAGGACAACTCGGGTTAGAGTCAGGACAACTAGGGTTAGCGTCAGGACAACTCGGGTTAGCGTCAGGACAACTAGGGTTAGCGTCAGGACAACTCGGGTTAGCGTCAGGACAACTAGGGTTAGCGTCAGGACAACTAGGGTTAGCGTCAGGACTACTAGGGTTAGCGTGAGGACAACTAGGGTTAGCGTCAGGACAAGTAGGGTTAGCGTCAGGACAACTAGGGTTAGCGTCAGGACAAGTAGGGTTAGCGTCAGGACACCTAGGGTTAGCGTCAGGACAACTAGGGTTAGCGTCAGGACAACTAGGGTTAGCGTCAGGACAACTAGGGTTAGCGTCAGGACAAGTAGGGTTAGCGTCAGGACAACTAGGGTTAGCGTCAGGACAAGTAGGGTTAGCGTCAGGACAAGTAGGGTTAGCGTCAGGACAAGTAGGGTTAGCGTCAGGACAAGTAGGGTTAGCGTCAGGACAACTAGGGTTAGCGTCAGGACAAGTAGGGTTAGCGTCAGGACAAGTAGGGTTAGCGTCAGGACAACTAGGGTTAGCGTCAGGACAACTAGGGTTAGCGTCAGGACAACTAGGGATAGCGTCAGGACAAGTAGGGTTAGCGTCAGGACAACTAGGGTTAGCGTCAGGACAAGTAGGGTTAGCGTAAGGACAAGTAGGGTTAGCGTCAGGACAACTAGGGTTAGCGTCAGGACAACTAGGGTTAGCGTCAGGACAACTAGGGTTAGCGTCAGGACAACTAGGGTTAGCGTCAGGACAACTCGGGTTAGCTTCAGGACAACTCGGGTTAGAGTCAGGACAACTAGGGTTAGCGTCAGGACAACTCGGGTTAGCGTCAGGACAACTAGGGTTAGCGTCAGGACAACTCGGGTTAGCGTCAGGACAACTAGGGTTAGCGTCAGGACAACTAGGGTTAGCGTGAGGACAACTAGGGTTAGCGTGAGGACAACTAGGGTTAGCGTCAGGACAAGTAGGGTTAGCGTCAGGACAACTAGGGTTAGCGTCAGGACAACTAGGGTTAGCGTCAGGACAAGTAGGGTTAGCGTCAGGACAAGTAGGGTTAGCGTCAGGACACCTAGGGTTAGCGTCAGGACAACTAGGGTTAGCGTCAGGACAACTAGGGTTAGCGTCAGGACAACTAGGGTTAGCGTCAGGACAAGTAGGGTTAGCGTCAGGACAACTAGGGTTAGCGTCAGGACAAGTAGGGTTAGCGTCAGGACAAGTAGGGTTAGCGTCAGGACAAGTAGGGTTAGCGTCAGGACAAGTAGGGTTAGCGTCAGGACAACTAGGGTTAGCGTCAGGACAAGTAGGGTTAGCGTCAGGACAAGTAGGGTTAGCGTCAGGACAACTAGGGTTAGCGTCAGGACAACTAGGGTTAGCGTCAGGACAACTAGGGTTAGCGTCAGGACAACTAGGGTTAGCGTCAGGACAAGTAGGGTTAGCGTCAGGAGAACTAGGGTTAGCATCAGGACAACTAGGGTTAGCGTCAGGACAAGTAGGGTTAGCGTCAGGACAAGTAGGGTTAGCGTCAGGACAACTAGGGTTAGCGTCAGGACAACTAGGGTTAGCGTCAGGACAACTAGGGTTAGCGTCAGGACAAGTAGGGTTAGCGTCAGGACAACTAGGCTTAGCGTCAGGACAAGTAGGGTTAGCGTCAGGACAAGTAGGGTTAGCGTCAGGACAACTAGGGTTATCGTCAGGACAAGTAGGGTTAGCGTCAGGACAAGTAGGGTTAGCGTCAGGACAACTAGGGTTAGCGTCAGGACAAGTAGGGTTAGCGTCAGGACAAGTAGGGTTAGCGTCAGGACAACTAGGGTTAGTGTCAGGACAAGTAGGGTTAGCGTCAGGACAAGTAGGGTTAGCGTCAGGACAACTAGGGTTAGCGTGAGGACAACTAGGGTTAGCGTCAGGACAAGTAGGGTTAGCGTCAGGACAACTAGGGTTAGCATCAGAACAACTAGGGTTAGCGTCAGGACAACTAGGGTTAGCGTCAGGACAACTAGGGATAGCGTCAGGACAAGTAGGGTTAGCGTCAGGATAACTAGGGTTAGCGTCAGGACAACTAGGGTTAGCGTCAGGACAAGTAGGGTTAGCATCAGGACAACTAGGGTTAGCGTCAGGACAACTAGGGTTAGCGTCAGGACAACTAGGGTTAGCGTCAGGAGAACTAGGGTTAGCGTCAGGAGAACTAGGGTTAGCGTCAGGACAACTAGGGTTAGCGTCAGGACAAGTAGGGTTAGCATCAGGACAACTAGGGTTAGAGTCAGGACAACTAGGGTTAGCGTCAGAACAACTAGGGTTAGCGTCAGGACAACTAGGGTTAGCGTCAGGACAACTAGGGTTAGCGTCAGGACAACTAGGGTTAGCGTCAGGACAACTTGGGTTAGCGTCAGGACAACTAGGGTTAGCGTCAGGACAACTAGGGTTAGCGTCAGGACAACTTGGGTTAGCGTCAGGACAACTTGGGTTAGCGTCAGGACAACTAGGGTTAGCGTCAGGACAACTAGGGTTAGCGTCAGGACAACTAGGGTTAGCGTGAGGACAACTAGGGTTAGCATCAGGACAAGTAGGGTTAGCGTCAGGACAACTAGGGTTAGCGTCAGGACAAGTAGGGTTAGCGTCAGGACAAGTAGGGTTAGCGTCAGGACACGTAGGGTTAGCGTCAGGACAACTAGGGTTAGCGTCAGGACAACTAGGGTTAGCGTCAGGACAAGTAGGGTTAGCGTCAGGACAAGTAGGGTTAGCGTCAGGACACCTAGGGTTAGCGTCAGGACAACTAGGGTTAGCGTCAGGACAACTAGGGTTAGCGTCAGGACAAGTAGGGTTAGCGTCAGGACAACTAAGGTTAGCGTCAGGACAAGTAGGGTAAGCGTCAGGACAAGTAGGGTTAGCGTCAGGACAACTAGGGTTAGCGTCAGGACAAGTAGGGTTAGCGTCAGGACAAGTAGGGTTAGAGTCAGGACAACTAGGGTTAGCGTCAGGACAAGTAGGGTTAGCGTCAGGACAAGTAGGGTTAGCGTCAGGACAACTAGGGTTAGCGTCAGGACAACTAGGGTTAGCGTCAGGACAACTAGGGTTAGCGTCAGGACAAGTAGGGTTAGCGTCAGGAGAACTAGGGTTAGCGTCAGGACAAGTAGGGTTAGCGTCAGGACAAGTAGGGTTAGCGTCAGGACAAGTAGGGTTAGCGTCAGGACAACTAGGGTTAGCGTCAGGACAACTAGGGTTAGCGTCAGGACAACTAGGGTTAGCGTCAGGACAAGTAGGGTTAGCGTCAGGACAACTAGGGTTAGCGTCAGGACAACTAGGCTTAGCGTCAGGACAAGTAGGGTTAGCGTCAGGACAACTAGGGTTAGCGTCAGGACAAGTAGGGTTAGCGTCAGGACAAGTAGGGTTAGCGTCAGGACAACTAGGATTAGCGTCAGGACAAGTAGGGTTAGCGTCAGGACAAGTAGGGTTAGCGTCAGGACAACTAGGGTTAGCGTCAGGACAAGTAGGGTTAGCGTCAGGACAAGTAGGGTTAGCGTCAGGACAACTAGGGTTAGCGTCAGGACAAGTAGGGTTAGCATCAGGACAAGTAGGGTTAGCGTCAGGACAACTAGGGTTAGCGTCATGACAACTAGGGTTAGCGTCAGGACAACTAGGGTTAGCGTCAGGACAAGTAGGGTTAGCGTCAGGACAACTAGGGTTAGCGTCAGGACAAGTAGGGTTAGCGTCAGGACAAGTAGGGTTAGCGTCAGGACAAGTAGGGTTAGCGTCAGGACAACTAGGGTTAGCGTCAGGACAACTAGGGTTAGCGTCAGGACAACTAGGGTTAGCGTCAGGACAACTCGGGTTAGCGTCAGGACAACTCGGGTTAGAGTCAGGACAACTAGGGTTAGCGTCAGGACAACTCGGGTTAGCGTCAGGACAACTAGGGTTAGCGTCAGGACAACTCGGGTTAGCGTCAGGACAACTAGGGTTAGCGTCAGGACAACTAGGGTTAGCGTCAGGACTACTAGGGTTAGCGTGAGGACAACTAGGGTTAGCGTCAGGACAAGTAGGGTTAGCATCAGGACAACTAGGGTTAGCGTCAGGACAAGTAGGGTTAGCATCAGGACAAGTAGGGTTAGCGTCAGGACACCTAGGGTTAGCGTCAGGACAACTAGGGTTAGCGTCAGGACAACTAGGGTTAGCGTCAGGACAACTAGGGTTAGCATCAGGACAAGTAGGGTTAGCGTCAGGACAACTAGGGTTAGCGTCAGGACAAGTAGGGTTAGCGTCAGGACAAGTAGGGTTAGCGTCAGGACAACTAGGGTTAGCGTCAGGACAAGTAGGGTTAGCGTCAGGACAAGTAGGGTTAGCGTCAGGACAACTAGGGTTAGCGTCAGGACAAGTAGGGTTAGCGTCAGGACAAGTAGGGTTAGCGTCAGGACAACTAGGGTTAGCGTCAGGACAACTAGGGTTAGCGTCAGGACAACTAGGGTTAGCGTCAGGACAACTAGGGTTAGCGTCAGGACAAGTAGGGTTAGCGTCAGGACAACTAGGGTTAGCGTCAGGACAACTAGGCTTAGCGTCAGGACAAGTAGGGTTAGCGTCAGGACAAGTAGGGTTAGCGTCAGGACAACTAGTGTTAGCGTCAGGACAAGTAGGGTTAGCGTCAGGACAAGTAGGGTTAGCGTCAGGACAAGTAGGGTTAGCGTCAGGACAAGTAGGGTTAGCGTCAGGACAACTAGGGTTAGCGTCAGGACAAGTAGGGTTAGCGTCAGGACAACTAGGGTTAGCGTCAGGACAACTAGGGTTAGCGTCAGGACAACTAGGGTTAGCGTCAGGACAACTAGGGATAGCGTCAGGAGAAGTAGGGTTAGCGTCAGGACAACTAGGGTTAGCATCAGGACAACTAGGGTTAGCGTCAGGACAAGTAGGGTTAGCATCAGGACAACTAGGGTTAGCGTCAGGACAACTAGGGTTAGCGTCAGGACTACTAGGGTTAGCGTGAGGACAACTAGGGTTAGCGTCAGGACAAGTAGGGTTAGCATCAGGACAACTAGGGTTAGCGTCAGGACAAGTAGGGTTAGCATCAGGACAAGTAGGGTTAGCGTCAGGACACCTAGGGTTAGCGTCAGGACAACTAGGGTTAGCGTCAGGACAACTAGGGTTAGCGTCAGGACAACTAGGGTTAGCGTCAGGACAACTAGGGTTAGCGTCAGGACAACTAGGGTTAGCGTCAGGACAAGTAGGGTTAGCGTCAGGACAACTAGGGTTAGCGTCAGGACAACTAGGCTTAGCGTCAGGACAAGTAGGGTTAGCGTCAGGACAAGTAGGGTTAGCGTCAGGACAACTAGTGTTAGCGTCAGGACAAGTAGGGTTAGCGTCAGGACAAGTAGGGTTAGCGTCAGGACAAGTAGGGTTAGCGTCAGGACAAGTAGGGTTAGCGTCAGGACAAGTAGGGTTAGCGTCAGGACAACTAGGGTTAGCGTCAGGACAAGTAGGGTTAGCGTCAGGACAAGTAGGGTTAGCGTCAGGACAACTAGGGTTAGCGTCAGGACAACTAGGGTTAGCGTCAGGACAACTAGGGTTAGCGTCAGGACTACTAGGGTTAGCGTGAGGACAACTAGGGTTAGCGTCAGGACAAGTAGGGTTAGCGTCAGGACAACTAGGGTTAGCGTCAGGACAACTACGGTTAGCGTCAGGACAAGTAGGGTTAGCGTCAGGACAAGTAGGGTTAGCGTCAGGACACCTAGGGTTAGCATCAGGACAACTAGGGTTAGCGTCAGGACAACTAGGGTTAGCGTCAGGACAACTAGGGTTAGCGTCAGGACAAGTAGGGTTAGCGTCAGGACAACTAGGGTTAGCGTCAGGACAAGTAGGGTTAGCGTCAGGACAAGTAGGGTTAGCGTCAGGACAACTAGGGTTAGCGTCAGGACAAGTAGGGTTAGCGTCAGGACAAGTAGGGTTAGCGTCAGGACAACTAGGGTTAGCATCAGGACAAGTAGGGTTAGCGTCAGGACAAGTAGGGTTAGCGTCAGGACAACTAGGGTTAGCGTCAGGACAAGTAGGGTTAGCGTCAGGACAAGTAGGGTTAGCGTCAGGACACCTAGGGTTAGCGTCAGGACAACTAGGGTTAGCGTCAGGACAACTAGGGTTAGCGTCAGGACAACTAGGGTTAGCGTCAGGACTACTAGGGTTAGCGTGAGGACAACTAGGGTTAGCGTCAGGACAAGTAGGGTTAGCGTCAGGACAACTAGGGTTAGCGTCAGGACAACTAGGGTTAGCGTCAGGACAAGTAGGGTTAGCGTCAGGACAACTAGGGTTAGCGTCAGGACAAGTAGGGTTAGCGTCAGGACAAGTAGGGTTAGCGTCAGGACAAGTAGGGTTAGCGTCAGGACAACTAGGGTTAGCGTCAGGACAAGTAGGGTTAGCGTCAGGACAAGTAGGGTTAGCGTCAGGACAACTAGGGTTAGCGTCAGGACAACTAGGGTTAGCGTCAGGACAACTAGGGTTAGCGTCAGGACTACTAGGGTTAGCGTGAGGACAACTAGGGTTAGCGTCAGGACAAGTAGGGTTAGCGTCAGGACAACTAGGGTTAGCGTCAGGACAACTACGGTTAGCGTCAGGACAAGTAGGGTTAGCGTCAGGACAAGTAGGGTTAGCGTCAGGACACCTAGGGTTAGCATCAGGACAACTAGAGTTAGCGTCAGGACAACTAGGGTTAGCGTCAGGACAACTAGGGTTAGCGTCAGGACAAGTAGGGTTAGCGTCAGGACAACTAGGGTTAGCGTCAGGACAAGTAGGGTTAGCGTCAGGACAAGTAGGGTTAGCGTCAGGACAACTAGGGTTAGCGTCAGGACAAGTAGGGTTAGCGTCAGGACAAGTAGGGTTAGCGTCAGGACAACTAGGGTTAGCATCAGGACAAGTAGGGTTAGCGTCAGGACAAGTAGGGTTAGCGTCAGGACAACTAGGGTTAGCGTCAGGACAAGTAGGGTTAGCGTCAGGACAAGTAGGGTTAGCGTCAGGACACCTAGGGTTAGCGTCAGGACAACTAGGGTTAGCGTCAGGACAACTAGGGTTAGCGTCAGGACAACTAGGGTTAGCGTCAGGACAAGTAGGGTTAGCGTCAGGACAACTAGGGTTAGCGTCAGGACAAGTAGGGTTAGCGTCAGGACAAGTAGGGTTAGCGTCAGGACAACTAGGGTTAGCGTCAGGACAAGTAGGGTTAGCGTCAGGACAAGTAGGGTTAGCGTCAGGACAACTAGGGTTAGCGTCAGGACAAGTAGGGTTAGCGTCAGGACAAGTAGGGTTAGCGTCAGGACAACTAGGGTTAGCGTCAGGAGAACTAGGGTTAGCGTCAGGACAACTAGGGTTAGCGTCAGGACAAGTAGGGTTAGCGTCAGGACAAGTAGGGTTAGCGTCAGGACAAGTAGGGTTAGCGTCAGGACAACTAGGGTTAGCGTCAGGACAACTAGGGTTAGCGTCAGGACAACTAGGGTTAGCGTCAGGACAAGTAGGGTTAGCGTCAGGACAACTAGGGTTAGCGTCAGGACAACTAGGCTTAGCGTCAGGACAAGTAGGGTTAGCGTCAGGACAGGTAGGGTTAGCGTCAGGACAACTAGGGTTAGCATCAGGACAAGTAGGGTTAGCGTCAGGACAAGTAGGGTTAGCGTCAGGACAAGTAGGGTTAGCGTCAGGACAAGTAGGGTTAGCGTCAGGACAAGTAGGGTTAGCGTCAGGACAACTAGGGTTAGCGTCAGGACAAGTAGGGTTAGCGTCAGGACAACTAGGGTTAGCGTCAGGACAACTAGGGTTAGCGTCAGGACAAGTAGGGTTAGCGTCAGGACAACTCGGGTTAGCGTCAGGACAACTAGGGTTAGCGTCAGGACAACTAGGGTTAGCGTCAGGACAACTAGGGATAGCGTCAGGACAAGTAGGGTTAGCGTCAGGACAACTAGGGTTAGCGTCAGGACAACTAGGGTTAGCGTCAGGACAAGTAGGGTTAGCATCAGGACAACTAGGGTTAGCGTCAGGACAACTAGGGTTAGCGTCAGGACAACTAGGGTTAGCGTCAGGAGAACTAGGGTTAGCGTCAGGAGAACTAGGGTTAGCGTCAGGACAACTAGGGTTAGCGTCAGGACAAGTAGGGTTAGCGTCAGGACAACTAGGGTTAGAGTCAGGACAACTAGGGTTAGCGTCAGAACAACTAGGGTTAGCGTCAGGACAACTAGGGTTAGCGTCAGGACAACTAGGGTTAGCGTCAGGACAACTAGGGTTAGCGTCAGGACTACTAGGGTTAGCGTGAGGACAACTAGGGTTAGCGTCAGGACAAGTAGGGTTAGCGTCAGGACAACTAGGGTTAGCGTCAGGACAACTAGGGTTAGCGTCAGGACAAGTAGGGTTAGCGTCAGGACAAGTAGGGTTAGCGTCAGGACACCTAGGGTTAGCGTCAGGACAACTAGGGTTAGCGTCAGGACAACTAGGGTTAGCGTCAGGAAAAGTAGGGTTAGCGTCAGGACAACTAGGGTTAGCGTCAGGACAAGTAGGGTTAGCGTCAGGACAAGTAGGGTTAGCGTCAGGACAACTAGGGTTAGCGTCAGGACAAGTAGGGTTAGCGTCAGGACAAGTAGGGTTAGCGTCAGGACAACTAGGGTTAGCGTCAGGACAAGTAGGGTTAGCGTCAGGACAAGTAGGGTTAGCGTCAGGACAACTAGGGTTAGCGTCAGGACAACTAGGGTTAGCGTCAGGACAACTAGGGTTAGCGTCAGGACAACTAGGGTTAGCGTCAGGACAAGTAGGGTTAGCGTCAGGAGAACTAGGGTTAGCGTCAGGACAACTAGGGTTAGCGTCAGGACAAGTAGGGTTAGCGTCAGGACAAGTAGGGTTAGCGTCAGGACAAGTAGGGTTAGCGTCAGGACAACTAGGGTTTGCGTCAGGACAACTAGGGTTAGCGTCAGGACAACTAGGGTTAGCGTCAGGACAAGTAGGGTTAGCGTCAGGACAACTAGGGTTAGCGTCAGGACAACTAGGCTTAGCGTCAGGACAAGTAGGGTTAGCGTCAGGACAAGTAGGGTTAGCGTCAGGACAACTAGGGTTAGCGTCAGGACAAGTAGGGTTAGCGTCAGGACAAGTAGGGTTAGCGTCAGGACAACTAGGGTTAGCGTCAGGACAAGTAGGGTTAGCGTCAGGACAAGTAGGGTTAGCGTCAGGACAACTAGGGTTAGCGTCAGGACAAGTAGGGTTAGCGTCAGGACAAGTAGGGTTAGCGTCAGGACAACTAGGGTTAGCGTCAGGACAACTAGGGTTAGCGTCAGGACAACTAGGGTTAGCGTCAGGACTACTAGGGTTAGCGTGAGGACAACTAGGGTTAGCGTCAGGACAAGTAGGGTTAGCGTCAGGACAACTAGGGTTAGCGTCAGGACAACTACGGTTAGCGTCAGGACAAGTAGGGTTAGCGTCAGGACAAGTAGGGTTAGCGTCAGGACACCTAGGGTTAGCATCAGGACAACTAGGGTTAGCGTCAGGACAACTAGGGTTAGCGTCAGGACAACTAGGGTTAGCGTCAGGACAAGTAGGGTTAGCGTCAGGACAACTAGGGTTAGCGTCAGGACAAGTAGGGTTAGCGTCAGGACAAGTAGGGTTAGCGTCAGGACAACTAGGGTTAGCGTCAGGACAAGTAGGGTTAGCGTCAGGACAAGTAGGGTTAGCGTCAGGACAACTAGGGTTAGCATCAGGACAAGTAGGGTTAGCGTCAGGACAAGTAGGGTTAGCGTCAGGACAACTAGGGTTAGCGTCAGGACAAGTAGGGTTAGCGTCAGGACAAGTAGGGTTAGCGTCAGGACACCTAGGGTTAGCGTCAGGACAACTAGGGTTAGCGTCAGGACAACTAGGGTTAGCGTCAGGACAACTAGGGTTAGCGTCAGGACAAGTAGGGTTAGCGTCAGGACAACTAGGGTTAGCGTCAGGACAAGTAGGGTTAGCGTCAGGACAAGTAGGGATAGCGTCAGGACAACTAGGGTTAGCGTCAGGACAAGTAGGGTTAGCGTCAGGACAAGTAGGGTTAGCGTCAGGACAACTAGGGTTAGCGTCAGGACAAGTAGGGTTAGCGTCAGGACAAGTAGGGTTAGCGTCAGGACAACTAGGGTTAGCGTCAGGAGAACTAGGGTTAGCGTCAGGACAACTAGGGTTAGCGTCAGGACAAGTAGGGTTAGCGTCAGGACAAGTAGGGTTAGCGTCAGGACAAGTAGGGTTAGCGTCAGGACAACTAGGGTTAGCGTCAGGACAACTAGGGTTAGCGTCAGGACAACTAGGGTTAGCGTCAGGACAAGTAGGGTTAGCGTCAGGACAACTAGGGTTAGCGTCAGGACAACTAGGCTTAGCATCAGGACAAGTAGGGTTAGCGTCAGGACAAGTAGGGTTAGCGTCAGGACAACTAGGGTTAGCGTCAGGACAAGTAGGGTTAGCGTCAGGACAAGTAGGGTTAGCGTCAGGACAAGTAGGGTTAGCGTCAGGACAAGTAGGGTTAGCGTCAGGACAAGTAGGGTTAGCGTCAGGACAACTAGGGTTAGCGTCAGGACAAGTAGGGTTAGCGTCAGGACAACTAGGGTTAGCGTCAGGACAACTAGGGTTAGCGTCAGGACAAGTAGGGTTAGCGTCAGGACAACTAGGGTTAGCGTCAGGACAACTAGGGTTAGCGTCAGGACAACTAGGGTTAGCGTCAGGACAACTAGGGATAGCGTCAGGACAAGTAGGGTTAGCGTCAGGACAACTAGGGTTAGCGTCAGGACAACTAGGGTTAGCGTCAGGACAAGTAGGGTTAGCATCAGGACAACTAGGGTTAGCGTCAGGACAACTAGGGTTAGCGTCAGGACAACTAGGGTTAGCGTCAGGAGAACTAGGGTTAGCGTCAGGAGAACTAGGGTTAGCGTCAGGACAACTAGGGTTAGCGTCAGGACAAGTAGGGTTAGCGTCAGGACAACTAGGGTTAGAGTCAGGACAACTAGGGTTAGCGTCAGAACAACTAGGGTTAGCGTCAGGACAACTAGGGTTAGCGTCAGGACAACTAGGGTTAGCGTCAGGACAACTAGGGTTAGCGTCAGGACTACTAGGGTTAGCGTGAGGACAACTAGGGTTAGCGTCAGGACAACTAGGGTTAGCGTCAGGACAACTAGGGTTAGCGTCAGGACAACTAGGGTTAGCGTCAGGACAAGTAGGGTTAGCGTCAGGACAAGTAGGGTTAGCGTCAGGACACCTAGGGTTAGCGTTTGGACAACTAGGGTTAGCGTCAGGACAACTAGGGTTAGCGTCAGGAAAAGTAGGGTTAGCGTCAGGACAACTAGGGTTAGCGTCAGGACAAGTAGGGTTAGCGTCAGGACAAGTAGGGTTAGCGTCAGGACAACTAGGGTTAGCGTCAGGACAAGTAGGGTTAGCGTCAGGACAAGTAGGGTTAGCGTCAGGACAACTAGGGTTAGCGTCAGGACAAGTAGGGTTAGCGTCAGGACAAGTAGGGTTAGCGTCAGGACAACTAGGGTTAGCGTCAGGACAACTAGGGTTAGCGTCAGGACAACTAGGGTTAGCGTCAGGACAACTAGGGTTAGCGTCAGGACAAGTAGGGTTAGCGTCAGGAGAACTAGGGTTAGCGTCAGGACAACTAGGGTTAGCGTCAGGACAAGTAGGGTTAGCGTCAGGACAAGTAGGGTTAGCGTCAGGACAAGTAGGGTTAGCGTCAGGACAACTAGGGTTTGCGTCAGGACAACTAGGGTTAGCGTCAGGACAACTAGGGTTAGCGTCAGGACAAGTAGGGTTAGCGTCAGGACAACTAGGGTTAGCGTCAGCACAACTAGGCTTAGCGTCAGGACAAGTAGGGTTAGCGTCAGGACAAGTAGGGTTAGCGTCAGGACAACTAGGGTTAGCGTCAGGACAAGTAGGGTTAGCGTCAGGACAAGTAGGGTTAGCGTCAGGACAACTAGGGTTAGCGTCAGGACAAGTAGGGTTAGCGTCAGGACAAGTAGGGTTAGCGTCAGGACAACTAGGGTTAGCGTCAGGACAACTAGGGTTAGCGTCAGGACAAGTAGGGTTAGCGTCAGGACAACTAGGGTTAGCGTCAGGACAACTAGGGTTAGCGTCAGGACAACTAGGGTTAGCGTCAGGACAAGTAGGGTTAGCGTCAGGACAAGTAGGGTTAGCGTCAGGACAACTAGGGTTAGCGTCAGGACAACTAGGGATAGCGTCAGGACAAGTAGGGTTAGCGTCAGGACAACTAGGGTTAGCGTCAGGACAACTAGGGTTAGCGTCAGGACAAGTAGGGTTAGCATCAGGACAACTAGGGTTAGCGTCAGGACAACTAGGGTTAGCGTCAGGACAACTAGGGTTAGAGTCAGGACAACTAGGGTTAGCGTCAGAACAACTAGGGTTAGCGTCAGGACAACTAGGGTTAGCGTCAGGACAACTAGGGTTAGCGTCAGGACAACTAGGGTTAGCGTCAGGACAACTTGGGTTAGCGTCAGGACAACTAGGGTTAGCGTCAGGACAACTTGGGTTAGCGTCAGGACAACTTGGGTTAGCGTCAGGACAACTTGGGTTAGCGTCAGGACAACTAGGGTTAGCGTCAGGACAACTAGGGTTAGCGTCAGGACAACTAGGGTTAGCGTCAGGACAACTAGGGTTAGCGTGAGGACAACTAGGGTTAGCATCAGGACAAGTAGGGTTAGCGTCAGGACAACTAGGGTTAGCATCAGGACAAGTAGGGTTAGCGTCAGGACAAGTAGGGTTAGCGTCAGGACACGTAGGGTTAGCGTCAGGACAACTAGGGTTAGCGTCAGGACAACTAGGGTTAGCATCAGGACAAGTAGGGTTAGCGTCAGGACAAGTAGGGTTAGCGTCAGGACACCTAGGGTTAGCGTCAGGACAACTAGGGTTAGCGTCAGGACAACTAGGGTTAGCGTCAGGACAACTAGGGTTAGCGTCAGGACAAGTAGGGTTAGCGTCAGGACAACTAAGGTTAGCGTCAGGACAAGTAGGGTTAGCGTCAGGACAAGTAGGGTTAGCGTCAGGACAACTAGGGTTAGCGTCAGGACAAGTAGGGTTAGCGTCAGGACAAGTAGGGTTAGCGTCAGGACAACTAGGGTTAGCGTCAGGACAACTAGGGATAGCGTCAGGACAAGTAGGGTTAGCGTCAGGACAACTAGGGTTAGCGTCAGGACAACTAGGGTTAGCGTCAGGACAAGTAGGGTTAGCATCAGGACAACTAGGGTTAGCGTCAGGACAACTAGGGTTAGCGTCAGGACAACTAGGGTTAGCGTCAGGAGAACTAGGGTTAGCGTCAGGAGAACTAGGGTTAGCGTCAGGACAACTAGGGTTAGCGTCAGGACAAGTAGGGTTAGCGTCAGGACAACTAGGGTTAGAGTCAGGACAACTAGGGTTAGCGTCAGAACAACTAGGGTTAGCGTCAGGACAACTAGGGTTAGCGTCAGGACAACTAGGGTTAGCGTCAGGACAACTAGGGTTAGCGTCAGGACTACTAGGGTTAGCGTGAGGACAACTAGGGTTAGCGTCAGGACAAGTAGGGTTAGCGTCAGGACAACTAGGGTTAGCGTCAGGACAACTAGGGTTAGCGTCAGGACAAGTAGGGTTAGCGTCAGGACAAGTAGGGTTAGCGTCAGGACACCTAGGGTTAGCGTCAGGACAACTAGGGTTAGCGTCAGGACAACTAGGGTTAGCGTCAGGAAAAGTAGGGTTAGCGTCAGGACAACTAGGGTTAGCGTCAGGACAAGTAGGGTTAGCGTCAGGACAAGTAGGGTTAGCGTCAGGACAACTAGGGTTAGCGTCAGGACAAGTAGGGTTAGCGTCAGGACAAGTAGGGTTAGCGTCAGGACAACTAGGGTTAGCGTCAGGACAAGTAGGGTTAGCGTCAGGACAAGTAGGGTTAGCGTCAGGACAACTAGGGTTAGCGTCAGGACAACTAGGGTTAGCGTCAGGACAACTAGGGTTAGCGTCAGGACAACTAGGGTTAGCGTCAGGACAAGTAGGGTTAGCGTCAGGAGAACTAGGGTTAGCGTCAGGACAACTAGGGTTAGCGTCAGGACAAGTAGGGTTAGCGTCAGGACAAGTAGGGTTAGCGTCAGGACAAGTAGGGTTAGCGTCAGGACAACTAGGGTTAGCGTCAGGACAACTAGGGTTAGCGTCAGGACAACTAGGGTTAGCGTCAGGACAAGTAGGGTTAGCGTCAGGACAACTAGGGTTAGCGTCAGGACAACTAGGCTTAGCGTCAGGACAAGTAGGGTTAGCGTCAGGACAAGTAGGGTTAGCGTCAGGACAACTAGGGTTAGCGTCAGGACAAGTAGGGTTAGCGTCAGGACAAGTAGGGTTAGCGTCAGGACAACTAGGGTTAGCGTCAGGACAAGTAGGGTTAGCGTCAGGACAAGTAGGGTTAGCGTCAGGACAACTAGGGTTAGCGTCAGGACAAGTAGGGTTAGCGTCAGGACAAGTAGGGTTAGCGTCAGGACAACTAGGGTTAGCGTCAGGACAACTAGGGTTAGCGTCAGGACAAGTAGGGTTAGCGTCAGGACAAGTAGGGTTAGCGTCAGGACAACTAGGGTTAGCGTCAGGACAACTAGGGATAGCGTCAGGACAAGTAGGGTTAGCGTCAGGACAACTAGGGTTAGCGTCAGGACAACTAGGGTTAGCGTCAGGACAAGTAGGGTTAGCGTCAGGACAACTAGGGTTAGCGTCAGGACAACTAGGGTTAGCGTCAGGACAACTAGGGTTAGCGTCAGGAGAACTAGGGTTAGCGTCAGGAGAACTAGGGTTAGCGTCAGGACAACTAGGGTTAGCGTCAGGACAAGTAGGGTTAGCGTCAGGACAACTAGGGTTAGAGTCAGGACAACTAGGGTTAGCGTCAGGACAAGTAGGGTTAGCGTCAGGACAACTAGGGTTAGCGTCAGGACAACTTGGGTTAGCGTCAGGACAACTTGGGTTAGCGTCAGGACAACTAGGGTTAGCGTCAGGACAACTAGGGTTAGCGTCAGGACAACTAGGGTTAGCGTCAGGACAACTAGGGTTAGCGTGAGGACAACTAGGGTTAGCGTCAGAACAAGTAGGGTTAGCGTCAGGACACGTAGGGTTAGCGTCAGGACAACTAGGGTTAGCGTCAGGACAACTAGGGTTAGCGTCAGGACAAGTAGGGTTAGCGTCAGGACAAGTAGGGTTAGCGTCAGGACACCTAGGGTTAGCGTCAGGACAACTAGGGTTAGCGTCAGGACAACTAGGGTTAGCGTCAGGACAACTAGGGTTAGCGTCAGGACAAGTAGGGTTAGCGTCAGGACAACTAAGGTTAGCGTCAGGACAAGTAGGGTTAGCGTCAGGACAAGTAGGGTTAGCGTCAGGACAACTAGGGTTAGCGTCAGGACAAGTAGGGTTAGCGTCAGGACAAGTAGGGTTAGCGTCAGGACAACTAGGGTTAGCGTCAGGACAAGTAGGGTTAGCGTCAGGACAAGTAGGGTTAGCGTCAGGACAACTAGGGTTAGCGTCAGGACAACTAGGGTTAGCGTCAGGACAACTAGGGTTAGCGTCAGGACAACTAGGGTTAGCGTCAGGACAAGTAGGGTTAGCGTCAGGAGAACTAGGGTTAGCGTCAGGACAAGTAGGGTTAGCGTCAGGACAAGTAGGGTTAGCGTCAGGACAAGTAGGGTTAGCGTCAGGACAAGTAGGGTTAGTGTCAGGACAACTAGGGTTAGCGTCAGGACAACTAGGGTTAGCGTCAGGACAACTAGGGTTAGCGTCAGGACAAGTAGGGTTAGCGTCAGGACAACTAGGGTTAGCGTCAGGACAACTAGGCTTAGCGTCAGGACAAGTAGGGTTAGCGTCAGGACAAGTAGGGTTAGCGTCAGGACAACTAGGGTTAGCGTCAGGACAAGTAGGGTTAGCATCAGGACAAGTAGGGTTAGCGTCAGGACAACTAGGCTTAGCGTCAGGACAAGTAGGGTTAGCGTCAGGACAAGTAGGGTTAGCGTCAGGACAACTAGGGTTAGCGTCAGGACAACTAGGGATAGCGTCAGGACAAGTAGGGTTAGCGTCAGAACAACTAGGGTTAGCGTCAGGACAACTAGGGTTAGCGTCAGGACAAGTAGGGTTAGCGTCAGGACAACTAGGGTTAGCGTCAGGACAACTAGGGTTAGCGTCAGGACAAGTAGGGTTAGCGTCAGGACAACTAGGGTTAGCGTCAGGACAAGTAGGGTTAGCATCAGGACAACTAGGGTTAGCGTCAGGACAAGTAGGGTTAGCGTCAGGACAAGTAGGGTTAGCGTCAGGACAACTACGGTTAGCGTCAGAACAACTAGGGTTAGCGTCAAGACAAGTAGGGATAGCGTCAGGACAAGTAGGGTTAGCGTCAGGACAACTAGGGTTAGCGTCAGGACAACTAGGGTTAGCGTCAGGACAACTAGGGTTAGCGTCAGGACAACTTGGGTTAGCGTCAGGACAACTAGGGTTAGCGTCAGGACAACTAGGGTTAGCGTCAGGACAACTTGGGTTAGCGTCAGGACAACTTGGGTTAGCGTCAGGACAACTAGGGTTAGCGTCAGGACAACTAGGGTTAGCGTCAGGCAACTAGGGTTAGCGTCAGGACAACTAGGGTTAGCGTGAGGACAACTAGGGTTAGCATCAGGACAAGCAGGGTTAGCGTCAGGACAACTAGGGTTAGCGTCAGGACAAGTAGGGTTAGCGTCAGGACAAGTAGGGTTAGCGTCAGGACACGTAGGGTTAGCGTCAGGACACCTAGGGTTAGCGTCAGGACAACTAGGGTTAGCGTCAGGACAACTAGGGTTAGCGTCAGGACAACTAGGGTTAGCGTCAGGACAAGTAGGGTTAGCGTCAGGACAACTAGGGTTAGCGTCAGGACAAGTAGGGTTAGCGTCAGGACAAGTAGGGTTAGCGTCAGGACAACTAGGGTTAGCGTCAGGACAACTAGGGTTAGCGTCAGGACAACTAGGGTTAGCGTCAGGACAACTAGGGTTAGCGTCAGGACAACTAGGGTTAGCGTCAGGACAAGTAGGGTTAGCGTCAGGACAACTAGGGTTAGCGTCAGGACAAGTAGGGTTAGCATCAGGACAAGTAGGGTTAGCGTCAGGACAACTAGGGTTAGTGTCAGGACAAGTTGGGTTAGCGTCAGGACAACTAGGGTTAGCGTCAGGACAACTAGGGTTAGCGTCAGGACAAGTAGGGTTAGCGTCAGGACAACAAGGGTTAGCGTCAGGACAACTAGGGTTAGCGTCAGGACAAGTAGGGTTAGCGTCAGGACAACTAGGGTTAGCGTCAGGACAAGTAGGGTTAGCGTCAGGACAACTAGGGTTAGCGTCAGGACAAGTAGGGTTAGCGTCAGGACAAGTAGGGTTAGCGTCAGGACAACTACGGTTAGCGTCAGGACAACTAGGGTTAGCGTCAAGACAAGTAGGGTTAGCGTCAGGACAAGTAGGGTTAGCGTCAGGACAACTAGGGTTAGCGTCAGGACAACTAGGGTTAGCGTCAGGACAACTAGGGTTAGCGTCAGGACAACTAGGGTTAGCGTCAGGACAACTAGGGTTAGCGTCAGGACAAGTAGGGTTAGCGTCAAGACAAGTAGGGTTAGCGTCAGGACAAGTAGGGTTAGCGTCAGGACAACTAGGGTTAGCGTCAGGACAACTAGGGTTAGCGTCAGGACAACTAGGGTTAGCGTCAGGACAACTTGGGTTAGCGTCAGGACAACTAGGGTTAGCGTCAGGACAACTAGGGTTAGCGTCAGGACAACTAGGGTTAGCGTCAGGACAAGTAGGGTTAGCGTCAGGACAACTAGGGTTAGCGTCAGGACAAGTAGGGTTAGCGTCAGGACAAGTAGGGTTAGCGTCAGGACAACTACGGTTAGCGTCAGGACAACTAGGATTAGCGTCAGGACAAGTAGGGTTAGCGTCAGGACAAGTAGGGTTAGAGTCAGGACAACTAGGGTTAGCATCAGGACAACTAGGGTTAGCGTCAGGACAAGTAGGGTTAGCGTCAGGACAACTAGGGTTAGCGTCAGGACAAGTAGGCTTAGCGTCAGGACAAGTAGGGTTAGCGTCAGGACAAGTAGGGGTAGCGTCAGGACAACTAGGGTTAGCGTCAGGACAAGTAGGGTTAGCGTCAGGACAAGTAGGGTTAGCGTCAGGACAACTAGGGTTAGCGTCAGGACAACTAGGGTTAGCGTCAGGACAAGTAGGGTTAGCGTCAGGACAACTAGGGTTAGCGTCAGGACAAGTAGGGTTAGCGTCAGGACAACTAGGGTTAGCGTCAGGACAACTAGGGTTAGCGTCAGGACAAGTAGGGTTAGCGTCAGGAGAACTAGGGTTAGCGTCAGGACAAGTAGGGTTAGCGTCAGGACAAGTAGGGTTAGCGTCAGGACAAGTAGGGTTAGCGTCAGGACAACTAGGGTTAGCGTCAGGACAACTAGGGTTAGCGTCAGGACAAGTAGGGTTAGCGTCAGGACAACTAGGGTTAGCGTCAGGACAACTAGGCTTAGCGTCAGGACAAGTAGGGTTAGCGTCAGGACAAGTAGGGTTAGCGTCAGGACAACTAGGGTTAACGTCAGGACAACTAGGGTTAGCATCAGGACAACTAGGGTTAGCGTCAGGACAAGTAGGGTTAGCGTCAGGACAACTAGGGTTAGCGTCAGGACAAGTAGGCTTAGCGTCAGGACAAGTAGGGCTAGCGTCAGGACAAGTAGGGGTAGCGTCAGGACAACTAGGGTTAGCGTCAGGACAAGTAGGGTTAGCGTCAGGACAAGTAGGGTTAGCGTCAGGACAACTAGGGTTAGCGTCAGGACAAGTAGGCTTAGCGTCAGGGCAAGTAGGGTTAGCGTCAGGACAAGTAGGGGTAGCGTCAGGACAACTAGGGTTAGCGTCAGGACAAGTAGGGTTAGCGTCAGGACAAGTAGGGTTAGCGTCAGGACAACTAGGGTTAGCGTCAGGACAACTAGGGTTAGCGTCAGGACAACTAGGGTTAGCGTCAGGACAAGTAGGGTTAGCGTCAGGACAACTAGGGTTAGCGTCAGGACAACTAGGGTTAGCGTCAGGACAAGTAGGGTTAGCGTCAGGAGAACTAGGGTTAGCGTCAGGACAAGTAGGGTTAGCGTCAGGACAAGTAGGGTTAGCGTCAGGACAAGTAGGGTTAGCGTCAGGACAAGTAGGGTTAGCGTCAGGACAACTAGGGTTAGCGTCAGGACAACTAGGGTTAGCGTCAGGACAAGTAGGGTTAGCGTCAGGACAACTAGGGTTAGCATCAGGACAACTAGGCTTAGCGTCAGGACAAGTAGGGTTAGCGTCAGGACAAGTAGGGTTAGCGTCAGGACAACTAGGGTTAGCGTCAGGACAACTAGGGTTAGCATCAGGACAACTAGGGTTAGCGTCAGGACAAGTAGGGTTAGCGTCAGGACAACTAGGGTTAGCGTCAGGACAAGTAGGCTTAGCGTCAGGACAAGTAGGGTTAGCGTCAGGACAAGTAGGGGTAGCGTCAGGACAACTAGGGTTAGCGTCAGGACAAGTAGGGTTAGCGTCAGGACAAGTAGGGTTAGCGTCAGGACAACTAGGGTTAGCGTCAGGACAACTAGGGTTAGCGTCAGGACAAGTAGGGTTAGCGTCAGGACAACTAGGGTTAGCGTCAGGACAACTAGGGTTAGCGTCAGGACAAGTAGGGTTAGCGTCAGGACAACTAGGGTTAGCGTCAGGACAACTAGGCTTAGCGTCAGGACAAGTAGGGTTAGCGTCAGGACAAGTAGGGTTAGCGTCAGGACAACTAGGGTTAGCGTCAGGACAAGTAGGGTTAGCGTCAGGACAAGTAGGGTTAGCGTCAGGACAACTAGGGTTAGCGTCAGGACAAGTAGGGTTAGCGTCAGGACAACTAGGGTTAGCGTCAGGACAAGTAGGGTTAGCGTCAGGACAAGTAGGGTTAGCGTCAGGACATCTAGGGTTAGCGTCAGGACAACTAGGGTTAGCGTCAGGACAAGTAGGGTTAGCGTCAGGACAACTAGGGTTAGCGTCAGGACAACTAGGGTTAGCGTCAGGACAACTAGGGATAGCGTCAGGACAAGTAGGGTTAGCGTCAGAACAACTAGGGTTAGAGTCAGGACAACTAGGGTTAGTGTCAGAACAACTAGGGTTAGCGTCAGGACAACTAGGGTTAGCGTCAGGACAACTAGGGTTAGCGTCAGGACAACTTGGGTTAGCGTCAGGACAACTTGGGTTAGCGTCAGGACAACTAGGGTTAGCGTCAGGACAACTAGGGTTAGCGTCAGGACAACTAGGGTTAGCGTGAGGACAACTAGGGTTAGCATCAGGACAAGTAGGGTTAGCGTCAGGACAACTAGGGTTAGCGTCAGGACAAGTAGGGTTAGCGTCAGGACAAGTAGGGTTAGCGTCAGGACACGTAGGGTTAGCGTCAGGACACCTAGGGTTAGCGTCAGGACAACTAGGGTTAGCGTCAGGACAACTAGGGTTAGCGTCAGGACAACTAGGGTTAGCGTCAGGACAAGTAGGGTTAGCGTCAGGACAACTAGGGTTAGGGTCAGGACAAGTAGGGTTAGCGTCAGGACAAGTAGGGTTAGCGTCAGGACAACTACGATTAGCGTCAGGACAACTAGGGTTAGCGTCAAGACAAGTAGGGTTAGCGTCAGGACAAGTAGGGTTAGCGTCAGGACAACTAGGGTTAGCGTCAGGACAACTAGGGTTAGCGTCAGGACAACTAGGGTTAGCGTCAGGACAACTAGGGTTAGCGTCAGGACAACTAGGGTTAGCGTCAGGACAAGTAGGGTTAGCGTCAGGACAAGTAGGGTTAGCGTCAGGACAACTAGGGTTAGCGTCAGGACAACTAGGGTTAGCGTCAGGACAACTAGGCTTAGCGTCAGGACAAGTAGGGTTAGCGTCAGGACAACTAGGGTTAGCGTCAGGACAAGTAGGGTTAGCATCAGGACAACTAGGGTTAGCGTCAGGACAAGTAGGCTTAGCGTCAGGACAAGTAGGGTTAGCGTCAGGACAAGTAGGGGTAGCGTCAGGACAACTAGGGTTAGCGTCAGGACAACTAGGGTTAGCGTCAGGACAACTTGGGTTAGCGTCAGGACAACTAGGGTTAGCGTCAGGACAACTAGGGTTAGCGTCAGGACAACTTGGGTTAGCGTCAGGACAACTTGGGTTAGCGTCAGGACAACTAGGGTTAGCGTCAGGACAACTGGGGTTAGCGTCAGGACAACTAGGGTTAGAGTGAGGACAACTAGGGTTAGCATCAGGACAAGTAGGGTTAGCGTCAGGACAACTAGGGTTAGCGTCAGGACAAGTAGGGTTAGCGTCAGGACAAGTAGGGTTAGCGTCAGGACACGTAGGGTTAGCGTCAGGACACCTAGGGTTAGCGTCAGGACAACTAGGGTTAGCGTCAGGACAACTAGGGTTAGCGTCAGGACAACTAGGGTTAGCGTCAGGACAAGTAGGGTTAGCGTCAGGACAACTAGGGTTAGCGCCAGGACAAGTAGGGTTAGCGTCAGGACAAGTAGGGTTAGCATCAGGAGAACTACGGTTAGCGTCAGGACAACTAGGGTTAGCGTCAAGACAAGTAGGGTTAGCGTCAGGACAAGTAGGGTTAGCGTCAGGACAATTAGGGTTAGCGTCAGGACAACTAGGGTTAGCGTCAGGACAACTAGGGTTAGCGTCAGGACAACTAGGGTTAGCGTCAGGACAACTAGGGTTAGCGTCAGGACAAGTAGGGTTAGCGTCAGGACAAGTAGGGTTAGCGTCAGGACAAGTAGGGTTAGCGTCAGGACAACTAGGGTTAGCGTCAGTACAACTATGGTTAGCGTCAGGACAACTAGGCTTAGCGTCAGGACAAGTAGGGTTAGCGTCAGGACAACTAGGGTTAGCGTCAGGACAAGTAGGGTTAGCATCAGGACAACTAGGGTTAGCGTCAGGACAAGTAGGCTTAGCGTCAGGACAAGTAGGGTTAGCGTCAGGACAAGTAGGGGTAGCGTCAGGACAACTAGGGTTAGCGTCAGGACAAGTAGGGTTAGCGTCAGGACAAGTAGGGTTAGCGTCAGGACAACTAGGGTTAGCGTCAGGACAACTAGGGTTAGCGTCAGGACAAGTAGGGTTAGCGTCAGGACAACTAGGGTTAGCGTCAGGACAAGTAGGGTTAGCGTCAGGACAACTAGGGTTAGCGTCAGGACAACTAGGGTTAGCGTCAGGACAAGTAGGGTTAGCGTCAGGACAACTAGGGTTAGCGTCAGGACAACTAGGGATAGCGTCAGGAGAAGTAGGGTTAGCGTCAGGACAACTAGGGTTAGCGTCAGGACAAGTAGGGTTAGCGTCAGGACAACTAAGGTTAGCGTCAGGACAACTAGGGTTAGCGTCAGGACAACTAGGGTTAGCGTCAGGACAACTAGGGTTAGCGTCAGGACAACTAGGGTTAGCGTCAGGACAAGTAGGGTTAGCGTCAGGACAAGAAGGGTTAGCGTCAGGACAACTAGGATTAGCGTCAGGACAAGTAGGGTTAGAGTCAGGACAACTAGGGTTAGCGTCAGAACAGCTAGGGTTAGCGTCAGGACACCTAGGGTTAGCGTCAGGACAACTAGGGTTAGCGTCAGGACAACTCGGGTTAGCGTCAGGACAACTCGGGTTAGCGTCAGGACAACTCGTGTTAGCGTCAGGACAACTCGGGTTAGAGTCAGGACAACTCGAGTTAGCGTCAGGACAACTCGGGTTAGCGTCAGGACAAATCGGGTTAGCGTCAGGACAACTCGGGTTAGCGTCAGGACATCTCGGGTTAGCGTCAGGACAACTCGGGTTAGCGTCAGGACAACTAGGGTTAGCGTCAGGACAACTAGGGTTAGCGTCAGGACAATTAGGGTTAGCGTCAGGACAACTAGGGTTAGCGTCAGGACAACTAGGGTTAGTGTCAGTACAACTCGGGTTAGCGTCAGGACAATTAGGGTTAGCATCAGGACAACTCGGGTTAGCGTCAGGACAATTCGGGTTAGCGTCAGGACAACTCGGGTCAACGTCAGTACAACTCGGGTTAGCGTCAGGACAACTCGGGTTAGCGTCAGGACAACTCGGTTTAGAGTCAGGACAACTCGGGTTAGCGTCAGGACAACTCGGGTTAGCGTCAGGACAACTCGGGTTAGCGTCAGGACAACTCGGGTTGGCGTCAGGACAACTCGGGTTAGAGTCAGGACAACTCGGGTTAGCGTCAGGACAACTCGGGTTAGCGTCAGGACAACTCGGGTTAGCGTCAGGACAACTAGGGTTAGCGTCAGGACAACTAGGGTTAGCGTCAGGACAACTTGGGTTAGCGTCAGGACAACTAGGGTTAGCGTCAGGACAACTAGGGTTAGCGTCAGGACAACTAGGGTTAGCGTCAGGACAACTAGGGTTAGCGCCAGGACAACTAGGGTTAGCGTCAGGACAACTAGGGTTAGCGTCAGGACAACTAGGGTTAGCGCCAGGACAACTAGGGTTAGCGCCAGGACAACTCGGGTTAGCGTCAGGACAACTCGGGTTAGCGTCAGGACAACTCGGGTTAGCGTCAGGACAACTAGGGTTAGCGTCAGGACAACTAGGGTTAGCCTCAGGACAACTAGGGTTAGCGTCAGGACAACTAGGGTTAGCATCAGGACAACTCGGGTTAGCGTCAGGACAACTAGGGTTAGCGTCAGGACAACTCGGGTTAGCGTCAGGACAATTCGGGTTAGCGTCAGGACAACTCGGGTTAGCGTCAGGACAACTCGGGTTAGCGTCAGGACAACTCGGGTTAGCGTCAGGACAACTCGGGTTAGAGTCAGGACAACTCGGGTTAGCGTCAGGACAACTAGGGTTAGCATCAGGACAACTAGGGTTAGCGTCAGGACAACTAGGGTTAGCGTCAGGACAACTAGGGTTAGCGTCAGGACAACTTGGGTTAGCGTCAGGACAACTAGGGTTAGCGTCAGGACAACTAGGGTTAGCGTCAGGACAACTAGGGTTAGCGTCAGGACAACTAGGGTTAGCGTCAGGACAATTAGGGTTAGCGTCAGGACAACTAGGGTTAGCGTCAGGACAACTAGGGTTAGCGTCAGTACAACTCGGGTTAGCGTCAGGACAATTAGGGTTAGCATCAGGACAACTCGGGTTAGCGTCAGGACAATTCGGGTTAGCGTCAGGACAACTCGGGTTAGCGTCAGGACAACTCGGGTTAGCGTCAGGACAACTCGGGTTAGCGTCAGGACAACTCGGTTTAGAGTCAGGACAACTCGGGTTAGCGTCAGGACAACTCGGGTTAGCGTCAGGACAACTCGGGTTAGCGTCAGGACAACTCGGGTTGGCGTCAGGACAACTCGGGTTAGAGTCAGGACAACTCGGGTTAGCGTCAGGACAACTCGGGTTAGCGTCAGGACAACTCGGGTTAGCGTCTGGACAACTAGGGTTAGCGTCAGGACAACTAGGGTTAGCGTCAGGACAACTTGGGTTAGCGTCAGGACAAGTAGGGTTAGCGTCAGGACAACTAGGGTTAGCGTCAGGACAACTAGGGTTAGCGTCAGGACAACTAGGGTTAGCGTCAGGACAACTAGGGTTAGCGCCAGGACAACTAGGGTTAGCGCCAGGACAACTAGGTTTAGCGCCAGGACAACTAGGGTTAGCATCAGGACAACTAGGGTTAGCGTCAGGACAACTAGGGTTAGCGTCATGACAACTAGGGTTAGCGTCAGGACAACTATGGTTAGGGTCAGGACAACTAGGGTTAGCGCCAGGACAACTAGGGTTTGCTCCAGGACAACTAGGGTTAGCGCCAGGACAACTTGGGTTAGTGTCAGGACAACTAGGGTTAGCGTCAGGACAACTAGGGTTAGCGTCATGACAACTAGGGTTAGCGTCAGGACAACTAGGGTTAGCGTCAGGACAACTAGGGTTAGCGTCAGGACAACTAGGGTTAGCGTCAGGACAAGTAGGGTTAGCATCAGGACAACTAGGGTTAGCGTCAGGACAAGTAGGGTTAGCGTCAGGACAACTAGGGTTAGCGTCAGGACAACTAGGGTTAGCGTCAGGACAAGTAGGGTTAGCATCAGGACAACTAGGGTTAGCGTCAGGACAAGTAGGGTTAGCGTCAGGACAACTAGGGTTAGCGTCAGGACAACTAGGGTTAGCGTTAGGACAAGTAGGGTTAGCGTCAGGACAAGTAGGATTAGCGTCAGGACAACTAGGGTTAGCGTTAGGACAACTAGGGTTAGCGTCAGGCCAACTTGGGTTAGCGTCAGGACAACTAGGGTTAGCGTCAGGACAACAAGGGTTAGCGTCAGGACAACTAGGGTTAGCGTCAGGACAACTAGGGTTAGTGCCAGGACAACTAGGGTTAGCGCCAGGACAACTAGGGTTAGCGTCAGGACAACTAGGGTTAGCGTCAGGACAACTAGGGTTAGCGTCAGGACAAGTAGGGTTAGCGTCAGGACAACTAGGGTTAGCGTCAGGACAACTAGGGTTAGCTTCAGGACAAGTAGGGTTAGCGTCAGGACAACTAGGGTTAGCGTCAGGACAACTAGGGTTAGCGTCAGGACAACTAGGGTTAGCGTCAGGACAAGTAGGGTTAGCGTCAGGACAACTAGGGTTAGCGTCAGGACAAGTAGGATTAGCGTCAGGACAAATAGGGTTAGCGTCAGGACAAGTAGGGTTAGCATCAGGACAACTCGGGTTAGCGTCAGGACAACTCGGGTTAGCGTCAGGACAACTCGGGTTAGCGTCAGGACAACTAGGGTTAGCGTCAGGACAACTCGGGTTATCGTTAGGACAACTAGGGTTAGCGTCAGGACAAGTAGGGTTAGCGTCAGGACAAGTAGGGTTAGCGTCAGGACAACTAGGGTTAGCGTCAGGACAAGTAGGGTTAGCGTCAGGACAAGTAGGGTTAGCGTCAGGACAACGAGGGTTAGCGTCAGGACAAGTAGGCTTAGCGTCAGGACAAGTAGGGTTAGCGTCAGGACAAGTAGGGGTAGCGTCAGGACAACTAGGGTTAGCGTCAGGACAAGTAGGGTTAGCGTCAGGACAAGTAGGGTTAGCGTCAGGACAACTAGGGTTAGCGTCAGGACAACTAGGGTTAGCGTCAGGACAAGTAGGGTTAGCGTCAGGACAACTAGGGTTAGCGTCAGGACAAGTAGGGTTAGCGTCAGGACAACTAGGGTTAGCGTCAGGAC
Organism: Phyllobates terribilis; assembly: GCF_046119375.1. Classification (NCBI taxonomy): domain Eukaryota; kingdom Metazoa; phylum Chordata; class Amphibia; order Anura; family Dendrobatidae; genus Phyllobates; species Phyllobates terribilis. The sequence goes on along the minus strand of NW_027363417.1, from coordinate 42,053 downwards.
AACTAGGGTTAGCGTCAGGACAAGTAGGGTTAGCGTCAGGAGAACTAGGGTTAGCGTCAGGACAAGTAGGGTTAGCGTCAGGACAAGTAGGGTTAGCGTCAGGACAAGTAGGGTTAGCGTCAGGACAAGTAGGGTTAGCGTCAGGACAACTAGGGTTAGCGTCAGGACAACTAGGGTTAGCGTCAGGACAAGTAGGGTTAGCGTCAGGACAACTAGGGTTAGCGTCAGGACAACTAGGCTTAGCGTCAGGACAAGTAGGGTTAGCGTCAGGACAAGTAGGGTTAGCGTCAGGACAACTAGGGTTAGCGTCAGGACAAGTAGGGTTAGCGTCAGGACAAGTAGGGTTAGCGTCAGGACAACTAGGGTTAGCGTCAGGACAAGTAGGGTTAGCGTCAGGACAAGTAGGGTTAGCGTCAGGACAACTAGGGTTAGCGTCAGGACAAGTAGGGTTAGCGTCAGGACAAGTAGGGTTAGCGTCAGGACAACTAGGGTTAGCGTCAGGACAACTAGGGTTAGCGTCAGGACAAGTAGGGTTAGCGTCAGGACAACTAGGGTTAGCGTCAGGACAACTAGGGTTAGCGTCAGGACAACTAGGGATAGCGTCAGGACAAGTAGGGTTAGCGTCAGAACAACTAGGGTTAGCGTCAGGACAACTAGGGTTAGCGTCAGGACAAGTAGGGTTAGCGTCAGGACAAGTAGGGTTAGCGTCAGGACAACTAGGGTTAGCGTCAGGACAACTAGGGTTAGCGTCAGGAGAACTAGGGTTAGCATCAGGAGAACTAGGGTTAGCGTCAGGACAACTAGGGTTAGCGTCAGGACAAGTAGGGTTAGCGTCAGGACAACTAGGGTTAGAGTCAGGACAACTAGGGTTAGCGTCAGAACAACTAGGGTTAGCGTCAGGACAACTAGGGTTAGCGTCAGGACAACTAGGGTTAGCGTCAGGACAAGTAGGGTTAGCGTCAGGACAACTAGGGTTAGCATCAGGGCAACTTGGGTTAGCGTCAGGACAACTAGGGTTAGCGTCAGGACAACTAGGGTTAGCGTCAGGACAACTTGGGTTAGCGTCAGGACAACTAGGGTTAGCGTCAGGACAACTAGGGTTAGCGTCAGGACAACTAGGGTTAGCGTCAGGACAATTAGGGTTAGCGTCAGGACAACTAGGGTTAGCGTCAGGACAACTAGGGTTAGCGTCATGACAACTAGGGTTAGCGTCAGGACAACTATGGTTAGGGTCAGGACAACTAGGGTTAGCGCCAGGACAACTAGGGTTTGCTCCAGGACAACTAGGGTTAGCGCCAGGACAACTAGGGTTAGTGTCAGGACAACTAGGGTTAGCGTCAGGACAACTAGGGTTAGCGTCATGACAACTAGGGTTAGCGTCAGGACAACTAGGGTTAGCGTCAGGACAACTAGGGTTAGCGTCAGGACAACTAGGGTTAGCGTCAGGACAATTAGGGTTAGCGTCAGGACAACTAGGGTTAGCGTCAGGACAATTAGGGTTAGCGTCAGGACAACTAGGGTTAGCGTCAGGACAACTAGGGTTAGCGTCAGTACAACTCGGGTTAGCGTCAGGACAATTAGGGTTAGCATCAGGACAACTCGGGTTAGCGTCAGGACAATTCGGGTTAGCGTCAGGACAACTCGGGTTAGCGTCAGGACAACTCGGGTTAGCGTCAGGACAACTCGGGTTAGCGTCAGGACAACTCGGTTTAGAGTCAGGACAACTCGGGTTAGCGTCAGGACAACTCGGGTTAGCGTCAGGACAACTCGGGTTAGCGTCAGGACAACTCGGGTTGGCGTCAGGACAACTCGGGTTAGAGTCAGGACAACTCGGGTTAGCGTCAGGACAACTCGGGTTAGCGTCAGGACAACTCGGGTTAGCGTCTGGACAACTAGGGTTAGCGTCAGGACAACTAGGGTTAGCGTCAGGACAACTTGGGTTAGCGTCAGGACAAGTAGGGTTAGCGTCAGGACAACTAGGGTTAGCGTCAGGACAACTAGGGTTAGCGTCAGGACAACTAGGGTTAGCGTCAGGACAACTAGGGTTAGCGCCAGGACAACTAGGGTTAGCGCCAGGACAACTAGGTTTAGCGCCAGGACAACTAGGGTTAGCATCAGGACAACTAGGGTTAGCGTCAGGACAACTAGGGTTAGCGTCATGACAACTAGGGTTAGCGTCAGGACAACTATGGTTAGGGTCAGGACAACTAGGGTTAGCGCCAGGACAACTAGGGTTTGCTCCAGGACAACTAGGGTTAGCGCCAGGACAACTAGGGTTAGTGTCAGGACAACTAGGGTTAGCGTCAGGACAACTAGGGTTAGCGTCATGACAACTAGGGTTAGCGTCAGGACAACTAGGGTTAGCGTCAGGACAACTAGGGTTAGCGTCAGGACAACTAGGGTTAGCGTCAGGACAAGTAGGGTTAGCATCAGGACAACTAGGGTTAGCGTCAGGACAAGTAGGGTTAGCGTCAGGACAACTAGGGTTAGCGTCAGGACAACTAGGGTTAGCGTCAGGACAAGTAGGGTTAGCATCAGGACAACTAGGGTTAGCGTCAGGACAAGTAGGGTTAGCGTCAGGACAACTAGGGTTAGCGTCAGGACAACTAGGGTTAGCGTTAGGACAAGTAGGGTTAGCGTCAGGACAAGTAGGATTAGCGTCAGGACAACTAGGGTTAGCGTTAGGACAACTAGGGTTAGCGTCAGGCCAACTTGGGTTAGCGTCAGGACAACTAGGGTTAGCGTCAGGACAACAAGGGTTAGCGTCAGGACAACTAGGGTTAGCGTCAGGACAACTAGGGTTAGTGCCAGGACAACTAGGGTTAGCGCCAGGACAACTAGGGTTAGCGTCAGGACAACTAGGGTTAGCGTCAGGACAACTAGGGTTAGCGTCAGGACAAGTAGGGTTAGCGTCAGGACAACTAGGGTTAGCGTCAGGACAACTAGGGTTAGCTTCAGGACAAGTAGGGTTAGCGTCAGGACAACTAGGGTTAGCGTCAGGACAACTAGGGTTAGCGTCAGGACAACTAGGGTTAGCGTCAGGACAAGTAGGGTTAGCGTCAGGACAACTAGGGTTAGCGTCAGGACAAGTAGGATTAGCGTCAGGACAAATAGGGTTAGCGTCAGGACAAGTAGGGTTAGCATCAGGACAACTCGGGTTAGCGTCAGGACAACTCGGGTTAGCGTCAGGACAACTCGGGTTAGCGTCAGGACAACTAGGGTTAGCGTCAGGACAACTCGGGTTAGCGTTAGGACAACTAGGGTTAGCGTCAGGACAAGTAGGGTTAGCGTCAGGACAAGTAGGGTTAGCGTCAGGACAACTAGGGTTAGCGTCAGGACAAGTAGGGTTAGCGTCAGGACAAGTAGGGTTAGCGTCAGGACAACGAGGGTTAGCGTCAGGACAAGTAGGCTTAGCGTCAGGACAAGTAGGGTTAGCGTCAGGACAAGTAGGGGTAGCGTCAGGACAACTAGGGTTAGCGTCAGGACAAGTAGGGTTAGCGTCAGGACAAGTAGGGTTAGCGTCAGGACAACTAGGGTTAGCGTCAGGACAACTAGGGTTAGCGTCAGGACAAGTAGGGTTAGCGTCAGGACAACTAGGGTTAGCGTCAGGACAAGTAGGGTTAGCGTCAGGACAACTAGGGTTAGCGTCAGGACAACTAGGGTTAGCGTCAGGACAAGTAGGGTTAGCGTCAGGAGAACTAGGGTTAGCGTCAGGACAAGTAGGGTTAGCGTCAGGACAAGTAGGGTTAGCGTCAGGACAAGTAGGGTTAGCGTCAGGACAAGTAGGGTTAGCGTCAGGACAACTAGGGTTAGCGTCAGGACAACTAGGGTTAGCGTCAGGACAAGTAGGGTTAGCGTCAGGACAACTAGGGTTAGCGTCAGGACAACTAGGCTTAGCGTCAGGACAAGTAGGGTTAGCGTCAGGACAAGTAGGGTTAGCGTCAGGACAACTAGGGTTAGCGTCAGGACAAGTAGGGTTAGCGTCAGGACAAGTAGGGTTAGCGTCAGGACAACTAGGGTTAGCGTCAGGACAAGTAGGGTTAGCGTCAGGACAAGTAGGGTTAGCGTCAGGACAACTAGGGTTAGCGTCAGGACAAGTAGGGTTAGCGTCAGGACAAGTAGGGTTAGCGTCAGGACAACTAGGGTTAGCGTCAGGACAACTAGGGTTAGCGTCAGGACAAGTAGGGTTAGCGTCAGGACAACTAGGGTTAGCGTCAGGACAACTAGGGTTAGCGTCAGGACAACTAGGGATAGCGTCAGGACAAGTAGGGTTAGCGTCAGAACAACTAGGGTTAGCATCAGGACAACTAGGGTTAGCGTCAGGACAAGTAGGGTTAGCGTCAGGACAAGTAGGGTTAGCGTCAGGACAACTAGGGTTAGCGTCAGGACAACTAGGGTTAGCGTCAGGAGAACTAGGGTTAGCATCAGGAGAACTAGGGTTAGCGTCAGGACAACTAGGGTTAGCGTCAGGACAAGTAGGGTTAGCGTCAGGACAACTAGGGTTAGAGTCAGGACAACTAGGGTTAGCGTCAGAACAACTAGGGTTAGCGTCAGGACAACTAGGGTTAGCGTCAGGACAACTAGGGTTAGCGTCAGGACAAGTAGGGTTAGCGTCAGGACAACTAGGGTTAGCATCAGGACAACTTGGGTTAGCGTCAGGACAACTAGGGTTAGCGTCAGGACAACTAGGGTTAGCGTCAGGACAACTTGGGTTAGCGTCAGGACAACTAGGGTTAGCGTCAGGACAACTAGGGTTAGCGTCAGGACAACTAGGGTTAGCGTCAGGACAATTAGGGTTAGCGTCAGGACAACTAGGGTTAGCGTCAGGACAACTAGGGTTAGCGTCATGACAACTAGGGTTAGCGTCAGGACAACTATGGTTAGGGTCAGGACAACTAGGGTTAGCGCCAGGACAACTAGGGTTTGCTCCAGGACAACTAGGGTTAGCGCCAGGACAACTAGGGTTAGTGTCAGGACAACTAGGGTTAGCGTCAGGACAACTAGGGTTAGCGTCATGACAACTAGGGTTAGCGTCAGGACAACTAGGGTTAGCGTCAGGACAACTAGGGTTAGCGTCAGGACAACTAGGGTTAGCGTCAGGACAATTAGGGTTAGCGTCAGGACAACTAGGGTTAGCCTCAGGACAATTAGGGTTAGCGTCAGGACAACTAGGGTTAGCGTCAGGACAACTAGGGTTAGCGTCAGTACAACTCGGGTTAGCGTCAGGACAATTAGGGTTAGCATCAGGACAACTCGGGTTAGCGTCAGGACAATTCGGGTTAGCGTCAGGACAACTCGGGTTAGCGTCAGGACAACTCGGGTTAGCGTCAGGACAACTCGGGTTAGCGTCAGGACAACTCGGTTTAGAGTCAGGACAACTCGGGTTAGCGTCAGGACAACTCGGGTTAGCGTCAGGACAACTCGGGTTAGCGTCAGGACAACTCGGGTTGGCGTCAGGACAACTCGGGTTAGAGTCAGGACAACTCGGGTTAGCGTCAGGACAACTCGGGTTAGCGTCAGGACAACTCGGGTTAGCGTCTGGACAACTAGGGTTAGCGTCAGGACAACTAGGGTTAGCGTCAGGACAACTTGGGTTAGCGTCAGGACAAGTAGGGTTAGCGTCAGGACAACTAGGGTTAGCGTCAGGACAACTAGGGTTAGCGTCAGGACAACTAGGGTTAGCGTCAGGACAACTAGGGTTAGCGCCAGGACAACTAGGGTTAGCGCCAGGACAACTAGGTTTAGCGCCAGGACAACTAGGGTTAGCATCAGGACAACTAGGGTTAGCGTCAGGACAACTAGGGTTAGCGTCATGACAACTAGGGTTAGCGTCAGGACAACTATGGTTAGGGTCAGGACAACTAGGGTTAGCGCCAGGACAACTAGGGTTTGCTCCAGGACAACTAGGGTTAGCGCCAGGACAACTAGGGTTAGTGTCAGGACAACTAGGGTTAGCGTCAGGACAACTAGGGTTAGCGTCATGACAACTAGGGTTAGCGTCAGGACAACTAGGGTTAGCGTCAGGACAACTAGGGTTAGCGTCAGGACAACTAGGGTTAGCGTCAGGACAAGTAGGGTTAGCATCAGGACAACTAGGGTTAGCGTCAGGACAAGTAGGGTTAGCGTCAGGACAACTAGGGTTAGCGTCAGGACAACTAGGGTTAGCGTCAGGACAAGTAGGGTTAGCATCAGGACAACTAGGGTTAGCGTCAGGACAAGTAGGGTTAGCGTCAGGACAACTAGGGTTAGCGTCAGGACAACTAGGGTTAGCGTTAGGACAAGTAGGGTTAGCGTCAGGACAAGTAGGATTAGCGTCAGGACAACTAGGGTTAGCGTTAGGACAACTAGGGTTAGCGTCAGGCCAACTTGGGTTAGCGTCAGGACAACTAGGGTTAGCGTCAGGACAACAAGGGTTAGCGTCAGGACAACTAGGGTTAGCGTCAGGACAACTAGGGTTAGTGCCAGGACAACTAGGGTTAGCGCCAGGACAACTAGGGTTAGCGTCAGGACAACTAGGGTTAGCGTCAGGACAACTAGGGTTAGCGCCAGGACAAGTAGGGTTAGCGTCAGGACAACTAGGGTTAGCGTCAGGACAACTAGGGTTAGCTTCAGGACAAGTAGGGTTAGCGTCAGGACAACTAGGGTTAGCGTCAGGACAACTAGGGTTAGCGTCAGGACAACTAGGGTTAGCGTCAGGACAAGTAGGGTTAGCGTCAGGACAACTAGGGTTAGCGTCAGGACAAGTAGGATTAGCGTCAGGACAAATAGGGTTAGCGTCAGGACAAGTAGGGTTAGCATCAGGACAACTCGGGTTAGCGTCAGGACAACTCGGGTTAGCGTCAGGACAACTCGGGTTAGCGTCAGGACAACTAGGGTTAGCGTCAGGACAACTCGGGTTAGCGTTAGGACAACTAGGGTTAGCGTCAGGACAAGTAGGGTTAGCGTCAGGACAAGTAGGGTTAGCGTCAGGACAACTAGGGTTAGCGTCAGGACAAGTAGGGTTAGCGTCAGGACAAGTAGGGTTAGCGTCAGGACAACGAGGGTTAGCGTCAGGACAAGTAGGCTTAGCGTCAGGACAAGTAGGGTTAGCGTCAGGACAAGTAGGGGTAGCGTCAGGACAACTAGGGTTAGCGTCAGGACAAGTAGGGTTAGCGTCAGGACAAGTAGGGTTAGCGTCAGGACAACTAGGGTTAGCGTCAGGACAACTAGGGTTAGCGTCAGGACAAGTAGGGTTAGCGTCAGGACAACTAGGGTTAGCGTCAGGACAAGTAGGGTTAGCGTCAGGACAACTAGGGTTAGCGTCAGGACAACTAGGGTTAGCGTCAGGACAAGTAGGGTTAGCGTCAGGAGAACTAGGGTTAGCGTCAGGACAAGTAGGGTTAGCGTCAGGACAAGTAGGGTTAGCGTCAGGACAAGTAGGGTTAGCGTCAGGACAAGTAGGGTTAGCGTCAGGACAACTAGGGTTAGCGTCAGGACAACTAGGGTTAGCGTCAGGACAAGTAGGGTTAGCGTCAGGACAACTAGGGTTAGCGTCAGGACAACTAGGCTTAGCGTCAGGACAAGTAGGGTTAGCGTCAGGACAAGTAGGGTTAGCGTCAGGACAACTAGGGTTAGCGTCAGGACAAGTAGGGTTAGCGTCAGGACAAGTAGGGTTAGCGTCAGGACAACTAGGGTTAGCGTCAGGACAAGTAGGGTTAGCGTCAGGACAAGTAGGGTTAGCGTCAGGACAACTAGGGTTAGCGTCAGGACAAGTAGGGTTAGCGTCAGGACAAGTAGGGTTAGCGTCAGGACAACTAGGGTTAGCGTCAGGACAACTAGGGTTAGCGTCAGGACAAGTAGGGTTAGCGTCAGGACAACTAGGGTTAGCGTCAGGACAACTAGGGTTAGCGTCAGGACAACTAGGGATAGCGTCAGGACAAGTAGGGTTAGCGTCAGAACAACTAGGGTTAGCGTCAGGACAACTAGGGTTAGCGTCAGGACAAGTAGGGTTAGCGTCAGGACAAGTAGGGTTAGCGTCAGGACAACTAGGGTTAGCGTCAGGACAACTAGGGTTAGCGTCAGGAGAACTAGGGTTAGCGTCAGGACAACTAGGGTTAGCGTCAGGACAACTAGGGTTAGCGTCAGGACAAGTAGGGTTAGCGTCAGGACAACTAGGGTTAGAGTCAGGACAACTAGGGTTAGCGTCAGAACAACTAGGGTTAGCGTCAGGACAACTAGGGTTAGCGTCAGGACAACTAGGGTTAGCGTCAGGACAAGTAGGGTTAGCGTCAGGACAACTAGGGTTAGCATCAGGACAACTTGGGTTAGCGTCAGGACAACTAGGGTTAGCGTCAGGACAACTAGGGTTAGCGTCAGGACAACTTGGGTTAGCGTCAGGACAACTTGGGTTAGCGTCAGGACAACTAGGGTTAGCGTCAGGACAACTAGGGTTAGCGTCAGGACAACTAGGGTTAGCGTCAGGACAACTAGGGTTAGCGTGAGGACAACTAGAGTTAGCATCAGGACAAGTAGGGTTAGCGTCAGGACAACTAGGGTTAGCGTCAGGACAAGTAGGGTTAGCGTCAGGACAAGTAGGGTTAGCGTCAGGACACGTAGGGTTAGCGTCAGGACACCTAGGGTTAGCGTCAGGACAACTAGGGTTAGCGTCAGGACAACTACGGTTAGCGTCAGGACAACTAGGGTTAGCGTCAGGACAACTAGGGTTAGCGTCAGGACAAGTAGGGTTAGCGTCAGGACAACTAGGGTTAGCGTCAGGACAAGTAGGGTTAGCGTCAGGACAAGTAGGGTTAGTGTCAGGACAGCTACGGTTAGCGTCAGGACAACTAGGGTTAGCGTCAGGACAAGAAGGGTTAGCGTCAGGACAAGTAGGGTTAGCGTCAGGACAACTAGGGTTAGCGTCAGGACAACTAGGGTTAGCGTCAGGACAACTAGGGTTAGCGTCAGGACAACTAGGGTTAGCGTCAGGACAACTCGGGTCAGCGTCAGGACAACTCGGGTTAGCGTCAGGACAACTCGGTTTAGAGTCAGGACAACTCGGGTTAGCGTCAGGACAACTCGGGTTAGCGTCAGGACAACTCGGGTTAGCGTCAGGACAACTCGGGTTGGCGTCAGGACAACTCGGGTTAGAGTCAGGACAACTCGGGTTAACGTCAGGACAAGTAGGGTTAGCGTCAGGACAAGTAGGGTTAGCGTCAGGACAACTAGGGTTAGCGTCAGTACAACTATGGTTAGCGTCAGGACAACTAGGCTTAGCGTCAGGACAAGTAGGGTTAGCGTCAGGACAACTAGGGTTAGCGTCAGGACAAGTAGGGTTAGCATCAGGACAACTAGGGTTAGCGTCAGGACAAGTAGGCTTAGCGTCAGGACAAGTAGGGTTAGCGTCAGGACAAGTAGGGGTAGCGTCAGGACAACTAGGGTTAGCGTCAGGACAAGTAGGGTTAGCGTCAGGACAAGTAGGGTTAGCGTCAGGACAACTAGGGTTAGCGTCAGGACAACTAGGGTTAGCGTCAGGACAAGTAGGGTTAGCGTCAGGACAACTAGGGTTAGCGTCAGGACAAGTAGGGTTAGCGTCAGGACAACTAGGGTTAGCGTCAGGACAACTAGGGTTAGCGTCAGGACAAGTAGGGTTAGCGTCAGGACAACTAGGGTTAGCGTCAGGACAACTAGGGATAGCGTCAGGAGAAGTAGGGTTAGCGTCAGGACAACTAGGGTTAGCGTCAGGACAACTAGGGTTAGCATCAGGACAACTCGGGTTAGCGTCAGGACAACTAGGGTTAGCGTCAGGACAACTCGGGTTAGCGTCAGGACAATTCGGGTTAGCGTCAGGACAACTCGGGTTAGCGTCAGGACAACTAGGGTTAGCGTCAGGACAACTAGGGTTAGCGTCAGGACAATTAGGGTTAGCGTCAGGACAACTAGGGTTAGCGTCAGGACAACTAGGGTTAGCGTCAGTACAACTCGGGTTAGCGTCAGGACAATTAGGGTTAGCATCAGGACAACTCGGGTTAGCGTCAGGACAATTCGGGTTAGCGTCAGGACAACTCGGGTTAGCGTCAGGACAACTCGGGTTAGCGTCAGGACAACTCGGGTTAGCGTCAGGACAACTCCGTTTAGAGTCAGGACAACTCGGGTTAGCGTCAGGACAACTCGGGTTAGCGTCAGGACAAGTCGGGTTAGCGTCAGGACAACTCGGGTTGGCGTCAGGACAACTCGGGTTAGAGTCAGGACAACTCGGGTTAGCGTCAGGACAACTCGGGTTAGCGTCAGGACAACTCGGGTTAGCGTCTGGACAACTAGGGTTAGCGTCAGGACAACTAGGGTTAGCGTCAGGACAACTTGGGTTAGCGTCAGGACAAGTAGGGTTAGCGTCAGGACAACTAGGGTTAGCGTCAGGACAACTAGGGTTAGCGTCAGGACAACTAGGGTTAGCGTCAGGACAACTAGGGTTAGCGCCAGGACAACTAGGGTTAGCGCCAGGACAACTAGGTTTAGCGCCAGGACAACTAGGGTTAGCATCAGGACAACTAGGGTTAGCGTCAGGACAACTAGGGTTAGCGTCATGACAACTAGGGTTAGCGTCAGGACAACTATGGTTAGGGTCAGGACAACTAGGGTTAGCGCCAGGACAACTAGGGTTTGCTCCAGGACAACTAGGGTTAGCGCCAGGACAACTAGGGTTAGTGTCAGGACAACTAGGGTTAGCGTCAGGACAACTAGGGTTAGCGTCATGACAACTAGGGTTAGCGTCAGGACAACTAGGGTTAGCGTCAGGACAACTAGGGTTAGCGTCAGGACAACTAGGGTTAGCGTCAGGACAAGTAGGGTTAGCATCAGGACAACTAGGGTTAGCGTCAGGACAAGTAGGGTTAGCGTCAGGACAACTAGGGTTAGCGTCAGGACAACTAGGGTTAGCGTCAGGACAAGTAGGGTTAGCATCAGGACAACTAGGGTTAGCGTCAGGACAAGTAGGGTTAGCGTCAGGACAACTAGGGTTAGCGTCAGGACAACTAGGGTTAGCGTTAGGACAAGTAGGGTTAGCGTCAGGACAAGTAGGATTAGCGTCAGGACAACTAGGGTTAGCGTTAGGACAACTAGGGTTAGCGTCAGGCCAACTTGGGTTAGCGTCAGGACAACTAGGGTTAGCGTCAGGACAACAAGGGTTAGCGTCAGGACAACTAGGGTTAGCGTCAGGACAACTAGGGTTAGTGCCAGGACAACTAGGGTTAGCGCCAGGACAACTAGGGTTAGCGTCAGGACAACTAGGGTTAGCGTCAGGACAACTAGGGTTAGCGTCAGGACAAGTAGGGTTAGCGTCAGGACAACTAGGGTTAGCGTCAGGACAACTAGGGTTAGCTTCAGGACAAGTAGGGTTAGCGTCAGGACAACTAGGGTTAGCGTCAGGACAACTAGGGTTAGCGTCAGGACAACTAGGGTTAGCGTCAGGACAAGTAGGGTTAGCGTCAGGACAACTAGGGTTAGCGTCAGGACAAGTAGGATTAGCGTCAGGACAAATAGGGTTAGCGTCAGGACAAGTAGGGTTAGCATCAGGACAACTCGGGTTAGCGTCAGGACAACTCGGGTTAGCGTCAGGACAACTCGGGTTAGCGTCAGGACAACTAGGGTTAGCGTCAGGACAACTCGGGTTAGCGTTAGGACAACTAGGGTTAGCGTCAGGACAAGTAGGGTTAGCGTCAGGACAAGTAGGGTTAGCGTCAGGACAACTAGGGTTAGCGTCAGGACAAGTAGGGTTAGCGTCAGGACAAGTAGGGTTAGCGTCAGGACAACGAGGGTTAGCGTCAGGACAAGTAGGCTTAGCGTCAGGACAAGTAGGGTTAGCGTCAGGACAAGTAGGGGTAGCGTCAGGACAACTAGGGTTAGCGTCAGGACAAGTAGGGTTAGCGTCAGGACAAGTAGGGTTAGCGTCAGGACAACTAGGGTTAGCGTCAGGACAACTAGGGTTAGCGTCAGGACAAGTAGGGTTAGCGTCAGGACAACTAGGGTTAGCGTCAGGACAAGTAGGGTTAGCGTCAGGACAACTAGGGTTAGCGTCAGGACAACTAGGGTTAGCGTCAGGACAAGTAGGGTTAGCGTCAGGAGAACTAGGGTTAGCGTCAGGACAAGTAGGGTTAGCGTCAGGACAAGTAGGGTTAGCGTCAGGACAAGTAGGGTTAGCGTCAGGACAAGTAGGGTTAGCGTCAGGACAACTAGGGTTAGCGTCAGGACAACTAGGGTTAGCGTCAGGACAAGTAGGGTTAGCGTCAGGACAACTAGGGTTAGCGTCAGGACAACTAGGCTTAGCGTCAGGACAAGTAGGGTTAGCGTCAGGACAAGTAGGGTTAGCGTCAGGACAACTAGGGTTAGCGTCAGGACAAGTAGGGTTAGCGTCAGGACAAGTAGGGTTAGCGTCAGGACAACTAGGGTTAGCGTCAGGACAAGTAGGGTTAGCGTCAGGACAAGTAGGGTTAGCGTCAGGACAACTAGGGTTAGCGTCAGGACAAGTAGGGTTAGCGTCAGGACAAGTAGGGTTAGCGTCAGGACAACTAGGGTTAGCGTCAGGACAACTAGGGTTAGCGTCAGGACAAGTAGGGTTAGCGTCAGGACAACTAGGGTTAGCGTCAGGACAACTAGGGTTAGCGTCAGGACAACTAGGGATAGCGTCAGGACAAGTAGGGTTAGCGTCAGAACAACTAGGGTTAGCGTCAGGACAACTAGGGTTAGCGTCAGGACAAGTAGGGTTAGCGTCAGGACAAGTAGGGTTAGCGTCAGGACAACTAGGGTTAGCGTCAGGACAACTAGGGTTAGCGTCAGGAGAACTAGGGTTAGCGTCAGGAGAACTAGGGTTAGCGTCAGGACAACTAGGGTTAGCGTCAGGACAAGTAGGGTTAGCGTCAGGACAACTAGGGTTAGAGTCAGGACAACTAGGGTTAGCGTCAGAACAACTAGGGTTAGCGTCAGGACAACTAGGGTTAGCGTCAGGACAACTAGGGTTAGCGTCAGGACAACTAGGGTTAGCGTCAGGACAACTAGGGTTAGCATCAGGACAACTTGGGTTAGCGTCAGGACAACTAGGGTTAGCGTCAGGACAACAAGGGTTAGCGTCAGGACAACTAGGGTTAGCGTCAGGACAACTAGGGTTAGTGCCAGGACAACTAGGGTTAGCGCCAGGACAACTAGGGTTAGCGTCAGGACAACTAGGGTTAGCGTCAGGACAACTAGGGTTAGCGTCAGGACAAGTAGGGTTAGCGTCAGGACAACTAGGGTTAGCGTCAGGACAACTAGGGTTAGCTTCAGGACAAGTAGGGTTAGCGTCAGGACAACTAGGGTTAGCGTCAGGACAACTAGGGTTAGCGTCAGGACAACTAGGGTTAGCGTCAGGACAAGTAGGGTTAGCGTCAGGACAACTAGGGTTAGCGTCAGGACAAGTAGGATTAGCGTCAGGACAAATAGGGTTAGCGTCAGGACAAGTAGGGTTAGCATCAGGACAACTCGGGTTAGCGTCAGGACAACTCGGGTTAGCGTCAGGACAACTAGGGTTAGCGTCAGGACAACTCGGGTTAGCGTTAGGACAACTAGGGTTAGCGTCAGGACAAGTAGGGTTAGCGTCAGGACAAGTAGGGTTAGCGTCAGGACAACTAGGGTTAGCGTCAGGACAAGTAGGGTTAGCGTCAGGACAAGTAGGGTTAGCGTCAGGACAACGAGGGTTAGCGTCAGGACAAGTAGGCTTAGCGTCAGGACAAGTAGGGTTAGCGTCAGGACAAGTAGGGGTAGCGTCAGGACAACTAGGGTTAGCGTCAGGACAAGTAGGGTTAGCGTCAGGACAAGTAGGGTTAGCGTCAGGACAACTAGGGTTAGCGTCAGGACAACTAGGGTTAGCGTCAGGACAAGTAGGGTTAGCGTCAGGACAACTAGGGTTAGCGTCAGGACAAGTAGGGTTAGCGTCAGGACAACTAGGGTTAGCGTCAGGACAACTAGGGTTAGCGTCAGGACAAGTAGGGTTAGCGTCAGGAGAACTAGGGTTAGCGTCAGGACAAGTAGGGTTAGCGTCAGGACAAGTAGGGTTAGCGTCAGGACAAGTAGGGTTAGCGTCAGGACAAGTAGGGTTAGCGTCAGGACAACTAGGGTTAGCGTCAGGACAACTAGGGTTAGCGTCAGGACAAGTAGGGTTAGCGTCAGGACAACTAGGGTTAGCGTCAGGACAACTAGGCTTAGCGTCAGGACAAGTAGGGTTAGCGTCAGGACAAGTAGGGTTAGCGTCAGGACAACTAGGGTTAGCGTCAGGACAAGTAGGGTTAGCGTCAGGACAAGTAGGGTTAGCGTCAGGACAACTAGGGTTAGCGTCAGGACAAGTAGGGTTAGCGTCAGGACAAGTAGGGTTAGCGTCAGGACAACTAGGGTTAGCGTCAGGACAAGTAGGGTTAGCGTCAGGACAAGTAGGGTTAGCGTCAGGACAACTAGGGTTAGCGTCAGGACAACTAGGGTTAGCGTCAGGACAAGTAGGGTTAGCGTCAGGACAACTAGGGTTAGCGTCAGGACAACTAGGGTTAGCGTCAGGACAACTAGGGATAGCGTCAGGACAAGTAGGGTTAGCGTCAGAACAACTAGGGTTAGCGTCAGGACAACTAGGGTTAGCGTCAGGACAAGTAGGGTTAGCGTCAGGACAAGTAGGGTTAGCGTCAGGACAACTAGGGTTAGCGTCAGGACAACTAGGGTTAGCGTCAGGAGAACTAGGGTTAGCGTCAGGAGAACTAGGGTTAGCGTCAGGACAACTAGGGTTAGCGTCAGGACAAGTAGGGTTAGCGTCAGGACAACTAGGGTTAGAGTCAGGACAACTAGGGTTAGCGTCAGAACAACTAGGGTTAGCGTCAGGACAACTAGGGTTAGCGTCAGGACAACTAGGGTTAGCGTCAGGACAACTAGGGTTAGCGTCAGGACAACTAGGGTTAGCATCAGGACAACTTGGGTTAGCGTCAGGACAACTAGGGTTAGCGTCAGGACAACTAGGGTTAGCGTCAGGACAACTTGCGTTAGCGTCAGGACAACTTGGGTTAGCGTCAGGACAACTAGGGTTAGCATCAGGACAACTAGGGTTAGCGTCAGGACAACTAGGGTTAGCGTCAGGACAACTAGGGTTAGCGTGAGGACAACTAGAGTTAGCATCAGGACAAGTAGGGTTAGCGTCAGGACAACTAGGGTTAGCGTCAGGACAAGTAGGGTTAGCGTCAGGACAAGTAGGGTTAGCGTCAGGACACGTAGGGTTAGCGTCAGGACACCTAGGGTTAGCGTCAGGACAACTAGGGTTAGCGTCAGGACAACAACGGTTAGCGTCAGGACAACTAGGGTTAGCGTCAGGACAACTAGGGTTAGCGTCAGGACAAGTAGGGTTAGCGTCAGGACAACTAGGGTTAGCGTCAGGACAAGTAGGGTTAGCGTCAGGACAAGTAGGGTTAGTGTCAGGACAGCTACGGTTAGCGTCAGGACAACTAGGGTTAGCGTCAGGACAAGAAGGGTTAGCGTCAGGACAAGTAGGGTTAGCGTCAGGACAACTAGGGTTAGCGTCAGGACAACTAGGGTTAGCGTCAGGACAACTAGGGTTAGCGTCAGGACAACTATGGTTAGCGTCAGGACAACTCAGGTCAGCGTCAGGACAACTCGGGTTAGCGTCAGGACAACTCGGGTTAGCGTCAGGACAACTCGGTTTAGAGTCAGGACAACTCGGGTTAGCGTCAGGACAACTCGGGTTAGCGTCAGGACAACTCGGGTTGGCGTCAGGACAACTCGGGTTAGAGTCAGGACAACTCGGGTTAGCGTCAGGACAACTCGGGTTAGCATCAGGACAACTAGGGTTAGCGTCAGGACAACTAGGGTTAGCGTCAGGACAACTTGGGTTAGCGTCAGGACAACTAGGGTTAGCGTCAGGACAACTAGGTTTAGCGTCAGGACAACCAGGGTTAGCGTCAGGACAACTAGGGTTAGCGCCAGGACAACTAGGGTTAGCGTCAGGACAACTAGGGTTAGCGTCAGGACAACTAGGGTTAGCGCCAGGACAACTAGGGTTAGCGCCAGGACAACTCGGGTTAGCGTCAGGACAACTCGGGTTAGCGTCAGGACAACTCGGGTTGGCGTCAGGACAACTCGGGTTAGAGTCAGGACAACTCGGGTTAGCGTCAGGACAACTCGGGTTAGCGTCAGGACAACTCGGGTTAGCGTCAGGACAACTAGGGTTAGCGTCAGGACAACTAGGGTTAGCGTCAGGACAACTTGGGTTAGCGTCAGGACAACTAGGGTTAGCGTCAGGACAACTAGGGTTAGCGTCAGGACAACTAGGGTTAGCGTCAGGACAACTAGGGTTAGCGCCAGGACAACTAGGGTTAGCGTCAGGACAACTAGGGTTAGCGTCAGGACAACTAGGGTTAGCGCCAGGACAACTAGGGTTAGCGCCAGGACAACTCGGGTTAGCGTCAGGACAACTCGGGTTAGCGTCAGGACAACTCGGGTTAGCGTCAGGACAACTAGGGTTAGCGTCAGGACAACTAGGGTTAGCGTCAGGACAACTAGGGTTAGCCTGAGGACAACTAGGGTTAGCGTCAGGACAACTAGGGTTAGCATCAGGACAACTCGGGTTAGCGTCAGGACAACTAGGGTTAGCGTCAGGACAACTCGGGTTAGCGTCAGGACAATTCGGGTTAGCGTCAGGACAACTCGGGTTAGCGTCAGGACAACTCGGGTTAGCGTCAGGACAACTCGGGTTAGCGTCAGGACAACTCGGGTTAGAGTCAGGACAACTCGGGTTAGCGTCAGGACAACTCGGGTTAGCGTCAGGACAACTCGGGTTAGCGTCAGGACAACTCGTGTTAGCGTCAGGACAACTCGGGTTAGAGTCAGGACAACTCGGGTTAGCGTCAGGACAACTCGGGTTAGCGTCAGGACAACTCGGGTTAGCGTCAGGACAACTCGGGTTAGCGTCAGGACAACTCGGGTTAGCGTCAGGACATCTCGGGTTAGCGTCAGGACAACTCGGGTTAGCGTCAGGACAACTAGGGTTAGCATCAGGACAACTAGGGTTAGCGTCAGGACAACTAGGGTTAGCGTCAGGACAACTAGGGTTAGCGTCAGGACAACTTGGGTTAGCGTCAGGACAACTAGGGTTAGCGTCAGGACAACTAGGGTTAGCGTCAGGACAACTAGGGTTAGCGTCAGTACAACTCGGGTTAGCGTCAGGACAATTAGGGTTAGCATCAGGACAACTCGGGTTAGCGTCAGGACAATTCGGGTTAGCGTCAGGACAACTCGGGTTAGCGTCAGGACAACTCGGGTTAGCGTCAGGACAACTCGGGTTAGCGTCAGGACAACTCGGTTTAGAGTCAGGACAACTCGGGTTAGCGTCAGGACAACTCGGGTTAGCGTCAGGACAACTCGGGTTAGCGTCAGGACAACTCGGGTTGGCGTCAGGACAACTCGGGTTAGAGTCAGGACAACTCGGGTTAGCGTCAGGACAACTCGGGTTAGCGTCAGGACAACTAGGGTTAGCGTCAGGACAACTAGGGTTAGCGTCAGGACAACTTGGGTTAGCGTCAGGACAAGTAGGGTTAGCGTCAGGACAAGTAGGGTTAGCGTCAGGACAACTCGGGTTAGCGTCAGGACAACTCGGGTTAGCGTCAGGACAACTCGGGTTAGCGTCAGGACATCTCGGGTTAGCGTCAGGACAACTCGGGTTAGCGTCAGGACAACTAGGGTTAGCATCAGGACAACTAGGGTTAGCGTCAGGACAACTAGGGTTAGCGTCAGGACAACTAGGGTTAGCGTCAGGACAACTTGGGTTAGCGTCAGGACAACTAGGGTTAGCGTCAGGACAACTAGGGTTAGCGTCAGGACAACTAGGGTTAGCGTCAGTACAACTCGGGTTAGCGTCAGGACAATTAGGGTTAGCATCAGGACAACTCGGGTTAGCGTCAGGACAATTCGGGTTAGCGTCAGGACAACTCGGGTTAGCGTCAGGACAACTCGGGTTAGCGTCAGGACAACTCGGGTTAGCGTCAGGACAACTCGGTTTAGAGTCAGGACAACTCGGGTTAGCGTCAGGACAACTCGGGTTAGCGTCAGGACAACTCGGGTTAGCGTCAGGACAACTCGGGTTGGCGTCAGGACAACTCGGGTTAGAGTCAGGACAACTCGGGTTAGCGTCAGGACAACTCGGGTTAGCGTCAGGACAACTCGGGTTAGCGTCAGGACAACTAGGGTTAGCGTCAGGACAACTAGGGTTAGCGTCAGGACAACTTGGGTTAGCGTCAGGACAAGTAGGGTTAGCGTCAGGACAAGTAGGGTTAGCGTCAGGACAACTAGGGTTAGCGTCAGGACAACTAGGGTTAGCGTCAGGAGAACTAGGGTTAGCGTCAGGAGAACTAGGGTTAGCGTCAGGACAACTAGGGTTAGCGTCAGGACAAGTAGGGTTAGCGTCAGGACAACTAGGGTTAGAGTCAGGACAACTAGGGTTAGCGTCAGAACAACTAGGGTTAGCGTCAGGACAACTAGGGTTAGCGTCAGGACAACTAGGGTTAGCGTCAGGACAACTAGGGTTAGCGTCAGGACAACTAGGGTTAGCATCAGGACAACTTGGGTTAGCGTCAGGACAACTAGGGTTAGCGTCAGGACAACTAGGGTTAGCGTCAGGACAACTTGGGTTAGCGTCAGGACAACTTGGGTTAGCGTCAGGACAACTAGGGTTAGCGTCAGGACAACTAGGGTTAGCGTCAGGACAACTAGGGTTAGCGTCAGGACAACTAGGGTTAGCGTGAGGACAACTAGAGTTAGCATCAGGACAAGTAGGGTTAGCGTCAGGACAACTAGGGTTAGCGTCAGGACAAGTAGGGTTAGCGTCAGGACAAGTAGGGTTAGCGTCAGGACACGTAGGGTTAGCGTCAGGACACCTAGGGTTAGCGTCAGGACAACTAGGGTTAGCGTCAGGACAACTACGGTTAGCGTCAGGACAACTAGGGTTAGCGTCAGGACAACTAGGGTTAGCGTCAGGACAAGTAGGGTTAGCGTCAGGACAACTAGGGTTAGCGTCAGGACAAGTAGGGTTAGCGTCAGGACAAGTAGGGTTAGTGTCAGGACAGCTACGGTTAGCGTCAGGACAACTAGGGTTAGCGTCAGGACAAGAAGGGTTAGCGTCAGGACAAGTAGGGTTAGCGTCAGGACAACTAGGGTTAGCGTCAGGACAACTAGGGTTAGCGTCAGGACAACTAGGGTTAGCGTCAGGACAACTAGGGTTAGCGTCAGGACAACTCGGGTCAGCGTCAGGACAACTCGGGTTAGCGTCAGGACAACTCGGGTTAGCGTCAGGACAACTCGGTTTAGAGTCAGGACAACTCGGGTTAGCGTCAGGACAACTCGGGTTAGCGTCAGGACAACTCGGGTTAGCGTCAGGACAACTCGGGTTGGCGTCAGGACAACTCGGGTTAGAGTCAGGACAACTCGGGTTAGCGTCAGGACAACTCGGGTTAGCGTCAGGACAACTAGGGTTAGCGTCAGGACAACTAGGGTTAGCGTCAGGACAACTTGGGTTAGCGTCAGGACAACTAGGGTTAGCGTCAGGACAACTAGGGTTAGCGTCAGGACAACCAGGGTTAGCGTCAGGACAACTAGGGTTAGCGCCAGGACAACTAGGGTTAGCGTCAGGACAACTAGGGTTAGCGTCAGGACAACTAGGGTTAGCGCCAGGACAACTAGGGTTAGCGCCAGGACAACTCGGGTTAGCGTCAGGACAACTCGGGTTAGCGTCAGGACAACTCGGGTTGGCGTCAGGACAACTCGGGTTAGAGTCAGGACAACTCGGGTTAGCGTCAGGACAACTCGGGTTAGCGTCAGGACAACTCGGGTTAGCGTCAGGACAACTAGGGTTAGCGTCAGGACAACTAGGGTTAGCGTCAGGACAACTTGGGTTAGCGTCAGGACAACTAGGGTTAGCGTCAGGACAACTAGGGTTAGCGTCAGGACAACTAGGGTTAGCGTCAGGACAACTAGGGTTAGCGCCAGGACAACTAGGGTTAGCGTCAGGACAACTAGGGTTAGCGTCAGGACAACTAGGGTTAGCGCCAGGACAACTAGGGTTAGCGCCAGGACAACTCGGGTTAGCGTCAGGACAACTCGGGTTAGCGTCAGGACAACTCGGGTTAGCGTCAGGACAACTAGGGTTAGCGTCAGGACAACTAGGGTTAGCGTCAGGACAACTAGGGTTAGCCTGAGGACAACTAGGGTTAGCGTCAGGACAACTAGGGTTAGCATCAGGACAACTCGGGTTAGCGTCAGGACAACTAGGGTTAGCGTCAGGACAACTCGGGTTAGCGTCAGGACAATTCGGGTTAGCGTCAGGACAACTCGGGTTAGCGTCAGGACAACTCGGGTTAGCGTCAGGACAACTCGGGTTAGCGTCAGGACAACTCGGGTTAGCGTCAGGACAACTCGGGTTAGAGTCAGGACAACTCGGGTTAGCGTCAGGACAACTCGGGTTAGCGTCAGGACAACTCGGGTTAGCGTCAGGACAACTCGTGTTAGCGTCAGGACAACTCGGGTTAGAGTCAGGACAACTCGGGTTAGCGTCAGGACAACTCGGGTTAGCGTCAGGACAACTCGGGTTAGCGTCAGGACAACTCGGGTTAGCGTCAGGACAACTCGGGTTAGCGTCAGGACATCTCGGGTTAGCGTCAGGACAACTCGGGTTAGCGTCAGGACAACTAGGGTTAGCATCAGGACAACTAGGGTTAGCGTCAGGACAACTAGGGTTAGCGTCAGGACAACTAGGGTTAGCGTCAGGACAACTTGGGTTAGCGTCAGGACAACTAGGGTTAGCGTCAGGACAACTAGGGTTAGCGTCAGGACAACTAGGGTTAGCGTCAGTACAACTCGGGTTAGCGTCAGGACAATTAGGGTTAGCATCAGGACAACTCGGGTTAGCGTCAGGACAATTCGGGTTAGCGTCAGGACAACTCGGGTTAGCGTCAGGACAACTCGGGTTAGCGTCAGGACAACTCGGGTTAGCGTCAGGACAACTCGGTTTAGAGTCAGGACAACTCGGGTTAGCGTCAGGACAACTCGGGTTAGCGTCAGGACAACTCGGGTTAGCGTCAGGACAACTCGGGTTGGCGTCAGGACAACTCGGGTTAGAGTCAGGACAACTCGGGTTAGCGTCAGGACAACTCGGGTTAGCGTCAGGACAACTCGGGTTAGCGTCAGGACAACTAGGGTTAGCGTCAGGACAACTAGGGTTAGCGTCAGGACAACTTGGGTTAGCGTCAGGACAAGTAGGGTTAGCGTCAGGACAACTAGGGTTAGCGTCAGGACAACTAAGGTTAGCGTCAGGACAACTAGGGTTAGCGTCAGGACAACTAGGGTTAGCGCCAGGACAACTAGGGTTAGCGCCAGGACAACTAGGGTTAGCGCCAGGACAACTAGGGTTAGCATCAGGACAACTAGGGTTAGCGTCAGAACAACTAGGGTTAGCGTCATGACAACTAGGGTTAGCGTCAGGACAACTAGGGTTAGGGTCAGGACAACTAGGGTTAGCGCCAGGACAACTAGGGTTAGCGCCAGGACAACTAGGGTTAGCGCCAGGACAACTAGGGTTAGCGTCAGGACAACTAGGGTTAGCGTCAGGACAACTAGGGTTAGCGTCATGACAACTAGGGTTAGCGTCAGGACAACAAGGGTTAGCGTCAGGACAACTAGGGTTAGCGTCAGGACAACTAGGGTTAGCGTCAGGACAAGTAGGGTTAGCATCAGGACAACTAGGGTTAGCGTCAGGACAAGTAGGGTTAGCGTCAGGACAACTAGGGTTAGCGTCAGGACAACTAGGGTTAGCGTCAGGACAAGTAGGGTTAGCATCAGGACAACTAGGGTTAGCGTCAGGACAAGTAGGGTTAGCGTCAGGACAACTAGGGTTAGCGTCAGGACAACTAGGGTTAGCGTTAGGACAAGTAGGGTTAGCGTCAGGACAAGTAGGATTAGCGTCAGGACAACTAGGGTTAGCGTCAGGACAACTAGGGTTAGCGTCAGGCCAACTTGGGTTAGCGTCAGGACAACTAGGGTTAGCGTCAGGACAACAAGGGTTAGCGTCAGGACAACTAGGGTTAGCGTCAGGACAACTAGGGTTAGTGCCAGGACAACTAGGGTTAGCGCCAGGACAACTAGGGTTAGCGTCAGGACAACTAGGGTTAGCGTCAGGACAACTAGGGTTAGCGTCAGGACAACTAGGGTTAGCGTCAGGACAACTAGGGTTAGCGTCAGGACAACTAGGGTTAGCGTCAGGACAACTAGGGTTAGCGTCAGGACAACTAGGGTTAGCGTCAGGACAAGTAGGGTTAGCGTCAGGACAACTAGGGTTAGCGTCAGGACAAGTAGGATTAGCGTCAGGACAAGTAGGGTTAGCGTCAGGACAACTCAGGTTAGCGTCAGGACAATTCGGGTTAGCGTCAGGACAACTCGGGTTAGCGTCAGGACAACTCGGGTTAGCGTCAGGACAACTCGGGTTAGCGTCAGGACAACTCGGGTTAGCGTCAGGACAACTCGGGTTAGAGTCAGGACAACTCGGGTTAGCGTCAGGACAACTCGGGTTAGCGTCAGGACAACTCGGGTTAGCGTCAGGACAACTCGGGTTAGCGTCAGGACAACTCGGGTTAGAGTCAGGACAACTCGGGTTAGCGTCAGGACAACTCGGGTTAGCGTCAGGACAACTCGGGTTAGCGTCAGGACAACTCGGGTTAGCGTCAGGACATCTCGGGTTAGCGTCAGGACAACTCGGGTTAGCGTCAGGACAACTAGGGTTAGCATCAGGACAACTAGGGTTAGCGTCAGGACAACTAGGGTTAGCGTCAGGACAACTAGGGTTAGCGTC
This sequence comes from Phyllobates terribilis, assembly GCF_046119375.1. Lineage (NCBI taxonomy): Eukaryota > Metazoa > Chordata > Amphibia > Anura > Dendrobatidae > Phyllobates > Phyllobates terribilis. Next base: position 19,168 of record NW_027363417.1, on the reverse strand, counting down.
AGGACAACTTGGGTTAGCGTCAGGACAACTAGGGTTAGCGTCAGGACAACTAGGGTTAGCGTCAGGACAACTAGGGTTAGCGTCAGTACAACTCGGGTTAGCGTCAGGACAATTAGGGTTAGCATCAGGACAACTCGGGTTAGCGTCAGGACAATTCGGGTTAGCGTCAGGACAACTCGGGTTAGCGTCAGGACAACTCGGGTTAGCGTCAGGACAACTCGGGTTAGCGTCAGGACAACTCGGTTTAGAGTCAGGACAACTCGGGTTAGCGTCAGGACAACTCGGGTTAGCGTCAGGACAACTCGGGTTAGCGTCAGGACAACTCGGGTTGGCGTCAGGACAACTCGGGTTAGAGTCAGGACAACTCGGGTTAGCGTCAGGACAACTCGGGTTAGCGTCAGGACAACTCGGGTTAGCGTCAGGACAACTAGGGTTAGCGTCAGGACAACTAGGGTTAGCGTCAGGACAACTTGGGTTAGCGTCAGGACAAGTAGGGTTAGCGTCAGGACAACTAGGGTTAGCGTCAGGACAACTAAGGTTAGCGTCAGGACAACTAGGGTTAGCGTCAGGACAACTAGGGTTAGCGCCAGGACAACTAGGGTTAGCGCCAGGACAACTAGGGTTAGCGCCAGGACAACTAGGGTTAGCATCAGGACAACTAGGGTTAGCGTCAGAACAACTAGGGTTAGCGTCATGACAACTAGGGTTAGCGTCAGGACAACTAGGGTTAGGGTCAGGACAACTAGGGTTAGCGCCAGGACAACTAGGGTTAGCGCCAGGACAACTAGGGTTTGCGCCAGGACAACTAGGGTTAGCGTCAGGACAACTAGGGTTAGCGTCAGGACAACTAGGGTTAGCGTCATGACAACTAGGGTTAGCGTCAGGACAACAAGGGTTAGCGTCAGGACAACTAGGGTTAGCGTCAGGACAACTAGGGTTAGCGTCAGGACAAGTAGGGTTAGCATCAGGACAACTAGGGTTAGCGTCAGGACAAGTAGGGTTAGCGTCAGGACAACTAGGGTTAGCGTCAGGACAACTAGGGTTAGCGTCAGGACAAGTAGGGTTAGCATCAGGACAACTAGGGTTAGCGTCAGGACAAGTAGGGTTAGCGTCAGGACAACTAGGGTTAGCGTCAGGACAACTAGGGTTAGCGTTAGGACAAGTAGGGTTAGCGTCAGGACAAGTAGGATTAGCGTCAGGACAACTAGGGTTAGCGTCAGGACAACTAGGGTTAGCGTCAGGCCAACTTGGGTTAGCGTCAGGACAACTAGGGTTAGCGTCAGGACAACAAGGGTTAGCGTCAGGACAACTAGGGTTAGCGTCAGGACAACTAGGGTTAGTGCCAGGACAACTAGGGTTAGCGCCAGGACAACTAGGGTTAGCGTCAGGACAACTAGGGTTAGCGTCAGGACAACTAGGGTTAGCGTCAGGACAACTAGGGTTAGCGTCAGGACAAGTAGGGTTAGCGTCAGGACAACTAGGGTTAGCGTCAGGACAACTAGGGTTAGCGTCAGGACAACTAGGGTTAGCGTCAGGACAACTAGGGTTAGCGTCAGGACAAGTAGGGTTAGCGTCAGGACAACTAGGGTTAGCGTCAGGACAAGTAGGATTAGCGTCAGGACAAGTAGGGTTAGCGTCAGGACAAGTAGGGTTAGCATCAGGACAACTCGGGTTAGCGTCAGGACAACTCGGGTTAGCATCAGGACAACTCGGGTTAGCGTCAGGACAACTAGGGTTAGCGTCAGGACAACTCGGGTTAGCGTTAGGACAACTAGGGTTAGCGTCAGGACAAGTAGGGTTAGCGTCAGGACAAGTAGGGTTAGAGTCAGGACAACTAGGGTTAGCGTCAGGACAAGTAGGGTTAGCGTCAGGACAAGTAGGGTTAGCGTCAGGACAATGAGGGTTAGCGTCAGGACAAGTAGGCTTAGCGTCAGGACAAGTAGGGTTAGCGTCAGGACAACTAGGGTTAGCGTCAGGACAACTTGGGTTAGCGTCAGGACAACTAGGGTTAGCGTCAGGACAACTAGGGTTAGCGTCAGGACAATTAGGGTTAGCGTCAGGACAACTAGGGTTAGCGTCAGGACAACTAGGGTTAGCGTCAGTACAACTCGGGTTAGCGTCAGGACAATTAGGGTTAGCATCAGGACAACTCGGGTTAGCGTCAGGACAATTCGGGTTAGCGTCAGGACAACTCGGGTTAGCGTCAGGACAACTCGGGTTAGCGTCAGGACAACTCAGGTTAGCGTCAGGACAACTCGGTTTAGAGTCAGGACAACTCGGGTTAGCGTCAGGACAACTCGGGTTAGCGTCAGGACAACTCGGGTTAGCGTCAGGACAACTCGGGTTGGCGTCAGGACAACTCGGGTTAGAGTCAGGACAACTCGGGTTAGCGTCAGGACAACTCGGGTTAGCGTCAGGACAACTCGGGTTAGCGTCAGGACAACTAGGGTTAGCGTCAGGACAACTAGGGTTAGCATCAGGACAACTTGGGTTAGCGTCAGGACAAGTAGGGTTAGCGTCAGGACAACTAGGGTTAGCGTCAGGACAACTAGGGTTAGCGTCAGGACAACTAGGGTTAGCGTCAGGACAACTAGGGTTAGCGCCAGTACAACTAGGGTTAGCGCCAGGACAACTAGGGTTAGCGCCAGGACAACTAGGGTTAGCATCAGGACAACTAGGGTTAACGTCAGAACAACTAGGGTTAGCGTCATGACAACTAGGGTTAGCGTCAGGACAACTAGGGTTAGGGTCAGGACAACTAGGGTTAGCGCCAGGACAACTAGGGTTAGCGCCAGGACAACTAGGGTTAGCGCCAGGACAACTAGGGTTAGTGTCAGGACAACTAGGGTTAGCGTCAGGACAACTAGGGTTAGCGTCATGACAACTAGGGTTAGCGTCAGGACAACAAGGGTTAGCGTCAGGACAACTAGGGTTAGCGTCAGGACAACTAGGGTTAGCGTCAGGACAAGTAGGGTTAGCGTCAGGACAACTAGGGTTAGCGTCAGGACAAGTAGGGTTAGCGTCAGGACAACTAGGGTTAGCGTCAGGACAACTAGGGTTAGCGTCAGGACAAGTAGGGTTAGCATCAGGACAACTAGGGTTAGCGTCAGGACAAGTAGGGTTAGCGTCAGGACAACTAGGGTTAGCGTCAGGACAACTAGGGTTAGCGTTAGGACAAGTAGGGTTAGCGTCAGGACAAGTAGGATTAGCGTCAGGACAACTAGGGTTAGCGTCAGGACAAGTAGGGTTAGCGTCAGGCCAACTTGGGTTAGCGTCAGGACAACTAGGGTTAGCGTCAGGACAACAAGGGTTAGCGTCAGGACAACTAGGGTTAGCGTCAGGACAACTAGGGTTAGTGCCAGGACAACTAGGGTTAGCGCCAGGACAACTAGGGTTAGCGTCAGGACAACTAGGGTTAGCGTCAGGACAACTAGGGTTAGCGTCAGGACAACTAGGGTTAGCGTCAGGACAAGTAGGGTTAGCGTCAGGACAACTAGGGTTAGCGTCAGGACAACTAGGGTTAGCGTCAGGACAACTAGGGTTAGCGTCAGGACAACTAGGGTTAGCGTCAGGACAACTAGGGTTAGCGTCAGGACAAGTAGGGTTAGCGTCAGGACAACTAGGGTTAGCGTCAGGACAAGTAGGATTAGCGTCAGGACAAGTAGGGTTAGCGTCAGGACAAGTAGGGTTAGCATCAGGACAACTCTGGTTAGCGTCAGGACAACTCGGGTTAGCGTCAGGACAACTCGGGTTAGCGTCAGGACAACTAGGGTTAGCGTCAGGACAACTCGGGTTAGCGTTAGGACAACTAGGGTTAGCGTCAGGACAAGTAGGGTTAGCGTCAGGACAAGTAGGGTTAGAGTCAGGACAACTAGGGTTAGCGTCAGGACAAGTAGGGTTAGCGTCAGGACAAGTAGGGTTAGCGTCAGGACAATGAGGGTTAGCGTCAGGACAAGTAGGCTTAGCGTCAGGACAAGTAGGGTTAGCGTCAGGACAAGTAGGGGTAGCGTCAGGACAACTAGGGTTAGCGTCAGGACAAGTAGGGTTAGCGTCAGGACAAGTAGGGTTAGCGTCAGGACAACTAGGGTTAGCGTCAGGACAACTAGGGTTACCGTCAGGACAAGTAGGGTTAGCGTCAGGACAACTAGGGTTAGCGTCAGGACAAGTAGGGTTAGCGTCAGGACAACTAGGGTTAGCGTCAGGACAACTAGGGTTAGCGTCAGGACAAGTAGGGTTAGCATCAGGAGAACTAGGGTTAGCGTCAGGACAAGTAGGGTTAGCGTCAGGACAAGTAGGGTTAGCGTCAGGACAAGTAGGGTTAGCGTCAGTACAACTCGGGTTAGCGTCAGGACAATTAGGGTTAGCATCAGGACAACTCGGGTTAGCGTCAGGACAATTCGGGTTAGCGTCAGGACAACTCGGGTTAGCGTCAGGACAACTCGGGTTAGCGTCAGGACAACTCGGGTTAGCGTCAGGACAACTCGGTTTAGAGTCAGGACAACTCGGGTTAGCGTCAGGACAACTCGGGTTAGCGTCAGGACAACTCGGGTTAGCGTCAGGACAACTCGGGTTGGCGTCAGGACAACTCGGGTTAGAGTCAGGACAACTCGGGTTAGCGTCAGGACAACTCGGGTTAGCGTCAGGACAACTCGGGTTAGCGTCAGGACAACTAGGGTTAGCGTCAGGACAACTAGGGTTAGCGTCAGGACAACTTGGGTTAGCGTCAGGACAAGTAGGGTTAGCGTCAGGACAACTAGGGTTAGCGTCAGGACAACTAAGGTTAGCGTCAGGACAACTAGGGTTAGCGTCAGGACAACTAGGGTTAGCGCCAGGACAACTAGGGTTAGCGCCAGGACAACTAGGGTTAGCGCCAGGACAACTAGGGTTAGCATCAGGACAACTAGGGTTAGCGTCAGAACAACTAGGGTTAGCGTCATGACAACTAGGGTTAGCGTCAGGACAACTAGGGTTAGGGTCAGGACAACTAGGGTTAGCGCCAGGACAACTAGGGTTAGCGCCAGGACAACTAGGGTTAGCGTCAGGACAACTAGGGTTAGCGTCAGGACAACAAGGGTTAGCGTCAGGACAACTAGGGTTAGCGTCAGGACAACTAGGGTTAGCGTCAGGACAAGTAGGGTTAGCATCAGGACAACTAGGGTTAGCGTCAGGACAAGTAGGGTTAGCGTCAGGACAACTAGGGTTAGCGTCAGGACAACTAGGGTTAGCGTCAGGACAAGTAGGGTTAGCATCAGGACAACTAGGGTTAGCGTCAGGACAAGTAGGGTTAGCGTCAGGACAACTAGGGTTAGCGTCAGGACAACTAGGGTTAGCGTTAGGACAAGTAGGGTTAGCGTCAGGACAAGTAGGATTAGCGTCAGGACAACTAGGGTTAGCGTCAGGACAACTAGGGTTAGCGTCAGGCCAACTTGGGTTAGCGTCAGGACAACTAGGGTTAGCGTCAGGACAACAAGGGTTAGCGTCAGGACAACTAGGGTTAGCGTCAGGACAACTAGGGTTAGTGCCAGGACAACTAGGGTTAGCGCCAGGACAACTAGGGTTAGCGTCAGGACAACTAGGGTTAGCGTCAGGACAACTAGGGTTAGCGTCAGGACAACTAGGGTTAGCGTCAGGACAAGTAGGGTTAGCGTCAGGACAACTAGGGTTAGCGTCAGGACAACTAGGGTTAGCGTCAGGACAACTAGGGTTAGCGTCAGGACAACTAGGGTTAGCGTCAGGACAAGTAGGGTTAGCGTCAGGACAACTAGGGTTAGCGTCAGGACAAGTAGGATTAGCGTCAGGACAAGTAGGGTTAGCGTCAGGACAAGTAGGGTTAGCATCAGGACAACTCGGGTTAGCGTCAGGACAACTCGGGTTAGCGTCAGGACAACTCGGGTTAGCGTCAGGACAACTAGGGTTAGCGTCAGGACAACTCGGGTTAGCGTTAGGACAACTAGGGTTAGCGTCAGGACAAGTAGGGTTAGCGTCAGGACAAGTAGGGTTAGAGTCAGGACAACTAGGGTTAGCGTCAGGACAAGTAGGGTTAGCGTCAGGACAAGTAGGGTTAGCGTCAGGACAATGAGGGTTAGCGTCAGGACAAGTAGGCTTAGCGTCAGGACAAGTAGGGTTAGCGTCAGGACAACTAGGGTTAGCGTCAGGACAACTTGGGTTAGCGTCAGGACAACTAGGGTTAGCGTCAGGACAACTAGGGTTAGCGTCAGGACAATTAGGGTTAGCGTCAGGACAACTAGGGTTAGCGTCAGGACAACTAGGGTTAGCGTCAGTACAACTCGGGTTAGCGTCAGGACAATTAGGGTTAGCATCAGGACAACTCGGGTTAGCGTCAGGACAATTCGGGTTAGCGTCAGGACAACTCGGGTTAGCGTCAGGACAACTCGGGTTAGCGTCAGGACAACTCAGGTTAGCGTCAGGACAACTCGGTTTAGAGTCAGGACAACTCGGGTTAGCGTCAGGACAACTCGGGTTAGCGTCAGGACAACTCGGGTTAGCGTCAGGACAACTCGGGTTGGCGTCAGGACAACTCGGGTTAGAGTCAGGACAACTCGGGTTAGCGTCAGGACAACTCGGGTTAGCGTCAGGACAACTCGGGTTAGCGTCAGGACAACTAGGGTTAGCGTCAGGACAACTAGGGTTAGCATCAGGACAACTTGGGTTAGCGTCAGGACAAGTAGGGTTAGCGTCAGGACAACTAGGGTTAGCGTCAGGACAACTAGGGTTAGCGTCAGGACAACTAGGGTTAGCGTCAGGACAACTAGGGTTAGCGCCAGGACAACTAGGGTTAGCGCCAGGACAACTAGGGTTAGCGCCAGGACAACTAGGGTTAGCATCAGGACAACTAGGGTTAACGTCAGAACAACTAGGGTTAGCGTCATGACAACTAGGGTTAGCGTCAGGACAACTAGGGTTAGGGTCAGGACAACTAGGGTTAGCGCCAGGACAACTAGGGTTAGCGCCAGGACAACTAGGGTTAGCGCCAGGACAACTAGGGTTAGTGTCAGGACAACTAGGGTTAGCGTCAGGACAACTAGGGTTAGCGTCATGACAACTAGGGTTAGCGTCAGGACAACAAGGGTTAGCGTCAGGACAACAAGGGTTAGCGTCAGGACAACTAGGGTTAGCGTCAGGACAACTAGGGTTAGCGTCAGGACAAGTAGGGTTAGCATCAGGACAACTAGGGTTAGCGTCAGGACAAGTAGGGTTAGCGTCAGGACAACTAGGGTTAGCGTCAGGACAACTAGGGTTAGCGTCAGGACAAGTAGGGTTAGCATCAGGACAACTAGGGTTAGCGTCAGGACAAGTAGGGTTAGCGTCAGGACAACTAGGGTTAGCGTCAGGACAACTAGGGTGAGCGTTAGGACAAGTAGGGTTAGCGTCAGGACAAGTAGGATTAGCGTCAGGACAACTAGGGTTAGCGTCAGGACAACTAGGGTTAGCGTCAGGCCAACTTGGGTTAGCGTCAGGACAACTAGGGTTAGCGTCAGGACAACAAGGGTTAGCGTCAGGACAACTAGGGTTAGCGTCAGGACAACTAGGGTTAGTGCCAGGACAACTAGGGTTAGCGCCAGGACAACTAGGGTTAGCGTCAGGACAACTAGGGTTAGCGTCAGGACAACTAGGGTTAGCGTCAGGACAACTAGGGTTAGCGTCAGGACAAGTAGGGTTAGCGTCAGGACAACTAGGGTTAGCGTCAGGACAACTAGGGTTAGCGTCAGGACAACTAGGGTTAGCGTCAGGACAACTAGGGTTAGCGTCAGGACAAGTAGGGTTAGCGTCAGGACAACTAGGGTTAGCGTCAGGACAAGTAGGATTAGCGTCAGGACAAGTAGGGTTAGCGTCAGGACAAGTAGGGTTAGCATCAGGACAACTCTGGTTAGCGTCAGGACAACTCGGGTTAGCGTCAGGACAACTCGGGTTAGCGTCAGGACAACTAGGGTTAGCGTCAGGACAACTCGGGTTAGCGTTAGGACAACTAGGGTTAGCGTCAGGACAAGTAGGGTTAGCGTCAGGACAAGTAGGGTTAGAGTCAGGACAACTAGGGTTAGCGTCAGGACAAGTAGGGTTAGCGTCAGGACAAGTAGGGTTAGCGTCAGGACAATGAGGGTTAGCGTCAGGACAAGTAGGCTTAGCGTCAGGACAAGTAGGGTTAGCGTCAGGACAAGTAGGGGTAGCGTCAGGACAACTAGGGTTAGCGTCAGGACAAGTAGGGTTAGCGTCAGGACAAGTAGGGTTAGCGTCAGGACAACTAGGGTTAGCGTCAGGACAACTAGGGTTACCGTCAGGACAAGTAGGGTTAGCGTCAGGACAACTAGGGTTAGCGTCAGGACAAGTAGGGTTAGCGTCAGGACAACTAGGGTTAGCGTCAGGACAACTAGGGTTAGCGTCAGGACAAGTAGGGTTAGCATCAGGAGAACTAGGGTTAGCGTCAGGACAAGTAGGGTTAGCGTCAGGACAAGTAGGGTTAGCGTCAGGACAAGTAGGGTTAGCGTCAGGACAAGTAGGGTTAGCGTCAGGACAACTAGGGTTAGCGTCAGGACAACTAGGGTTAGCGTCAGGACAAGTAGGGTTAGCGTCAGGACAACTAGGGTTAGCGTCAGGACAACTAGGCTTAGCGTCAGGACAAGTAGGGTTAGCGTCAGGACAAGTAGGGTTAGCGTCAGGACAACTAGGGTTAGCGTCAGGACAAGTAGGGTTAGCGTCAGGACAAGTAGGGTTAGCGTCAGGACAACTAGGGTTAGCGTCAGGACAAGTAGGGTTAGCGTCAGGACAAGTAGGGTTAGCGTCAGGACAACTAGGGTTAGCGTCAGGACAAGTAGGGTTAGCGTCAGGACAACTAGGGTTAGCGTCAGGACAACTAGGGTTAGCGTCAGGACAACTAGGGATAGCGTCAGGACAAGTAGGGTTAGCGTCAGAACAACTAGGGTTAGCGTCAGGACAACTAGGGTTAGAGTCAGGACAAGTAGGGTTAGCGTCAGGACAAGTAGGGTTAGCGTCAGGACAACTAGGGTTAGCGTCAGGACAACTAGGGTTAGCGTCAGGAGAACTAGGGTTAGCGTCAGGAGAACTAGGGTTAGCGTCAGGACAACTAGGGTTAGCGTCAGGACAAGTAGGGTTAGCGTCAGGACAACTAGGGTTAGCGTCAGGACAACTTGGGTTAGCGTTAGGACAACTAGGGTTAGCGTCAGGACAACTAGGGTTAGCGTCAGGACAACTTGGGTTAGCGTCAGGACAACTTGGGTTAGCGTCAGGACAACTAGGGTTAGCGTCAGGACAACTAGGGTTAGCGTCAGGACAACTGGGGTTAGCGTCAGGACAACTAGGGTTAGCGTGAGGACAACTAGAGTTAGCATCAGGACAAGTAGGGTTAGCGTCAGGACAACTAGGGTTAGCGCCAGGACAAGTAGGGTTAGCGTCAGGACAAGTAGGGTTAGCGTCAGGACACGTAGGGTTAGCGTCAGGACACCTAGGGTTAGCGTCAGGACAACTAGGGTTAGCGTCAGGACAACTACGGTTAGCGTCAGGACAACTAGGGTTAGCGTCAGGACAACTAGGGTTAGCGTCAGGACAAGTAGGGTTAGCGTCAGGACAACTAGGGTTAGCGTCAGGACAAGTAGGGTTAGCGTCAGGACAAGTAGGGTTAGTGTCAGGACAACTACGGTTAACGTCAGGACAACTAGGGTTAGCGTCAGGACAAGTAGGGTTAGCGTCAGGACAAGTAGGGTTAGCGTCAGGACAACTAGGGTTAGCGTCAGGACAACTAGGGTTAGCGTCAGGACAACTAGGGTTAGCGTCAGGACAACTAGGGTTAGCGTCAGGACAACTAGGGTTAGCGTCCGGACAAGTAGGGTTAGCGTCAGGACAAGTAGGGTTAGCGTCAGGAAAACTAGGGTTAGCGTCAGGACAACTAGGGTTAGCGTCAGGACAACTAGGCTTAGCGTCAGGACAAGTAGGGTTAGCGTCAGGACAACTAGGGTTAGCGTCAGGACAAGTAGGGTTAGCATCAGGACAACTAGGGTTAGCGTCAGGACAAGTAGGCTTAGCGTCAGGACAAGTAGGGTTAGCGTCAGGACAAGTAGGGGTAGCGTCAGGACAACTAGGGTTAGCGTCAGGACAAGTAGGGTTAGCGTCAGGACAAGTAGGGTTAGCGTCAGGACAACTAGGGTTAGCGTCAGGACAACTAGGGTTAGCGTCATGACAAGTACGGTTAGCGTCAGGACAACTAGGGTTAGCGTCAGGACAAGTAGGGTTAGCGTCAGGACAACTAGGGTTAGCGTCAGGACAACTAGGGTTAGCGTCAGGACAAGTAGGGTTAGCGTCAGGACAACTAGGGTTAGCGTCAGGACAACTAGGGTTAGCATCAGGACAACTAGGGATAGCGTCAGGAGAAGTAGGGTTAGCGTCAGGACAACTAGGGTTAGCGTCAGGACAAGTAGGGTTAGCGTCAGGACAACTAAGGTTAGCGTCAGGACAACTAGGGTTAGCGTCAGGACAACTAGGGTTAGCGTCAGGACAACTAGGGTTAGCGTCAGGACAACTAGGGTTAGCGTCAGGACAACTAGGGTTAGCGTCAGGACAAGTAGGGTTAGCGTCAGGACAACTAGGGTTAGCGTCAGGACAAGTAGGGTTAGAGTCAGGACAACTAGGGTTAGCGTCAGAACAACTAGGGTTAGCGTCAGGACACCTAGGGTTAGCGTCAGGACAACTAGGGTTAGCGTCAGGACAACTCGGGTTAGCGTCAGGACAACTCGGGTTAGCGTCAGGACAACTCGTGTTAGCGTCAGGACAACTCGGGTTAGCGTCAGGACAACTCGGGTTAGCGTCAGGACAACTCGGGTTAGCGTCAGGACAACTCGGGTTAGCGTCAGGACAACTCGGGTTAGCGTCAGGACAACTCGGGTTAGCGTCAGGACAACTAGGGTTAGCGTCAGGACAACTAGGGTTAGCGTCAGGACAAGTAGGGTTAGCGTCAGGACAACTAGGGTTAGCGTCAGGACAACTAGGGTTAGCGTCAGGACAACTAGGCTTAGCGTCAGGACAAGTAGGGTTAGCGTCAGGACAACTAGGGTTAGCGTCAGGACAAGTAGGGTTAGCATCAGGACAACTAGGGTTAGCGTCAGGACAAGTAGGCTTAGCGTCAGGACAAGTAGGGTTAGCGTCAGGACAAGTAGGGGTAGCGTCAGGACAACTAGGGTTAGCGTCAGGACAAGTAGGGTTAGCGTCAGGACACGTAGGGTTAGCGTCAGGACAACTAGGGTTAGCGTCAGGACAACTAGGGTTAGCGTCATGACAAGTAGGGTTAGCGTCAGGACAACTAGGGTTAGCGTCAGGACAAGTAGGGTTAGCGTCAGGACAACTAGGGTTAGCGTCAGGACAACTAGGGTTAGCGTCAGGACAAGTAGGGTTAGCGTCAGGACAACTAGGGTTAGCGTCAGGACAACTAGGGTTAGCGTCAGGACAACTAGGGATAGCGTCAGGAGAAGTAGGGTTAGCGTCAGGACAACTAGGGTTAGCGTCAGGACAAGTAGGGTTAGCGTCAGGACAACTAAGGTTAGTGTCAGGACAACTAGGGTTAGCGTCAGGACAACTAGGGTTAGCGTCAGGCAACTAGGGTTAGCGTCAGGACAACTAGGGTTAGCGTCAGGACAAGTAGGGTTAGCGTCAGGACAAGTAGGGTTAGCGTCAGGACAACTAGGGTTAGCGTCAGGACAAGTAGGGTTAGAGTCAGGACAACTAGGGTTAGCGTCAGAACAACTAGGGTTAGCGTCAGGACACCTAGGGTTAGCGTCAGGACAACTAGGGTTAGCGTCAGGACAACTCGGGTTAGCGTCAGGACAACTCGGGTTAGCGTCAGGACAACTCGTGTTAGCGTCAGGACAACTCGGGTTAGAGTCAGGACAACTCGGGTTAGCGTCAGGACAACTCGGGTTAGCGTCAGGACAACTCGGGTTAGCGTCAGGACAACTCGGGTTAGCGTCAGGACAACTCGGGTTAGCGTCAGGACAACTAGGGTTAGCATCAGGACAACTAGGGTTAGCGTCAGGACAACTAGGGTTAGCGTCAGGACAACTAGGGTTAGCGTCAGGACAACTTGGGTTAGCGTCAGGACAACTAGGGTTAGCGTCAGGACAACTAGGGTTAGCGTCAGGACAATTAGGGTTAGCGTCAGGACAACTAGGGTTAGCGTCAGGACAACTAGGGTTAGCGTCAGTACAACTCGGGTTAGCGTCAGGACAATTAGGGTTAGCATCAGGACAACTCGGGTTAGCGTCAGGACAAGTAGGGTTAGCGTCAGGACAACTAGGGTTAGCGTCAGGACAACTAGGGTTAGCGTCAGGACAAGTAGGGTTAGCGTCAGGACAACTAGGGTTAGCGTCAGGACAACTAGGGTTAGCGTCAGGACAACTAGGGATAGCGTCAGGACAAGTAGGGTTAGCGTCAGAACAACTAGGGTTAGCGTCAGGACAACTAGGGTTAGCGTCAGGACAAGTAGGGTTAGCGTCAGGACAAGTAGGGTTAGCGTCAGGACAACTAGGGTTAGCGTCAGGACAACTAGGGTTAGCGTCAGGAGAACTAGGGTTAGCGTCAGGAGAACTAGGGTTAGCGTCAGGACAACTAGGGTTAGCGTCAGGACAAGTAGGGTTAGCGTCAGGACAACTAGGGTTAGAGTCAGGACAACTAGGGTTAGCGTCAGAACAACTAGGGTTAGCGTCAGGACAACTAGGGTTAGCGTCAGGACAACTAGGGTTAGCGTCAGGACAACTAGGGTTAGCGTCAAGACAACTAGGGTTAGCGTCAGGACAACTTGGGTTAGCGTCAGGACAACTAGGGTTAGCGTCAGGACAACTAGGGTTAGCATCAGGACAACTTGGGTTAGCATCAGGACAACTTGGGTTAGCGTCAGGACAAGGGTTAGCGTCAGGACAACTAGGGTTAGCGTCAGGACAACTAGGGTTAGCGTCAGGACAACTAGGGTTAGCGTGAGGACAACTAGAGTTAGCATCAGGACAAGTAGGGTTAGCGTCAGGACAACTAGGGTTAGCGTCAGGACAAGTAGGGTTAGCGTCAGGACAAATAGGGTTAGCGTCAGGACACGTAGGGTTAGCGTCAGGACAACTAGGGTTAGCGTCAGGACAACTAGGGTTAGCGTCAGGACAACTAGGGATAGCGTCAGGAGAAGTAGGGTTAGCGTCAGGACAACTAGGGTTAGCGTCAGGACAAGTAGGGTTAGCGTCAGGACAACTAAGGTTAGTGTCAGGACAACTAGGGTTAGCGTCAGGACAACTAGGGTTAGCGTCAGGCAACTAGGGTTAGCGTCAGGACAACTAGGGTTAGCGTCAGGACAAGTAGGGTTAGCGTCAGGACAAGTAGGGTTAGCGTCAGGACAACTAGGGTTAGCGTCAGGACAAGTAGGGTTAGAGTCAGGACAACTAGGGTTAGCGTCAGAACAACTAGGGTTAGCGTCAGGACACCTAGGGTTAGCGTCAGGACAACTAGGGTTAGCGTCAGGACAACTCGGGTTAGCGTCAGGACAACTCGGGTTAGCGTCAGGACAACTCGTGTTAGCGTCAGGACAACTCGGGTTAGAGTCAGGACAACTCGGGTTAGCGTCAGGACAACTCGGGTTAGCGTCAGGACAACTCGGGTTAGCGTCAGGACAACTCGGGTTAGCGTCAGGACAACTCGGGTTAGCGTCAGGACAACTAGGGTTAGCATCAGGACAACTAGGGTTAGCGTCAGGACAACTAGGGTTAGCGTCAGGACAACTAGGGTTAGCGTCAGGACAACTTGGGTTAGCGTCAGGACAACTAGGGTTAGCGTCAGGACAACTAGGGTTAGCGTCAGGACAATTAGGGTTAGCGTCAGGACAACTAGGGTTAGCGTCAGGACAACTAGGGTTAGCGTCAGTACAACTCGGGTTAGCGTCAGGACAATTAGGGTTAGCATCAGGACAACTCGGGTTAGCGTCAGGACAAGTAGGGTTAGCGTCAGGACAACTAGGGTTAGCGTCAGGACAACTAGGGTTAGCGTCAGGACAAGTAGGGTTAGCGTCAGGACAACTAGGGTTAGCGTCAGGACAACTAGGGTTAGCGTCAGGACAACTAGGGATAGCGTCAGGACAAGTAGGGTTAGCGTCAGAACAACTAGGGTTAGCGTCAGGACAACTAGGGTTAGCGTCAGGACAAGTAGGGTTAGCGTCAGGACAAGTAGGGTTAGCGTCAGGACAACTAGGGTTAGCGTCAGGACAACTAGGGTTAGCGTCAGGAGAACTAGGGTTAGCGTCAGGAGAACTAGGGTTAGCGTCAGGACAACTAGGGTTAGCGTCAGGACAAGTAGGGTTAGCGTCAGGACAACTAGGGTTAGAGTCAGGACAACTAGGGTTAGCGTCAGAACAACTAGGGTTAGCGTCAGGACAACTAGGGTTAGCGTCAGGACAACTAGGGTTAGCGTCAGGACAACTAGGGTTAGCGTCAAGACAACTAGGGTTAGCGTCAGGACAACTTGGGTTAGCGTCAGGACAACTAGGGTTAGCGTCAGGACAACTAGGGTTAGCATCAGGACAACTTGGGTTAGCATCAGGACAACTTGGGTTAGCGTCAGGACAAGGGTTAGCGTCAGGACAACTAGGGTTAGCGTCAGGACAACTAGGGTTAGCGTCAGGACAACTAGGGTTAGCGTGAGGACAACTAGAGTTAGCATCAGGACAAGTAGGGTTAGCGTCAGGACAACTAGGGTTAGCGTCAGGACAAGTAGGGTTAGCGTCAGGACAAATAGGGTTAGCGTCAGGACACGTAGGGTTAGCGTCAGGACAACTAGGGTTAGCGTCAGGACAACTAGGGTTAGCGTCAGGACAACTACGGTTAGCGTCAGGACAACTAGGGTTAGCGTCAGGACAACTAGGGTTAGCGTCAGGACAAGTAGGGTTAGCGTCAGGACAACTAGGGTTAGCGTCAGGACAAGTAGGGTTAGCGTCAGGACAAGTAGGGTTAGTGTCAGGACAACTACGGTTAGCGTCAGGACAACTAGGGTTAGCGTCAGGACAAGTAGGGTTAGCGTCAGGACAAGTAGGGTTAGCGTCAGGACAACTAGGGTTAGCGTCAGGACAACTAGGGTTAGCGTCAGGACAACTAGGGTTAGCGTCAGGACAACTAGGGTTAGCGTCAGGACAACTAGGGTTAGCGTCAGGACAACTAGGGTTAGCGTCAGGACAAGTAGGGTTAGCGTCAGGACAAGTAGGGTTAGCGTCAGGACAACTAGGGTTAGCGTCAGGACAACTAGGGTTAGCGTCAGGACAACTAGGCTTAGCGTCAGGACAAGTAGGGTTAGCGTCAGGACAACTAGGGTTAGCGTCAGGACAAGTAGGGTTAGCATCAGGACAACTAGGGTTAGCGTCAGGACAAGTAGGCTTAGCGTCAGGACAAGTAGGGTTAGCGTCAGGACAAGTAGGGGTAGCGTCAGGACAACTAGGGTTAGCGTCAGGACAAGTAGGGTTAGCGTCAGGACAAGTAGGGTTAGCGTCAGGACAACTAGGGTTAGCGTCAGGACAACTAGGGTTAGCGTCATGACAAGTAGGGTTAGCGTCAGGACAACTAGGGTTAGCGTCAGGACAAGTAGGGTTAGCGTCAGGACAACTAGGGTTAGCGTCAGGACAACTAGGGTTAGCGTCAGGACAAGTAGGGTTAGCGTCAGGACAAGTAGGGTTAGCGTCAGGACAACTAGGGTTAGCGTCAGGACAACTAGGGTTAGCGTCAGGACAACTAGGGATAGCGTCAGGAGAAGTAGGGTTAGCGTCAGGACAACTAGGGTTAGCGTCAGGACAAGTAGGGTTAGCGTCAGGACAACTAAGGTTAGCGTCAGGACAACTAGGGTTAGCGTCAGGACAACTAGGGTTAGCGTCAGGACAACTAGGGTTAGCGTCAGGACAAGTAGGGTTAGCGTCAGGACAAGTAGGGTTAGCGTCAGGACAACTAGGGTTAGCGTCAGGACAAGTAGGGTTAGAGTCAGGACAACTAGGGTTAGCGTCAGAACAACTAGGGTTAGCGTCAGGACACCTAGGGTTAGCGTCAGGACAACTAGGGTTAGCGTCAGGACAACTCGGGTTAGCGTCAGGACAACTCGGGTTAGCGTCAGGACAACTCGGGTTAGCGTCAGGACAACTCGTGTTAGCGTCAGGACAACTCGGGTTAGAGTCAGGACAACTCGGGTTAGCGTCAGGACAACTCGGGTTAGCGTCAGGACAACTCGGGTTAGCGTCAGGACAACTCGGGTTAGCGTCAGGACAACTCGGGTTAGCGTCAGGACAACTAGGGTTAGCATCAGGACAACTAGGGTTAGCGTCAGGACAACTAGGGTTAGCGTCAGGACAACTAGGGTTAGCGTCAGGACAACTAGGGATAGCGTCAGGAGAAGTAATGTTAGCGTCAGGACAACTAGGGTTAGCGTCAGGACAAGTAGGGTTAGCGTCAGGACAACTAAGGTTAGCGTCAGGACAACTAGGGTTAGCGTCAGGACAACTAGGGTTAGCGTCAGGACAACTAGGGTTAGTGTCAGGACAAGTAGGGTTAGCGTCAGGACAAGTAGGGTTAGCGTCAGGACAACTAGGGTTAGCGTCAGGACAAGTAGGGTTAGAGTCAGGACAACTAGGGTTAGCGTCAGAACAACTAGGGTTAGCGTCAGGACACCTAGGGTTAGCGTCAGGACAACTAGGGTTAGCGTCAGGACATCTCGGGTTAGCGTCAGGACAACTCGGGTTAGCGTCAGGACAACTCGTGTTAGCGTCAGGACAACTCGGGTTAGAGTCAGGACAACTCGGGTTAGCGTCAGGACAACTCGGGTTAGCGTCAGGACAACTCGGGTTAGCGTCAGGACAACTCGGGTTAGCGTCAGGACAACTCGGGTTAGCGTCAGGACAACTAGGGTTAGCATCAGGACAACTAGGGTTAGCGTCAGGACAACTAGGGTTAGCGTCAGGACAACTAGGGTTAGCGTCAGGACAACTTGGGTTAGCGTCAGGACAACTAGGGTTAGCGTCAGGAC
Source organism: Phyllobates terribilis (assembly GCF_046119375.1). Lineage (NCBI taxonomy): Eukaryota > Metazoa > Chordata > Amphibia > Anura > Dendrobatidae > Phyllobates > Phyllobates terribilis. The sequence continues at coordinate 2,119 of NW_027363417.1, read as the reverse complement.
AACTAGGGTTAGCGTCAGGACAACTAGGGTTAGCGTCAGGACAATTAGGGTTAGCGTCAGGACAACTAGGGTTAGCGTCAGGACAACTAGGGTTAGCGTCAGTACAACTCGGGTTAGCGTCAGGACAATTAGGGTTAGCATCAGGACAACTCGGGTTAGCGTCAGGACAATTCGGGTTAGCGTCAGGACAACTCGGGTCAGCGTCAGGACAACTCGGGTTAGCGTCAGGACAACTCGGGTTAGCGTCAGGACAACTCGGTTTAGAGTCAGGACAACTCGGGTTAGCGTCAGGACAACTCGGGTTAGCGTCAGGACAACTCGGGTTAGCGTCAGGACAACTCGGGTTGGCTTCAGGACAACTCGGGTTAGAGTCAGGACAACTCGGGTTAGCGTCAGGACAACTCGGGTTAGCGTCAGGACAACTCGGGTTAGCGTCAGGACAACTAGGGTTAGCGTCAGGACAACTAGGGTTAGCATCAGGACAACTTGGGTTAGCGTCAGGACAACTAGGGTTAGCGTCAGGACAACTAGGGTTAGCGTCAGGACAACTAGGGTTAGCGTCAGGACAACTAGGGTTAGCGCCAGGACAACTAGGGTTAGCGCCAGGACAACTAGGGTTAGCGTCAGGACAACTAGGGTTAGCGTCATGACAACTAGGGTTAGCGTCAGGACAACTAGGGTTAGCGTCAGGACAACTAGGGTTAGCGCCAGGACAACTAGGGTTAGCGCCAGGACAACTCGGGTTAGCGTCAGGACAACTCGGGTTAGCGTCAGGACAACTCGGGTTAGCGTCAGGACAACTAGGGTTAGCGTCAGGACAACTAGGGTTAGCGTCAGGACAACTAGGGTTAGCCTCAGGACAACTAGGGTTAGCGTCAGGACAACTAGGGTTAGCATCAGGACAACTCGGGTTAGCGTCAGGACAACTAGGGTTAGCGTCAGGACAACTCGGGTTAGCGTCAGGACAATTCGGGTTAGCGTCAGGACAACTCGGGTTAGCGTCAGGACAACTCGGGTTAGCGTCAGGACAACTCGGGTTAGCGTCAGGACAACTCGTGTTATCGTCAGGACAACTCGGGTTAGCGTCAGGACAACTCGGGTTAGCGTCAGGACAACTCGGGTTAGCGTCAGGACAACTCGGGTTGGCGTCAGGACAACTCGGGTTAGAGTCAGGACAACTCGGGTTAGCGTCAGGACAACTCGGGTTAGCGTCAGGACAACTCGGGTTAGCGTCAGGACAACTAGGGTTAGCGTCAGGACAACTCGGGTTGGCGTCAGGACAACTCGGGTTAGAGTCAGGACAACTCGGGTTAGCGTCAGGACAACTAGGGTTAGCGTCAGGACAACTAGGGTTAGCGTCAGGACAACTCGGGTTAGCGTCAGGACAATTCGGGTTAGCGTCAGGACAACTCGGGTTAGCGTCAGGACAACTCTTGTTAGCGTCAGGACAACTCGGGTTAGCGTCAGGACAACTCAGGTTAGCGTCAGGACAACTCGGGTTAGCGTCAGGACAACTCGGGTTAGCGTCAGGACAACTCGGGTTAGCGTCAGGACAACTCGTGTTAGCGTCAGGACAACTCGGGTTAGCGTCAGGACAACTTGGGTTAGCGTCAGGACAACTAGGGTTAGCGTCAGGACAACTAGGGTTAGCGTCAGGACAACTAGGGTTAGCGCCAGGACAACTAGGGTTAGCGCCAGGACAACTAGGGTTAGCGTCAGGACAACTAGGGTTAGCGTCATGACAACTAGGGTTAGCGTCAGGACAACTAGGGTTAGCGTCAGGACAACTAGGGTTAGCGCCAGGACAACTAGGGTTAGCGCCAGGACAACTCGGGTTAGCGTCAGGACAACTCGGGTTAGGGTCAGGACAACTCGGGTTAGCGTCAGGACAACTAGGGTTAGCGTCAGGACAACTAGGGTTAGCCTCAGGACAACTAGGGTTAGCATCAGGACAACTATGGTTAGCATCAGGACAACTCGGGTTAGCGTCAGGACAACTAGGGTTAGCGTCAGGACAACTCGGGTTAGCGTCAGGACAATTCGGGTTAGCGTCAGGACAACTCGGGTTAGCGTCAGGACAACTCGGGTTAGCGTCAGGACAACTCGGGTTAGCGTCAGG